>NC_045650.1:5336495-5961495 GCF_009829145.1 Chiroxiphia lanceolata
AATTAACTCTATCTCAGCTGAATCCAGGACAAGCTGTGTCTCTCACTATGACATCTTCCATCCCTTCCTCTTGCAGGTCACTCCTCTTTCTCTCCTCGTGGCCATTTGGGAGCTGCAGCAAAGGAAAGGTTTGTGCAAAGAAAAACACCTGGTGCTTTGCACCGGGGGAGAAGACAAAGCATCAGATTGAGATGGAAAAACAGAGAGTTTGATGGCAGAGGAGCAGTAACTGGGAGCCCCCGGCCTCAAGTGCTCTGATTTTCCTTTAAGTGGAGTTTGATGAAACAGAAATCCTGCTCTGAGCTGTTCATCACAGCTGGAGTGAACAATTAAACATGAGCCTCCTAGATGTTTACTCAACAGGGAGCTGTCTGCCTAACATGTGCTCCAGCTGAAAAATATGAGATCTCAAAGACCTTAATGCATATCTATTCAGGATATGGGACATCCGGACAATTTGACATTTGATGAAGACAGAGACCATAAAAGTTCATTATTTAAATGAAGATGTGTACTTGTACAGGCAATAATTAACATATTTTGGAGGTCTAAATGTTATCTAAATATTAGAGATACAGGTGTGTGTGTCCCATCCCTCCCCCAACCCCCAGTTTCTTCTAAATTAAAACAAGACTGAAAAAACCAGGGAGACAGTGACAATTACCCTCCTAATTAAAGGATAAGCAAAAGGATAGGCTGCAAAGCAAGTTATTCCGAGTAGAATATTCCCAGTTGTTCCTCAGTATAAATAAGACTGTTTTCTCCTCAAATGTCACAGCATATTAAGTGCCAGGAGAGAATTATTTCAGCATATGATGAACAAAACAACACAACCCCGAGGAACTAAGTCACAAAGCTGTCCAAGAAGTGAATTGCAGCTGAAATTCCAGATAATTCACACTCAAGACTCCTACAGTATTAATACTACTGCAGGGGCAAAACCCCATGACATTTATTATGTTTCTTATTTGTTTTGATAGATTCAAACCATTGATGAAGGTCAAATAACTTTTTCAAGCATCCTCAGCAATGTAAGAAATCTGGGCATCTCCAAACCTTCCCAATCCAGGTTGGGAGTATCAAGTTCTTCTTTTCCCCATAGATATGAGACCAAAGGAAAGCTGACACTGCCCATTCTTATATTTCTCTTTTCAGAACACTATAATGATATCAAACTATTCCAAGGTCTGACTCTGACAATACTGCAGCTGATAATCTCCCACAATCTTTTGTCCTGTTGATACTGTGCTTCAAAAAGTCCACGTCAACACAAGCCACAGCCCTTCTCTGCTGACAAACTCTGCTAAACTGTACCAGGATTCCAAACTTCTAAACCTTTGGGTAAGTTTTGCAAAGAGTGATGGCCTAAGAGTCATTCCTGCATGGTTTGAAACTACCTTTAGCATTCTGATGTTCCATCTTCACAATATTGTTGTACTGAACCTTATGAAAACTATTAGTTATAATATTTAACTTCTGTTTAAGAAGAAATTAAAATTGCCTTCAGACGAATAATTAGGCCATATAAGTACTAAATGCCTAACTGTAGTGCTTTCTCTGTGCTTATTGATCTAGAAACAACAAACTACAATTCACTTGACATGCCATGCTTTATTTATATATTTAATAGCACAGTTGTGTCACAATTTTTTCCAAAATATTTTCATACTTGCTAATCTTTTCCATGATTAATCATGAGATGGCTAAGTCCTCAAGTAGTCCAAGATAGAACATACTTTTCATTACATATTATGAATAAAAGTCCTCTCTGTAATATATCAAAATAGACCACAAGCACAGTTGTTTCTCTCATTGATCATTAATTCAGACTAAATTTAGATATGAATGCTAATTAAAAATCTGTTGGACTTCACTGCTTTCTGACAGAAAAAAAACCCAGAGCCAATGATTGCACTGAACTAGTTTCACTGACAAATTCTTGGCATCAGTCTTTGAAACTTCAGATATAGTAAAAACCTAACAGTATTTTGATCAATTCTGAAATAAGCCCAAACACTTAATTTTGTAAAGCATCTGTTACACACTGACTCTTCAAACACTAAATATTCCAATGCCTGCTGTTATTCTGTTGAGAAACTTCCATTTATAATATTCAAAATCTTGCACACCAACCTGAGAAATACACAAGACAGATGTGAAAACTATTCTAGATTATCTTTAAAGCTAAGCTTCTCTTGAAACCAAAATGCTTAGCTACTTTTAACAAGAGTTTTAAGAGAGTGGTGGTAAGAGAGTAGGAATTACTGGATAATCCAGAACTCTTAAGAAGCCAATATTATGATTATTTGCACAAAAAATGAACTGATGTGTTTTTACCTGAAGGGCTACAAAGAAAGGAAGGGGCTCAGGGGTGGCACATAGTAAAAGCAAAGGCCAGAGCAGTGGACACAACTCTGGCAGTTTAATTGTCTATCACAGTTTGGGCTTGCACAGGCACTGCAGGAAAGTCCATGGCTGCTGAACAGAAGGCTCAGCTTTTACTCCTGAGTGAAGCTGCAGCAAGTTTTGAAGTTGTAAGGATTGCACCAGTCTGAGCCTCTCATATCCCTTTAAACGTGCTTTGTTGGACATAACAGAAGAAAGTCTCCTGAGACTGTGTAGTCTCATGTGTGGTTATTATTCATCAGCAAATACTCGTCTAGATCCTATTGTGCTATATCTTAAACCAGAACTGGTAGTCTGCTATCTGGCACCTCCTGAGCACTGACTGCATCTTAGGGGACAGCCTGGGCTGTAAATGATTTATTCTGAGTTACACTGCTTGCTTTACTATGCTCAGAAAGAGCCAGAGTGGCCAGACCCTTGTGGCATGTTGCTTGACCAGATTTAAGATTTCAATCTCCTGGCTTTACACCTATTATCTTTGGTGATACTCAAAAGGTAATTTAAAAAAAACCACCACAATTTAAGTAAAAAAAAATTCCTTGTTTATTAATAATAACAGCCTTTTTTAAATTATCTTTTTAGATGCCAAAGTTTCACCTACAAGAATATACATATTTAAAGGGATTAAAAATAATTAATCACTTAACTATTTTTTCCATTCCTGGTTATATTTATTATATCCTGGTGTACTGTCCTTTGTGATAAACTAACTTCAGTAACAGATAAAGTCTAGTTCTCATCTTACAAAACTTATAAACAATTATACATCTCCTCTGGACCGACCATTATAAAAATTCTTTTTATTTGTTGGCTTGGCTTCTGGTTTTGATGGGTTTTTTTTCAAGTTTTGAGACATGCAGAACTTCTGACAGGAAGAGTTTAGTGGAGAACTGAGGTCATTGCTGAGCTTTGATTTGGTTTCACTGCCACATTAACCTGGTTCTTGGTTTGGTATTTGACTCCACCCACCCTGGCAGTCATATTACCTACAAGATGGCTCAGTATCCCCAAAAGAAGCAAGGAAAATTCCTAAATAGGAATCCTTTAAGCATAGTCCTCTATTTTCTCCTACTTTTTAACCAACTTTCGATTGGAGGTGAGAAGAAATAATGCTCATGTTGTCAGGGAAAAAGCAAAAAGCAGCACAGCTGCTGCCAGCAGGAGACAGGACCATCCCTGCTGCTCATTGCTCCTCCAGCCCCTTTCCCCGCAGGACTCCTTAACTGCTCCTACTTTCTGCTGGATGGGTGGAAGAGAACAGATGCTTAAATGCGAAGTTTCACACCTCAGTTTGTTTCCTGCTAGCAAAGAGCAGACAGGGAGGTGGCAGCTGAGTTAGGGAGCACGTTTGGAGCTGCTCCTAAACATCACTGGCTGTGTCCCAGCCTGAACAGGCAGGGCTGTGGGATTAAGTGACACCCAGTCACGGGTCAGGCCAAGTCTTGAGCCCCATTTGCATTGTAGGACCTCATCCTAAAGCTTGCTCACCCACCAGCACTGCCCCACCAATGGCTGCCACCAACACAGAGCAGTTCCATGAGTTCAAGCCCTATGGGCAGTATCGACACAGTCACTGCTCTTCATCACAGAATGGGTCAGCTCAGGAGGGACCTTAGTGGGTTCATCTGGTCTGTTGCCTAAAATCAGAGAAATAATTCTCTGGACCCTGCTCAAGCAGGGTCATCCCAGAGCACATTGCACAGGATTGCATCCAGACAGTCATGGAATATCTCCAGCAAAGGAGAATCCACACCCTCTCTGGTCTCTGTTCCAGTGCTCGATCACTGCACAGGAAACAAGTTCTTCCTCATGTCCAAGTGGAACTTTCTGGCCATCAGTTTGTGCCCGTGGCCTCTTGTCCCATTGCTGAGCCCCACAGAGCAGAGCCTGGTCCATCCTCTGCCCCCTCCCTGCAGGCACTGACAGACCTTGGGGAGGTCCCCTCTCAGTGTCTGCTCTGGAGGCTGAACAGCCCCAGCTCCCTCAGCCTTTCCTCATCACAGAGATGCTCCATCCTTCAGCATCCTCACAGCCCTCCACTGGACCCACTCCAGGAGCTCCATGTCCCTCCTGTCCTGAGGAGCCAGACCTGGACACAGCACTGCAGATGTGCCTCACCAGGGCTGAGCAGAGGGGCAGGATCACTCCCTGGTCTGCTCCTCCTAAGTTTGATACAATTAAATCTCCATCAGGCTGGAAGAAAGATCTAAAATAACTGTCTCTACAGCAGACATTTTGCTAAGCCAGCACAGCAGTCCAGAAACATGTTTCATATTAGTAAAACAAATTTGTTTTTGCAGCCAAACGTGGCATTGCATATTGTTGGGAGATGGCCTTTACAAAGACAATAATAAATCACAAATACCCTTAATAGGATAATACTACCATGAATGTGGAAAGAAATAAGCATCTGTAACCCACAGATTAAAAGAGGCAGCATATTTAATATGAAACAATGTAATGTAATGCCAACATGAGACGAGAAGATTACAAATTTCTTCAATTAGTCATACAGCCAAACCATGAATACAAATATTCACTATCAGCACTCTGATACATAAAACACATCAGAAAATAGGTCAAAATAAAGCGTATCAGGACTGCTCAGACAAATGACAGTAATGTGAAGATAATGTTTGGTTTGGTTTGTTTTTAATATACTATCAAGATATTGAATTCTGGCTGTATTCATCAAATAGCTTCACTATTTTTTATATTTCTTTTATTATTAGGCTGTTATGAGCCTAATTCTTCCAAGACATATAAAAGGCTGTACCCAATTCCTCTTTTTGTCTAGAGGTGGGGAAAGAATGGGATATAACCTCTCATAAATCAGCAAGATACAAAGACCCTTCAGGACACTAATATTTTCATTTAATTGTCAGACTCTGATTGGCAAGTTAAAAAAAAAAAAGATATATAGCACAGTCTGAACATCATACTATATAAGAGAACACTCTCTTCACACAATATAATCCATTTCTTCACATCCTTTGTGTTTCTGCTGTGGCTGCTATTATGCAATGGCCAAGTGTAGAAATTCCCAAGGGTAAACATGTTTGACTGGGGAAACACATTGCTTGGGACCAGCTTTTTGTGCCATCTGATTGACTTCCAGCTGCGTATCATGGCTAGTTTACTTATAGGGATCACAAATTTCCTTCAAGACACATGTACAAGTACAATTTTGTGAACAAAAAATTGTCAAGAATTCTGACTACAACTGTTCACTTGCATAAATCAGAAGAAAAAAATCAAAGTCCAAGCATCAAGGCCCAAAGTAGCATCCACTGCAAGCAAACCAAATGAGTTTCTGCCATGTAAAGCATCTTTCAGTCTGTCCTGCTCTGGTATTGAGGAGCTCAGAACCAATATTCTAAATGCAAAGCTCACGCAAGGGGGTGATTCTGACTGTAAACAGCACCTCTGGAAGAGAAACTTCAGCCCACACCATCTATTATTCTCTGTTAAACACTAAATCATCAATAATTTTTAAAAATACTCAGGCAGCAGCAGTTTGGGCTCCAGCTGGTGCTTCTACTGACAATGGATTATTGCAGACCTTTGCCTTTCCATCATGATGACCTGAAGGACTTTGCTGTACCAGCAGAGCCAGCACCTGCCTGTTTGCTCAGTGGCAGCACTGGCACTCCTGCAACAAGGACTTCACTCATTTTTCACCCTCACTCCTCTCAGCAGTTGCTGTTAATGAAAATGATAACCCAGAGACCTATGTTAAGTTATGAGGCGCCAGGATAATAGTGGAAATTTCAGTGTTCAAGCTGTATAAAATCATTTGGGTTTAATTCATTTGCAGGCTGTTAGGCATTTTAGAAAAAAAAAACAGAAAAAAAAGAAACTTAAAGAAAAAAGGTTATACCTTAAAATTTATGATGTCCCAAAGGATTCAGCAGTGATCTCATGATACAACTATGGAACAAGGGAATTCACATTTAATGTTGAGCTTTACCCCAGTACTAGTCACATTTTTTCTGGACTGTCTTTGTGCTTATGCCTCAAAACATCATGGTTTTACAAACTTTATTTTGTGTATTTTCTTTTAATTTAACCCAAGTTAACATTGCATACAGATCTTTAAAAAGTAACTTTCTTTTGGTCCAAGACATTGCAAACTATTGCTGTCTACCATGTCCTAATTTATATAAGCTTTTCCTTTTTCAGTTTAACAAATCATTTTCCACCCAAACTCCAAAAGTTGCATTTCTGAAGATCAGCCATAATATCTATGTATTTGCTTAAAAATATACATTTCTTATCAAAGAAATATACTGGACACAGTAACTTTGTAAACCCATCACTTTTATCCTGTTTCTCATTAATGCATTTGCATTGTATAATTCCACCTTTCAATTGTTTGTACTTAAACTTGATATGAGATTAGTAATTTCCTGGGTCAAGTCTCTTTGAATTTGGGAGATATTTGGAACTTTAGGTGATAATTTTTCCAAGTCTCCTGACTCCAGCACATGAAGTCCTTGAGCAATGGTTCTGCATTGCAGGTTAGTATTTTTCTGTGTCATACCATCTAAACATTTTGTCTTAGCTTTCAGAACCACAGGCATTACTGAGATTTGAAATTTTTCCTATTTAATTCTTTTTTATGTAATACTGTTTTCTCCCAATATCTCTAAAACAGCCTGATAATTAGCAGACATCAAATGCATTGCTGGATGTTACCAAAAATAGGGCTCCTTTCAACATGCTGAAGGCAACAGTTGCTGACAGAAATTAAGTAGCTGTTTAAATCCTTGTGATATCTTCCATATTTCAAGAGCTACAGCAAGAGTTTTTAGTTGCCCTTTTCCAATCGTTTTTCCCCCTGATTTCTATTTATGTCTGATTATAGGAGATGCTTCCTACCCAGTCCTGATCAAAAGCCTTTAAAAGAAATTCTCTTAGTCTTTTTTTTTTCCTAACTAGTTTGAAATACCATAACACCTGATTTAGCAATATCTGGGAAGAAAAACTATTTATTGATGCTACCCCCTAATAATACTCTGAAGTGCTGCTTTTTGCCTTTAGTGATTGTAGTTGTTCAGCTGTGAAAATTTTCTTTTTCTATAATATTATAGAGCCTCAGAACTACAAGTACAGAATAAAAGGTAGGTGCTACTCTCAATTCCCAGGCACCTTGCCCTGGAATGCTGTAGTTACAAGACTCACACATAACATGATTCAGTCTGCACTGAAGAAAATGGAAGTGACTTGAGGTAGATCAGAATTAGTGATTCTCTAAAGAATTTTCTCTGCTCTCTCCTTGGAGAAAAGGTTTATTTTAGTAAAGACTGAAGCTCACTGGCAAGAATAAGAGCAGTGTTTTCCTTTGAAGGAACTTATCCCCCAGCTAAACAGGACAAATTCATCCTGACTGCTGGGAATTCCTTCTCAGCATTGATTCACTGGCTGCTGACCATGGTCAGCTCCAAGGCTGCAGATCAAGTTGTGAGGAGAAATGTCTTTACCTGAAGAACAATATCAACATGTATCTCTGCCACAATAAGAGAAACAGGAGAACACAGTTTATTATAAATTATCACTACGTCACCTAAATTTCTGTATTCTGATATTTCATCAGAAAACTCTGTACCGCGGCCTCAGTGTTCCTGAAGAATGGTATTTGTTCTTTTATTGAAATGTTGCCATCAGAAAGCATAGTTTGTTCCCATCCATAATTCAGAGTTTCCTTCAGGAAAGGCAGAAGCTGACTGTTCAAATATATTGAAACTATCATAGCCTGCAGCACCTGCTGCAATGCATTATTGATACCCAGGAGTGGCACTGACGCAATTCTGGGAGCATGTACTTTCCTCTGCATTGGGGAATTCTAAATGGAAAGACATTTCCTGGGGATTTTCTTTTTCTGACACTTTCCTGAGATGGATACTTAAAAAAAGAATGACCTCTGGACATTTCTAAGTTGGAGTATCTTGAGGAAGCCTCTACAGTTTTATTACTACCACTATTTTATTTTTTCTTTTCTTTTTCACAACCCATCTTTTCCTTTGCTCTGCAGGAGAAGGGAGCCAGGTCAGAGGGAGTCAGCAAGACTGGCAGAGCTGTGCCCTCAGTTGGTGCACTCAGACAAAACTTCTCTAATTCCATGATTTGTCAGTACTTATGGGAGAGTTTCTATAAGCCTTCTCCAGCCTCTCTGAGGTCTGGCCCAGTGGCTCCAATTTTTGATGTGGTCAGTTAAATAAGTATTTTATTTTGGCACTAAAAAGAATTTTCCTTCTGACCAAATTAGAATAAGGCAAGGTTTTCTTCTCAGTTCTCTGCTGATTGAGAACTACCTACCCTGTTGAAAAGCAGTTCAGGTTCCTGACAAAAGCTGAAGTGCTCTGTAACAGCCAGGATTGGGTCTCAGCAAGACTTCATCCAAAGGAATTTTGCTGGCAATGCTCAGCCCTTTGGACTGTATCAGTCATGCCATCAACATTACAACAGCAAAAGGCTCGAGAAGAAATGGTGAGGAATGAATCTACAATATGTAATTTATTGCTGCAATTTTTAGATCCCAAGTGAGTTAATTTTCAAAAGCTGTCAGGTAATTATTCTGTGTTTCAGGTTTTTTTCTTCTTGACTGGAACAATGAATCATTAAATAAGTGAGTGCTTGGAGACACCATGCTGAGGAGAACTCTCTAGCATCAGTAAGCAGAGAAAAATCTGATTCTGATAGCAGCCTCATCAGTTACTACATAATTTAAATGGAAGTTGGATAATCCTAAAGGGCTTTAGAATCTCATCTAAACTGCACCATTACTCATTCTCAAAACATTTTATTGCAATTGAAGACCGTTTTTTATGCTCTCAGATAAATTTAACAAGATTTCTGTAATTTTATTTTTATGTAAATATGTGTGCCACATATATAATAAAATGGTTCGGTGCTAACAATTTAAAGTGCAGACTTATACAGCTCTTTTGCCATAGAATATGAGCCCTCAAATAAAACTTAGACCAAAGACTACTTTTAATTTGAACAGATCCACTCCCTCTCTCTCCTGCTTCCTCATCAATCAGTAATTACCATTTGCAAAATTCATACTATTTTACCCATCAGCTGTCTGATTAGGATTCATCTGATCACTAGACAAAGAAATCTAATTATATAATATTCTTTTATTTTTTTCATATAATATTATTTCTCTTTTTACAGAAAGGTTCATAATGTCTCAACCACATGAAACCAAACACATGCAAAGAGGATCTGCCTGGCAGAGTTCTGCTTCATTTTCCCTTATTTACCACAAAAAAATTTGCAATAAGTAGTTATGTCACAGCGTTGTGTGGCCTTAAGATATGAGTGGCACACAGTCCAAATCCAACAGATAATAAGCCAAGTTCAGGGTAAAAAAATCTGCTCAAGGTAATGTGGTGAATGCTCTAAATCAGGAGTTTTTTAGCAGTTCCTGACATAATCAGGAAATTCTCAATTGGTCATTTCATCTGTTCAGTTCCTGCCATCGTGGTGGTGCCAGGCAAAGGTGGTGCCAACAACTTGCTCAGTGACCACAAACCAGAGGCTTAGAATAAAAAAGCAAAACAAAACATCTGTACAAAGCAGTGCTTCCAGGAACAGATTAAGGCAAAATAAAAGTAGTTCTGTAAAATTTCTCCGTTATATTTTCTGAACTCATTCTTGTTCAGAAATATCCACAGAACAGCCTTCACACCTACTTATTTTTACGTGTGTACTTCCTGCTTATTCCCCTAAAATTACTCATTTTTCGTTAACAAATAGTACCAGAAACAAAGCACATTTAAAGCAGAGAGTTCATTTGTCTTCTAAAAGCTGGCAATATAAAATGAAGTAACCTCTCTATGTACGTTAATCACTTATCTCAGGGCACTACGCCATATAAGAGGAAAATATGCTTAATATGGAGGTGCTTTAGCTATAGCAAGGGTATCTTCACCCACAGGTGAATCTGGAAACAGATTAAGTACTCAAATTACCTTTTTTTTTTTTTAATCCAGTTAGAGCTGTATAAGGGGTACAATTTTGATCTGTTATTCAAATGTATGTATAGTGTCATTAATTTGTCTTTATGATTTGAGTGATTATTTCAGCAGCCTGTTTTCATTCCATTTTTCTAGGCAAACAGCAGCTTTTCTAAGACTCAGTATTCTAACTGGAAAAACATAGATACAAGATATAAGTGATCTTAGATAAACTGAAAAAGAATATGAGGATCGATATCAAAAGAGCAAGGAATGTTTTTATTTTCCTTTTCCAACAACAGATTTTCAAATAAGCAAGTTTCATGCAACTTCCTACTGTGAAATTCCCCAGCCATTTTCTCTAATGTCCTGTGATCCATTTGGTGCATAACATTTGGGATACCGGAATGGCAAACACAGAACGTTGCAAGGATAAAAAAACCCGAGAGATCAAAGTCTTTTTCATGCAGATCCTCCCTTAAAACATGGATAACATCAAAACAGCAGCATATGCACGTTGGGATTATACAACAGACTTAAAACAACAGGAACCTTTGCTTGAAAGATGGGAGTGTAAAAATCCTACTCTGGTTACCAGTAGAGAGTCCATCAAGCCAGCAGATTGCTGAGGCATATTTTGGTCTTTTTTTTTTTTTTTTACATATTTATACATGTTACTAATCACCTGTAGGGATATTTTTCCTTTCTTTTGCAGAACTATTACAGTAGTCAGATTCCAGCCCACAAGTTCTAAATGATACCATGAACAAACTGTGAAAATCTATGGTGTTTTACATAACCTGGAGCTATTCTGGGTTTGTTATTGATGGCTTTTTTCACTGTACATATCACAGAAATTATGTAGACTTAGTCATCAATGACTTCTAAAATATGAATTCTTAAATCTGAAATTGATGTAAAATCTTCTTTCAACTGCAGTCCCTCCACTCTCTCATTCCTCCAGTTTTAAGCAATTATTACTGTTTCCTCAGCTCTTTTTCCAGATTGTTTTGCAGATATGCTGACCATAGTGTGAGGAGCAAAACATTGCAAAACAAAACATGCTTTTGAAGAGTTTCTATACGAGTTCAAAAACTTAGAAAAAAAGCCAAAACAACAACAACAACAAAAACCCAACAGATATTTTCTCTAATAAAGACACCGTTGCCAGAGCAATCTTACACACAAACTAAGCACTGCCCTGCAAACCTCTACAACCTCTGCCATCTCCAGAAGCAATGCAGGCAACACAAGGAGCAGGATCTGTGCTTAATTTCAGATCCCTGCCCCACCTCTGTAGCCAACAGGTATTCCCCCCAGGTTTCTATTCACGTTTTTCTTAAATTTCACAATCGTTAATAATTCATGCCCCTAAATCCTATTTGGGTGCCATCAGGAGTGATGTCACCTTCAGAAGCCAAACGAGGAGTGACTTCCACCCCACCCTTGGGAAGGCCTCATTCTGTCTGGGCTTACACTTGTGATGAGCTGTCAAACCCCATTTCCTGGCAGCTCCTTGTCAGAGCTGTGCTCGATGGCACACATCAAACACGGCCGCCTTCTCCTCCCCCCCAAGACAACACTCCCTCCACCTTCCGGGGGCTGCAAGGAAAAGGGTGACATTTGCATCAAACAAAGCAAGCTGAGCCACCAACTGCTTTTTAAACAAACTGTTTACAAATGAATCCCAAATGATTAAGCGCCAAAGAAATCTGCAAACAGCAGAAATTTCTGCTCTTTCTGCCCTTGAACTACTTTGCACAAACTTGCTAATCAGCAGCAGCTTTGTTCTGATTATAAGTTATTGAATGTGATCATTTTGCATATAAATTCCTCTCTACTTTTAAATTTAAATATACTTTAAATGGTATATTCAGCGAAGCAGACTCATACATTTGCCATCAGTACTGCTGACAAAAAATGTCTTTTAGAATAGCAGTCTCTGACAGATTTTCTAGAAAGTGAAAGTATATTTTATAAAAAGTGCACTTTTCCATGAAGTGTAACAACTCCCTTATAATTCCGACTAATTCCAGCTCTCTGAAGTATGACCAACGTACACCATTAAAAAACCCCAGCAGCATTACCTTGTATTAAAGATGCCCAAGGGTACATATTAATCTTACAAACAAAACTACCCTGTATCTATGAAACACAATTTTCAGTCCTATAATGCTCTGGTAAGGCACAAGGACAGACCTGCCCATGGAAGGCATGTTCCCATACCAAAATGGGATACACACAATCCCCCTACATCCTGCAAAGTTCTGTGTCCACTCTTTTCAGAAACCAATGAGCTCTGGTTTGTCTTTACAGTTCAGGTTGCTTTTGTTCCAACTTCCAGGACATAAATTGTTTTATTTCTGCATTTACCTAAGCCTTACATGCAGTGAAAATGTTATTTACTTGAACTCAGATACACTAAATCAGAATAGTTCCTCTGTGGCCATTACTGTATCCATTTTCACTTCAGAGTCACTACTTCTGTGAATTTTATCTTTCCTCAAATCTGTGTACCTGAGATGATCTTATGCTCTTCACTAACATCAAATTTACATTCTTTTAAAATAGAAATATTTTTTATGATGAAGAGCATTTACAAGATTCTAGGAAAAAAGACACTTAAAAAAAAAAAAAAAAGAGAGCACTAAGCCAGACTATTTTGTGCACTCTCTCATTAATGGTACTTTTGAGGAAAATTAAGATCAGCTAAAGAAGTTGGATTACATTAATTTTAAGTGTAATTAGTGATTTTTTAAAAATCAAATTAACTAGTCAGTTTCTACTACCACTGATTTACAGTAAAAAAGATAAGTAAAAAGCTTTTCAAATTTCACATAATTAACTGAAAACAGACACCAGCTTCATAAATACATCTTCTGAAAGGTGTTAGAAATGAAACCAGAGTAGAGGAATAGGTCCCCAGAATTTACTGCAATTCTTAAATTGATTAAAACTCTGTTGAAGATTTGATCCCTTTGGCTCCCCCTGCTCCACGAACCTACTGGTAGCTATAAAAAGGCAACATACTCCTCCCTAACTGTAGGAACCCAAGGTCCTGCTCCATTTCCACAGCAGCTCATGAAAGTTCCCAAAGAACCACCCCAACACTGTCAGGAGAGAGAGAACAAATGATTCCAAAGGGAACCAGGAACAACAATGTGCAGCAGGAAAGCTCTGCAGGAGATGGGCTGCAACTATTCTGTGACAGGAGCTTTGTTCTGCCCCCAAGACTCCAGTTCTCCTTCTATTTGCATCTACATGAGTGAAGTGACTTTGATGTCTACTAGAAAGCTATGAGAGAGTAAGACTGTTTTAAATGTGGAGGGGAAGAACTGAGCTCTCTGTGTTGGGACAAAGACAGTCCTGACCCCGAGGCTCCTCTGCACAGGGCTGATCCCCCCAACACACAGTAAAACAGCCACTGTTTTAAAAAAAATAACAACAACAACAAAAATAAATTATAAAAGACAGTGCAAAAAGAAGGAAAGAACCAGGAATCAATGACTTTAGGTGAAGATCTTTCTCGATTGTGGTGCTGGAACAAAGAGGACTTTGTAACATATTCCAGCAACAGAACTGCCCAAATGCCTTGACAGTGTTGTACTGTAACAGATCTGACAGCACTGAGGAGACTTGCAACTTTACTTCCAGGGAAGTTGTAGCAATTCATATTGGCTGAGAATCCAGCCCAATTTTAGGGGACTTTTCAATGAATCACTTCTAATACAGTGCAGATGTAGCAGATGCATCTCTGCAGGATTTCAGACCAGACTTTGGGTATAGAGAATTAGTTACATTTCACAATGACATTATTTCCAGATGTCTGAAAGAGATCAGAAGAAAACTAACATCTGGTAAGGGACCAAAAATACTGGGTGCTTTTAAATATGTAGCAAGAAGAATACCAAGTTTCAGAAAAGGGAACAATTCCATGGAAAACTATAGTGATAAAACACATAAGATTTTCAAGAGAATGTTTCTAGCACCAAGTTGTTCTACACATTCCCCAACTTAAGTTGCAAGTGTACAGTCTCCTTCACAAATTAGGTTAGAGAGTGATATCACATATGGGTCAAAATCCTAACAAAGAACCAGTATTCTCTAGTTTTAAAACACAGAGAGGAATTAGTACTAATCACCATTTAAAAGTCACCAATACTTGCTAATCTCAACAACAATAAGTTATTAAAAATTACTATCTGCTTTCCAAAAGCAAATAGTTAACACGTGACAGTTCCTCCCCTCTGCTTGCAAGGTGGTGATCATGTTATTGCAATCTTGATTCTCACAGTTTCAGTTCTGAATCACAGAAATGCACTGATTTTGTGCTACAGCTGCCAATCACGAAGGCACACCTTATAAGGTCTTAGGTTATATCCTAGTCTTGCTTATGTTACAAGTCCTGGGCTCCTGAATAAGTTACTTTCTTTTAAAAGAAACTTGTTTAACTGCCCAGGAAGACGATTTGGACATATATCCTGAGGAATCTGGGGTATATCTTTATTTGTACACTGCCACTGGCATTTTGTTATACCAAAGGAACAGGCACTGGTGTAAGATCACTTCCTGAAACACATGGAACAAGACTAGGATAACAGGACTAAGAGACAAAAAAGACTTTCCACTTCAATAAGAGGAATTACAGGTAAAACCAAAACAAGTTTCTCCTGACCCAAATAACCAAGCATCAAAATGGAATTTTGTGCTTCTCCACAAAAGAAGCCAGGACCATGTTCAGGCAGTTCATCATCCCACTAGCATGAGACAAATGGCATTTAAAATACATTTTGAAACTGAACAGGAAAACATAAAACCCCCACAAATAGTCTAATTAGAAGGTAACAGGTAAAACTCTCTCAGTGTTCATTTATGGATAGATCCAAAGTACTAATAAATAAGCTAAGCCAGGTTTTCCTATGGAATAGTATCCTATTAAATTAATAATTAAGGATCCTTTCATACTTTCATGCCTACACTGTGCTAATAAGAATTGGTTCCATGTAGTAACTCCAAAGGGAACCACACGCTGACAACAGCTAAAAGCTTCATAAATATCAGTTGTAACACTTCCCAGTTGCATTGTTTGATCCGAAAAGGCTCAGAA
Source organism: Chiroxiphia lanceolata (assembly GCF_009829145.1). Taxonomy (NCBI): domain Eukaryota; kingdom Metazoa; phylum Chordata; class Aves; order Passeriformes; family Pipridae; genus Chiroxiphia; species Chiroxiphia lanceolata. The sequence continues at coordinate 5,351,976 of NC_045650.1, forward strand.
GTGCAGGCAAACCATGATGGATGTGGACACTTGGAAAGTTATGAGGAGGATTTGAGAGAACTTCTTCTCCAAGTGAGACTAATCAAGAGTCAAATACCGTGTGCAGCTTTGACATTGTGGAGAGCTTCAGTGTGAATTCTCTAAACAGAATCTAAGAAAGCTTTGTCCTTTTATTAATCTTATTTCTAGATGATGCCCCCGAGCTGCTTCTGGGTGGCTTTTGCTGGAGAGATTTTGAGGTTTGAAAAGTTCTCCGAGGTTTGTCCAACATGAGTTTTAAGCAAATAACCAACTGACATATTTTAAGAGGTGACCTAATTTAAGATCCCTTGTGAACCATTAATTAATTCATCATGTTGATTTATTCCATCCATTGCCTGCTTTGTCTATTCCCATTACTTCCTAAGAAAATTAAAAATTCTTTTAATTATTAAAGACTTATGAAGTCTTTAATTTATTAAACTATTTTTCATGGATTACAAATACATCATACACAAGTGGCTTCACTATATTAGTTCCAACAGTAAGATAATGTTCCAGAATGATCCACTCAGAGGTTGACTGAGCATATCTTCTATTTCTAATTCACACCACTGTTCACAAGATGTCAGTTTTAGCCTGTTCCTCTGACTGCAGTTGGGAAAAGCAAGTTTATTTGATGGACCTGTGATGCTTTAAACAGGGTCCAGCATGTTGTAGAACAAAGTACATACTTCTGACTGTACACTAACCATGATACACCACCAACACTTCAAAGAAACAGCTTTATAAGCAAGATGTGTTTTGAAAACACAACTCACATCTGTTGCTTATGTTTCAAAGCTTGACATGTTCCAAATTTCATTTACTTGGACAGCAAGTGCAGTTTAAGGGGTCTCTCAGTGGAAGTATAAACGGGTCTAGTATTTCTCTGAGCTGCTCAGGAAAAGCTCCCCCAGGTGAAGAATTTAATTCTTCAGTTTTGTAGCTGCTTCCCTAAAGGCAAGAGAAAAGTAGGAAACCAGGGCTGAGCAGGAGTACCCACACCAACTACAGTAGGTCATTATGTTTTCCTGAAAGTCTCTATGTAGGTAAGCAATGAAAAAAGACATCGACTTAATTTACCCAGCTATGAGAGTTCAAATCCCAAGATTAATGAGATTTAATCTTTATATAGTAGTTAGATAAAGGATACAAATACCATTTTTCATTAAATTATTGTTTTGCTTGTTCAACATCTTCTTTCATATGACAAATAGAACACAGGAAATAGATTTCAGAACAAGGTGGTATATCTTTTTTTTTTTTTTTAACCAGAAGACATAATAGATGAAATGATGGTCACCATTCCCTACTCAATTTGATTTTCCTCTGATGCTTCAAGTTTGAATTCAGATACTTTGATAATGGAAGCCAAAACTTGAGGTATCATTATAAATGGAAAGATTCAAACTATCACGAAATCAGGCAAAGTTTCTAGCAAACTGGCTGGAGTTTTCAGAAGAAACTTAATATTCATCCAAGAGCTTATTTTAGTGCACAACAAAGTTCAAGTGAGTTAATTTAAAAAAAAAAAAATATTGCTATTTGTTCCTAGAGTTCTCATGGCACTTTAATGCCACAACTTTATGAAACATTTGTGGACTTAAAATGCTTAATGAGTAGCTGATTTAACTCAATTGTGCTAGACACTCTTGTCAGGTTTTGATGATTTACAGTTCCTTGAGGATGAAAGGAAAATAAAGTAGAACTTTACATAAATAAAGCAGAACTCTCTGAGCAGGTAACTCCAGCAGAATGATTTTAGAGAAACTCTCTGGAAATGGTGGTGGGAGAGAGTGGCAATTTTGTTGGGGTTCTCCATGAGGTTTTTTTACTATTATTATTTTGATGTTCCATGTTTTTTCCTCCTTTGGAAAAAGAGGGGGTTAGTCTTTAATACATTTTTATCTTCATTGCCTGAAGTGACAAACGCAAACTGTCCCTTCTTTTATATGTACCCTGACATCTCTCCCTTCTCTGACATTTCTTTTCCTGATCTGAGATTACAGGGTTTAGTGCAGGCTGAAATTAGGGACGAGCAGAACTGCAGCAGATTGAGCAGCAATTTGGCCCAGCCAAAACTGTCCCTGCCCACTGTCACCGACAGCTGGAGACAACAACAAACACAGGAGAGACACAAAGGAGTCTGCCTTTCAAGTCTCAGCTTTCCACACCGAAATACAACTTAAACAGTAAGGAAAGATGTTCCCGTGCAGGTTTTTGAGGAGTGGCTCAAAGTCTGCTCTTTGTCATTTAAAATTAGGCACCAGAAAAACAAAAGGACACCTGCAGTTTCATTCTAGAGTTTCTTTAAAACAAGATAACTGAGAATTCAGTTCAGTTTTCTGCTTCATTCCTTGCCAGATGTTGGGTTGGAGGGAAAGTCAAGTCCTAAAGATGCCCAGTGCCATTTTCAGAGCTTATATTTGACTTGCCCATTTCTGAAGTTATGGAAACACAGTTTTTGTGCAACAGTCCCTTCTTTCCTCCATAAACAAATGTTTCCTAAGATCCACATTCTGCAAAAAGTATTAAGGTTGTGTATATATATATATATATTTGCCTACACTTTCTCCCCCCAAAATAACATGCGATGAACTCTGTGGTTTGAAAATAAACTTGGATTTCAAAATAACATTAATATCTATATATAACCCACTTGATTTGAAATAACAAGCAGTGCTCAGAGTTGGCATGTTCAACTATTCTCCTACTTTTTGTAACGACTGACAGTTGCCATCAACAAATAAGGTGTTTTCACAACATACCAGAGAGATTGTTTATACACAGTGACTTTGGGTTGGGTTTCAGATATTTCTTGGCCTCATCCTGGACTATGGGGCTATTAAGGAAGGGATGCGTGGTAGAATAAACACTAATGTGATCCACATCAGATCCAAGTTTCAAGATCATCAATTTGCCACCAGATTTGCTTCAGAACATATCTAATCATTTGCAATGCTACAAATGTGGTGTTTTCATTGTCAAACGCTGACATTACTTTTAATAACTGCAGAATTATACTCTTGTTTCTTAGGGAAAAAGAAATAATTCTCCCTGGTCTTATTCAGTTATTGTTTTAATCAGAGCTGAAGTAAATCTTTGTAGCATGTAAATGTATCTCTGTATTTTTATTTTATTATCCATATTAAAAATGAAAATATCATGATCTGTTCCAAAATTTTATCTGGAACATCTTCAAAAGTCTGTTCTTTGGTGGAATTAGTCCTAAAGCTTCCCAATGACTTTAAGTTTGTTTTTCCCCTGTGTGCCATGCTGGCACTCTGCCATCCTTTTCAGTCTGGTTTGGGGTTTTTTTCCCAGCTTTGTTTTTTCTGGTAAAATAAAGAGATGTGAAAGTGAAAAAAGCAAACAAACAGTTCTTATCCAAAACTGCATTTTGAAGCACACAGAACAAATTAAAAAAAAACAAAACATACCCCTAAACATAATTCAGTAACCCTATTAATATTGATTAGTAAACCTTAACTTCATTGGGTTCAAAACCACTCTCCAAGTAGTTGGAGGCTGCCCCTATTCCCACTCTTGGTCTTTTCTCTGTCAGACAGAAAAGTCACCCTCTCCCCAGAGCCCATGAGCAACATCTACACAGCTCTCCACAGCATCCATTCCGATTCTTCTCTTGACATGGATTCTGAGGCCCTCACCAGCTCTCATGAAGGAGTAGAGTAAGTTCCTCTGGTCTTATTTGAATTAATTTTATCATTATTCTGCGTATATTTGCTATGCCACTCATGACACAAGCTATACTAAACCCAAGCAAGGACAGGAGTTGTTCACAGGCATTGAATCTCTCACAAATGTTTGGAATAAACTATCCAACAACACAGAAAAATGGCAAAATTTCAATTTTGGTGGCTATTTCAACTGGTGGCTATTTCCCAGTTCAGCTGAAACCTGGCAGCAGCTGAGGGACAAAAAGATATGTTCGGACTGAGAATGCCTCAATCTGTACTTCCACAGCACAAACAAAAAGAATTAAAAGCCATTTCTTCTTTGTTTTGCACAGCACTGTGTAATATGACATTATTTGATTAACCGGGAAAGGCTGCATTCATAAATGTGAAAACCAGAAGGCAGCACAAATATAAAGTTATGCTGAATATACTTAAATGCTTTGAACTTGTAGAGATCTCATGTTGAATTCGATTATGTCCAAGCTTCCAGGGAAATGTTTAGCCATGGGCTGAAAAAGCCTGAGACAGATTATACTTTTGTGTAAGATCTAATAACAGAGTCTTCTGAGATTCCTCCTGTCACATTCCAGACTATAAAAGCAAACTAAATAAATAGAGTATATTTTCCTGAGATATTTAGAAATGTTATTTTCTGCTAAAACTGCTTTGCTTTAATAAAAAAAAAGATCATAAGTAAGCTATGATTTTGCATATAGCTATAAACACAGCTGTTGAGCTCCTAAATGTTATAACAAACAAAATATATCTGGCAAGATACTGGAGCTCCATTGTTCTGTGGAAAACCTCAGGAACATACTACCAGCTAAAATATGTTGAAATCAACTGTACCTCAGAGCACTCAATTTTTGCTTTACTATCACCTTTAAAATGCTCCCCTCCATGACCATATTCCACAAATTAGAGTTCGGATTTTTTAGTCTTTCCTTGGAAAGCTGCTGCAGCACCTCCTTAGATGTTTTAATTGCTTTCATCCATACCTTTTCTAATTAGATTATACGTTCCTGGGATGTAGCAAACCAAACTGCACACAGCGCTATAAATTTGGGAGTGACAAGGTTTTATACAGTGTTAATCAGGAAAAGGAGGAAGAGTATATAGTTTTATCCATTAAAATTATCCCACTGTAACCATGCATCCGATGCCCTTTTGTAAACAGTCACCCCATCACAAGTACTGTGCAAAAAAACAAAAAAAAATGCACTTTTCAATAGAGGTTACTAAATAACAAGATATTAGAACATAAATACTCCAAAACAGAAGGAAGGATAAAGTCAAAACCACAGCTGCCCTGAAAGTCAGCATTTGGGATGGACCAACACAGTGACAGCCTCAGACAGACACCGTTACAAGGTGTTCAGAAGCTGAGAACTCGGGTGAAACTAAAAAGTCACCTCTAATTCCTGCCTTTAAATAAAGACTGGAGAGAAAAAAGACCTTGCCAAAACCTGTCAAGTATTTCTCCTGGTCTTTTAGGACTGCAGCACATCTTACATAAGTGTTTTCTTCGGGCAGTACCTACAAATTCTTACTTCGAACCCCCAACTGGATCCCAGGCAGCTTCCAACACCACATTAACCATTCCCTTGCTTCCAGAAGGCAGATAAACAATGAAGTAGCCAAATCCTGCAACTCTCTCAGTATATGGAAGCACAGCCATGCAATTTGTCCTCAGCATATTGAAAAAGAGGAGCAAGATGAACAGAAATCTTCAGAGCTGGCTTTTCTCCATAGCTCTGCAAATGACACACGCTCCTTTTGAGATTGTGCTCATAAATTATTATTTACTGCAGCAGAGGTAAATATCTCTGTATAGAAATCAACGTTACTTAAGGAATAGTTAATTTCAAATTAAAAATCCAAGTAAATAACCCAGAGTCTCTGTCAATACCAACTTCTAAATATAAGGATGTGCTTTTGGTAAACAAAAGGAAAGATGCTGATGTGTTCAGGACCTGGGAAATCTGGAAGAGCAATGCGTGGAGAAAAGAGGACTGTGCCTTTGACATTGAAAACAGGGCTGGGAGAGAGTGTGTATGGATGGGGGATTTAACCTGTGAGTGTCCTGCAGTCCTTCTGCAGCTGCTCACATGGACATTGCTTCACATGCACAAGTACAATAATAGCTGAGACTGCCAGCACATAAACTCCAATAAAGCCCAGGGACAACTGGAGAGCTTCTAAATCCCTAAGATTTTTATCCTCCTACCTCATTACGGGAGAATGTTGCTGACCCTTTGAGGAACTAACCATAATCATGGTATAAGACTGTAACAATAGTGTTGCACCATAATGAAATATCTCTATTCATCTCGCTGCTCCAAACAATTCAAAAGTCTAATTCAGCATTTCCTTTATCTGGATGTCACTGGTGTCAAGGCCAAAACTCCTTTACTTCAGTGGGCTCAGAATGAATACAACAAGGAGAAAGAGAAAGAGAGATTGTTTCGTATTTTCTGCTTTATTTTTAGTAAGTTAAGCAAAATGTTTACCACAGACGCTTGTGCAATATCTTAATCTCACATATATTTCAGCAGTTTTAACTGTGCATTCCACAAACAAGTTCATTGTTAGGATAAGGTTGAATTGTATGATGGGCCTTGAGGTAAAAATAATCTTGTAAATAGCAGAAATATTGCTCTTCTCTAAACTTGGGAATTTATGTACAAGCCCAAGCTTCTGTACGACTGCTTTTGAAGAGCAGAAAAGCAGCTCAAGCTACACCAATCAGCAGTAATTAGTAGAGCAGCTATGGAACCTCAACCTGAAGATTAAAACAGGCAATTTTTAAAATCAGGGTACATCTTGACTTTTCCTGAAATAGTCCTCAGGTGCCTGAGTGCCTGAGTTTACTCAGCTACTTTAATATCACACCAACTTGTCCTTTTCAGTGTGAACTCGAATCTGCAGCAACAGAGAATCCTCCACTTGTGTTGATTTCTATTCAGCCTAAAAGCATCAGCACCTCCAAAGCCAACCAGTTCCATTTTCCCAGCAGATGTCATTAGATTTACAGTTTTTCAAGAATAAAAGCACACAGCTTAATTTCGTCTTCCAGCACACCCTGACTGCAATGGAACAGACAAGCAGATCAAGATTCTGTTTTGCAGAATCACTTTAAATTAGATCTATTGTGCTCCTAAGGTAATATTCATGACATTTGAAGACTCAAAGTTTATGGTCAGCTCTACAGAGCTGGTAACTCACACAAGTTCAGCCATTCTGCAATGACAGAAATCATAAAATATAAGACATTTGTTCGTCATAGGAATTTTACATTTCATAGTTAATGTTTTTCTAGCTCAGCAATTCATTTTGCTGATTAAAAAAAATTCTTATTGGTCTGGTAAAAGTTAAATAAAATACAGAATTAAGTACTTAAAATATGAGTTCCTAAGACCTTAATTTGTATTAATGCCCCCTTCTTAAACTTTTTGACAGAATTCCATTCATAATGAAATGTTCAGAGGTAATTATTTCTCTTTCTTCTGTGTGAATTATGAGAATTATTTATATACTCAATCTTAATATCATAGCTTCATTGCCTAATAGGAAAAATCCACAGGATATGAATCATTCTGGGAAAGAATTAAAATCTTTTCTTCTGTTTTAAACACAAAAAAAAAAAAAAAAAAGGAGAAAGATGAAAAGATTTCTAATGACATAAAATTCACACTGCTGCAGGCTCTGCTTGCAAATCAGAGCTCTCGCTACGTAACCCACAGCTACGGGTTCCACTTCCAGTCTCCTTGCCTGGAAAGCCATAAATGTGATGCTTTTGTAATGATTAGTTAATGAAACAGTGGAGTGATAATGAGGCTGTAAGAAATGTAAGTTAAATTATTAATGGGAAAAAAGGTAAAGAATAAGTAATGAAAGCAGCGAGTTACAGGGACCTTTCTGTACCTGGATGGTCCGAAGCCGTAAACCCCGGCAGCACTTGAGCACCCAGCCCCTGGTCATGTGCTAATGAAATTCCTGACATTCCAAGTACATCCCATCTGACAGTTGTTCTCCCTCATAAAATAATGGGCCATGCACAAAGCTTATTACAAACTGCAGATAAGCTGTAAAAGCCATAAAAATTTCTACTGACATTTATTGCCGACGAGTAGCTGGAGGATGTTGATATATATTGATAACAGTCTGCTTTGTGACATTTGGAAAGTTTACTCCTAATTCACTTGCAGAATATGCAAATACAGTTTTTCCTACCATACCTTCAAGTCATTAAGTCATTGCAATATCCACCTGTATTTTTAATGGATTTTTCCCTATTTCACGGGTATTCTTCCATATGTTGTATAGGCTTATGCCCCAAAATAGAGTTTTTAAAGCAAGAAAGATAGGTAGATTCTCATGAACATTCAAGCTAACAAATGCAACAAGTGTCTACAGTTAGTTTTTATCATCAACAATAAATAATAGTGTTGCTAAATAAAGCACCTTAGAGAGGATTTTATGTATGCCACTACATATGTCCATATGTGTATATATATATATTTGTGGTATTTTTTAAATATCATGGCAAGTTTTGAACACACTTTACAAAGAATTATGGCCAGGAATGTGTTTTATTCCTTCTGAGCTTTCAAAAAAGGGGACTGAACAAAAGTGTGTTTCTTTTAAGTATCATTAAAAGTACTGAAGGCAAGATTTTATGTGTCACACGTAAAAATTCTCCATTTACAATGGGTCTCATTGTATTAATCCAGGCATTGGTTTATTATCTACAATTCCTTTAGGAAATGTCACACGTCCACAGGATGTCCTTGAGCTTTAAATCTTGCATTTGGATCTTTGATTTAAAGGATAAAAGATAAAAACCTACATTTATTCAGACAATTCCCAAGTGAAGGTACACCTGTATGAGGCCAGAAATAACTTATTCTAGTCAGCATATTGTATAAATTATGATCAATAATTTTTATTTTAAAAGGGCTTTTTTAGCCACAGAGACTAAAATATTTGGTCTCAGAATACTCACTGGGGTTCCACACCTCCTTTCTGAAACCCAAAATCCAGGCTTGGAATGTGTGTCATCTTCTTATTTTTAAACATAAACATAATGCCCCCAAAGTGCATTTTCTGAGCAGTAACTGCATCTGTGAGCTCTGTGAGATGTAAATACTGCCTGAACAGCAAATATATGTTTAAAACAAATAGTCCTGAGGTAATAATGAATTGACACTAAAGACAATGAAAACTAAAATGTTACTATATGAAAACCAACAAATCTGTAAGTTTCTTTACAACAACTTATTAAAACAAGGATCTCCTGTCTGTTATTTATATGCCATGTACTCCTGGCATGCAATAACAACTGAGGGAAAAGAGTTTTGTCCCATAAAGCCAGAAAAAGGTGGAATAACCACTCCTGTCCCCTGCATCCCACCCTCTACAGAAAATCATCGTGTGCCACAGATCAACCCACCAAATATATTTGTATAAGGTACCTTTTTGCAATAAATGTATTAGCAATGCTATAAAAAACTTGCTCTGGGAAGAAGAACAGCTAAAAGTTGAATACTGACTCGATTCAAAGGGAAACACAAGTCACTCAGCTCCATCAAACCTGCATTAATTAGGACCTTTTAGTGCTTAGCTCCACTGGGAGCCAGCAAACACATTTGATACTTATAATCCAAAAGGAAAACCCACTAAAACAGAGCACAAGTATAAGAAAATTGAAATGAAAACAGAGCACTCTGCCCCAATTGAATTAGCCCTAGATTCAGAAAACCAAGTTGCAATTTAGGATAGCACTGAAAAGCAAAGGCTTGCTTTGAACTCTAAATCTCCAGTTCTAGCAGCTGTAACAGGTCCTAGGAATTGCAAATAGGCCAGACCAAAATAACTTAGATGTGAACATAGGTAAGAATTATGTGTTTGTTTTGTTTTTGATTTCAATCTTGTCACAGAAATCCTGACCCTGAATAGTGCTCAGCAATGCTTTTCATTTGTGATAAAGCCAAGCCTGGGGCTGGGGACTGGGACAAACACACAAAACAACCAAAATAACCCCCCACAATGTATCATTCCAATAGAAAAAGTGAACAAAAGAGAGCAAGAAATACAAGTTGCTGTGATAGAGGTTAACATTTGTTGCAGTAAATTGCTGGGGCTTTCAAAACAGCAATTTTCAGGCTACAGAAGGACAATGTCATGTTCTTTCAGATACAAGTGTTGGAGTAAAGGGCCTTTCTTCCCAAGCAGAAAAATGCTTTGTTTGAGAGGCAGGGGAGTCATCCCCAAACCTCAGCCATGACCTGCCACTGCTCTGGGAAGATTGCTTACTATTAATGTAGTTGTACAGTCACAGCTACAGCCATTCCTGCTCTTTAATTAGTTGTTCTTTCATCTTCCACACACAGAAAAGGAAATCACTGAGAATCAAGTCTGAAAAAGTATTTACAACTCAAAGGTGCAATTTTAAATAAAGAATTACTTCAAGAAAACTTCCCCTTTATTTCAGAGTTTCCTTTCTAAAGAGTATGTTTTTAAGTTTTCTCCTTCCTCTATCCATCAATGATTCTACTTTATTTACACATGTAAAAAACTCTGATACAAATACCACTGTGGCTACTTGAATAATATGAGGAGAATTTACCTCCCAATTGATTCCTACCCAATTCAGCAAAGCATTTGAGTCTGACTGAAATTCTTACAAATAAGGGTGAAGTAGATGTAAAATTAATGTCATGGCAGCTACGCCACTAAATGTTTGAGTAACAGCTTATTGTCAGTAGAGTCACAGCCTTAGAAACTTATTTGCATAATATTTCATCATACTTTTTTTCCCTAATCACTTTAAAGATACTTCAGAGTAACTACAGAGACATCTACTAAAAGACAAGATTCTTTCAATATTCTGACACAGATATATACACTGTTCCATTTGCAACCCCAAAGGTCCACACCAAAACCAGTTGTAACACCCTCCATTTTGGGTTAGATCTCCAGTTGTTTAGTGCAGAAGATAAAAAAGCATTTCAAAGCACAAAACTCACTAAACTTCTATATCAACAACACTTTTACTTACAGCACAGGATGTTTTGGGGACATTTCCAGCACAACATTCTTGCACTCTTCATTGCTCATTTGTCCCTTGAGAATCATCCTAAGGGATAAATGTAGAGGTGCTGTTGGAACCACTCAGCCAAATGAACCCCACCAAGCAGGAGATGTGTCCCAACAATTATCAGGCTCAGCTTCCTGTTTCCCAGCTGAGTTTTTAATTTCCCCAGCTGGATCTGGAAGCTGAGAGTATTTAGCACTAATTCATATCAGTGGCAAGGTTTTCCCTTTCAGTTGATAACAGTTACTGACAAAACTGAAGAGAGAAAGACTGAGAAAGGGAATTCTGACAGCCACAGTTTTGCTCAAAACTTCACCCACTGTAGGAAATTTTGATGTCTGTCTTCACCTGAACATTTGAACTCCACTAACTCAACATTAAGGCACATTAAACCAAAGACAACCTGAAGTGAATCATTTATCTACAACTCCCACTTTTCACCCAATTAGGCTTCTCAGTCCTGTTCTTAATTTCCCACAAATGACAACAAATCAGCTCTTTGTTTTGAACTAAATGATATCCAAGAAAAGGTAAATGCACACAGAATATTTCTACATCATATTTTGTGTATTTTCCCCCAAACTAGTTTTTGTGATATGCAGTGAAGAGATAAAGTTTATGTTATTTCAATAAAATTGTGTTTTAAACTTGTAAGTTTAATAAAACTACTTGCTAATTTGAAATGCTTTTTATACTGTACATCTTTCATAGCACTTAGATCAGAGAAAAACAATTGTCATATATTTTCTTAATTTAAAAGATTTTGTTTTTTTAAGAAAAGGACTTGCAGAGTGAACTTTCTTATTTTATAGTCCCTGATAACTTGAAATTACAATCCTAATTCAAGGAACTACATAGAACATCTTTATTTTAGTGGGGGTGGATTTCTGAGGGTTACTGCTGTCACAAGGGAAAAAAAGCCTTTCTTCCCCAGGCCAAATAAGAACTTAGGCAATATCCTATATAATAGCCTACCAATTTCAGTTTGAAGGATTAGAAGTGCTTCATTCTTTGCTCACTCATTCAATCTTGGAATGTTGCTGTAGCGTTTGCTGAAGCCATATAAAATTGCTTCTGGGTATTTTATAGTATTTACTCCCAAAGAGTAAGCTGGACCACCTAAATAATTTTATTTATGAGCACAGACAAAATTTGAAGCGGGACACCAGAGCTAACTCTTTGATTATGGGAATGGTCTGTTTAAGTTTGCACTCTTAGGGCATGGAAAGAAAGAGAAATACAGACTACAAATAAACCCAGCCCGTTGCAGATAAAAAGCAGATGGGACAGAACTGCCAATATTTGCAAAGAGCCACGGGCAGCAGTGGCAGTGGCACTGCCTTGCTGTCAGGCCCCATAAATGAAGCTGTGCGTGGCAAGGAGCAGGATGGTTGTCCTCTGAGGAACACAGCTTTTATAGGCAGCAGTAATGGAGATTAAGTAGCTCCTCTCTTCCCACTTCCTCAGCACTGAATCACTGCCCAGCACGGGTAACAGGGCGATGGGGGACACTTCCCAGAGCAGCTGCTGAGACAGGAGGGCTTGGGGCTGGCTGGGGAAGAGAACTGAGCACTTGGTTTTGCACTTGGCTTTTCTCTTTTAAAATGGTCAAGGCTGTTCAGGGCAGCTCTGGTTTAAGGGATGGTTAAGACCACTAAATAAAGGGAAGAGTGGACTACTATGAGGAGCAGACCAATAGCCAAGATTACTACTTTTCACTTGGTTCTTCCTTAATTACCAAGATTTTCTTGAACTACTTCATGAAAAATTTGGTCACCTTTCCTTAACAAGTGCACTCTCGTCTATAAGGACAAGAAATAAACCCAGGATTTTAATGAAAGAAAGCAAATAGTTACATTTCCAGCAAACAGTTTAGTTGAAGAAGAAAGCAATATGCTAAGATAGCAATTCACTCTAACCCTGAAGGGGTTAATTAGGGTAACCAGGTATAAAGTTTTAACCCTTACAAAGGAAAATTTGTTGAAAACTGTAACAAAGGAAAAGTGTTGCACAGATGTAGAATTCAGTAACTGCTTGTTGACCATCCCAACCTTTGGGCTGGTTCCAGCTGCCACCCACCTTGCAAATTGCTGCAGGATCTGGGGAACCTTGTAGTTCTTCCTCTCAAGACCATTTTATCCTGCACTCCACACAATCTACAGATTAAGAGACCAAAGCAGTCAGCTCATACACTCAACACAGAGTTAGGAGTTTCAGTCTCAGGAACTAAAATCATTAAAGCTGGAAATTCTTGCCTATACACTTATCTCAGTCGACAAATATTGAATTCCTCGTTTCCCAGGTCTTTAAGTTCAGATGTATGTGAAATAAATGAAACAATGAACCTTTCTGTAATTGAAACATTAAATTGATCTGGGACATTGGTTGCACTGCAGTATTAATTAAAAAATTACACTATTTAGTGTAAGACCAACACAAGAGAGGTGTGGGTTGGAAAATATCAAGATGTTTAAGCCACCCTGTAGTGAAAATTCACAGTGAAGCCCTTACCCTACAGCTTAAGTGAGCGTCAAATGCAATGAAATCATGAGCCAAGCATCACACATTCTTTAGTTCAAATGTGTCAATAGAAAAAAAAAATCCATTTTCAATGAATTTGGATCAATGCCATTTTGAGGCATAGTCCCCCTTTTTTCCTTCACATTCACTATCAAATATAGAGCTGACATATTTGCCTTTTTTCTTTTTAGAATAATGCACTATTCTCCTATTTTGTTTAGCATTAACCCTGATATTTGATCATATTTTGAACCTCTTCTTTTCATTTATACTGATAAAGAGATTGCTAAACCAGTGGAATTATGTACACTTGGTAATGAGAGTTGGCTTTCCTTAGCAGTACAATGTTCCATTGCAACCTTTAATGCAGAATCAATGTATTTTGGGTTCTGATTGGAACTCTCAATAGAACTTAAAACAAACTCAATAAAAAGGAGCTAAAATTTAAACAAAAAATCAAAGCCCAGCACAACACACACAAAGGACTTTGTAAAACCTGTAATTTTGCCTATGGTTCAGCAAAATTGGAAAAGTAGTGGCAAATTACATTTGTTCTTACTGCCTAATATGATATGTAATTTTTCAAATTATTTATGTTCTGAGCTGTTTGACATCTGAAGGGCCAAGAACAACATTTCTGGGCAGGTACCAGAGCACTACAGTGTTTGGAAGGGGTGGGGGGATTATGTTTTCAAGTAACCTCAGAATCCACAGTTTGCATTATTGTATATTTTTTAAGCTTTTTCATTACAGTGTTTAAAGATTTCTTCACCTATTGAGGTGAATTTAAAAGAAATACAAAGTCAGTAGAACTGGTAAAAGAGTGCTCTACTTATGAAGTGTAGCACTGAGCAACACTTTGTTAAGGTTTAGTCTTATTTCTATTCTGTGCAGAATACACAAAAGGTCAAAATAAATTGCCTGGAGGCATATCAGTAGCACAAATTGTGTGCCTTCTGTTGCCTAGACATCACAGTGGTTTCTAAGTTAGTCTACTTAAGAACTGAACATCAGCTCTGGCTTTAAAAAAAAACCCCACACAATAGGATTATTGTCCCAACAGTCAGAGGATAAGACTAAATTACAACAGTTCCCTCCACATTGTACTGCTTTGTGATGGTGGCCACGAGGACTTGTAAACTCTCCAAAGATGTCACCCAGTTCAATGCAAAAAGTTCAAAGATGTTTTTTCTGATTTGTTTAGTGTTTTATACAATATTTGTGTTATAACACTTGGGTTTCAGAATTGCTGTATCTAAAACTACTATACTGACAGACTATACAGACTATTTTTAAAGCACTCCTGCATTCTTTATTTGGAGTTAAATTTATTTAGAGAGGACAGTGACCAGAGGAAATTGGAATGGCTGGTTATAGAGCCACTACACAATACTTTGTAACATTGCATCCTCATTGAAGAAAAGGTGTAGTCATGTGGAATTAATGCATGGCATTAATAACAATGTGGATTTGTAAAAGGAAAGATGCAGCAGAGAGGATCTCCATTCGTTTCCTTTTATAATGTCTTCAGTTTGGAAGTGTGGTACTTTTTATTTCAGTGATAAATCTAGAAACACTTAAGCTATTACAAAGAATTACATCCTATTGATGAAATGCTGCAGAGCTGTTCTATTGCAGTCTAATGGGGAAAAGACACGGTGAATAATAAGAAATCATATGAAGACAAACATCTTAATTAGCTAGATTCTATTATAATTCTATTGTAAATTTTGTTGTACTCTTACAAACTGTTTCATTTAACATCCAGTAAATATCTTCTACAATATTTCAAAATGTAGAACCCTAATCCTATTCCCATTAAATTCTCATTGACTATAGAAAGAAACCACTCTGAAAAGTCAGCTGTGATTATTCTTTGTACATTTTCTTTTGGGAGACAATGAGACAATGAGCATTGGGAGACAATGAGGATTCTGCTGTACATAACAGAAGTTACCTACCATTCACCTCATTTCCCTGCTTCAACTTGGCCCATCTCTTCTTAATAATCATCAATAAGACCTGTGGAAGATGGGAGTGTTTTCAACACTAAACTTCTGAGATTTCCTGGATCTGTTCCCACAGGATTTGTTTGAGCAGCCAATGTCTCTGTGTGTCTCTCAGCCAATGTTTTTACAGAACTGTTTTCATTCCTGAATTGTGTTAAAATTTCCAATGTACAGAAATGCCCATAATACTGAGCAGCTGGAAGAGGAGGAATAAACAGCCCCTGTTACACCAGAAGATTATAAAGAACAGGGGAAGTTTCCTTGTCCCCACCATAAAAGGACAACAACTGCTGCACTTCTAAGCCTTTTTCAATTACAGGTGAATAAGTTAGCTTGATAGAAAAATGTTGAAAATATTTTTTTTGTGAAGGATCTTCAGGATTCTTTTGTACTTCTCTACAGTGAGATTTTCAATTTTCACTTTTTTTTTATTCTGTTTTCTTTTATTACAATTAAAACACTCAAATTTTACTAATTTTTTTTATTCCTCCTTAGAGCTGTCTAAATGTGAATTTGGTTACAGCTTCCTTGATCAAATCAAGAAAAAAACATAAAGAGGACTTAAATATATATGCGTGGAATTTATTACTTGCTTGTTAAGTATCAGCTATCACTTATTCTGTCCTGGAAATGTTCCCTGTACTGAAGTTTCCCAAGTCTTAGTTGTCTTTTTAGCAGGTCTAACATATCTAAGATATGGCATCCTATGCAAACAGCTATTAACTTGATTTTAATTCTAAGCCTATAAAAAGATATAGGGACATAAATAAGCTCTAAAGACCTTAAATAAACAATTGTGACATACAAACCTCTCACAAGTTCCTCAAAATTCTGGAAGCCTAAATTCTGAATAGATGAATTTGTTGAGAAGTTTGCAGTGCTCAATCTCAGGATGCCCAGAATTCCACAGCAGAGCAGACTCAGGACCAACTCAGTTTTATAAAACTAAGCAGCTTTGGTTTGCTTTTATTTATTTTTTTAAACAAGTCTAGATGTAATCACACTTTTTCATTTTGTCTGAACCCACAGATTCAGATTCACAAATAAACCTTCCCGTGATCCATCTAGATAGGAATTTCTCACTCCCTGCCATTCCATCCATACACCCAATGCCCATGTATCACAGGCATAACTGAAAACACCCTTCAGAAAATGGCATGTCCTGCATGTCCTGAACAACTGACAAGCTCGGGGGTTTTGATGGTGGTTTTGGCTTTTTTACTTTTTATTTAAACCTTTATATTTAGTGTCTTCCAAAGCAAAGCAACTTAGCTACACCCCATGCTAAATGTGAACTGTTTTTCTCCTCTTCAAGGACCCTCCAACAGACAATATGCTGCATTAGCTATGATTAGATCTGGATTCCTTTTTCCATACTTTTACCAGCTCTGTTACAGGCACCAAACACTGAATGGTCACTGTCCCTTTTCACCTTCAAAACCACATTAAATATTTCTCTTTAACTTTATCCTCTTTCACCTGTACTCCTGCATCTCAGTTGAATTCTTTAAAGCTTTATTTTCTACATCTGTTTATGCCTCTATATTATTTCTATACCAAAGCCTTTCCATCAGCTAAAATCTCTGAAACCAGCTGGCACAAACACTACATTTGCTTTTATTTTACCCCACTTCCCATATAATACAAGCAATGGAAAGGATAACCTCCATGAGGCTGTATTTTACAGCTAACTCAGGTCAATAATTTGTTGACAAGTCTTTAATATGAGCTGACTGAGCTGCTAAGGAAAAGACTGAACAGCAAAACTACCACTGAATCTGTCTCCTCTCTATTTCCTCCTTTCTTTCACCCTAAACTCTGCTAATCCATACATTATTTCAATTAAAAAATTTTCAGATATCAGGGAATCTGATTTAAATCCACTGATTATTTTTTAATTCATGCTAAGGTTAAGGTAGAGAAAAAGGCCTCTATCTCAGATCTGGTGCTACCATCTGTGATCCCTGAGGGGACCAGAGACTGTTCCTAAATCCAAGACAAATTTGATTTCACTTTTGTGTGTGCATGTGCCCCTCAAAGATTTCTCTGATTATTTAAAAATACTAAGTTTTAATCTCAAAAATGAACGTCCTGTCAGAATAAAATTAAAGCTAAACCGCACATTTTCACACAGAAGCACTTCAGAGGGTTTCAATACTCAAGGAAAATTCATGGGTATGATTTTCCACAGACTTTCACCTGGCAGTCAGTGCCATGTGTGGGCTGAACACAGAACACTCAGCTCCAGTAGAGCCCCAGGACCACTCAGGTTTGTGGATGGCAGCATTAACCCCTTTCCCTCCACAGCCACAACTCTGCCTCTAACTTAAGAAAAAATGGTATATCTTAAGACTTACTATTTTTCCTCTGGAATAGAGATACTGACACATTAAACATGGCAATAAGGAGAAGTGATAACTGCTCAATTATTTTCCACAGTATTAAAGAAACCCCCAACTACAACTAGAGGGGATTTGGGCAGAAGAGTTGAGGTAATTACCCATCACTCTTCATGGGTTCAGTCACTGTTACAATGGACCAAAACCAGTTTGACACAAACCTGTGACCCCCCCATTCCCAGTGCAAACATAATGGCAGCCTTTCCTCATCTGCATTCTGTAACTTGGTTTCTTTTCTTCTGAGATTCAAAATTCTGATTACCAACAAAATATTTCAGCATCTCACAGTTCTTGGATCAGTAGTAAATTTGGCTAAAGTTGAATTTATACCAGGGTAATACTAAACAAAAAGTGAGTCTTCCCCAAATGGGATTGCTCCTCTGAGCACACCAGACATCACAGCCCCAGCAGGTGCCCTGGCAAGAGAACAAGGGAATTCTAGCTGAAGAAAGATACATGAAAAGCAAAATCTTTATGTCCTTATGTCACCTCTCATGAAGTGTTTGAAAGGCCACAACACCAGACTACATGATGTTGTTAAAATGTATTTTTGTTTTAATTTACATCATTAAAACTATAACATTTAATAATCATTAGCTTCAGTAATATACTATTTCTCACTAAATGTATTTTATATGTATATATAACTTTGTAGTTGCATTTTGGAGCCTAGTCCCAGTAGCAGGGAGGATACCCATGAACAGACATAACCTGTGGCCCAGCTCATATCCCTGGATAACATATGAGACCTGTGGACCTCAATTACTGCAAAAAATTTAGTCTAAGACAAGGAAGGAATCTGTAACAAAGGTGCTGCCAAGGGTGCCACTTGCAGATTCATACTGCATCGGTTGTATGAATATTTAATAGTTCAGCCCCTATGGATTTGGTAAATAATTCTGTTACTCATGTATAGAGAAATAATGACCCCTATTGCTATTTGTTTAAACCCAGTTCAGATTACTTACACGTGGTGCAGCGATGCTTCAAAGTTGAATTATTCACTTTATACTCCTGGTCAATATAGAAAACATTGGCAGCTGTCAGAGAAGAGTTTCCAGTAAATCCTGTGATCTTTGAGTGACCTCAAACAAGAAAGAAAAAGGAATAAATTAAAAAGTTAGTCTGCACCATGCTTTCACTGATGAATTCAGCTTTGATCCCTTACACCTGCAGGTCTGTCACCAAATTTGCAACTGGGAAGGGAATTGGGTGTTAACACGTGCTCTGACACAAACACACACAGGGGTGTCTGAGGCAACACATTTCTGTAAAAACTTCAGCAGCTGGAACGTCTGAATGGAAATAAATTCTAGGGAAAACTCTAGAAATGCACAGCACATGTCAGGAATGGGACACAGAAGACAAAATGGTGCTTCTGTCTGATGGGAAGGGTGAAATCTTAAAGCAGGAAAGCAGAAAGAGCACGTGGATGATAAGACACACCTACACTAACCAGAGAATTCACTACTGGAATAAAGCTAGATGAGAAACACCGAGGAGGGAGCACCTGGTACACACAACATCTATTTTTATCCGCTGAAAATATTCAGACTGTCATATTGAAAATAGATTTTTTTCCTCCCCTGTGTTTAATACAAAAGCAAAATCAGCAATTTCATTTTCAGCTACCAAAAAAACCCAGGGAAACCCTGAGAGGTCCAAAAGACAGTAGTGACTTCCTTTGGTTTATTTTAATTGTGTGGTTTCTTTTAAGTAAACAGGATTATGTGCTGTAAAAGTAGGACTTTGGGTCTGAAGCTGGAGGTTTTTTGGCTCACTATTTTTGATGAAATACAAAACTGTATCAAAATCTTTTTCCTGAGTTCTCCTCAATTTCAACATGTAATACAGAATGTGCTGGAAAAACCCAGAGCACCTATCAAACCAGATTTTAACCTTCTTTTTCAATGACATGATTATTTTTCTTTTTTTTTTTTTTTTTTTAGAGGAGTTGTCAGTTTAACATTCCTGGAAACATCAAATACTGGTTTGATAATTTTGTTAGGATTGTTTTATTCAATAATATTATTATCAAGGCAGTGATGAACAGAAATCAATACCACAAAGTGGATATGTTAAACAGGAAATTGCTACATCAAACAGAATATTTCATTACCTTTCCCAGATGCATGTTTTTGCTTTGTTTTTAATCTGCTCCACTAATGACCAAAAATATCAGAATTACACTGTGTGGCTTGAATTTTAAAATACAATTATCAGAGTGCTTTCTTGAACATCATTATTTTCCTGTACTTTGTAGGACTTTTCAGCCTGTCACATTAAGTATTTCCCAATGTACAAGGTGAATCAGAGAAACACTTTAAAGGGAAATTAAATAACACTGGAATTGTCTTTTTCTTTAAGAGGATTTTGACAACCAGCACCCATTTCTGTAGCAGCTTTTCTGCCTACAGAAGTCAAGAAAAACTAGATTCAAAAAATTCACCTGGAAACAGGCCCATGAGGAAGGTAAATATCTCATTTCTTTGTCCCCAAAATTAAAGTGCAAAGCAAATTAGAAGCAGTGACCTCTGGGAGCATGAGGTGACAACAGGCAGTGGAAGCCAAACCTCCAGCGACAATAGTTTAAAGTCACAACCCTGTTTACTCACAGCTATAGTTTTGTAAACTGATATATTTGCCCACCCAGAAATACAGTGTAATACAAGGACAATGAAGGGGAGAGGCATTCAGGGACTTGGTCTGCAGTTAGTTTTCACTGTTTAATGTAAATATAAAAGCAAGAGCACTCTCAGGTAAAATTTCCTTGGGGGAAAAAAAAAGGAGAGATAAAAAAAGACACAGGGCCTCATAGGTTATTTTTATTCTCTAGCTAACTAAAAGTCATACTCAAGGAAAGTTGCTCCCCCAGAAAGTACCAATTACAATAGAAAAGTTACAGTTGCTTTCAAATCACAGCAGCATAGTACTCCTGTCTCCTGCATTTTAACATTTCTTCGAAATTCTATTGCACTTTTTAACTTTTTCAGGGAGTTTAAATGCCTAAGTTAGATTATATGAATAATGTAAGATTGCTAAATTGTCCTTCTCTCTATACTGACTGGAAAGGAAATTTAAATGAATTGCCCATCAGTGATTTATCTAAAGACCATGGTCTGAATATCCAACCATTTATCTGTTGAAGTTCTACTTCGGTTTATAAAGATATGAGAATGTCTGTCTTAGTCCATTAAGCCATGTAGGACTAAGTCCTGAGGAAATTCTGCCTTTGTTTTCACAACAGCAACTGACTGAAAACTCAGTGAATGTATGTATGTTTAATGCTGACCTTATTTGACTGCTCCAGTTCTCCAATATTTACTTACAGAGCACCATATCCACAGATCCTCAAGCTGGGAGGGCACACAAAGGAAATGACTGGGCATAAAATTCAACAATGCAGGTCGTCATCCTTATGAAAGGAAGGAAAAGAGCAATCCAGAAGTACCTGGAATCACTGGAAGCAGGGTGATAGAAGGCAAGGCAATGTCACTGGGCTGTTTGCTGTGCAGCTGGCATAAGGTTGTGCTGCTCGTCCTGGAAGCAGTTGTGATGTCCAACAGCATGTTATTTCAAAGAGGCATCAGAGAAGTGCCAAACAGAGCTTCAGAGCAGGAGCTGACAGATCTCTGCAGCACAGGCCTGTAGTGCAAGATACCAAGCAGATGCACTTTTGATGTGTCATCAGATTCTCTTTTGCATTTACTTATTGTAGATCAAAGCGTTAACACAGGGGATGAAAAATTGCTAGATCAGTTCTATCACAAGGATTTTTTGATCAGAGGCTACATTTAAAAAAAAAAAAAAAAAAGAAAAATCAATTTCTTTCAATTATGCCTTGATGCACTTTTTGGATCCAAAAATCTCTAGATGTGTGTTTGCCAACTCCCACAAGCAGTGTTGAGTCCTTATTTGCACCTTGATTAGGTTTTCTCTGGACACTGTCATGGAATCACTGACTACAAAAATAGGGGTTTTTTTGTTATAATCTAAATTTGTAAATGTGGTAAATCTGGTGTCTGAAAAACTGTAACATAAGAATTCCTAAACCTGCTTGAGTAGATCTGTGCAAATTCAGGTGTTAATATTCTTCTGACCTCCTACCCTGTAATAATCAAAGACCTGAATTTTAGCAGAACATATTGTGAGGCAAGTTTTCCAGTGCTCAATAGTCAATGCCTAAACATGGGCTATGTATTCCTCTAGAAATTCTAAGTTTTTAGAAGTTTCTATGAGCAGATATGGTTTAAAGCAGGTAAGCAAGATCAACAGGTTGAAATGCTGCCTGCCCTTCAAGAGACACTAATTCCTGCCTCGTGCTTCAGCCAAGTGGTACCATATTAGTGACAAAACTGGTAATAGTATTTGCAAATTCCTAACTCAAAACTTAAATTCTGTTCATTGGCATTCGAACAAAGCCAGTGAGTAAAACTTTTTTCAGTAGTATCCAAAACCCTCAAACTAAGGCCACATCCTACTGGCTTCTCTTTTGTATTCAAACTTAGCACAATTTTTCTGTTATAACTAGAAATGCTCAGGAGTGCAGTAGTGCTGCACCAGTTTCAAAACACAAGAGGAAACAAGAGAAAACATTTCCTCTGCAAGTAAATAGAATCATAAGTGAAACAGTTACAGCTGGACAGGTCAGAAAAACAGCTTCTGAACTGCTACATTCACACTCCTTGGAAGCCTTTTACACCTTGATGGGCTGCTGGCAGATGGGCAGAGGCTGAGGAGTTCAGCTTTCCCTTCAAGTGCTAAACATATGGATGAAGCTGTGGAAAGCAACTGTTATCACTTCCCATCCACACAGATATTTCTCTCATATTATTTAGCTCCTGCACAAGCACCAAGCTCATATAAATTATTTTAAGATAGGAGATATATATGGGGAGTCAAGGAAGGAGTTCAGAGAGACACTTAGGATTTATCCATTTCAGTTTTACATCATTGTATTAACATAATGTCCAAAGCACATCACAGAAGTTAGTCAACACTTTTCCTTAAACAATGCTCCCCCCTTGCTTTTTCCCTCCCCTCAAACACACTGAATCACAAGGTTTCAGTATCTATGTACACTTAGTTGTATAAGGTACACACAGTTCTATTTGGATCCTTGGTCCCTCACCCTTTTAATCTTTTTTTTTTTCCAGGTCTCTGACTCAGGAGAGTCCTTTCATTAAGCAGTGCTTAGATGTAGGTGATTCAGAGCTTAACAAGAAATTCATGATGGTCGTGTGATCTGTACAACTGATCAATAAAAGAACAAGTGAACCTTTATTAATAAACCCCAGTGTACCTCAGAAAGTATTTCAAACCGGGATCAAACCATACTGTATTGACAATACCAGCAGTATCCCGCTCTCTCAGACACTGAACTGAATTAAAAAGTGAAGTAACTTCAATGTCACGTGTTCCATCAAGATTACAGCATTACAGCCTGATTCTGAGTTACTCCAAACTGCAATTGCATTGTTGCTGCATGGGAAAGATCAATATACACAACAGTTACACTGAAGAGACCAATGGAAATTGATATCTTCAGGTGAAAAGTGTCCCCTTTTCCTCACTATTGACTGGAGTCCTAGTTCTAAAGTGACACACATTTATACAGTCAGCAGAGAAAAGGCCAAACACCCACTCCACTTGCAACAGGCAAATAAAGTCAATGAGATTGTCTGAATGCAACTGTTACATTTCCAGAAGTGGCACTAATAGATCATGTAATATGATGTTTAGGAAATGTAAGAGGATTTGAGGCTACAACCAAATATTTAACATCAATTTTAATCCAGATGGCAAGCAACACAGAAAATGATAAAAATAAACCTAAACTGATGCTCAGGGTACAGGCACCCTTAGATAAGTGCCAGCTGTTCAGCTATTGCAGTTTTATGCTTCTTTAAAACACTCATGCCTGTGAAGCACATGGACCACGTGCTTTTTATTGCTGACTAGGTGCTGCAAAATTCTATGAAGATGTTTAATGTGTCATAATTTAAAAAAAAAAATACAGCTGCAAATGCAAAGAACATATGTATTTCAAGTCCAACAGCAGTGAAGTGACATATCATTACTGATTCCATTCATTATTTTTGTGTGTTTCTTGTTCCATGTGTCCTAAACTCTGCCACAAATCAGACCAGAGCATATCAGAGCAAAGCATAAGGCTGAACTTCCTCAATAGTCTGAGCAGTCTTCTCTTCCTTTGTCAGGGCTATAAAAGTATTTAATCATTTATGAGAAACAGAGGAAGCTATTAGGATGAATCCCTGTTCATCCTGAAATAAGTAACAACCAAGTGTTTGTGAGACCCACTGGGAAATATGCAGAGGAGTAGGCGAGACAGACTCACACAAGAAATGCTTCAGTGGAATGCAAGAATATTCACCAGAAATAGCAGTAAATTAAAGATTCCTATTTTCCAAACTGTCAACTACTGTTCAAAAAGTATTTATCTTTGCTGCTATCAGTGACTTTCCAAAGTAACACATTGTATTATTAGATCTAGCCAAAAAAGGTGCAATTCAGTATAAGCAATCTATAAAATTCAGTGTATGCAATCTATATTAGACAGTAATAACAAGAGGATTCTCTCTTATCCCATAATTATTTATACTGTATAATTATCAAGGCTTGTACAGACCAGCAGAAAATCTCTCTTTACTTACATAGCTCCACAATATTTTATGTATTTTTAGGATTATACACCTGACAGAAAACTGTAATAATTCCTGGGTTTTGTAGGAACTGAAGGTCATCTGTCCTCAACTTGAAATGTTCTCTTGCATCTTCAGTGATTTTGAAATTATATTTTATGTATATAAGAAATGCATTTGCAAGGAATGGTGCTTTGTGAGGACCATTTTTAGTTTATAGACTGATGAGTTGACACTCAAGCTCCCATGTCATCCTGATATGAAGCAGATCTAAGTAACATCTTATCTGCAATCAGTATTATTTTATTGTCTAACTCTTCACCTCACCTTTTATTCATTCAGAATATAAATGTCCCCAGGGAAGAGGCTTTGCTAGGCAAAAGTAATTTTTTAATTTCATCAGGAAAAGCAATTGTTGGATGAAGTGAAAACGGCACAGGCAATATTACATTTTAGTAAATACTGTAATCTTATTCCCAAATAATCCTTTCAAGGAGAATTCAAATCAATGTTGATATGAATATTACTGCACGAGCTCCAGGTAGACTGGGACACAGAAAGAAATGACAAATTTGTAAATGGTCTAAAAACTAGCAAGCAATATATACATTAAATTGTGTATTGTAGATACAGAACACACATTTACAACAAACACAACTTTCCTAAAGGCTGTAGATACTTTAATAAAATCTGGGGTTGACATAACCTGGCTATTGTATGTGATTGTGTGATGTATCAACCTTTAATTTCTAGTTAAGAGCATCAACAAGGCTAATAGCAGTCAGTCCATTTACTCAAGAACTCTGACCAGTCCCACGAGGGTGTGCAGGGAAATGTGACTGCCCAGGTCCTCCTTATTCCCACTGCTCCCACTGAGCTGAGCTCCCTGTCCAGCTCCCACACTTCCAACACTTCTCCCAGTAATTTAATATGGAAGCAACACAGGCCACATTCACTCTGGCCTGTTCGACAGATGGTGTTGACACACCATGTTATGAGAACATGCTCACAAAGCCACACCAAATGTCACCTCTGAGGATGCTTCTTCAGCCATCCAGATCCCCTTTTCTTGTTGACATTTCTCCACAGTCTATCAACTTAAGACTCAGCAGTCATATCCAGAAAAAGCAGTATTTTGTAAGTATATCAAACATTCATCAGAGATGAGATAGGCAGAGCTTTTTTTCAAAGGTGATTTGAGTATTTTGATACATCAAATTCAATATATCACATCTCTTCTTCTTGTTCCTTTACCCTGATAAGTTTTTTTCTTCCTAATCTTAGCATGAGTTCTGTAAATCAGAAACCACTCCTCTACAACAAGTGAATCACACAAGTAAAGGTAGTATTAAAAAGAGAACAAAGATTTAATTATGTGGTTTGTTTTGTTTTGTTTTGTTTTGTTTTTTTTTTTGTTTGGTTGTGGTTTTTTTTACAAGTTTGGGAATATTTGAACAAAGTGGAAAACTGAATTAAAGAAAAGCTGGAAGTGACTCTGACAAGAATCTAAACTTGTAACACTTTTATTAACAATATGTAAGGACAGGAACGTTTATTTGGTTTTAGATTTGAAATGCCATCATCATCATCATCACAGGAACATGTACAGAAACAAACAAAAGGAAATCTCTGGCCTCTAACGTCTGTATTATGCAATTTAGAATCACAGAATAGTCAGGCTGCGAGAGATCCACCAATACTGAATTCCAACAGAGATAATAGGAAAGCAATGAGGCTTAATGTTTCAGTAGATACAAAACAATGAAAATGTCCAAGGATAGACATTATGTTATGCAGTTCCAGTCTTGTTTTTTAACCATTTGGTTTGTAGGTAAACATTTCTGTTGCAGTTACAGAGGAAAAGGTTTCTTGTGCTGTACTGAGAAGCAGGGTGGACACAGGCAGCTTTCATTGCAGCATGATATCAATAGTGTGGAAAGAGAGATAGCATCCCATCCCAGATCTTCAAAGAGATATGGGTATAGTCCTCATTTTTATTATTCTTGAGGATCAACTCCATTTCATGTTGCAAAGTAGGAAATATATTTGCATCAGAAACGTGATAACGGGTGTGTAACTACAAAATCCTCACTAACAAGAAGAGCTGACACGGACTGTTGTAGTAACAAGGTTATAGCAAACATACCATGTTATTCCTGGATAATTTCAATTAATTTCTGGCAACTTCTGTGGGAATTGTATGTGCATGCCCATTTGCTTACAGCTTCCATATGTTTGGGAACTCTGAGGAACAGAAGCTGCAGCTTCCTCTCACTCCTCAGCTTCTCAAGCTTGTCATCACTTAAAATGATTATTTCTGAGACACTGGGGAAGTTCTACAGCTATAATAAAACACCACAGGGAAATTCGTACAGTGAATTCTGTACTTATTTACATTCTGAGAAATTCTACAGTGCCCTTTCATTTCCAAATGGTTCTTAGACTTGGTGCTGCACAGACTGGCCATACCTGTCATAAATCAATGAGTCACAGCACAGTAGGTCTCATGCATAAAAATCTCAGTTACAAATATTTTCTGCTGTGTATGAGTTTGTTTTTATGATCTAGAAACTCCTTTTAGGTACAAAATTTATTTTAAAAATAACATTTATTTTTAATATTATTTATATTACAACTCCTACCTATTGTATTTTTTTCCCCTCCCAACTCACCTATAAACTAGGATTTTTTTCCCCCACATAAAATTCTAAGATTCCCTCTCTGGGATGCCTGTTCCTACTGGCCATCATTTTAATGATATATAACAGTAACCTGTCTTGAGAGAAGGGTCTCTAATGATATATAACACTATAATAGGTTCTCACAGCACACTGATGACATGTTGCAACTATACATCATCAGAGAAGCAGTCAGCAGGATGAGGAGCTCAGGGGATACACGTGAGCAGAGCACAACTGTAAAGAAAAATGAAATAGAGCCACAAAGCAGTTCTGGTGATTCTGTCTTTCTGTGGCTGAAGGCATCCCCAGAGCCAGAGCTTAAACATCACATGAATTCTAGTACAGGCCTAAGTGACAGCCTTCTGCTGATAAGAAAAACCCAACGAGCAAAATATTGCCTTCTAAATAACACCAATAATATAATTCTCTTCTTATTAAGGAAGCAAATTCCATTCACTAGCCCACTCAAGTGCACAAATTCTGATGATAAAGTGCTCAAGTTATGTGCAGGAAGGTAAACAGAGAGTTATTTGTCATTCTATCTCACAACTCAAGCCAGAGCAAGTAGGAAAATTAGCATGTTGCAGATTGAAAAAAATAAAATTGACTCTTGGTGCTACACATGAGGAGCCATAAACTGCTGCAGTGATCCAGGGGATGGTGCTTGCAGAAGGAATCAGATTAATTCTACTGAATATAAAAGAAAGGTTTTAACTGATTGTTCTAAGTCCCATTATTAGTAAGAATATGCAAATTTCTGCAGTATCACAGGAGGGATGAGAAGTGATAAATATTTTTGGAAGAAAGACATTAGAAAGATGTACTATTTACATATAACTATGTATTTATAGTCACATAAGCCTGTACACGCTATAAATACACATATTTAATTATAAAGAGACTTATACAAGCAGGTGATATATTTTTATGTGAAGTGACACAGTCTGCTGTAAACCCAGGATCTGACACTTTGTTTTAATCAATGGGAAATATTCCTGTAACTGGATCTGGCTGTAACCATTATGCATCTCTAGAGACAAATATCTTAAATACTTTCAAATACAGAAGTCAAAACTCGTTTCACTGAAGCAAAAGAGCATTATTTAGACATCTCTTGAAAGCAAATATAATTTTTTGATTAAGAGCTATTTGTTTCTACATGTTATACAACCCTGTACAACAGAGGACACTGAGGCTGCTCCTGAGTGCAGTGTGAGGTTCCTTTTACTAAAAGCAGGTGTCAAATTATTTACCAGTTTAAGCCTGTCTGCCTTAAACATTGATAACATGGACTTTGCTTTGTCAGGGACATTCAATGAGGATTGCATTAAAGAGCAAACAGAGTTTTTTCCTTTTTCTTTTTGGCACCAGAAGCAGTGGAAGAAATCAAGACCAAATTGACCCAATTCTGTGATTATCAGGGTAAAATTGTTTTGCCAGGCCGTTCTTGCTATTAATGATAATGATGCTTTAATGTGATTTTCTGCCCTAGTTGCATAATGAAATTTTGTGTTGATATGACTCTCCTTACACAGATCTGATTTCAGAAGAACATTTTAAGGACTTAAAAGTGGTCTCTTTTTCAGAGGAAATCATCATTCACCATTCTCTCTGAAGTTAAAGACCTGTAAGTAACCTAGGAAGATATTTAGATAGATTTGTTCAATAAAAAAATTAAAAATTCGCAAATTTCATAAACTTACACTAGATAAATCATTATGATAAAAGTTTGAGATATAATTTCAAATTAAAAACTAATTATCAGTGAAGATCAACATCTAGCTACAAGAATATTTCATTTTGAGCTTATTTCTTCAAAACATTTGATATTTGGTGCAACACAAGTTCAGGATATTGTCTTTTATGTAGTATTTTTTTCTTCTAGAGAAATTTTCCTTTATGTCTCTTTACTGTTCTTCTTCTCTCTATTGTTCATCATAAGAATGACTCCACTTATAAGCTGTTTTATTTTCAGTTCTGTAAACTAAGATATATATTCTTTACAGTGCACTCTCCCTGATGCTTTGGGAAACCACTGACAGAAGGAACAAGTAATTCTGCTTTAACAAGTTTTTTATTTCCTTTCTTCATCTAAACATGTGCAAATATTCTTCCTTATTTGACCCGCACTAGAAGTGGGTGCAGACTATTTAATTTGTTGATATATTATTGTTATACCAATGTTGAACAATAGTATTTCCCTTAACAAGTTGGTTTTATTCATAATCTAAATTCAAATGTCATCAGTACTTGAAGGATAATTATGTTCTCTAAAACTAGATATCTCAAAATATTAATGTATTTCAAGTTAGAATGTTTCATTGATTGATGAATTTTTATCCTTATTTAATTAAAGTGAATTTCTTCCCCACTGTTGCTGACTTCTTAATCAAACCTGAAGAGTTCTGTGTATGTGTCAATATTATTTCTGTCCTCTCACCCCCACATGGTCACACTTTATTCCTGGATAGCCATAATTTCTAGTTTCTCAAGCAGTAATTGGAAACACAATTTTCAAGGTCCAAAAGGAAGAATTCTGTGAAATGACCAAAAGCTTCTCTCCATATGCAAGTAAATTACTTTTCCAGAATTATCTTACTCAGGAATCCTACTTGAACATTGATGTACATCTTAATGTATTCTAAAGAATGCAAATTGTAACATAACAAATACAAATGAAGTATAAATCCAGGAATAGATCTTTTTAATTCCGCTGGTTATGTTTCTCACTGATTATTTTCTCTCCACATAAACCCTTTATACTTAGTATTTCTAACAAAGCACACCATTATATTGCATCACACTTCATAAACAGGACACTAAACTTATCACTGCCAGAAGAGACATAGCTCTGCTACTCCTAACAGTGGGGAAAATAAAAGTCTGGCTTTGGTGACAGAGAAGTTTCTTGCATCCCATCCAAATCCAGACTCTCCACTGCCTTGGACAGAACCTGCTGGGCAAACACACTCCTCTGACAGTACCAAGCACTAAAAGTGGTATTTTTCACAACATTAGTGAAACATTTGTAAAATACCATTATAAAACATTTAGTATATTTTTTTTTTAAATGAAGCATACATAAAATTCCATGAAAATATTTCCTTCAGAAAAAAGAATAAAATATATAATCTCATTTCCAAAAGTACTTCATTTACACCTTGTGGAGTATTTCTCTTGCAGGAGTTTGCTTTCAAAGGGAATTCAAGCTCTTTGTAGCCCAGATGAATGAACACAGACACATCTCCCTTACCTGAACCAAGAACAGGATACAGTAATTCTCCACATGGCTTTTGAACAAGAACTGGCTTCCATCCAGCTCCCTGGCAGCAAAGACAACTGGCTGAACCTCTGCAGACAAACCCTAAGGATCAGAGAAACAGCAACAAAAAAATTAATTTAAAAAAACAGGCTGTTAAGGCCATCAAACAGTCTTTGATCTAAGATGCTACAATTTCAACCAACAAAAAAATGCCATAAATTTCAGGTAGAGTACAAAACATAGGCATACAAGTTTAAAAGAACCACTCAAAATACTGAAGCTTAGATGTCCCTCTGTGAATGCGGATCTACTGATATTAAAAAATACTACACCATGTTCCAAGACAAAACTCAACTGAAAGTTTGTGGAAATGAGTTATACTGCATGATACTGCAGAACTGAACTTCACTGAAAGATTTCAATGAGCAGGAGAAATCAGTTTGCACAAAGAAGTGGAGGCGTCAGAAGAGAAGGAATAGAGAAAGTAATAAGCAGTAGCAGAGCTGAATAGGAAAAGGCAAACTCTTAAAAGTAGGTATAAATAATGTGATTTTTGTGCTAAACCAAGCCCCTGGGTTAAACCTAGATGTTGAAGGAAGTAAAGGTAAAAATAGATTTATAACTCTTTCAAAAGGAGTTGTATGAACCATCTATGAATACTTTAGAAGATGCCAAAATTAGACTAGAATGGTTGTAAAACTGCTTCTAGTCTAAGTCTTTATTTTCCCAACAGAACTATTCTTGTGGAGACTTTTACACAGAAAGAGTAGAATCTGTGCTAATTTTAACAGACACATTATGAACTAGGGAAGGGAAAAGGGAATATTCAGAAAAAACCCTCAAACAATAAAGCGAGTTCACAGAATTTTAAAGATGTGATTTTTGGATGAACCTGGAATTTCAGCAGACCAAGCAGGATCCAAGGCTTTCCATATGGTTTTGAAAACAAGCACTTCCACTTGCATGACACAGTAACAGAATTTGTTTACTCTTTTTTCCTTTGTGAATCACTCTGCTCTTTAAGAATCTTCAGGAAAAAGGCAGTAAAAATTAGCCAAATGATCTTTCAGATTTGTCAAGGAATTATAGTTCTTCCACTTTTTCCTTCTTTTCAGGTCTCTGGCAGTATTGGAAACACAAACTTTCTGAAATGTTCAGCTCTGTAGGTAATTAACTATATATTGACCTTTCCAGAAGATTTGGCCTTTGGGGAATTAAATCTGGTTTATGACTATTGTGAAACAGTCAAATATTTTGGAACAGTGATAAAATAACAGCAACTCTGACAACGATTCTCTTCTATGCAGGCACTTCTTTGTACCACTCCCATGTGGCAGGTGGATTTTTTCCTGGTTTTATGCATTAGAAATAACAACATAAAAAGGGTTTCTGTCTGGCAAATAAATAAAAGCAGGGTAGCACTTCAAGTTTTGTATACACCATATTACAGCTCAGCTGATGGAGAGTGAGCAATAGGAAATTAGCAGAGACTTGATATATTTCTGGAATTGATTAAAAAGGAGACTCCTCTGTGTTACAAACACTACATCACAACTGTCATTATTACTGGGGAAGCAGAGCTATTGCTTATCACTTCCTACACACATTAAATTATAAGCCCTATCTCTAATGAGAGGCTGTTTTTTATCATCCAAGTATTATTCTTCTATTGATGACTAAAACCTTTTGCCTTATAAAAGCAAAAAAACCCAAGCACATTTTATGAAATCCATAAAGCATATCTAAATAAGCCATTCCACACGCACACACAAATCACATAAACAGATTTATTTTAAAACAAATTAACACAAAGGACAATTTGTTAAGATTAAATTTTGTTTACAGAAGTTCTTTAAAAAAGTGTTTAGGTATTTAGATAGATAATCAAGATGCACAACATACATCTGAAACAATTGCTCACCTGACTGATTTTATTCCTGTGAACCTCGTTTAAGTTGACTTATTAACCATAATTTGATAAAACCAGATGCAAGTTTGTCCTCACACCAAGAGGAGCCTTCAGTCATGAAATAATCTACTTTACTACACTTATTGCTCCTATTGTAGCCCAAGCAAGGCAGAAGAAATAAGTTTATTTTCCTAAACAGAGAAATAAACATTTAATCCCCCATTTCCCCCATTATCTTTGGAATACTCTAAGGGACAATTGAGCTGACTATTCACAGCACACCAGTGTCAAATTAAAAATACACTCTATAGTTACTAAAAGCTGTTCATGGTCTACCAGTTTATCTTTGATTTATACCACTGTGGCCACATTCCAGCTCTAACAAATTACTTTCACCTCCAAACAACACCAAGTATATTTTCCCACAGGGGACAACATTTTAAACACTTGACCTCTAAATTTGACAGTATTTGCACTACACATTGTTATGCTACATGGAAAAGCAGGGGTTTCTTCACTCTTTTTCTACCCCCTGTTTAAAGTAAAACATATCAAAACACCTGGTTTCACAAACAAGGTTCCTGTTGCAGTTCTCCCCCCAGTTCAACCACTATTAAGCTGGCATTTCTTCTTGCACAGGTGCTACAAACCAGTAAAGGGAAAGGCAAACCAGGTGCCTGGGACTATGTCTGAAAAACCTTCCCCTCTCTGGGATGAAGCAACTCAAAGGTCATTTGGGAACAGAGCAGGACTCAGACTGGGATCTACATGGACCTCTTGCCAAACAGATAAATGCAAATGTAGTCCTTTGGCTTGGGGAGGAGTTATGGCCCAACACAGACAATACTCTAGATTGTGTCTAAAAGGGCCAAACTTCCCTCAAAAATTTGCAAACAGGATCTTTTTTCCCTCTGAGAAATGAAGAAATTTGTAGGGATTTGGCCCAGAAAAGCTGTGTACATGGTGGCGGCCTCTGTGAGGAGGTGCCAGATGCGAACACATCCTGCCAGCTCCACAATGGCCACACAGGGCATGGTTGGGACCTTCAGCAAGGCTGGTGGTGCCTCTGAGGGAGGGCAAAGGCTCCCTGCAGCGAGGGAAAAATGTGAGAAAGGTCTTGAGGTACCAACAGCACCTGTGTGAGCCCATCTGCCTCAGCCCTTGGCTCCCTCACCCCACGGGCAACGGGGGAGGTTGAGGGACACCAGCCCTCCCGCTGTTTCAGCAGTTCTGCTACTCCCAGAGGAAGGTTTTTTCCTTTTTGTCTTCAAGACCAGTCCAAAATTTGACAAAACAGATGAAAGTGAAGGAATTTTGCGCCTAGATAAAGTTAAACTTCAGATAATTTAAGCATTCAAAGAGGATCATAACGTAGTCTGAGTACGACTCACTCAGATTTCGTGTAAATGTTCACTTTACTTCTATTCTTACTCTGGCCTAGAATTCAACCTGAATATTTCACAGCAGAATCTGGCCTTGGAGCCCAGGATGACTGCCTTGGTAATAGAACTGCCATATTTCCATTCCCTGTGATATGTCAGCCTAAAACATGGAAAAAGGGAAGTTCTGACACCTGAGAAGTCTTTGGTTTAGACTCAGATTTTGACAGAAGGTTCAAGGTACATTTCATTTTGTTGGACCAGTTTGTTTGATAAGAATATCTCTCAGCATAGAAAAAGACGAAGTCATAAAAGAAAATAGTTTCTCTCATCCTCCCTGTCTTCTCTCTTCATCCTCCCTCCAGCACATGGCACGGTAGGTTTGCTTTGTGGCTGGGATACTCAGTGAACTGGAGTGACATCAAATCCATACAGCAGCAAGTGTCTGTCAGAAATTAGTGTCTGTGTATACATAATAGCCAAACTAAAGTTTTCTGTGTGGTTGTGGAAAAATTATGGAGCCAGTTGAATCAGTCAGTCTGCTCCTAATCTTTCCCAACACTATGCTTAGAAATTTCATGAAAAAATACCCAATTTAAAAAATGACATGGCTCTCTCTTGTTGCAAAGACTTTTTTTTCCTCCACCAACTGCTGAGGAATGGGCAAGAGTATGCTCAGTACAACACACATTGGGAGTTAAAATGTTCACTAAATTGGTATTTGGGGTGGAGAAACAAAAAGAAGTCTCACTGGGGGGAAAGAAAAGGTGTGTTTATCTTCATTAAAAACTTTGGTTTAAGAAAAAAAACAAACCCTCAGAGTGAACTGGAAGTCTCCAGAGTATTATTCCCTGAGTTTTGAAGTGTTGGAGTTTATGACAGAGCAGTACAGACTGTTGTCATTCATTTAAAGCAGCTCTAGATTTTCCTGGCCTATGGTACTGTCACTACAGACACCTTGCCCTGCTCTCCCCTGGCCACAGCAGAGTTCTAAGGTGCACAGCAAAAAATCTCTTATTTTTCATCTCAAAGGCTTTCATCCAAATACATTAAGCAGTCACTTATTTCATGAACGTAGAAGAAATGGAAATGGAATTTATGACTTCTCTGGGAAACTTTCCTGTTGTTTGTATGTAGTTCATTAAACCTCAGGAGGCTGTTCCTCTGGTGTGAATTCATACTTGAATTCATGCACAGCTCAACATCAACAGAACAGCAAATGAT
Source organism: Chiroxiphia lanceolata (assembly GCF_009829145.1). Lineage (NCBI taxonomy): Eukaryota > Metazoa > Chordata > Aves > Passeriformes > Pipridae > Chiroxiphia > Chiroxiphia lanceolata. Next base: position 5,386,836 of record NC_045650.1, read on the forward strand.
GAAGGTTGGTGGGGGGAAAAAAATCCCTATTTTTCAGATGACAAAATTGCAACTATTACACCCACAACAACTGGACAGGTTCATTTAGCACACGAGCTGGCCCACAGACACCACTGACCCCCAGCATTCCAAGGTTTCCTGGGCTGTGAGGAGCACTATGGGCTGACTTCGTTCTAATACTAATGAAATAAAAGCAGCAAACCTCAAACTAAAATTATTTGAATTTCATTCCAAAAGATAATGGATCAGTGGGTGTTTCTATTGACTTTGCATTTTAAATTGTAAGCAGTGATGATGTGCCTCTTGTAAAACATATTCCATAACTCTTAATATAATCCTTGGTCTGGGAGTCATTCACCTTTCAGCAGTTGTGATCCTTTTCAGTGATTTCTGAGGAAATCACTGTGAAAATTCCCATTTCCAAAGACTGTGCCTGCCAGGAAGCAGTGGGAGAAGAAGCCCATGAGGAGTGGAATCTGGGTGCCAAGGGGCTGGCAGCATCACGGCCTCTTCCAGGGGACCAGTCCACCAACCCCAGTAAGTCCATCCTGTCCCAGGAGTCTTGGACTTGAGCACAGGGATGAAAGGAGGGGACCACCAACAAGGCTCCTCAATTTTGGAAAACAAATTATGCAGCTAAATCCTAGTTCTCCACAGGTCTGTGTCAAAAAAACTCAGCTGCACTCTCTGTACTGTAGATGACAATTTTCTCTCAGTAAAGTTGGGGTTTTTTGTTTGTTTGTTTGGATTTTGTTGTTTGGGGTTCTTGTGGGGTTTTTTTAAACGCAAGCACTTATCTTTGTAAATTATGATTTTTGCACAGACAATTTTATTTGTGACTTGACTAGTAAAACTCTAAGGAGCTGGACCATATGGAGACCAAAGCTAAAAATTCCGTTCCAGAGTTAAAATGCTCTGAGAGTTTGTTCCAGATGGGTTGCAGAAAATCAAACTGCTGTATGAAACACTGCCAGAAAACAAGTCACTTGACACATACCACCTTTGAGATAAAGGTTTATATAAATTATCATTTTCAATACTGCACTTTAATGGCATAAAGAGTTTTGTATTTGGAGGTGAACGAGAGCCTTGGTCTTGAGCTATCAATCAAAAAGTTGAAAGATGGAGACAGGGTTTAGTGAGAGGAGAAGTAACTTGGGTTAATTTTGCTGCTATATCTTTTCTGAAAGGCACTGAATAAACATATTTTTGACTCCTCATTTCTCCTTATTACATGCTGCTTTAAAGTGTCTGTGAATTAATATTTACAGAAACAGGCCTCAACAAGTTGAAGTAAATAACTGCAGTGGTAGCAAAATATGTCCTGTGATTTCCTCTACATTCTATAAAAGCCAAGTGATGTACTGTTCCATAGCCTTAACTCAATTTAATCTCAGGAAGTAGCCCAGAAGGTGTCTTAAAAGACACATAATTTAAATTTTTTTTATATTAATGATTTCTGCTGTAATAATTTAAATTAAGAAAAAAAAAAAAACAGAAATTGTCAAAATCAGGAAAAGTAGATTTTGCTGAATGTTTGTAATTTTTGGACACAGTTGCTTCCCAAGGTTCAAATAGCTGTAAATATTTAATTAAAGAACTAGAAAAAGAGATTTATTCCCTTTATTTACCTACTACAACTGTCATTAGGAAGGCAGAGAACCAATCTCTAAGTTACTAGGTAACTTCTTTGTCTTCAAGCTGAAATGAGAATTAGAGATATTAAATACTATATAGGCACAAAGAGGACATCACATAATAAAAAGGATGGCTTATTAGGAGCTGGGATTTGTGATGTTAACATGTAGAATATGTACAATGAAAGCTTCTCAGTAACCAATCTCCTCATTAAGAGACTGAGCTATGTAGTGTATAATCTCTGGGGAGGGTTTGCTTTGATTATTATAAAATTAGGTCATGCAAGTAGAGGTTGGTATAGAAAGTAAAGACTACAATATCTGTAAAGCATGATTTCCATTATATCCTCAGAGGGATATTTTTTTCCCCTTTCCTTTTTTTTTTTTTTCACTCATATGACATACTGCCATAAATATTGTGCAAAATAGATCATACCAGATACTTTCTAAATGACTGAAATGGAATTTTGCGGAAAGAACATAGGTAGTCCCAAGGAATTAGCTCCTTAATTTCTAATACATTTAGCCTACTTCAATTCACAGCAGACATTTAAGTATATCTATTATGAAAACATCCAGAAAACCTGTTAGTTCAGCGCCAGTTCAGTTCAAACTGAACTCTGAAGAGGTGTGAAGCAGCACACACTCCTCAGTTCTCAAGTTTCTGTTCTGACTGAAGGAGTAAACTCACAGTTCCTCCACAGCCTTCTCTTGTTAATTGTCAAAATAAAGTAAAAGTAGATGTAAAATGCCTAATTATGCCCTCCTTGTAATGTAACCATAGAAGTGACAACGTTCCTCGGCGCTGGGTTGTGCACTGACAGCAGCTGCTTCCAGCAAGGAATTGTGCCATATGTCACAGGCAGATAATGACTTACAGAACAGTTCTGTATAACTCTTCTTTCCGGTCTTCACAAGCCGTAATCCACAAGAAAGAGTCAGAGAAATAAGACTCATCTGCAAGACTTTGTTATAAATAACTCCTTTCTAACATATGCTTTGCTGGAGCCACAAATCCCCCGACTTCTGTGAGCAGCTCCGAGGATGGGGGAGCTGGAGATGACTTTCAGAAGCAATTTCTATGATTGCCAGCCTGTATCATAATCATACACCAGAACCTGAAACAATTTCCCATCCATTACCTCTGCATTGTAGCAATCCCACATCCCAGGGTGTCGCAGCGATACACGGGATGCATGGGGTGAGGATGAGAATATGCTTAATCAACCTATTTTCATTTCCTGCACAAAACATTTAGTTTCAAATAATCAAGACAGATAGAGCTAAAATGCTGCTTTGCTGAAATCATCTAAGAAGGTAAATAATTTCTAAATCCACTCTTGTCTACCCCATGGCCCTTTGCTGCTACACTTTTTCAGGAACAGCTTTTTTCCTTTTACCACTGGAGGAAACAACACCACTTTCTTGTTCTACTTCAACATATTTATGTCCTCAATAGATTTTCATAAGAATTTGTCTTGCAACTCTTTGTGTATTAGAAGAGTATTTTGGTTTTTTCCCCTTAAAATTGATATATTCATAAAATAAAAAAAAGCCTTTGACTTAAAGCCAAAAAGAGATATTGTGAAATAATTAGTAAAACAAAATAGAACCTTATAAAAGCAGAAACAAATAAGCCCCAAATATACTACTAAGGGCCATGGGTGGTTTTAAGACGATTGTCAAAATTGCAAATAGCATTTGTATTCATGCAAAGGAATAAACAGCCAGCATCAGATCCAAAAATCCCTGACTCAGGATATTCTACTGGAGTATTTGCTTCCTATTTACTATCCTTGAGTTCCATCAGCTATGGAGTGAAAGATGCATTTTGAGAGATCCCAGGCTTCTCCTTTTGTAGGATTTACTTCCATTTACTAAGGCACAACAGCAAACTGGACAGAAAGGTTTAATTTTCTTCATTTTATCATTTATTAAATGCTGTTTTCCATTTGTTTGAGTTTTGCTTTATATCTGCATTTGAAAACTTTTATATTCTACATTGTTGTCTCAGAGTAAGTGAAAATACATCTAATCAATCAACCTACCACTAGAGCTCAGTTCTCTGGGACACTCCCTTCAGATCATTTCTTCCAGCAACCAAATACTCAGAACTAAATATATTTAAAAAGAGTAGAAATTATTCTGTGAATACATTTTTGGGGCATATGGGAGTTTTTCAGTGAAGTACAGTTATGGCAGAAGTTCCTGTGCTCCCCACTATCCATGGGAATACAGCTGCACATACATCTGATATAAAGATACCATAGAAGAGAGATATAAATGATGCCTGAATTGCTGCAACATCAATTAATGTAAAAGGTAATTAATTAATCAATGTTTTCCTCATCACCAGGCGGCTGCAAGTTTCTTCTGTGGATTCTCCACTGGCCAAGGACTCAGAATTCCCACTAGGTTTTTTTCCACTGGAATGATAACTAACCTCCTCTGTCCTACTTCTCTCATCCCCCCCAGTCCTGGTAACTCATACTAATGGAACTCCCACCAATGTTATTTTCTTTGGGATTGGAGGGAGCACAGAGGGATATACAGGCAAACACCTTGAGCACACAGGGATTGCTGCCAGTCCAAAGAGTGTATATTTACATTCCCTATGCAGGAAGAAGACAACAGCACAAGACTAAAATTGTGAGAATTCAATTCTTGCACACACTTGCTGAGCGTGTGCAAGACAAACACAACCTGAGGTCTCTCATAGTAGAGAGAAATTCAAGCTAAGAAATGCACATAATCATTCTTTCTTCTTTCTTTCTCTCTTTCCTTCCTTTTCTCTCTTTGGGTCTCTTTCTGAATGTGCAGTGTGGAATATATGTATATTTGATGGCTTTTGTTCTCCAGCTCCGTAACAGCAGGAACACTCTCTGAACATTTAAAGACACCCCTTTAGTAGTTGGGTCCAAATCTGGATACATATCTATGACTTGGCCTCCTGCTGCTTCAGGCAATTTGCACTCAGATCAAATTCTGACCCCCAGAAATGGAAGCGTTTATGTTGAAAAAGAGATGAATATTTACAAGGCTATTGTTACAAACCAGGAAAATTATGATATAAATATGATTACACTGTATAAGCCAGATAAAATCTACACAATCTCTGTTTCTTTTCTTTAAAGAAACCCAAAATGATTTTGTTTCTGAAGTACACGTAAAAAGAATTTCAATAACATTGTATTTTCAGACCTTATTGTAAAGGGACCCAAGGAAAGTTTTTCCCTGGTTGTAGTATTTTCTTTATAAAAGCATTATTTCAGACAAAGTAAGCTTGGTTCATTTAAAGTCTCCACAAGGGACTGATACTTTTTGAATGGTATTTTGAATGTTTTTGATATCCCAGTTTTTGAGATCCCTGGGTGACTTTATTTTCTGGACAACTCAGTTATTCTCTCATCCTCTGACCTTATTATTATATTGTTTTTCCCTTCTCTTCCCCACACCATTCTGAGAGAAAGCTCTCTATAAATTTGATATAAATATAGTTCACGTACAATATCTATAACTTAGTCAACTTCACAAGGCATAAAAATAACAATCTCTTTTTCTTTATACCGTAGTTCTTGTTTTTGTACAATATTATCCATTTGCTATGAACTCCCCTACAGTGAACTTAAATAAAGCTAAACCAAACCAAAGCAACAAACAAACAAGCCCCTAAAATCCATTATATCCACATCAACTATAGGATAATTTTTTTTTTCTCATATTGGCTTGAGTTTTTTCATGTAATCTACCAATTTAAATGCAATGGTCAAGGAGAAAAAATATTTTTGTTACATTGTAAATATTTTTTCTTACATTCCAAATACCTGTCTCTCTTTCTGGCAGTGCCACCTCTAAAGGTTTTTGCCAGAACTTCTCAATGTGCAGACCTTGCTCACTCCTTGAGTGCAATTCATGACATGAGGACAGAGGGGGATGAACATGCTCAGAACAGAGAACAGTGATCACAGAGATTCCTCCAGAAACCCAAAAGCCAGGGATGTTTGCAGTGATCCCAGACAGAGCTCTAAGTAAAGCCACTTATAGCACTGTATTATTCTACAGCTGAGAGGTCAACACTTGAAGAATTCCATGATACACCTTCTCCATAACCTTCCCACTAAGAGAGGGAATTTCTCCTTCAGAAAGATCTGACAAGATGCAGCAGGGCTGAACACAAGTGACACTATTGGACTACTGTGAACACATTAGTATTTTCAGCAGGTCTCTCATATGTGAGGAGGGAGATGACAACGACCTCAAGGCATCAACAGTCTAAATTAGACAGACAAAGTGGCTGAAAAATTGAATATCTTACATAAAACAAGGGAGGTCAAAACTCAGCATGGCAAGGATAAGTTATCTTGTTTGGCTGGTAGACTTCATGGAAGAAATAAGTTTATGTATGGGCTGCCTCCTCTAATTCTGAATTCTCAGAGCTTAGGAATGATTGTTTACCTGCTAACAGCCTGCAGGGATTTGGGAAAATAGCTACAGCATAAAACTGAAAAATAATTGAAATAAATAAAGTGTTACCTGGCACCATCCTTGTTTATTCTGCGCATCTGATATTAACATTCTGATGTCTTATGCTCGTAATACATAATAAGAAATGAAAATGTCATAAAATCAATACCGTCTAACAGCAGAGGGAAATGTCACAAATTATCCCATTCTCATTATAGTTTTCAGACAGTAATTTCACAAGCCTCCAAGGGATTAGGAAAGCTGAGTATATTTTTGCTCTCCCCTCAGATGTCAGTTTTATTGTACATGATCCAGGCAGAGAAGGTTCTCTGCTCAAGAAGTTCGAAATCATTTGTTTTGCCAATGAGATGCTTTTGCAAGGCTGTTGGATGCCTGCAAGTGTGAAACCACGAAATTCTGTGACCCTGCTTAAATTATTTTGCCATACAGAATCACACTCTAACCCCTCATGTGATACAGGAGCCTGCTGTGGGCACATACAAACCAGAGAGCTGTGCTGGTAAGAAATAAAATTTGCACTTTCTAAAGAAAAGAGACTTATTGGGATCTGCTACATATATAATTAATTACTTAGATAATTAGCTAGGAGTGATTTTTAACTAGGGATTAGAGTCTGCTTGACCCTGCCTAGATAAGAATGAGCCAGGAAGAACTGATCTGTGCTAATCCCAGTGATGACATTTGTAAACCCACAGTGCCACTGCTCTGGGAGTGGATGCTCCAGCCAGGTTAGGGTGGAGCTCAGACCTGTGTTATATATTTTACCAAGATGATTCACTTGCTATTTTACTACTGATGCTAATCCTCTGATCAACCCTGCTGCATGCAAACAAGCTTGAATTCAAACTGCCCTGGAGACAATCAGGTACAAAACAGTCAATCCCAGGATCTGCTGTCACTGACCATGTGGAAACCCAAGCCCCCCTGCATCCCTTGGCTTGACAACAAGGACCCACTCCTTGCAGTCCATACTGAAACCAGAGGTAGCCATTCATGTCACATGAGCCAGAACCCCAAGGTACTTCCACGGAATATTCTTAGTTGGAAGGGACCCACAAGGATCATCAATGTCCAACCTCTCTGGCCTTGCACAGGACAGCCCAAGAATCACACCCTGAATGTTGTCCAAACATTTCTTGAACTCTGCCAGGCTTAGTGATGTTAATTTTATATCACATTAAGAAATCTTAGGAAAGACATTTAGTGGGAGGCTAATGGATGCTGTGGGACACTACACACACCAAAGATTCTTGCATCCAGAAAAGTGAGTCATACCAATTAAAAACAAAAACACACAAAACCCCATCATCAGCAACAGAGAACCCAGGTTTTAGGGATAGTTTCAATTATGGCAATACATAAAATATAAATTGTCATTGCAGTGGTCTGGAAAAGGATAATGCCTTTGGTTAAACACCAAGAAATAAGGAGGGGTGAAATGTGAGTCTTTCATTGTGAAACCTCTCCAGTTTTGACAGAGAGAGCAAAGCAAAAAAATTCTGCCAAATCCAAATGTTGTCTCAGACCTCCTCATCAAAATATAAACTACTGTGCAGTAGCTAGAGCTAAAAGAATATAACTCATACAAATATGAAAAGGCTGTGATTTGTAATGGCATCTCTTTCCCAAGGAAATTTTATCCAGAGAATTTAGTGCTTATTAGATTGTAGGACCCTGGAACTTCAGATGGTTACACAGTGTTAAAATAATTTGGATAGGATCAAAGATTCTCTGTGAGGGAAAGGCTCAATGTGTTACTACAGAGATAATTCACTGTTTATCTGAGAACTCTAAGTAGCTCTGAAGCTCAATACAGCACATGATTACTTTGAAAAGCCCAGTTTCCCAATAAAGGCTATTTTACTAATATGTACCATTAGATTATTTTTTTTGAATAATGTTGAAGTACTTTGGAAACTGGAGCCAAATTCAACACCAAGTCCTTACTGTGCATTATATGGTCACTCTCAATTTGTTACAAGGGCTCAAAAGCTTAACTGTGGAAAGAGCAGCTAAAGCCAATTAATAATGTTCCACTACTTAATATACTTGTTTGTTAGCACAGAATATTGAGAAGCCAAATTCTAAGCTTGGTTCATCACTCTGAGGCACAAAGGTGAATAGGAACACAGGGAATATCCTGGACTTCACTTATGAGAATAAAGACTAAACTCTCCCTCTGAGCTGAAAGAACTGAGACTCCCCCACCCCCAAAACAAGAAAAATGTTTTTCCCAATAACATATTTGAAAAATATATTCATCAGTCATTTCTGACATTATGCACTTGAAATACAGGAAAGAGGAACACATTAACTGAGCATAGATAACTACAGTAGTGAGCAGAATGGCTCACAAGATAAATAGCAGATGAAAATGACAGCTGCTACAATTAAATTCAGTATTTATGTTTTTCTAGTTAAAAATGACATCTTGTTCATAAACAAAAGTAACTCACCAGCTGAGGAAAAAAAACCCAAACAACTTCATTTTTTTTCACTTTAGGAAAAGTGTTTCAGGAAAAGCTCTTTTCAAGTTCAGATTTTTCTTTTTTAATTTCTTCCACATCACTCTTCTGTTTTTATTTCCACATGAGTTCTTTTCAGGCATGTGTGCTCTCAAGGATTTATATGCCACTATCTATAAAAAAGGTCAAAAAGTGCACTCAAATAGACACTTATGGGGTTTTTTTTCTCTGAAAGATGATTCTATAGGTTATTAAAATCAGTCCAGGAGAGTACCCAAGTTTTGATGCTGTCCACCATCATTTTTTGTGTCAATACCTCCTAGTCCATATTTCATCTATCAGAACTTCTATGAGTAATAACAGAGCATTTTGCACAAAGGAGAGAAGGACACAGTCACCTCTCCCATGATGGATATCTCTTAGATGCAGGGCAGGGAAATCCAGCCCACCACACAATTTTGCCACTGGCTTTAATTTCACAGGGTGCACTTGCCCACTATTTCTGCTGGTTGAGAAGCCAGACTGTTGATGTGATTAGAAGGATATGGCACATAACAGAGCTGGCCTGCACTACAAGGAGATTTTTATGCCATAAATTCCTTCTGAGTGTGGCAGAGCTACCTCAGGGCAGCACTGCTCCATCCTTCAGGAGAAATGCATTTTTTAAAAAACAATATTTATATTTTTTTCTTTAATCTCAGGTTTTAGGTTGCTTAGTGGTTTGTTTGGTTTTTTTTGTTTTGGTTTTGGTTTTTTTGTTTTGTTTTTTGTTTTCTCTCAGGCACCTGACAGCACATCAACTCCAGAAATCATACCATTTCTGTGACCTTTAGACTCTAAACTAAGTTTGAATTTCCTGGTTTTCTCATTTCTCTGTATTAGTTTCTTTCCCTTTTTCTGATTGCATTAGAGCTATTAGAGTTTTCCTTTCGCACTATAACCCCAGTATTTATCAAATTAAATGCTATTTGGAGGGTTTGGGATTTGAGTTCTGAATCTTGTTGTTGATGTCCTGAAAGTATTTCAACTGAAAGCTCAGTTATGAATCATTAGCAGTCACTTAAATCTTAATGATGTCAAGCAGTTAATGAACAAAAAGGTACAGCACAAAGTTGGAATAGATGCACACAGTGAGGTAAATGTGCTTTCCTCAAAGTACAAAGACTTGATGCCTCAATCATATCCCAAAAATGACTTCTAATAAGCTTATGTCTTTCTGTCGAGCTTGCTTTTGAATATGACTTCTGCTACACATAAAAAAATACATAATTAGTGTGTTTATTTTCAATGTGACTGACACCTATAGGACATGGATGGACTGGTTGTGCAATTTTGTCAAAGCTGTGCATTGACCTTGAGTTTGGAGAGGGCCAGTTGCCAGGAAAAAAAAAATTCTTTAATTTCACTGACTCATCCAATTAAAAACATTTTTAGCAAAAATAATCATGGGTGAATCGCCATATGTTCTTGAAATTTAGGAGACTGAGATTTTTAAATAGAGTTCAGAGCTTTTCTTTTGATCTACAGTGTTTTCAGTATTTCTATTTAAGCTAAATTTACAATCCAGTTGAACATAAAGTTTTAAAACAGAAGGAAAACTAGGTAAAGAAATGAATGATGCTGGGAGTTACATATTCTTCACCAGCAGACAGAAGTAAATTAGAAGTCAGTAGACAAAGAAAATATTAAAATGACTCAGGTAAATCCATAAGAAAAACTGAAGAAACTGCAGAAATAATTGCGATTTTATTAATTTATCGTTTTTTTACTTTTATGCTATGTTGCCCTATTTTGCCCTGAATTAAATGTACTATAACTTTTAGAGTTGTTGAATATAATTCAGGGACTCAAGATGGAAAGGAGAAGAGCAACAGAATCTGCAAAAGATGCACAAAATCCTGGTAGCAAGAAAATGCAGACGAATGGGACACCCTCTGTTCTCGTACAGCTGTTCCTACACTCGTCACTAACCAAATGATGTCTCCTGATGTACAGATCCCATCACACAGAACACGCAGAAAGGGGCAAACTTTGACCCAAACCAGAATGTTTCTCTGTGCACAATTTTTTTCTCCTCTACCCATCCTCCTGTGAATCTTCTAGAAACATACCAGTAGAGCCATTGTATTTAAGAATGCTGGAACATTATCTGTGACTTTCTGTACAAGTGAATTGAGGTAACAGTGGTGGTAAGACTCAGGCCACAATTTAATAAAGTTATACAAATTTGATTGAAACTTAGTTAATAAAAAAATGAAAAGCTTACTCCAAGAGTAGACCTTGAAATTAAAAGTTATATAGACAAAGAAACATTCAGAAACTTTAGAGTTGTCTACTGCCTTTACTACCTGCCTAAGTCATTCTTTCTTTTGCATTAATTCATATCATAAGCAACTGTATTGTACCCTCTGCTAGGATCACATCCACCATAAAGCAATATGTGTTTTTGGAAGTGTTTGGGTTTTTATTTTAGAGTTTTGTCTTTGAATTTTCTTTTTTTTTTTTCCATTCAAAGACAAATTAGTGATCTATGATTGGCAAAGTTTCCCAAAACAAGCCACAATGTTCTTTTAAAGGAATACCAAACAGGCAACTTTTTAGATGTTAAATTTCGCAGCACTACTGATGTCTTAAGGAAAACCTAAGTCCAGATTCTACATTCATCCATAATCAGGTTGATTTCTGATCTCAATCTGCTTGTGAACTTTTTTTTCTGGGAACTGTCTCAGCTCTTATTCCGAGACATTTCGTTGAACATCTCATGAGAAATAACGAGATCTAGATGTCACTTCCCAAAGAAAAACTCTTGCAGACCCATTTGTAAGGCAGTGCCTCCCTAAACACAGACACATCGGTGCTAATCAGTGCTGAGCTTGAGAAGAACTCATTGCTTTTGTTTCCTACCAACCCCTGGGGTTTGAGAAGGCTCAGCTTTTACACCCTTGGTTTGCACACCCATTGTTCCTTTGAAGAAATCTCTCAGATGGCCCACTGATCTCCTGCTTTTTGTGATGATCACTGAAAGTTTTCCAGAGTGCATTGCAAGTCCTATTGCTGATTGACTTCTGATAAAACAAAACTGCAGAGAGCTGCACTGTGAAAAATAGAATGGGTGATAAAGAGAATATTATGTTGCATTAGATGGTAAGAAGATATGCCAACTTCAAAGATTAAACCAAGATCATTATGTGAGCTTCTTCTGTTAAATAAATGATGTTTAGAAGAATAGATTTCGGAAGCAGAATTTACAAGTAGGTACTAGAAAATATGGTAATTTGTTACAAAAATATATTATATAAAACTCTATATTATTTATTTTTTAAAAAAACTCTAACTGGGCAAATGTTATATTTTGGAAAAAAATAAATGGTGCCTTCTAGATTGAAATCCATGTGCAGATCAATGGTCTGAGCTTCTTTCAGCTACCTCCATCCTCAACCAGCACCTTTTATCCCTCAGAAGTTATCAGCTTCACCTCTACAGCTGTATGTATTTTTATTTTTTTATTTTTTTTAAAGGAAAAATTGCCCACACAGATGTTTGCAAAATAACATACAACCTAAAATTGACCCACTGGCAGTTTCTTCTCCCTCGTTGTGTTGGAAAACGTCTGGCAGAGCGAGTAACCAAGGAAAGCAATATGGAATATTTACATGGAGGGAGCAGCTGAAGCCACCAGAGCAGAGCACACTGAGGAGACACCAGACTGCAGGAGACAATACTGGGAGCACACAACTATTTCTGTAAATGAACTTGAAGCACTAGAGGAGGTTCATGGAGTTGGAAGCAATTTTTATAGTTTTAAAGACCTGCTTACACTGCAGAAGGGTTTTAAAAACATGGCCTTACTATCCAGCCTTCTTCTCCCCATTGTCTTTTCATGAAGAGCTACTTTCTCTTATGCCAAAAGTACCCATTATCCTTCCCTAATTTTACTTTTACTGAGCCAAAATTTACAGAGAGAGAAAGACAAGAATAGGCTGAATTCTTTTCTTGTTCATATAAGCAAGAGTTGTCTCACTTCAGTAACAATTCCTTAGAACTGACAATAGGGATAGATAAAAAAAATAAAAAGTGATTTATAAGAGTAGTTTGTTTTAAGAAAATATTCCCATTTTTCATATCTATTTATGTTGCACCTAGTGAATTCAGACACAAATATATTTATAAACAGTACAAAAATATTCTGCAAAAGTCAAAGTTCAAAGGCCAAAGTTTGAACATAAGGAAAATCAGCATATCCACATGATTCTTTTAAGAAAGTCTATTAACTAATACATTACTATGTATGCTTTATATTCACATTGCTGTACACACAAACATACAGGTAAAATGTTAAATAATAGATGAAAGCATCACTGCTTAATGTCCTGCACCAGAAGCAGGAGCAGCCATCAGCATTACAGAGCCCCTCAAATAACTTTGGTCAATCAATGCAAAACATGACCAAATATTAATTGCTGCATTTAGCCTAAAATGTGCAAAGCTCTGAGAAAAAAACTGTATTTTTCTAGTATTATTGATGCACTGGTTTAGAATTCCCAAAGGCTAATGGAGAGATTTTCAAACCAGATTTAATTCTTGCACACAATACCACATTATTTTTCTCCTTCTGGAAAATAGATTTGCCTAAAATATAGACCAACAAATGTGCACTCAATCACTTTAAAATTATTTTAAAAAGCATCTTGGAAAGTAAATTATAACACAGCAGATTTCTTATTAGAACAAAACCAAACTAAACCCCCAAAGTACAACAAAAATCAGAACAGGAATACAGAAGCCTGAAGACAGATAAGGTTCAGTAGAGCAAAGCTTAATCTAAAAAAGAATATGTTTACTCTGACAGTTTTTGCTATTTTTTTTCTTCACTCTTCTATTTTTCTATTATTTTAGAATTTCTTCCTTGGTCCTGTCAGAAAAATCAATCAAATATCAAAGCTGTATTTCTATGCCTGTATATTGCTGTCTAGTTACATTTGGTACCTCTTCATATGACAGCTTGGTTGTGTTTCATCATTATTAAAAAGTAATAAAAATTGCAAATTGCTTTTTAATTAGGAGAATGGATTGTTGCTAAAATTAAGTACATCATTGTGTTGTATTTGAGTCAAACACCTCAAACTCTCATTCTGCACTGAGTTTGGCAACTGGAAAAATAGGATCACCTCTTCTCACCTTTGTACTAATTATCTTCTGTTTAATACCATCTAATCTCTGGGAAGATTTTTAATTGCTTCCTATTTTATTTGGAGGTGGATAAAGGTAATAAGAAGTACAACTGTAGCCTGAATTCTTTTCCATGTTTGCAAAAATTCCAGAGAAAACACAGAAAAAAATCTTATTTAAAGCAAACTTCTGTTGGGTAATAATGTCCAGAGTAACTGTCCCAAATTATTCAGAACTTGGTATCTGCTGGACATAACTAAAGGTTAAGACCTTAAACTGATTGTAAACCACTGACAAAATGCAGCAGACTGTGTGGCAGAAGGATATTTTTCTCTGTTGAAAGATATATAAGGGAAAGTTTTGCGAATTTTTGTTGAATTGTGGAAAAGAACAGAAAATGAAGCAACTGGAACAATTCTCTCTGCAGGCAAACCCCTAAATACCACCCACTGCAGCAGGGACAATTCCCACTGACTTGCTACCCTTCAACACTGCACATAACAACCACAATACAGAAAAATCCACTATACAGAACAAAGGCAACAGAAATACATTTATGTCACATTTATCAACACGTGCCGAGGGTTTCACAAAGTCCAAGCAGACTGATAGTTTTTAATGAGTATTTCTCGCTGTTTGTGAAATGTTCACAGAAATCATGATAATTTTAAAACCATTCATTCCTTCAAAAAAAAAAAAATGAAAAAAGGTTTATTCTGTTTTGTGGGCTTGACTGAGTACATAAGGTTGTAAAAGAACCAAGTTGAAATTCTTCTTTCTCCCCAAGTGGAAAAAAACCCCCAAAACATAAAAGCATTTAAAGTGTGACTTTTAGGTATTTAATTTTAATCTTTAAAACCAGCAGTATATTAGCTCTCTGGACATCTCAAGTTCAGAAGTCACTTTTCCTAGGACACTCCAGTTTTTCTGCTGCAGATACCCAAAAATATGCTAGTCTGGGAAGCACTTGGCTTCTCAGTTTGTGCCAAATTCCTGGTATGGCTGTCCCTAAGCCAGGGAAGGGCCAAAATGCAGTGTGTGCACTCCTGCTGCAGTTTTTGGGCCTGACTTTGCTAAAAACAGTGGCTTTCTTCCAGCTGAGTCTGAACTGAATCTCAGTCCTCACTTCAGCCTGGGAGAAGTCAGACTTGCATCTTTCAATAAAGAAATGAAGGTGTGAAAGGCTCACTCAAGATTTCTGCTCTCACACACGCGCTTTCCCACTGAGCTGAAAAATACTTTTGCTTCCAAGGAAAAGGAAGCAAAACACAGTTGCCATTGCAGAGATGATAGAGGGAGCTGATGAGTGGTCTCATCTCACACCATAGAGGGAGGCAGAAAGGCTTCTGTGCTGTGACAGACTCTGACATGTTCTGTTCCACACATTGGCTTTCAAAACATTGAAAAAGAAAAAAAAACACATGAGAAACCCATGAGACTCGTGAAAAGCAGATTCCCTTAACTGTGATACTCCTTTAAGTCTTGCCCTCGGAAATTCATAACAAACTTGTATAAGGAGTCATTAGTTTATCAAAGTTAGTTAGTTCACAGTCTAGTAACTAAGAGAAATTGTTGGGTAAACCGAGTTTCTATGCTTTTCAGAAGCCACAGAAAATAGAATCACTTCTCATAAACAATTCAGCAAGAACAGAACATTTTCCTTTTGCCTCAAGTTACCAACTGAACAAAACCACACCTTGTGACTTTTTGAACACATCTCTCAATTCTGGTGTTTGCCTTAAGAAAACAAGAGATAAGGTGCATGTATATTTTTCAGAGGCTGAATCTTGTTATCATTTTTATAAGGTCACATACAGAACACAGGAAATTGAAAACCCTGTGGAGGAAAAGAACTGTTGCAGAAGAGCTGATTTTCATGTAGGGTTTGGGTTTTTTTTTTCCGTTTTGGAATTGATTTGACTGTCTTCTAATACTTTATTCTTGAAAATATAACCTTTTTCTTTAGAGTTCATAAGGTTTGAATTGCATGATATCTTACAAACCATACTTAGTTTTGTTTCATCTGCTGTTCAAATTCAAATAGAGAAAATGTTACCTGGCCCTGAGCCCTATAATGCCTCTGATACAAAATATCTTCATTTCTAAAACTGGATGAGATTCAGGGTTATAATTTTCTCCAAAGTTCATTGAAAACCAAAGAATATTTTAGTCTGTTTTGGCTTAGCTTTATTGTTTCACTGCTTTTTTCCCCTTCACTACATCAAAAATTACTCTCTGCTGTGATAGAACTTCAGTTTTCTGCAAAATGGGTTTGCTATTTATATTCTGCAAAACTATTTACATTCATTTATAATCATTGAGTAGATTTGATAAGTGTCTTTCACTTACAATCAAGAACCAGGCATTTTCCCCAGAATAGTAATAGCTGCTTGGATATTTTTGTGAGTCATATTTCAGTCATATTATTGGAACTAACAAAGATAAACTCGTGACCCTAATGTATTTGAACATGTATTAGTTACCAGAGACATGAGAACACACGGTTTGTGAAGCAAAACAAATTAGGCAAATAAATATCAATAATTAAACACCTTTAACTTTCAATGGAGTGCTTACTTTTCTTTTTACTTTTATAAATATAAATTAACTTCTTTTTAGAATGGGTTATAATCTTTTCATCTTGGGAACAGGCCTGAGAGGCATGATCTGATATCATTTTCCAGCACCTGAAGAGAGTATAGGGAACTGAGCACATCCTATATCCCTTTCAAACAACACTGGAAAATAACTCTACCTAATTAAATGTCCATTTCTTGCCCTCTCCATAGTTCTGTACAAGGAGTGTGAACAAACAAAAAGGGCATTTATAATGGATGATAAAGTTATGATCAATACTCATGTAAAATTTAGCGTCTGATTTAAAACATTTTGATAGAATGCAAAAAAGGTGAATAATACATGAAGTTCTTCCTCCATGGTGCTGCTTCACACCCTCAAAGATGTAAAGGGTGATCATTATCAAGACCAACAAGCACTGAAAAATATTTTAGCCTTAAAGAATTCACATAAAGTGAGAAACCAGCCACCTCAGCAGCAGAGTTAAAAGGAATTGAACCCCACCTCACACCACCTTCCGGAAGGAAAACTGGTGATGCTCTTCCATGAGAAACCTTTGGCAGGAGTGGTTTAAAATATATAGCAGGGGGACAGGCAGCAATGAGCACAGTAATCCTGTTATCCTGAAGGCTCTGAAATTATTAATGAGCTGCAGGACTCAGTCTTTTATTGGATTAATTATAATTAATCAAATTTGCCTGACTGCAATGAAAGGCAACCAATAGCTTGATGGGCACAGTTGTTTATCACTCTGAGGTGCTGATTCTTGGCTTTCCTAGTCCTTTGGGACATTCATTTGACCCAATCCCTGTCAACTAATCATTAGATATCTATTTTTAGGTATTTGTAGGTTTTTTTCCAAGTTAGTGAAGAGACACAAATCTCTCTAGAAGCTACTTATTCTCTCTGCATTATATTTTTAATTTTGGATCCTTTGAGGTGATTTATATTCTTGATGTTCATCTGTTCTATATTAGACACTGAGAGTGAGCTTAGACAACTATCTCAAAGTAGTTTAGATGCTTTTTATTAGGTGAGGTAAACACAACTGAAGTGTTAGAGATCTGGGAAGCAAACTGGATTTGTTGAGCTACTTTAAATACAAGCTTTTCTCACACTTGAATTTAAAAATAAACTGCATCCTATATAACCCCCACCATGTTCATACAATGCTAATTGTATAATTCCAGTAATTTTTTTTCTCAGTCCTTTATAAATATCAATCATTTGAAATACGTAGGAAGTAGAAATAAAACAAATGAGACAAGAAGGGACCCTGTCTTGATTTAGACTTGAGAGAGCTACTTAAACCAGTCACAGAGACTGTGTCAGAAAATATATCCTGTAAGTGGTTTTCAGGTTAGACAGAATAAGTTCATTTTATCCTTTCAATATTACTATTTCTTCCAATAATGATAGCTGTGGCAATTTTTATCTTCTATCCTGTTATTGAAGGAGGATTAAGATATTTCTAATATCATACTCTTTGGGAAAGAGTGATGGCTATTAAAAAAAGTGCTATAAAATTAGATCATTCAAAGGTGTCAGGATTCACGTCCAACAGACAAGTTTAGCAGGGAATGACTGGAGGCTGCAGAGCTACTACTGCTCTAGACATCTCTTCAGATGGAAGCAATTTCCTTGGAGAAGAGAAAAAACCCCTAATTGTGGTACAAAAATACCAAAGAGTATTGACCTTCAGCTCTCTGTCAGGTTTGGTTGATTGGATGAATATAGTCAAGGCAAGGTTTAACTATATCCTACAATCCATCTTACTTACCATGAGAAAACCGTGAGACTGGTAACTTTCACCAAATTCTGGAGTTATAATCAAAGATAGTTATTTTGTTGGTGTTTTTTTTAACGTGGAAATGAAGTGGGCTATGTTGGAGGGTTATGGATCCAGCACTTAAAACACTGCTTTATAAAAAGGCTACCAGATTTCAAAAAATGTCGTGTAAAAAGTACTGAGGGGCTTTCCTGCACAGGTACAAGGGGCAAAGAGTAACTTAGAGACACTACTTCAATTTTTATTCTAAAGCTTTGAGACACAGTATGGGAAGTTCTGTGCTATTCTACACAACAAAGTATATATACAGACTACCTCAGCAAAAGAGAAAATGAGAGGTAGATCAAAGCTGATTTAGGAAACTAAAATTTTGTTGAACAAATATGAACATGCACCATTATGTCTCCTACAATAAAAGTCACGTAAAGAGGAAAAAAAGGTAGGAAGAGTAACCAGTATGTGATATATAAGGATAATTTTCCACAAATTCTTAGCTAGTCTTGACTCTCTGAAAACTGCAGCCTTCTGTCATGAACCCATGGTTTCAATCTCTGCTTTATTCTTGTATTTTGTCCCAAGTTCCAGTTAATACCAGGGACCAGAGAGTTGCTCCCTCTCCCACTCTCTTCTTTCCCACTTTCACTTTTCCTCAGACCTGTTCTGTTATTTTTAGCATTGCTCTTCCAATGTTTGCCATTAAACCTCAAAAACTAAAGTAGACCCAAGCAGAGACAAAACAGTTGTCTTCCTGTTCTCCAAGATATTTAATCTTATTTCCTTGAGACGATTTTGGGGTTGTTTGAATCTCTGCCTCTTTGCTACTAAAACACTGGTTTTACTTCACTTTCCTTTGGTAATTGTTGGGATTACTCCTGATAATATTTTTTTAGCATTAGACTTGTTTACTTGTATCTCTAGTATATCACTCTCCACCCTAGAGCCTGTGATGTATTTATTGTATTGGCACTTCTCATGAATGAACTGGGAAAACTATGTTTTCCACCATGAAGCTCTCACTAAGTTTTATTTATTAACTTATCTAGTTCTAGTTCCAGGAGGCTGAAATCCTTTCTTCTTTGTATTCATTACAATAGGTTTCAGTCCTGGAATGTTTTTTCCCTTTTTTTAAAAAAAGGCTTTTTTTAATCCATATCTATTCTTTCAGAATACAAAGTGTGGGGGACTTACATTTACAATTCTGATTCACTCTTTGCATGCAAGTGGGTATATGTGTATATAGTAGTTCCTCCTTATTTTCATGTTTGTTCTTTGTTCCTTACAGATTTATTGTGTTAAAATGAAAGCTTGTGCATCTTACTGAAATTGGGTAACATTACAATGACCTAAAAACTAAGTTGTTTGGTACTTGAAATGCTAAATAAATGGCATTTGTGTGGCTGCAGTGAATGCTGAGGGAAGTCTGACAGGGCCACCATTCACTTTTCATTACTGTAAATCATTGCTTGAAAAACTGCTGAGAAATTTAATTGTCTTCTGGAAGCTGAGAGGTACATCTTATAAGGGTGAGAATGACAAGGTTGTTGTCAACACACATGGAAAGCACATTTGGAAGAATGTACTTCATCTAAGCACAGAATGTAAAGCCTTTTCAGTGGTTCAAAAGTTAAATAAGAGAGCTGGGAGCATTCCTGTCATGTCCCCTTTCTAAGCTGCAAGTCAATAGTAGGGAGAAAGATGTGTGTGAACAGCTTAGTTTGGTTGCTAAATAAAGAATCCTATGGCCATTAGCAGATGCTTTTCATAAACTCAATTTGATTGCATGAGGATGTGAAGGGAGGGGTTTCTTGGTGTCTCAAGGTCGGTGTTTGCGATGTTTAACTCCTTTTGGCTGAGCATTGAAATGCCCATTTTCTTATAAATTAAGCTTTCTACAGCAGAGTATCTTTCCTTAATTTTAAATGGGAATAAGAGTTCACTGGCTAGAATTTAAAAAAAAAAAAAGTACCTGAAAAAGGAGCACTGGAAATTTCCTTGCCTGTGTTGCAGCTACAGGATGGACTTGACTCCATGAGAGGGTTTCAGCAGGTGTTTGTAGTTGGGTTGAAGACGCTCAGCTGAGTGAATATTGTTGTGATGTTGGAAAACCAGTGGAATTGCAATCAATTCCTAGTGAGGTACAATTCTCTTTGAGCTTAGAGAGTCTCAAACAAGGACTCAGGACTGGACTCTTCATTAATACTGGTTTTATGATATTATATCTGGACCTTCTCTCTCTCCTGCCTCAAAACAGTACCAGTGTGATTAATACAGTACCCCACTATGCAGTTTATATTTATAATAACTTGCAAGCAATTGCATTAAAAAAAACTAAAACAACTCCCCCCATCTGGTCACACACAATGTGCTAATCACAGAAGAACACCCAGAAATGCACAGAAATTTCTGTTTCATGAGCACAGAATAATAGAATATCAATAGTCACAGCATAAATATGTGCATAATGATGTTTTATCTTTTGTATACAGCAAGGCTTCACTCATTATCTCCTCACAAACTTTTTTGATGCTACAGTCTGACTAATGGATTTCTCTAGCAGTGCAGCAGTATATTTGCATGCAGAAGTGTGTGTATGGTACAGAAAGAAAATCTCTCAGCCTTTTTCAAACGCAACACAGATTCCCTTCAGTTCGCTAGGAGAAGCTAACTCAGGTTTAATAAACACTTAGGCACCAGAGCACTGGGTTCAGTGTAAGTTCTATGCAGCTGCAGCCTGAAATATTTATAGCTTATATTCAGAATTTCCCCCACATTTATATACCTGCTATTTCAAAGGTGTTTGCATTTACAAAGAAAGCAGCACTACCTGTGTTGAAGATATACTCAACACATAAAAGAATAAATTTCCCAAGCTGACTCTAGAAATATGACTGACAGAACAACAAGCACATTCTGGAAAGCTAAAAAGAGGCAAATTTTCAGGGAACTATTCAAGAAGCAAAACGAGTGACTGGAACTATATTTTTACAGAGGCAATCTTTGCAAGTTTTCTTAGTTCCAAGTGAAATAGCAGAATAGTAGTGGTTTGTAGGATAAGAGTACAAATAATTTGTTTCTTTAAAAACAGAGATATTTTTTATCTGGTAGATGTGGCACAGATAAATTGAAAATATGAATCCACACTAAGACTTTCTCACATGTAAAATTTTAGAAATTAGATGTTGAAATTTGCAATGCTAATTAGGACAGAGATATGATTCAAAAGGAATTTTTGCTCAGAAAAACAAAAGGCCAAAATTTATCCTCTCCCGTCTTTCCTTCACCAAAAATTTGCTCTGTAAACACTTTCTGGTTGTGATGGAATCAACACAAGATGGGAACTATTATAATATACAATTATATAAAGAAAAAAAAATAAGTAAAGAAGTGCTCAGGACCTATTAACAGCAGCCCATCAATCTCTCTTGTTTTACCAACTGATCCAAACCAGCTAAATCATTTAGAATGGAGCTCATGGAGGTGGAGAGCAACAGCAATGAGCTGGTCTCTGAAAACCAGGCAATACCAGGATGCCAGTTCTGATGAGCAGAGGGAGTTTGAGGAGGAAGGAGAGGAGAATGAGATGTAAAGTTGAGATGAGTAGGAGTTAAGTATAGTCTGAGCAGGTAGGTATTTGAACTTATGCTAAACAGAGGGAAAATACCTTGTATAAACATCTACATCTTGTAGTTGTTTGATGAGTTTGATTTGAACTGTTTTGTCACAGTACAGTAATGAGAATCCCCAGAAAAATCAAATATTTTGCTTTATAAGACAGTTGTGACGAAATCATCAAGCCTACTTTTACATCTCCATGTATAATGTACAATGAACTGCACTCACTACATTTAATATACGTTACATTTTAAAAGGAATTCTAGAGTGTTTATGGAATTGCAGCTTCTTATTAATCAAATTTATTTGTTAATCCCCTTTCACTAAGCAGTATTTGTTAAACAAGTGAGCATGGCAGCATCAAACATAAAAGATCCTTTAAAAAAAGTGAACACTTTCAAAACAAAATTTGATTTAATAAGAGGGAGCTTCATGAATCTGTCAGGACATTTACTCTGTAATCAGAATTCCAAGCTAATGGAAGTAGGAACTAAAATTTAAAATAAAGGGTGAAATAAAAATTTCATAAATAATATTTTACAAGATGTGAACTTCAACTACTTGACCCTATGTGTTTTATAACTATTTACTTAGGCTTAGAGATATGCCCCACAAAAGTAAGTGCTTCCACAACTACTGTTCCTGAGAATTAAATTTTAAAGTATCTTATTACTGATGGGGAAGTCTGGGGAACAAGGAAGCTTTTAAATAATGGTAAAAAATCGAGAGTGATAATAAATAAAGACGTAGATAATATGTTATCTGAGTGTTACCAATTCTTGGCCAAAGAAACAGCTCCTGCATTGGGGTCTTACTGCTGGTATAAACTAGTTTGTTCTCATCAACATCTGATCTCAACTCAGGTGTGGCCAGAGAGGCTCAGACCATGCAGAACTCACAGAGTACTGTTATTCCATGAGAGAGGTGTGATTTGGACATCTCAGGAATAAAGGACAGGGAAAGCCTGTCAGCCCTGCAGGAAGCTCAGTACAACCCTCAGTAGAAGGTAAAACTGCCTTCAATGCCTGAGCAATGAGGTTTCCAGAGCAAACTTCCATGGGCAAATCATACATGAGGAAAAGGCCTTTCAAGGACTCCTTGTGCTGGGGGACCCTTTACAATCCTTTCTTTCCCTGTTCTCCTCTTGCAGGGAAGAATTCTGGCTGGGGGACAGGTTGAACGAAAGCAAGAGGCTTTAGAGAGCTCTGAGTTTCCTCCCAAATCTGTTCTGCTCTGCATTTCCTTTGTTCTTCCATTCATCCTGCTCCCTTTCTCCCCTTGAGGGAGGAGCAACAAGCTGCAGGAACAGATGTTTCTAATTTCATTAGACACTTCACACTGATATTCCAAGCTTTCCTTCCCAGTTAAGCAATGAGAAGGCTCAGTGCATCTCTCAGGAGTAGCACAGTTCTCAAGGGGGGCTAATACACGTACATTTAACATTCCAAATCTTTTGTATGTCTATAGCAAATCATAAATAGAAAAATCAGTGCCAAAGATTACTTATTAAGTATGTTATTAAGAACATATAGTTAAGTAAGGTATTTAAGCATTCTTCTTAAAAAAAAAACAAACAAACAACCAGTTGAAACTTAGTGTATGGAACCTATATGCAAAACACTCAGATGGTTTCAAAATATTTCTCCAAACAAATGCCTAGAAATTTTTTTAGTGGATTTTCTGAAGTGTTAGCTATAAAAGAAGTCCAATCCATGGATCCCCTTTCCCCCCCCCAGTTTATCTTTCTTCACCTATTTGTTTATCCTTTTTGATCCCAATTAGTGAATTTTTCTAAGACTTGTTAATCCAGAAAAACAGACAAAACGAAACAAAATACACATCTTAACTTACTGAGTTCACTCAACTAGAAACTTCCGGGTTTAAAAGACAAAAGCAAATACAAAAATTAGTTTTCTGTTTTCCTGGAGGACTTAGTCTATCCTGTGCTATGACATTACAGCACAAACACACCAAAATTCTGCTCCTGGTTACTCAGCCCTGACAGAGAACAGTCACCAGATTTAAGAACCTTGACTAAATCAGAGTCTTAAAAGCTGAGGAAATGCCCGTTTTCTTATAAATCAAGCTTTCTACAGCAGAGTATCTTTCCTTAATTTTAAATAAGAGCTCACTGTCTAGAATTAAAAAAAAAAATAATTACCTGAAAAAGGAGCACTGGAAATTTCCTTGCCTGTGTTGCAGCTACAGGATGGACTTGCCTCCGTGGAGGGGTTTCAGCAGGTGTTTGTAATTGGGTTGAAGACACTCAGCTGAGTGAATATTGTTGTGATGTTGTAGAACCAGTGGACTTGCAATCACTGAAATTGGATGAGTCTGGAGCTCCCAGAAACTTCAGTTTAATAATTTTTGCAATTAACATAATAATTTCAAATTAAGAAGCATAAAAGTGATATTAAAGTGGCATTATATGTGACCCAATAAAATTTAAAAAAAAAAAACAATCCTGCATGGACCTACTTTTAATATAGTCAATAATATAACAGATTTTTCCAAAACTTCACTAAGCCATCTAGACTCCCTAGCTGACTTAATTGCTGGAGCAGCTGGGGAGGAAGGTTATTAGAAGACTTACCTAAAGTTTTCTCTTTTTTCTTTTTTTCTTTCTTTTTTAACCTAAAATTTTCTAACTCTAAGAATGAATTGAGATGGTGGAATGATTTTTACTTCTTTGACAATACATCTAAATGAAACAGAAGAATATCCTAAAAATAAAATAAAATGCCTTGCCAGCCATCTACAAATTGCTGTAAGCAGGTAGTGAGCTTTCCTCTCTAAACTGAAAGATTTAGTTTAAGGGTTTGAATTTTAAAGTACCAGATCTCAGGGTAAAATCATTTATGAGAGGAATAATCTGGATCTCTTCTGACAAGGAATGAACAGCACAGAGATGGAACGTGGTACCATGTCCCAAAGGGCTGACAAACTTATTCAGTGTATATTTCTTTCTTTAATTTTATTCTATTGAGAATTGTGGTTTCCAAATAATTTATCTTAAAAGACAAGTTAAAAAAAAAGAAAAAAAAATAAAGTCTTTCTAAAAATCTCAAAAAAGCCACATAATTTTTATCTTGTGTTTAGTACTTTTTGTGTGCCAGAGCAAAGCAATGGAGCACATCCTGTGGATAAAAACAACAGTGTGAATAAAACATCTTGAATAACAGAAAAGGCCACTCAGCCTAAAGAGAATTGGCCTTCATAAAGCACATGCTCCCCCAGGATGGTGGTTAATTGCTTGCTGAATGACTCTTCCCAACATCCTTACCCACTGCACCCTTCAAACTGTGCTTTTATATATATGAACCAGGCAGGCTTTAGATGTTCTGAAATTATCTTGCTTTACCTTCAATTTATACCCACATTCCAATAGTTTTTGTTGTGGTTACAAAGGTAAAGAGTGTTGATTATGCAGACACTACTTAGGTTTTAATAAACTTCAATTGTGTTTATTTTCTCTCCAGCTCTACTGAAAGTTCACACTGCCACTATTTTTTTCCATGCATTTTACCCACCTTACTGGACTAATTCAACCAACTGCTCTTTTCTGTGGTCATTCTGTGCCTTCAGCTCTCCATGGGTGCTGCTGGAACAATCAATTGGAGCATTCCCACTGTCTGAGAGCACAGTAAGGAATTAGGGATTGTCTTTAGTGTCCTCTAGACTGAGTGCCTCCAGGACCATACCACTGAAATGCAGTTAAATCATGAGGCTTAGCAGATATATTACCACAAGAAGAGAAGCTGGAACATTTTCCCATCTTCGTGGCATAAATTACTTTCTTGTGTGTGAGCACATACTTGTGCAGCTTCTTACTTACTTTATAATAACTCATTTGTAGAGCTAAGTCTAAAATGGTCATAACATTACACATATATAGAAGGGAGATACATAAAATTACTTTTCCCTATCTACTTCAGTTGGGAATTTCATGCCAATCTACTGCCAACAAATATCCTTCCACAGACTGCATTTGTAGTAAAGTGCATCTTATATTTCCACAGCTGCAATAAATTGGTTTTGTCCAAACCATTTTCTGTATCTTTAAACTCTCCCTAAACATCCCAACCAACTACATCTGTGGTTTTTCTTTGCAATTTTGAAAAAAAAAAAAAAAAAAGATCTGAGTAACAGTTTGAACTAAAAAAAGTACTGAATTTTAATCTAAACAGGTGTTTTTTGAATTATAAACTGTGAAAGAAAACTTAGCAATGTAATTAAATCCAAATTATCCAATTTCATGCCTATTAATACTGTGAAGTCGAATTGTTTCTTAATCTACTTTGAAGGGTTGTTTTGATATTCAAATTGCCACTACAGAAAAAAATGTGGGTGTTTAGCAAGATATCAAGTGGACTTCTGCTGAGCTACTGAAATTCACAGTCATCCAGTTACTGTGGATGTGGAATACTCAGCATTTTGCAGGGAGCTTAGATTGCTGAAAGTATTTCTCAGCTGATGAGATTTTAATGAAAATAATAAATATTTAGAACATATATATATATATAGAGAGAGAAAGATTTCTTTTAAATATAGCTCAGTAAATAAATGCATTATTTGACAACAGAAAAGTTCTTATTATGTGTGTAGATTCTGGAAGTCAGACATGTTGATAACAGCAATATTCACTGGAACAATTTATAAATACAATCAGACTGTAGAAGTCCTGAATGCAAGTTTGGTCACATTTTTAACTGTAAATTTTATGTTCTTTTAAAAAAAAAAATGGCTTGAGAGAGAGCAACTAGATCAAATTTGCTGGTGGGGATGTGGGGAAGGTCAGACAGAAGATTTCATGACATTAAACTCTCTAATATTAAGTATAATGCAGTGACACATTCCACCTGTGCCATCACAAGCATCCAAGGTACCAAAGGATGATGTACAGTAAACAGGAACCCTGATCTCCTTTTAACCCCAGTTATCCCTTAAAT
Source organism: Chiroxiphia lanceolata (assembly GCF_009829145.1). NCBI lineage: Eukaryota > Metazoa > Chordata > Aves > Passeriformes > Pipridae > Chiroxiphia > Chiroxiphia lanceolata. The sequence goes on from NC_045650.1 coordinate 5,413,519, forward strand.
TGTTAAATTATCAAATTATCAAATTGTTCACTTTCAAACACCTTGAAAATTCGGTATAATAAACAAATTTCTTTATACCTACAGTGCACACCACTCGTACTGACCTGGTGATAGCTTTACATAAATACCTCAACATGAGCACAGATTTTCTCTGTGCAGGAAACCCTATATGTGTTACAAAAGCCTGGCATATCAATTTGAATTCTTAAAATCTGATTTGTTTTTCCTAAAGAAGAAGCCATTTTTCAGTTGTAAAATGGTCATCTACAAATGAAGACATTGCAAGCATAAGATCCATCATCTTAGTAAACTACATGTGCCCAAGGTCAACTTCAGAGTTAGTTTAAGAAGATTTGCAACTTGAGATAAGTGCAATATCCCTTATCTGAAGGTTATATCTAGTACTTTTATTAAATAATCTAGTCAACTCAGCAGATCCTAAAAGGTAAGCCAAAATCCACATTCTCAACTGGGGTATATATTAGGAAAGAAAACATCTTTCCCTGAATAATTTGAATTTTGTTCTTCATTTTTCAAGCCCTGCATGTTATTCAAATTCTGTTTATCCTGAGAATATTCATGTAAGTAAGTAAAATATAAATGTTTAATTTCTTGTGCTGCCATTTCATAGCTGCATGACTGTCGCTGATAATGTCGGAACGGCCAATGCGACACAGATATCAGAGTCAGACATAGTCCAGGTGCAAGGTGATCAGGAAGCTGTTTATTGCTCTCAAGTGTTTCTCTTATATTCTTTGTACACTATCGTGTCACAACACAATTGGTCAAAAGTCTCAAGCATAAGACACTGCACACACTCTTATTGGTGACACTGAAGACACTGTGCATGCTGTGACATGCTATTGGTGACACTATACACATTTTGATTGGTGACCTTTGGTCTGGGCTGCATTACGTTTGTTCTGTCCGGCATTACAGTAAATATTTCCTAAAAGTTGTTTAAATTCCTCATCACTAATTGCCAGCCTGCTGACAGATTCTCTGTCAACCCCGACAATTCCCCCTCTTTTTTTTATTTTATGCCACAAAGATGGCTTTGACAGTCTGTTGCAGGGCCCTTTGCAACAGGCTGATCAAGCAAGGCATCAACATTGGCAACCCCTGATCCAAAGCTAAAAAGAAACACAGCAACATCTCACCAAGAAAGAATCCAGAGAGCTTATCCACTATTCAAAACAAGGATCCACTACAGTCCGAGAGATCCGTGTAATACATTGCCCCAAAGTCTCAACACTCCAATACAAAAGCATTGTTAAGTTCGCACACACAGATATTGTCACACATATATATCTACATAGTCTCTCTCTCTCACACAATCTCTCTTCAGTCATTCATTGGTGGCCACCTCAGTCGCTCTTCACTCACACATAGCTGGAATTTCTATTATACTTTTACATTTTAATTACACAGTTTACATTTTAAGTAGTTATTGGCTGAGTACTTCTCAGTTTGTCATCTTTGGCATTCATGTCTAACAACTGTACCTGGCTTGAAAAGGAATACATACAAGGAATATAAGGCCTAAAAAATTTAAATGAGATCTATTCTGATTTAGCATCTGTTTGTGCGCCTGCATAGTCTCTTCCCCCCCTTTTTATATTTTAAAATGTTCATTTGATGTGTAAAATTCAGGGTTATGTTATTTTATTAGCACATCATCTAATTCTATATTTCTGTACATCCTTTAACAACATGTTGGAAGAGCTGTAAATTAATACAAATGGTATTTTACTTCTTGAATTTAGTTACTCATAATTCACATCTTGATTGAACTGAAGGAATATTGTATGAAATATGGATTAAATTAACCTGTACAATACTTTATCATGGGATCATCTACTCAACAGTGTTAATACTGAAAGAGAATTTCTGAACATTTACATTAGGTATACTAAGAGAAGCTTCACAGCAGTAGTCACTAAAGGAAAACAAAACAGGTATTAGAATTCAGGCAGTACATTGCAAATAATTCTGTTAAAGAGGTTCATGTCCTCTCACACTGAGTACAATGTAACTTTTAGAGATTTATGCTGGATGTCTGCAGCGTGACGTGCACTCTAACCTGCAAGAATTGTTTTAGTTCTGAAAAACCAGCAAATTACAACATTACTTGTCCTTACAGTTTTTCAAAACTTCCTAAATTGTGGAGAAGTTAAACCAATGTCTGAGTTATGTGAGTAATGTGTGATTGGCAGCAACACATGATTTCTGTCTATAGTTGGTACCTAGAAAAATGAACAGATAAATCACTATTGCAGTCTGCTAATACAGCTTGAAATTCAGTGTCTTCTGTGAGAAGTCAGTCCAAGTTGTCTCTGATGTCTGGGACGTAATTAACTCTCGGCTCTTGTTCATCTGCTTCTTTTAGTTGTTCTTCACCTTTAATACAAAACTCACAAATTTGTTATTAATAGTTCAGTCAGTTTTAAATGGGTATTGTGGGTAATTTTGCAGTTTTTCTTTGAAGCTGAAGGCCTAGTGATGGTTCTTTGCAGTGTAATTCTCTCTGTTGGAGATAGGTTCCATGGCTTGGTTCTTGGAATTTTCCTGGAGCATTCTTCAATCCTGCTTCTCAAATAACATTGGTTAGAACAATCACATTTAATTTTAACTCATCTTTTTAGGTCTCTAACTTCTGTATTTCCTTTTACTTTGCTTTTATCATTTTGAGCAGCATTTTATCATGTTGTACTGCAGAAAAATTCTCTCCTATTGTAAAGTAAAACACACTGAATTTCAGGAAGGTCACTGTAACTTCAATAAAAGCAAATAGCAGCTTTCATTATGAAGAAACAATTGGCTGTTCAAAATCTCAGCATATGGAAATCTTTCAGAGGATGGGATTACTGATTTTGATAAGGGTCTTAGTTGCATAATTGGATTAAATATAGTTTTGCATCTTTTCTTTTTTCAAGCCACACATAGCTTGGGATTTGAACAGGATTCACAAATTCATAGGGTAGATTCCTGCCTCTCCGAATGTAAAAAATGAAACTGGAGAACAGTCACGTCCTTTTACAACTTAAGCAGTCTCACCCAGCCTCTGAAACAATATGATCAGCTAGAATTTATAAGCAGCTAATTCTGAATTTTTGCTAATATTTATACATTTTTCTGGGATATGCATGAAAACTTTAAACATCTTATTTAAACAAAATAGGTGTAACAGTTTAACTTACATCAATGTATTTAAGAAGTTAACACTTGTAAGGTAGCTTTCAACTTTAGCAACTTACATAAAGCCACAGTAAAACTCACTCAGGCTGCTTTAAACTAGGGTTTTGCTCATAAGAGTATACCAGGGGATCCAGAATGCACACCTGCAAAGCAGCAACAGTTCTGGTTTGTCACCTGATAACAGGGACACACCTCTGCTGCTTAGCACAGAGACTAGGACAGATGCAGATTAAACTTGAAACGCTGTCTGTTGTTAGGCAGTTTCCTGTATTATATCCTTAGATTTCATCTCTCTTTCCACAAAGGTGGAAACTTCCAGCTAGAAACAGTTTATTTATTTTTCTCTTTTTTCTCTGGCAAAAACTGTCCCGTCAAATAAGATATTTTTGAGCTAGGTGTTCCACCAAATAAGTCTACCTTAAAGCTTCTTCAACAATCTCAAAAAACCTATCTGTAAAATACAGAAGCAACAAAATAATGTTTACAGAGCTGTTTAAGCAGGGGGGGGAGAGGGAAGATAGAGCAGCTGTGCTTAACAGCTCTGCTGGAGAATCTCTCCCCCCCCACGTCTTGGAATTTTCTTATCACAGGCAGTTGTCAGCAGTTACTTTAAAAAGTCCATTTCTCCATTACATTTATGTATGTATTTTAAAACAATTTTGGTTATTTTAATGAACAACTTCAGAAAACAGTTAGTAAGACTATGTTATGAAATTGTAAGACAATTTCTTTCTCCAATCAGAAGGTTACAAAGTTGCAATTTTTACAAAGTAGGAGAGTTTCACTCCTGCTTAGTTACCAAGCAACAGACCGTCTCTATCGTGAGAAATACATACTGTTTTTTCTCCCTGGCAAGGCTGAACCTTTTCAAGGGAGGGTTTTTTACTTTTCTTTTTTCCTTTTTGTCCTGGCAAAGAACTTTGTTTCTTCACATACACACACACAGCGACAATAATATTGTGAGCTCACAAAAACATTCAACAGACACTACAGTTAACACAAGAATTAACAGAAATATCAGAAGGCAGTTTTTGCCCCCCTTTTCTCCCCCGCCATTGGTAGGGATCGTCGTCTTCAGGCTTCCATGACACCAAACTTGATTTGTTGCATATTTTTCTGTGTTTTATCTTACACATATTGTGAGACTGAAACAACCAATTAGTACATGAACAAAAAAATAAGTAACTCAGGCTGCAAAGAAGTTCAAAGGCTTATACAGGGATGGGCCTTGCTGTCTTGTTTTCTGCCCAGCCCCCACTGTTCTAATTTATCTCTGTCCCTCTCCATTTGCTTATATATCTTGACTTGAATTTCTTTTCTTAGTTGTTTTCTCAGTGGAGTTATCTGGTGGAAAAACTGCTTTTTCTGCAGCGGTGGCAATGGAGAGGGGGGGTCCTTACTTCTTTTCTGTCTCTGGGAGTGAATTATTAAATTTTTCTGCATTTTTTTGCTTGGAGGTGTAGTTCAAGGACAATTTGTTACATCGGCAACCTGCTTATCTTTCTGGGCAACTGCGTTTCAGAGTTTTAGTTCTTATATGAATTATTGCATAGATTGTTGCCTCCCGTACGCTTCTAAATCTTTCAGAGTCTCACGGAGCAAGTGTTAGGCAAACACACGAAATGTAACTTAACGTAGTAGCTTCAAAGCCTTATTTTCAGTACTATAACAGCACACGTCGTAAATTAAATTCAGCAACCTTGACATTCTTTCAATTAAGGAGGGATTTCCACATAGATAGAACTACACTTTCCTCCTTTGTTATATGCTGACCCGTCGTTAAAATATAGTCCCCGGTGGCACCCCCGTTAGCTTACCTAATGAGGGTTCAAAAAGTTCAGGTCCGGACCGTTTGGCGGGAAGCCACCCGCTCTCAAGCTTCACCGGGCTCCGTTCCCCCTGTGCCTCGCCCCACAGGTCCAATCTCTCTCTAGGAGAGAAAATCCTCTGCTCTTTCCCCCTCTAGGAGGGAAGTCACGGCAGCCCCTCTCTCTCGGAGAGGAATCCCTCCAAACTCTTTCTCAGAGTTGGAGATAAATCCTTCTTCAACGCTGTAATCACGTCGGCGTCTCCATATGTCGCTGATAATGTCGGAACGGCCAATGCGACACAGATATCAGAGTCAGACATAGTCCAGGTGCAAGGTGATCAGGAAGCTGTTTATTGCTCTCAAGTGTTTCTCTTATATTCTTTGTACACTATCGTGTCACAACACAATTGGTCAAAAGTCTCAAGCATAAGACACTGCACACACTCTTATTGGTGACACTGAAGACACTGTGCATGCTGTGACATGCTATTGGTGACACTATACACATTTTGATTGGTGACCTTTGGTCTGGGCTGCATTACGTTTGTTCTGTCCGGCATTACAGTAAATATTTCCTAAAAGTTGTTTAAATTCCTCATCACTAATTGCCAGCCTGCTGACAGATTCTCTGTCAACCCCGACACATGACAGTTGACAGTACTGGGGAACCACAAGACTGGAGCAGATGATCAAGTAGGAAAAATAAAGATTTATTACTTCAACCAAAGTTAGAGTTACAGGGTTAAAAAGAGGATAATGAAGTGTGACAAGAGCCACACAGTGAAAGAAAAAGCTTCATGGTAAGTTTGCATAGTACTCTGAAAGTGTCACTACTTTTCATATTTCATTGCTAAATTTATGTTGTTCGTTTAGACTTAACCTGGAATAATCACATGCAGTTACTGTGAATCCACTTCTGCCACTCACAGTGACACAAAGGGCACCTTTTGCCCACCGCAAGACATGTGACTGACAGCAGAAAGCAGACTCAAATTCAAGTCATACCTTTGCCCCTCCCCAGTTCTGTGAAGATCATCTGCAGCAACAGAGGGAAATCAGAGCATTTGATCCTGGTGCTGCCTAGAACAGTTCTTCTGGTGCACAGATTCTCAGAGGAAAAACAACTTACTTCTGATTTATAACTCGATATCAACGTGCTTCTGATTTACACCTATATCGAAAGCAATCATAATCCACGTCCTTTGAAATCCCTTTGCTTGATAACCAGAAAAAAGCCATCTGATACCAGCCCCTCAGTAGCAGGAGCGCTGCCACAGGAGAAACCATCGTGGACAGGAAATTAAAGAGAGTGACAGAGGGACGCACCACTGTTGTCAGGGTAGACTTAACAGCTCCCTAATTGTTACTCCATTCCACTGGCAATTAATCCACCACTGTTGACATCATTTATAGCATCTGGACTATTTAACTCCTTCTATGAGTTACAGAGGCAGCCCAGCACGGTAATACATACACTAGATTAAGATTTACCTCTGTATTATCTTTCTGATTTTTGACTGCTACGAAGAGTCTAAAATACTGTCTCTGTGATTCTAAGATGCTTAGTAGGTTTGGAAATCACCCAGGTGCTGTTGAATTAAATGGCAGCTCTGCACTTGTACACATTTCCACAGGGGCACTTAGGAACTTCTGTAAAATATTTTGAAAGGAAACAAGAAGGAAACAAGATACCCAAAGCCTTGCTTAAATCAGTTGTGGGCATCTTTCATATTTGTAGGCTCCCAGCTATATCAAAACAGTCTGGCAAAATTTACTGGTTCATGAACAATAGTCACACCTTATATGAGGTGTATTATTTCAAATTTCATATCCCCGTGAAGTGTATTGGGAGTGGGAAGACCTTCAGGAAACCTTGACTAGACACAGGTTTGCACATTATATACAAACCCCACCTGGAGAAGTGAGGGTGCAGCTGAATCTCTGTGGTGAATCACAAGGACAGGAGCCCCTCTCCTGATTCATCCCCAGAGCAGTTTGCAGCACTCTCCACATTTCATCTTCCTTACCTCAACCCGAAGGTTTAATGGCTTTACACGACCTATGTTTCAACAAAAAAAAAAAAAAAAAAAAAAAGAAGCTTCTGAGAAAAAAAACAAGTGAAGATCTACAGCATATTGTCTTGTACAAGATAAATTTCATGGAGCTTAGCAGAATTACAGCACTGCAGAGACCAAGGGAACATATTCAAATGTATTGCAGGTTATGTTATAAAAAAGCTGGATTTAAAATTCTTCAGTGATGAAACTGTTCCTACTTACTGAATAGCAGCTGCTCTAAATTAATCTATATTGATTAAATTTCCTCTTGCTTCACAAAAAAAAAAAAGCGCTTTTAATTTAGCACATCGCTGGAACATCTCAATTGAAACAATTGCAAGATGAAAGCAACCACATGATGTCAGCAAACATTATCACCTCCCTAAATCACACCGAAATTAGTCTTTTAGAAACCCAAAGGTTATCTCTCCATCACTTCCTCTGGTGGCTTTTGATATTCTCTGATCTATGTTTCCAAAGCAAAGTCTATTTTCAGTGTTGTCATCCCTGCAATACACAGCCTGCCTGGTCCACTTTTTATCTTTTCCATTTCCAACACCCTGTTCTTCTTCGGTTTCCTTTTCTTAAGGTTCAAAAGAACGCACCAGATGAGTTGTGCCCACCATAAATAATGAAAAGAATTATTCAGGATACAATCACAGAGCACACTGCAGGTAAATGATGGATCTTCCTGCACACCCTCTGAGCTGGAAATAGGTCTAACATGCTACAGAGCCTGAGTAAGGACTTCTGAGTTTGAGCTAATACAGCCAGACACTCAGCATGCAGGGACTATTTGCATCTCCAGGCTAAGCTGTTGGATAAAACACCCAGGAAAATGACTCTAAGAGTAGATATATTTTATTTTTAGAAGATATTTTAACAGCTCAAACAGAAAGTGCATCAGAAGCATGAATTATTTTGACTGTACAATAACAAAAATCTAACAGGTAGTTGCTTATATATTCAACTGTAGTTTATACTTCTGATGGCTTTAAAAAGGTCTTTTGAACTTGTTGTGTCTGATGTTTAAAGAGGACTGATCACCTGAATAAAGCAAGGGAATTTGGCTACTTATTTCTTAGGCCCTCAGAACAGCATTGCACCAAAATGAGTCTTGATCGTATAAAGCTGAGATATTTTCATGTAGAATTGCATTATCCTCTTTTTATAGTCACATTTATATGCTTTTGTTTACACAAAATATAGCACTCTGAAATTAAAAATGTTGATTATTCCTGTTTTACATTCAGATGTTCTTAACAGGGTTTTTTTGCAGTATCTTTGGTGAGTTGATTTATATATTCTGAGTGTGCTCTCTGTCTTACAGAAAATGAAATAAATAAACAAATAGACTTGCAGAATTCTCTTTTTATGGCTTTGTGCTTTTATTTGTTGGTATTTTGTTGTGTATAATTCTGTATATCTGACACCAAACTCTACTTGATGGCTCTTTGAAGCTTTAATTGTCAGCTTTTTTCTCTCCAGTTTTTCTATACTTCATATACAGTTCATTTTTCTAAAACAGTAACTCCCACTTGCTGAATTTAATATTGTTTTCTAGAAACATAAAATCATGTCCCAGTTACCCCCTTTCAACAATATACAGTGCTATTTTCCTATCATCTGCAATAAAACAGTGAGAGATAACACATAAATAACGATATTAACACTAAACACGTTCATTAAGTGCCTCATTTTGAAAATGTGTTACAGCTGGCCACTTATACTTGGCTGGAAATCAAATAATACAGGACAAACAGGAAATAAAGAGCTGACTCTGATATGATTCTGGGATAAATTATGCCAGGCTAATCCATGGACTATTTACACGACTGAGATGAGTGAGGCAAAGTCCTCGCTCACTGAACTCGACCCCAGTGGAGCCAAAGCCTCATTCCTGGTGCATAAGTCAGGTTCCTAGTGCAGAGTACTGAAAGCATTATGAAAAGTGACAGAATTGGTGCAGAATTGAATGGTCAAAACAGGAGAACAGCAGCACTTTTAGGATGTGCTGTGGTAGCTGCCACATCTGGGTTATGTCATGTTGGGTATCGTTTTTCTTTCGGCTGAATTTTCTACCTGAAGTCAAGTGCTGACAAAAACTCATTCATTTTAGTCCTGCACTGTCACTTGAGCTGCTGGAGGAGCAGTGAAAATAACTCCATACTGTGGCAATTTGTAACTTATTTACCTAAGACTTCACAGCTCAGTGCATTATTTTTGTTTGAAAACTAAGAAAGCTTTGCAATGGTTTTCCAGTTTAGGAGACCTGCAGTAGAATAAGAATGTTTAACGAAGAAGATAAATTCCAGAGAGACAGATGGAGGAAAAATTATCTAAGGCTTCCAAGCCTGCCATTTTAATATTTAATTTGCTTATTTCTGACTTTTTTTGCTGTTACAATACAGTCAATACTGTTCTTACATCACCTATTTCAACTAGCTGTTTTTCTAATCCCAGTCTATGCTTTTTTTCTAATCATGCAATTCTATGTTGTCACTTCTGCTTTTCAGATTATAGTCCTGTAGTTCCTCCTTGGGCTAGTTATTAGTTAATTTGAATAATTCATTAATTACTTCTTTGTTCTTTCAGAAAGCAACATAGTTCCAGTGTTGGAGCAGAACTTAAACTCTGAACCTAAAGCATCAGATCCAGGATATTCCTTACAATTTGGCCTTTATTCACTATATACTTCCATCTAATTGATGTTTCCATGGGTCTAGATTTATTTATAGCTTTTATGTGTTGTATAATTAGTAAGTTGGGGCCTCATTTTTTATTTATCTTACTCTAATTTTAGTATGATTTACTTCATTGGCATCAATGGTGTTACTTCCTCCCATACCAATATTAGACTCTGTATTATTAATACCTATATAAATATTGCAAGGATTATTTAATGCATCCAGGATTGATTTCAGCTCTGTGCTTCTCATTTGCACGAGAGAAAAATCACTCCTCAAGTGTTTTCAGCATCTCTGTTTTTATTGCTTTAAGGTGAAAATTCTTTGTTGCGTTTGTGAGTTTATTTGTCTCATTAAATTGATCATTAAATTAAAAAAAAACCACCAAACTTCCTCAAAACTATATTTGTTAGTGGGACGAATTCACATAAACAGTTTGTTTCATTAGCCATACCTGTTACTAGATGACTGGAGACATCAAAGAATCCAAATCAATTTCTTAAGCAATTCCACATCAGATTCTCTTTCATATTTAGTGTTTTATTAAATTAACAATCTGACAGCACAAAGCTGAGGGGTAAATTCAAATAACATACAAATGCTCCTGCAGTATGTAGCACTACCAATATGTGCCTCCAGGGCTATGGCATTTTGTTTCCTGAATGTCTTTATTTATAGTATCTTTTTAGATATATAATCACACAACTGCAGGTCAGATCTGTTGGTTATAGTACAAAGCTTTATCAATGTTTTTATAGAAATTCTACCCTAAAAATCACAGCATATAAATACACTTTTAATCTCTGCTGTGATGTTTGTACACAATTATCTTTCTTTTCTTTCATACCCCTAATTGGTTGCAGGTTATCTTATATTCAGTAAGTAGACAAGTGATAATTAAAAGAATTCATAGGCTGATTCTAATCTAACATTTGTCAGTTTTCAACCAGGTTCCATCACTGACTTTTGCAGCATTAATTCATAACACCAAAATCAGGAATTTACTGCTTAATCTACATCACTATCTCACACATATCAGAAAGTTGCAGATATTTCTTTGAACTAGAGAGATGTGAAATCATCTTCTCTGTTTTACAATATCATCATTGCTCAATTTGTTGTTCAATATTAATTATGTTGAACATAATTAATGAGCTTCTAGTGTGTTCAGGAGCAGATCCCCTCTGTGATGTCTGCTCCTGTAAATTATCCAGTGCCAGGAAATTTTGGCCAGCCTTGAGGTCAAATGCCATGGCCTGTTCTTAAAAATCTTTTTCCCTACCACTCTGCTATGCATGATCATGTTCAAACTGCTTTTTGGAATCAACCTCTGCCTGTGCTAATCCACCAAATTGTACACAGGAATTTTTTGAGACTCCTAGTGGTGCAGGTCACCACAGAGCCTGCTATTAGTGCCACAGGAAGATAAACCTGTCATGGTACAGGTTAGTTTATCAATGTAGATATAAACTTAAAACCAAAAATTTAGGGGCAAAAACTCAATGGCAGTCACAAAAAGATGTCAGAAATAGTCTACATAAATGGAATTACACTGAATTAATTCTAGTCCAGCCTTAAGGATGATACAATTACTTGTATTTTCCAGAAAACTGAGAACTTCCTTCTCACCCCACACTTATCACTGAATGGATGACTGTGCAGCTAATATATCCCTGGCCCTTTATGAACACCCTGGTACAAAGCAACAGTCAAAAATAAATTCAAAGTCACTTCTTTCTCAGGGGGAAGCTCGTGCATTAAGTCCCATGGAGCACACTGAAAAAGTTTCTCAGTTTACAAAGGTCCCATCTCTTTTCCTATCAATATTTCTGAGATCTATGGTTCTACTTGTCAAATTTCATCTTGAGATTGTGCCTTCCCACTCCACATTTCTGGTCTGTACTCTTTTGGACACCACTTTGTCTTCTGACTGCAAAATTCAAACCTCCTCTTCGGTTTAAAAAAAAAGGAAAAAAGAAAGAAGAGAAATAAGGTTCCTATTTTCCTCCCACCAGCACTGATTTAGCAAGTCATGAAGGTTATTTCTTCTCACCTTTGGAATGAGGCTGAATGACCAGAGATGAAGAAAAAGTCATTAATTCTTAAAGGCCAATCACCCTCTGGTAATTCCATCATTTATTGCTCTTCCTTATTTCTCTCTATTCTCTCTTTTGTGCAGCTTCCTCTCTTGTTTTTCCAACACCCTTCCTGTTCATTGTTTAGTTTATAAAAACTCCAAAAAACCCACTCATACAAAAGCTCTCTGGACTCGATGCTCTTAGAGGTCTTTTCCAATATTCATGATTCTATGATTAACAATGCCACTGATTAGTTAAAGATTCCTGTTTATGCTAAGCCAGAAGGACACAGTTTTGCCTCTTCTTTCCTTTCCTGTCACTGCTGGCATTAACCCAGGATTACCACCCTCTGGATTTAGGTAAGCAAGGGAAGCTTCCTTCAATTCTTCCTCCTTTCTTCCACACTAAAGAACACGGGATCAAAACCTTGCATTCCTCAACACTTCCATCCTAAGAAGAGCTGAAATGTCACAGGGCAACAGGCAGGATAGAACTTGTGCTTTCAGATGGGTGTTCACATTATCAGTTTTATTAGTGTTTTACAAGGCTCCAACAGGGTCATCTGTACTGGGATTAAGTGGTTACAACACATTTAGTCTTTTTTTTTGTTTTTTGAAAGATAGTTTTGCATCACAGTCAACACAAACTCAGGTGCACCTGGGCTTGTGGGGTTTTTCCATAAGCGGGTGTTCATCAGCTTCCAAAGGGTTTGTGTCCTAGATTTGTGTTCTGATCCAATGGTACCACCCACTGTAGGAACTGCTTCTGCCCTTCACTGACAGAGGAATATTTTTAGGGTTCTGAGCTACTGATCAGACAAAACTCCTGTTCTATGTCCCCACTGACTGCTACAACAACTCCTGTACGGGGGAGCAAGACAAAGCCATTTCTAGGTAATTTTTGTACTTTATGCTTTCTAAAAGGAACAAATAATTCAAATTTCTTCCTGCTCTAATGAAGTACACACAACCAGGCAATTACAACCCTTGGTTAAACAACCCACAAAAGGCAGTTATGATTCTTAAGCAAATCTTAATATGAAAGCAGATACTAAAGGAAATTAGATATTTTCTTTAACAGAATTCCATTTAACATTTTCCCCTAGTCATTTATCATAAGACAGTCCAAGTGTGCTAACTAAATTGATATATATATTTACTTCTAATTATTAATTCTAATGCAGGATCTTCTAATTATTAATTCTTATTGATGGACACTCTATTGTCAGTTCATAAACTTTTTATTGATATTAATATTCAATCAATAAAGTTTTAATAAATAAGTCCCAGCTCCTATTTAGCACTGTGAACAATTCCCAAGCACATTTCAGATGTTAAATAAGTTACTGCAATATAAAAAATGTTTAGTGGCAAAATATTTAGTGTTTTCAACTCCCCTGTTACCCACTAACCATTACAAGTTTAAGAATTCAGACTAATAACTACAACATTCTGCTCATCTTACATTTCCATAATAAGGCATTCAGTCCATATCTGCTCTCTGACAATGTACATGCAAATCTGCCATAACTGAAAAATACCTCATTTGTTCAACATGCCAAAGTGAACAAGAAGCTTTATAAAACCATTATCTAATTGTTATTGTTTAATCTATTAAAACTGCTCTATCAAGGTCCTTTTTTCTTCCCCCACAAAAAGACACATTGAAATACTGATACCTTGGTTACTTCTCAGTGGATTTGCTTTCAGTGAAACACTCAGCATTTCTTCTGTTATTAAAGAGTAATTTCTGAAACAGGAGGGACTACTAATTATGCATTTATTTTATATCAGAATATGCATTTAACATTATTTTTTGGTAAAAAAGCAAAAACTGGCAGACAAATAACTCAGAAATGACACTAATGAGCACCGGGAGATGGAGTGGAAAGGCTTTAAATGTGTCCCATTATTTAGCCGGATAATTAAGAGCACAGCTCTACCATGGCATTTTATTACAGAGATAGATAAGATCCCATCTTCTTGCAAGCAGGTGCTGTAATGAAGCAAAGAGTGATCATTTTTATGAGGTTCTCCTGGTCCAAAAAGGATTACAAACTCATATTATACCAACTTAATTTGAAAAGTAAGCACACAGGTGATGGGAAACAAAGGGGACAACAAAGTACCATGTGTAAAACCACTTCCATTGCTGTTCAGTCAGGTTATCCCAGAGGAAAAAGAAAAGAACATTTGTTCTCCCACGCATCATAAAGAGTTTGGTTTCTCACAAATAATATGTGGTTTAAGTAAGTCATATCAAATGGAACTCACTGTACACAGGTAGCATCAAAATTCAACATAAACTGCACGTCATACCAGATTATTTACAGTAAAAACAGGTTTTCTGCCATTTTGATTCATTATGAAGATATAGCCTTCCCATTAAACTTTTCTAATAGGTCTGTAATCATTTTATGCTTTTTATGGTTTTTTCATTAGCATTTCATAACAGATGTTGCAAAATACAGATAACCCCACATGATCATCTACAACAGATCCAGCATTAAATTGAGTGACTCAATATTTACAATGGTGTAATTGCAAGAAGATTTTGGACTAATATTCACTGATTATTAACTTCAGGAGTACATACAGATCTCACAGGGCAGAAAACTAAAATATTTGATTACCCAGACTGCAAGGTGTGCTTCTTTCATTCATCATTGTTGAAAAAAACATTCTAGTGAAACTGAGAAGCTGGATTTTTGGAGGGTGGGTGTTGTTATTTTAAGATGAAGGTTAAAAGACACTTCAGGTTAAAATACATGAATGTAGATATGAAAGACTGTAATTTCTGTCTTTCAAATAAAATATCTTGGAGAAAGTTGTCCAAGAAAAGAAAAGCCTATGAGTCCAGAAAATTTTCCAATTCTTCTTTTACAAAGGAGTATTTTTTTGTGCCATACAGATGCCAAACCTCATCTTTCCCACGTAGCCACCATCATTCCTTAAAATACACTAAAGTTTCAAGGTAATTCTTAGTAATTAATCAAAAATAACCCTATCTCAGATGACAGACACTAAACAATGTCCATAAGATTTATGCCAATAGTTTTAGAACTAAACAAATGAAAATGGTACCATCTGATTCCATCCCTGTGGAGGAAAAGCACTTTGAACCCTGATGGTGGCAACAATTTTACAAATCCCTTTGAGAAAGCAGAACCTGCACTTCTTATCAATTTATAGGTTTTGTGGCTTTTCCCTTCTTAGGCTGTGTTCTCCGGGGTCAGTAACTATTGATGGGCAGTGAGAAAGATTGTGTAGGGTCCCTACATGAGCCAAGAACTGTAAAAATGGCTGGATATCATCAAACCCCAGAAAACTTCTGAACCTGGGAAGCACAAACTCAGAGGCTTGTGAGAGATTCCTCTTTTCTTTTATTCACAGGAGTCTGAGATTCGTTACACTTGAAATCTGAGGAAGTTAGGTGGGGAGATGAAAAAAAGGAGCCAGATACAGAACGAAAGGAGTGTGGAAATTGAAATTTAAAGCATAGCTAATGTCATTTGGCTGATTTCGCTGCAAACCTATGGGGGAAAGGAAAAAAAGGAGTAAAGTTCTGCAGTATGTATGAAACAGCTTCTGGAGATGGTCTTGATTTTCTACTCCCCTGCATGGTGAATGCTCTGTAGTTGAAAGAGCTTGAAATTAATCATCTTTATATGGAGATTAAAGAAAAAGTGATGAAGCATGATAACCTACAACTTCTTTTACTTCTTTTTATAGCTGGGGAATCTGCACCTTTACTACAAAGGATGGAGAGATGGGGGGAAGCTCTGGTGGATCAAACACCCTTTCATCTGTCATTTCAAACAAATATTATGGTGTCATATTTGCTCACTTCTTCTTACACTCACTGTAAATTATGGTTTCTGATTATCAGCTTAGTTTTTATTAATGTCCTACAGGAAAACTTGACTATTTCACATGTTCAATATCCGTGGCTCTGAATTAGGATGGAAAAGACACAAAAGACACAATGACTTTGTTAAGTGCAAAAAAGTTTCAGTCATTTTGAAACTGTTTTACACTTTATGCCTCTTTACAGACTTACCTTCTCAAAGTCATTTCACCATGACAGATGCTGCTCTAGGAGATACTGTAATAGAAGAATTTTAAACTTTTTTCATTTTTTCCTGAGCAGAGATTCACCTGCAGCCCATGGAGAGGCTGCAGAGGAGTAGTTGTTTCCCTGCAGCCCATGGAGCCTGTTTTGCCTGGGATGGCCACTGCTAAATACTCTGCTTGTCTTTATCTCAGCCCAGGAGGTTCTGACTTTTCATTTTTTCCTGCTGTTCAGTTAAGGAGGGAGACTGGGAGCAGCTGGATGGGGGGCTGTCAGCTGCCCATGGTCAGCCCACCACACTCCTTTTTGTGACTGCCCTGGCAAATTGTTTCATCACCAAAAATTCACATTTCTTTTAAACCACAACCTTATTTTTTAATTGGTAGCTCCCAATAAGCTCTTGTTTTCAGCTGTTTAGCATTCTCACATTATGAGGAGAAGCTTTTACCCATTGAAGCTGAGAGAGAACCCAGGATCAGAGGTCTTAGTACTGCTTTGTCACTAACTACACATAAAAATAATTATCTCCTATTTAAATGTTATGAAAATCACAAATACAAGTTTCTAACACCACAGACTTAGGGTGTGTTTTGGAGAACCTTGCACCCTTAACTGTTATTATAATATAAATTTAATATGCCATGCCATTTGAAAGCTTGAAATTATAATAACTGAGGAGAAAATCCTGTTTATTTGCAGTTAATGTCTTGCTTCATACTTTATTGCACACTGACTTCTCTCTGTATCCATTAAACCTCTCGTGAGCCACAGAGAAAACACCAATTTTTGCCTGCAGGGAATAAAATAGTCTAAAATTTTACACTTATTAAATTTCTTCATATCCTACGTGGTCATTTATTCTTAAAGTAATAGTTAGCAATAATGACTCTGTACTAATAAACGTCTAATGACTGCTTGAGTCAGAAAAGTATCCAAATTATCCAGCTTTGGTAGTACAGTAAATTTGCTGAAGGCATTAACTATTTAAAGCACCCAAACATGATACAAAACTGACTGCTGGTTTCTGCAATCCTTTTTTTTTTTAAGGTAAACTCCTTGCAGTAATGCAAAGTGCACTGAATTTTCTAACCTTCCTATAGGAAGAATATTAGGGTTCTGAATTAGCTAGATTTGTGTAAATTATTGAGAATGTTTTGCTATATAAATTGCACATAAGTTATCAGATTGTTAAAGTGTTTAACCTTTTTTCTTAACTGATAGTTTGCATTCTTCCAGTTCTTCTATGATGATGTCAAAATACACTAAAGTAACAATTGAAGTCAGGATGGCTATGGTTCAAAATACTGAAATATTAGAAAGATGCACATAAATAGGCACATTACACACAAGGAACAGAAGGATGAAAACAATCTATACTGCAGTATATGTTCATTATTTTTAAATAAAAAATACATATTACATTTAGAACCCTGAGGAAATCAACAGTCAAAACTGACTCCCACTGACTGCTCAGTCACTTAATATTAAGGCCTGATCGATTAGCAGGTTTCTCAGCTGTGGCTCATTTCAAACTTCTTTTTCTCCACATCCTCCTTCCATATCAATGCCATTATTCCAGCTGATTTATGCACTGAGGAGACACACTTCATCAGGTTAGATTAATTCACTAACTCCTGGGTGCTATTACAGGCAGATCCTGGCTCTGGCAGTGTCAGTAGCCAGCTCAGGTTGGCATCTGACGTGACAGAGATGAAGTGTCTGTACTTCAGCACACATTTTATTCCACGGTCAGAGGGGGAGAAAGAGCACAAAGACCGAGTCATAAAACCCCAGGTCCTAAACTCACACCATCTAATCAGATTTTCTTTTTTGTTCGAAATTTAATGAGAACTGAAGGTCCTGTATGAATAGGGAGGAATGGAATAAAGGGAATAAAAATAATTCCTCGTGTTACCTCTGAAATCTGTGACTCCCATGCAGGAACATTGTTCTTAGCTCTCAGAGCCTGGGGGTTCCTGGGGATGTTCTGTTGCATTAACCAGGTTTAGTAAACCAATCACCTGATATATCACAGCAGTGTAAACCTTTTGGTCACAGCTATCAACAGTGCTCTTCCAGATGGCACAGCTCTGTAAAAATAGATTTATTTTTTTGTGAAAAAGAAACCTGATTTCAGTACTGAGACACTCAAATAACTCAATAAGTTAATGAAAAGTTACAATAAAGACTCATAGTGGCATCAGCATTACTGTGCAATCACCACACCTCATGGAAATTTTACTTTTGAATGACTTCTCTAAAAGGCCTGTAATAACTCTTTAAAGCTTCTAAACAATAGAAACAACCTGCCACTAATACAAATACCCGATTCAGTAAATATAAAGATTGCTTTAGTAGAGGCATAACATATTCTGACCAATCTCTAAAGGAATTTCAGAAATCTTCCCCAATTAATGTAGTGGAAATGTCCTTTCAGCACCAAGAGACAGGGCATCTTTTAAGTTAAAAATCTAATATTTATCCAGTATTAGAAGACAACCCGTGATCAGTTTCTAGTTCAAAACGGAATTCTGAAGTCTTGCTCATTTATACACTTGTTCATTTCTAAATCCTTGTTTTGCATTAATTTCCTCTATTTTGGCACAACTCTTGATGCACAATAATGACAAATAATATGTTCTGTAATATCCTATTATATACTCATATATATATATATGAGTGCTACCAATGGGTTAAAA
The DNA here is from genome assembly GCF_009829145.1 of Chiroxiphia lanceolata. NCBI lineage: Eukaryota > Metazoa > Chordata > Aves > Passeriformes > Pipridae > Chiroxiphia > Chiroxiphia lanceolata. The sequence goes on from NC_045650.1 coordinate 5,432,119, forward strand.
AAGTATTAGTGATGGAATCAGCAGGAATATTCTTTAAGTCACTGAATTTCAGTCTTTGGCTTCCTTGTCAAAGAGTGACTGTCTGGAAATGTTTTAGGCAAATTCATATTTTCCTATAACATTTGCAGAACCTGCTGACATGGTTCAGCGTTTCTAACAGCTTTGAACTTTGTTCTTGTGTTGAAATTTCAGTACATTAACATCTCTGAGGTTAATGGATTTCCAAAATAAAATGCTAAAATTGCAATTTGGTCTTATTCAGTCTGAGGTTGTTAATTCTGCTTTGAATTCCTCCATCTTTACTAATGTTCAAGAGCATCTAACTCTTGATTAACAAGAACAGCTTCACTATCATCCCTTTCAATACACCACTGAAACCCAAACATAAGCAACAAGATACAAATATTTGCAATATTTATTAATCAGACCACGATCTTTTACTCTGTGCTATTTTTGTGGCACCTTCGAAAAGGATATTTATTCTGTTACATATTTTAATATATCTTGTAGGAACCAGGGCTTGGGAGAAAGCAAACAGGCATAACAGAATCACTCCAGATGATGACAAAACGAAAAAGAACTACCAGAGCTTTGGTAGCCACAACTAAAAGCAACTGAAGGATGCTTGAGAAGAAAATATGGCTAAAATGATTTTGAAACACTTCATCTTTTTGTGATTTGAGTAAGACAGAGTGTTTGGAAGACAGAGTTTTATATGATCTCCTGCTGGGAATAGTCCCATGCAAAGCTGCCTAATGCTTTGTGAAGTATATAAATAGGGTGACAAGTTACAGCTAAATTTAAAAGAGAAAATGTCAACTTAAGCCTAATGCTTTAAATCTCATTACTTACAAGATTTTTGTGTGATACATCTATAGCTGAGATCAATGGAAATTGAAAGTTCCCTCATTATGGAAGAGGGATTGCTCCTGGTATATCATTTTTCATTAAAATCTCCCTAAACTGGAGTGTGTATCCTTCCCAACAGTTTTGCCAGGATATTTATGACACTTCAGTTGAGCTATGATTATTGGTATTTTTTGTGCACAAAGACTTGTGTTGAGAATAAAAAATGACAAATTAACACAGTCCCATGACTGTTTTTCTGTGACTATTCAGTATTCAGTGGTTCTAATTGTAGGGAAAAATAAGTAAATGTGAGGACATTCTTAAAAATGTTGATGATTCAGCTGAAGTTTTACAGGAAGAGAGTCTACATATCAGGGAAGTACAGTGAGAGTGGTATTATACAAGGATTTTTAACAGAAAAGCCCATGAAAACAGAAATATTACAATCCCTGTGTCTGCAGTGCTGATCTCCCATTTCCCACAGACTGGTAGATGGTGACACTGGGTCAACTCATATTTTTATATGTGCTAAAGAAGAAGCTTATAAGTGTGCCTGGGGCACTGCATACAGACATTTTTATAAATTAAAAAGTCTATAAGTATCAAGCGTTTCTCAGTTCTTGCTGCTTGACAGCACAATATTCTTTTTGGGATTTGCTAAATGAATTTTCTCACCTTTTCCGTTCCTAAAATAAACTGCTCTTTACACCTACTACACACTTTTCACTTCCCTTACACAGATTCACAGGCTGCCTCTGCCTGTTGCCTTTGTCTCCTGGCCTGTGAGTCAAGCCCTTTCCTCACTGTACTCAGTGCCTGCTGCATCATCTGACACGACCCTCCTCTTCATTAGTGCTGTGTCACTCAGTAGGATGCATCACCAACCTTTGTAATTTGCAATTCTACATTTAATTGGTCTTGTTCCCAACATTTCTTGCCATGGGGACTCAGAACACACGGAATTCCCCTGTCTGTGTCACCATCAGTGTCTAATAGCAGCAACCTGCTGCCTCAGTATTAACTGTGGTCAGGAGTAAAGTCTCTCCACACTTACTCATACCTGTAGTAAACCAGCAGTAACATGGACCACAAGAACTCATCCATAGGGATCATTCACAGAAAACAGCAATAATGGCCATTTGTGCTGGCTTAACATAGACCTGAAGATTTCAAATATTTACCCATAAAACTCTGATCCCTTGAGCTGCTTCATGATGACTGAGCTCAGACCCTCAGAGTGCCAGTTGGTGGAGATTCCTCTGGATTATGGGCTCCATGATGGGAGACAGAAGGTTTAATGCCTGAAGAAACAGAAGGGATGAGACTTTAAAGCTCTACAAGCTTAGAAATTGGCAAGTACTAGTAAATAAAACAACCTGTTTCTCAATTTATCCACATTAGGACAAAAATTTAAATCAAACCCAACCGTTTTTTTATTATCATTATAATTATTATTTTATTTATTACAAGTATAAAAATTCATGTTTGATTTACAGGTATCTCCCAGCTGTGTTGCATCATTCTTATCTCCCACCTTTCTCTCACAGTACTCAGGTATTTTATGTGGTACAGAGCGTAACTTTTAACCAAGTCTTTAGCAAATAAGTATGAGATAAATATGTGCAATATCCTTCACTTGTGTAATGTCTTAGCTGAACAAAAAAAGGCTTAATAAAATAATGATAGGTCAGGAAGCAGATGCTGAAGTAGGCAAAGAAGACACAGGGAAGTGAAAACTTCTTAAACTAAATTATGCTGCCAAAGAAAGACAATGTAAAAGGTTACTGGACTCTGAAAGGATTTCACCTGCGACTCATCTCACATTCTGGATCAGTGCTGTGAGGAGAAACAATCTATTTAAAACATGCTTCTCAAATTTTTCCACAAAATTTAATCAAACAGTATCTGTAACTTCCTCTAGAAAGCACAAGTCTCTAGTACTCAAATTCTATCTGAGATATGAAAAATCTTGCAGCTGTACCAGTTCCCTGGTTTTCATTAAGAGCTTCTTTAGCTGTTTTTCAAAATCTGTATTCCTAATTACAATTTAAATTTACCATATTAAATTTTAGAACTGAAAGCTTAATATTAAATTGTACTGAGCTTATTACTGTGTTTCTTTCTTGGCACTGGGTACTTAAGTCCAAAAGTGATTTACCTCCTGGATGAACATAGAACTAGCTTTTAGATATTCTGTATAATTGTGTGTTTCATTTATCCACAGACACAAATTGGACATTTCTTTTCTTAAAAAGAGAGCAGAAACTAAAAAGCCATTACACAAATATCTTTGTGAAGACCAGAGTGCAATGAAATGCTTTATTTTGTTCTAATTTTAAACAGAAAGCTGAAAACTGCTTGAATAAACTGGGTTTCAGACAATTATACATAAGATCAGTATGAATTAGTACTTCAAAAATGTAAAAAAATACATAACTTTTTATTACTTAATTCTGCCTTTTCCAGGCTCTGTCATTATGTGTTGAATGGTTCAGGTAAGAATTTTATCATCTTTACATTTCAAAGGTTTTTCTAAGACCAAGTTTTAGAGCGAAAATATTTAAAATACCTTCAGAACACAAAACAAATTGGTGTAAGTACCTTGTACAAAAAACTGTTGAAATTAGATTTTCATCTTGGTCATTTAAAAACAAACTATTATTGGTCAAAATATAGCTTGAGTTTCAATGGGAAGAGTCTATTTGGATCAGAACAACTTAAAAGCTTTAAAGCAAACGGCATTTTTCAAACTCTTTCCTAGTTTCAATACTCACCTTATTAAATCTCACATTAAGAGTTCAATTTCAGTAAATCTATTTTTTTTTTTTATAATTAAAAGCAGTAGCTTTAATAGAAACTAATTTGAATTTCTAAAAATAACTGTTTCCATGAAATGACTATCAATGAATCAATCCCATGGAGAAAAGAGCCCTACTTTGTCCTGGCAGCAGTGCTGGGTTTGTGGGATCCTTGGCTGGCTGACTTTGTTTCCTGCAAAAATGGACTTCCTTAAAGAGCAGCTGGTCAATTATGGAAAAATCTTTTAAAACCGGTATTTTCTGTATATTGGCATGTTCAAAAAGTGATTTTCACCTGCCTAATTTTATTTACATAAAGGCACTAAACCCCTATCAGAAGGGTCTGACCCAAATTATTAACATTACACTTGGATCTACTGTTTTGAAAGATTACAAACAACCCAGTTTCTAGAAAAATCTTAAAATGGAACATTTCTAGATAAAGTTTGGATACAATATTCAAACAAAAACTGGACTCTGTACCTACTGTATCTTAATTTGTCTTTCCTATTACAGATTCCTGTGGAATGGAAGAAAGTTGTCCTCATTTTACTGAGATAGCAATTATTATTTTCCACAAAAACACCCATAGGTCACAGCTGGCCAGTCTGATGATGGGAGCATTGCAAGAGTTAGTTAAGTGACCTTCAAAAAGAGCTTAACCAGGTATAAAAATCTTTCAGGATGTACTGGGTATATGAGATAAACACCCCCTGTTCTTCAAAGTAGTGAAAAGGGCATTTGTCAGGGTTTCAGCTCTCCAGTTCTAACTGCAGGCCTGTTGTCTGAGATATCTATTGCTGTAAATGGAGTACATCTTATTAATATTCATATCTGAAAATTTAACAAAAATAGAAGAAAAAATACAAACAAAAAAAAAGGAGGAAACATTCATTTCACTTTTTTTTTTTTTAATCTGGATGTTAATTACCTGCTAGGGGTGAGTGGAATTCACATTACTGTCTTCATTTTACTGCCTCAGTTTCAGCAGAGGGAAGAGCTTTACCCTGTCTGGGGCAAAAGGGACTGACCTCGGTGAGTAATTTGATATTTTACAGCATGATTTACACAGGGTGATGTGTAAGGCAAATCAAAATGGTGATTTCATACCCAAATGGACCTAGAAAAGCTTAGGAAAGAGTCCTAGACAAAGGCATAACACTCAGGTGGCAGTCTGACTGACTGATCCATCCCAGTGTCCGTGAGTGCATGGCCAGGAGAGGGACAGCAAGGGCACCACTGCAAAAGCACTTCATGCCTCAACTATTTCAAAATGGAGCTGCACAGTGATAACAATGATTTCCTGCAGCTTTCCAAAACCTTTTGTTGTTCCAAGTCTTCTCCAAATTACCTTCAGCCCTCGCAATGGAATATTGTCCCACCAGATGATGTTAAATGCCTTTAATTGTTTGTCCCACACTTGGCTCTGTCAGAGGCAGCTCTGCTGAGAGATGGTGAAAATCAGAGACCTGCCCAGAGGGGATGAGAGAGAGCAGTTCTGCTCTGAGAGTTTTACCTTCTTAAATTCAACTTCTGGACATGGTTTTTGATGAAACTAAATAAATTTTCACTGGATTTCTCAAAAGTTAAAAAAAAAAAAAAGTTCACATAATCACACTGGAGAACAGCCACAGATAGACTGAATGCTTTACATTAATGTTGGAATCCCAACAGTTATTAAAGTTTCTTAGTACTGAAATCTGCCTACTCCATCCTTTTCTAAGTGTACAGTAACTATGTCTTGGCGCAGACAAGACTATTATGTTTCAAATGCACAATATTTATTCCAATCAACATCAGCAGCCACACGTTATTAAAGTGTTTCAGATTTGAACTGCATTAATTTGCTTAAAGCATCTTTTCCAAACAAAATATGGTTAAAATGAATATTTGGCTTTGAGCTTTGTGTTTGGACGCCTGCCAGAGACGCTAAAATGGATTGCAGGATTTTCCATTTCATTTCCTTACCTCCAAACAGTATTTAAAGCCAGCTTCAAAATAAGGCATGAGATTTTGAGGGAAACTAATTTACTTTTATTTTTTTAATTATGTTAAATTGAGGGCATACCTATTATTTCGGGTTTTTAAATAGTCTTCAGGGTCATTAAATAGCTTAATTACAAGACTGGATTGCTGAGGACATACTTGACTAAGAACAGACATGTTTGGTGTGAGAAAAAGGTGGTGGCTTTATGACATGTAACAGCTAAATGGAATAAAGACCAGAACAACACAGCTCAGCTGAAAGCAGCTTTGGATCCTGAACCAGAAGCACAAAACCACAGGGAACATCTCTAAAATCACACCATAAAATCTCTGGATCGGGTCTGTGATGTACAGTGTTTAATTTTTGTACAGAAAGGCTTTCAATGCTTGCTGAGGAATATTTATCCCATTTGGCCAAACTGTCTCCTCTTATTCTGAAGTCGAATGCTCCATCATATTCCTAATTTTTCCCTTCATCTTAGAAAACTTCAGAACCTTCCTCCCCACACACAGGCTGCTGCTCTGCAGGTCTTTTTTTTTTTCTGCTCCAGAGATATCAGTCCAGACAATTCCCACAATCTACACACATTAAAAGCCAAATGAATCCATAAATAATGCATGGAACACTAACTACCCTATGCTTGGATGTGTGTATCTTGTAAGATCTGCTTCTGCATTCACATACAAATGTATATTAGCCAGTTTGACAGGAGAAATTGGGATGTATTCCTGATGGCATCTCCAGGAGCATTATCAAACTCAGACTTGTTATAATGAGATTCAGTTTGAGAAAAAAGAAAATAATAAAAGGAAAATCCTGTTCCTTGCAGTTATATTTATTAGAATAAGTTTTGCTCCTATCTCTGATGACTAAACACCTCATGCAGTTACTTTACATAATACCAGCAAGATTATTATAACAATAATAATTTATTCACGTTAGGTATTCACATATTTTTGCTTCTATAATGATCAGGTAGTATCAGATATTAGGTGTTACATCTGGGTAACTTTTAAAATAACAGTAATATCAGCTCTTACTGTGATGTATAAAATAAGCTTTGGTTCATTCTGCCTCTCTGCTGCTGTTAAAAGATGCTGGATTCTTGTTCTGAAGAAAAAAAGCTTCAGAAAAAAAATTACCAGCTGTGAAAGGACAGAGAACCCCAACATCTTATTTTCAAAGCAACCAGGTTTCCTCAAAAAGGAGAACAAAAAAGTACTTCTTGATGGTGTTCACCCAAATTCTTATCTGTCAGGAGAACTGTCTTGCTTTCTCCCCCTGCCTTCTCCTAAAGACACAATGAGTGAAAAATGGCCGAGAAAGTGAAGGGAAATCTGTCATCATTTTCTGTGCACTGTGTGCTGGTGGCACGGGGAGATCCTGAAAGGTTCCCCAGCAGCCACCTGCCGACAACCTTCTGCTTGGTCAGCTCTCATGCATGTGTGAAATACAGGGCAGCTCTGTTGGTCATTTTTGCCCAAATGGAGACAATGAAGTAAAGAAAACATACTGACACTGAAGACAAAAGATTAGGCTTGGGACACAAAAGCCTGGAAAGTAAAGAATTCATCCTTGAGCTGAGTAAAGGAGTTCCATACGTCCATCTTTCCCTTCTCTAGATTTTCAACCCCATTTTCATATTTTTTTGTTTCTTTGCAAGTATTCAGGACCCAGTAGCCTCATATACAGAGCCAAACAATCATACTAAAAGTCAGACAAAAGATCTCTCATCTGATTTACAGGATACTACAAAAAGTCAGTTCTTTTTCTGTAATAAAAAATTATTCACCTACAGGGAAAATTTCCTGCTATAATCAAAGCAGTTGAGTGGAGAACACAGTAAATATGTATTTCTCATGGACAAGAGCTCACAAGGCTTTTCCCTGTCCTCTCCTGGCAATAGCAAGAACTCCGTGTACTTGAACAAAGCTGAAATGAGACTTTTCCAAGGAGATAATTAGCTGCCCTTTATTACTTTAAGAGATCATTAGAGACCTTTAATATCTTCAAGAACAAAAATGCAATAGATTCTCTCTGAGGAAAACCCACATTGTTCCCAAATATGGTTTGCAGTGGTAAAGTATCTAGTCCACCTTTCTTCAGCTATTAAAAGGTGGATTCATATAATAAGGAGCTTTGAAATTGGAAACTCAGGGAGTTTTTATGGTCCCTCAGACTTGTGGGATAAGTACAGATTCCAGATCATTTACCCACTTCAGACTTAAACAAAATACAACCAAATACCTGAGCATAAATTGCACTTATTCTGTACAACATGAGAACTAAGAAGGTCTTTTGGAGATGTAGATCTCAGTGAACAACTGCAAAGAAATATTTAAAGAGCATTATTTGTATAGTTCAGAGAATCTCTTACTATAAGACAAAAGGCTATATAAGAAATACAGATAGCTAGAAGACTTATTAATTCACTGGACTCTCATCCTTCAGAGTTCAAAATTTCTTCTTGTTTTTAGGGGAAAAAAGAAACATATATAAAAATATATATATATATATATCTGTGTACTATTAAAGAAATTACAAACCCCACAACATTTTCTGTCATTACAATTGGAACTCCAATTCCTTTCTTTCAGTTGTCTCCAAAACTCTCTAAGATATTTTACTTAAAAAAAATCTGCCTTCTAAGTTCCACAGCGTTTCAGATCTTGGTGTTCCCCAGACTTGTCATCACAGGTCAATTAACACTAGATCAGTCCTTTTCCAAGATTTTCCCTGTCAAGCATCCTTATTCTGCTGATCTTGAAATGCTTACAGCTTTTGGCTCTAAGCTAGGAACAAACTAAAAGAAAATCCAACAAAACAAAAGAGATAACAAAGTTTGCCTTTATAATTAAAAAGAGCACTTGAGCATTGTTTTAAAAAGTAATTAAAGTTGTGCTTCTCACTGTCTATTTACCTGATGGCCTTTGAAAGATGTAACTCACATTTCTTTGCAAATAATGTTATCATAGAGAGCACTGTACACCTAAATGAACCTTTCATGGTTTTAATAATTTAAACCTCTATCTTATTTTACCAAATATCCGCAAAAGGGTTTTTACTTAATGAACATGTTGTTCATTGTTATCTAGTGAATATTACTAATGTGTTATTTTAAATGGAAAATCAAAGTTTTGACACTAGTCTGGGAAGCACAAGAAGAGTGCACTTATACTGGAAATGTGTTATGATTGGCACCATGAAACTGGTAGAAAAGAGAAAGAAAGAAATGTCTAGAAGTTAAAAGAGCAATGTCCTTAAGATTTCCTAAAGTTTTTCTAAATTATTTCTTCTCTTAGCTGTTCTGTTTCCAGTTACTACTCTCATTGCATCTCTAACACCACACTTAACTAAATCTCTGAAAACTAAGAACTGCAGATGTTCTGAAATCTCTCTCCTTTTTTTTTTAGAGTACATGCCTGTCCTTTCACAGCTTTTTCATCTTTCCAAGTAGCTCATGACTCCAAAACAATGAAGAGAGTTCCCTGTCCCTAAGGATGGATCACACACATCCACTGCAAGAAAGACTTCCAGTGATCTATGGGGCCTCCCTTCCTACAACCAAAAGCCAGTGCTACATCAGGAGTACTCACTTTTTATTATCCTGTCCATAAATCTGATGTAAAACCCAAGGCACCAAGGATGGCACAGAACAGGATCTCAGTGTAGGATCATGTGAGAATCCCAACATCACTTCCCAGCTCTCCCAGCTGTGATAACACTGCACTTCCAGCACAGTAAAAGGACCCACTCACCTTTTAATTTTGAGAAATACTTTAAGCTAGAGATACCTTTCAGCTGTTTAAAGCCTAACAAAAATACAGCACAAGTAATTTATTAACTGTAAAGTCCATATAAGTAATTCTCATAAAAAGTCAAATTTAAGGTACTCTGCAAAAGAATTCTTTCCTGCTTGACAGTTTTAATTTTTTTTTAAATTTAAATGACATATTCAGAGACATTCAATGCTGTACAGCTTGGATCAAAGACACTAGTGCAATGGAAGCAAAATACAGTGAGTAAAAAAAAAAAACAAAACAAAAAAACAACAGAAAATCAAGTCCAGCTGTCAGTACTTTTCAATAGAGATTTACATCAAGCCACTTTAAACTGTCATAATTCTTCAAGCACTGTTATAAATCAGATCAAAATGTATTCCTAGTCAAGTCCCCTTTTCCTATAACATTTGATATGTCTTGGATGAATCTCAAAAATTATTTAAATAAAGTACTCCACAAGGGTGAGACTAAAAGCAGAAGAATATAGAAAACACTAGAAGTGCACAGCACTCCCCAGATGGGTTATGTCCTCAGCCATGAAGTTTGGTCTCAGTAGAATAGGAAACATTTTGTTGGAAAGTAGTATTGGATGAGAATGAGCTCAGTTGGTTGACAGATCACTTCTCTAAACCTTTACCAGACTATAAATTGGTTTGTATAAACTGATTTGGATTCTGGGGGGGAGAACGGAAAAAATTTCCAATGCCAGACCACACTGTGGGGTTAGTCTGATTTCCCAAACTGATTTACAGGGAAGAGTCTGATGAAAGACTGCAAGAGGTAAGAAATGTTTTATGGCTTTGACTTAGTCATTCCTCCAACCAGAATTCCCAGAATAGACTGGGTTTGTGTGAAGATTTTTAAATGGAACCAGAGAGAATTTGCAGAAAACAAGTGAGAACTGTCTTATTGTTATGTAAAACTATAATCTGGGGGAGGAAAAAAACCAAAAACTAAACCAAATCAAATTGGTTCACTGTGAAAAATAGAGACCAGTTTGATTTACTCCTATGGACTGAGCCAGGTGGGGGAATGACACCAGCTGATGTTTCTGGCACAGCTCCAGATCCAAGGCACCAGTCCACAGCAAACTTTCATATGTCATATACCAGTGAAACAGGAAATGAGGATTTTTTCCATTTATCCAGGATCTCTCTATGGTACCATACAGGCACAGTTTGAGACGGAGCATATTTCTAAATCACGAGGGAGTTAGTTTATTCTTGTGTACAGATGAGTCTCTCATTCTATCCCTACCTTGGTAGTCACTGCAGTAAAAACACATCCTAAAATATCCCTTGCATCTCTGCAGGTTTCTTTAAATAAGAGGATTCCTTAGCACAAGGCAATATATCCTTTGGAAATGAAGTCAGCTTTAGATATTAGATAGTGGGGCCTGATGGGACAGGTTTCATCATTTCAGAGAACTATTTATTTCTCCTGAAATATGATGCCACCAGGTACTGCACCTGCTCCTTGCATGTTGATAAACTGTTTAGCATTGCCTGTGTAGGTAGGAATATTTACTATTTCTGTTAGTAGGAAAATAGGAGGAGGCAACAGGGTGTTCAGCTCACAGTGACTTCTCTCTGCCATCTCAGTATCTTCCAAATGCAGGGCCTTTGTTGTACCAAAATTACATATTAAGCAGGTGACCTTTCTGGGCTTTGATTCAAAAACCTTCTGCAAATAAATTAGTAGGTATTCTGTTAATGTAATTCAAGACAAAAGAGATGTAAAGGTATGCCTACTGCAGCCTGCTCTTCCTTCTGGTAGGAAACCAAGCTTGGAGAGTGCAGCTAGCTTATTTTGCATGCAGACAAACAGTTCTTTGGTTCAGGTGAATAAATTGTCAACTTTCATGTATGACAGATAGTGTAATGCACAGTGAAACAACTACTGTGGCTATTCATTGCTGCTAAATGCATCAGCAAATGCTGTCTGTGACAGAAAAGCAGTGAAGAAATGCACCATAGTGAGGGGAGATGTCCACAGTGCTTAAAAAGAAATCTGTCTTCTTAGATTTAAGGAAACAACTGGATTGATACAATTTACTGTAATTTATCTGATTCTTAGCAAGTTCTATCTTATAAAGCTCATATAATAACAGATGCATATCTATTCTTTTTCATGCTTTAAGAGTCCATTTAACTTTTGAACGAAGGAAAGAACACTTCGAGGAGCAGTCACTGATGACAGACTATTGTTAAAAAGCCATCATGTATTCAAATCCATCTGGTGCTATCCTGGGAGCAGTGTGTTACAAACTAATAAAAGTACTGCAGAGGTAGGAAACCAGTAAAGAGAATTTTTAAAAAATGGCCATTTGTTTTATAGACAGAAAAATTACATTGTTTTATGTCACGCAAAACACTTAAAAACACCATTTAGGCAAAATGATCTTCATCTCAAAAGGCTTCAGTCTTATCCAGATTCGTGTCAGTCAATGTCTGAATATTCTATAAACAATGATTATAAAAATATCTGCTAGACAATGCTTAGACATTTCTGAAAGGTGAGAATAAGCTTGAAATATGTTTTCACATTTCTGAACTGTAAAGCAATAATAAAAATGATATAAATATGGAGTTAGTCATATTATTAGGACAGTGAATACATTAAAATATTCTGGCTGGTTTTAATTATTTATTCATCCTATCATCTCAAACACTACATAGATTTTTAATACTTCTTAACCACTTCAACTGCAGCCTTAAAGAAAAGGAAAGCACAGAAGATACGAGTCCAAACTGGTTGGGCTTTTTCTGTGCTTTTGACACAGGAGCACAAATTCTACCTGGATTTGTGCAAAGCTTTTGACGCTGTCCCATGTGACATCCTTGTCTCTAAACTGAGAAGACATGGAGCTGATGGATTGACCATGTAGTGAATAAGGAATTGACTGGATGGTCACACTCCAAGAGTTGTGATCAACAGTTCGATATCCAAGTGCTGACCAGAGAGGAGTGGTGTCCTCAGGGGTTGGGACTGGCTCTGTTAACATCTGACAGTGCCATGGACATTGGGATCAAGGCACCCTCAGGAAGTCTGAGGCTTGACAACCCCAGGCTGTGTGGTGTGGTCAGCACTGGAGGGAAGGGGTGGATCCAGAGGGACCTGGACAGGCTGGAGAAGTGAGACTGCAAACGTCCTGAAGTTCAACAAGGCCAAACACAAGGTCTTGCATATGGGTCAGGGTAATCCCAAACACAGGTTGAGCAGGGAATGGATTGAGAGTAGCCTGAGAAAAAGGACCTGGTGTCAGTGGACAACAATATGAGCCAGCAATGGGCACTGGCAGCACAGAAAGCCTAAGGATCATGATGGGGGATATCAAAGGAAGCCTGAGCAGCAGATCCAGGGAGGGGATATTCCCCTCTACTCTGCTTCCATGAAATCCCACCTGCAGTCCTGTGTCCAGCTCTTGGGCCCTCGACATCAGAAGGATGCAGACCTGTTGGAGCAAGACTAGAGGATGCCACAAAGATGCTCAGAGAGCTTGAGCATCTGTGCTATAAGTAGCTGGAGAAGGAATTTGGACTAGGACATGGAGCTGACAGTACAAGGGGGCATGGATTCATGTGGTCAGAGAGCAAGGCTACGTAAGATTTTAGAAAGAAATTCTTCCCTGGGAGGGTGGAGAGGTCCCGGCCCAGAGAAGCTGTGGCTGTCCCATCCCTGGAAGTGTTCAAGGCCAGGTTAGAAAGGGCTTGGAGCAACCTGGGTTAGTGGAAGGTGTCCCTGCCCATGGCAGGGAGATGGAATCAGGTCATCTCTAAAGTCCCTCCCAGCCAAACCATCCTGTGATAATCCAACAGTTCTTATAAATCGCTTTAAAAATAGTTTTCCAGCGGCAAGTTTTCCCAGTCACAAGCACTTATTCCTCTCAGTGCAGAGAAGCAATCACGGAGAAAACATCCAGCAAAATGTGAACCCAGCCGTGTAAAGCTTTGTTTTCCCTGTGTTTGTTTGAATGGTTTATATTTAATTGATGGATCCCAGTGTGAGTGTCTGAATGACTTTCAGTTCCCCAGTGCCTCAATCAGCACAGAGCAGACACACAAACCACAGGTGGGCTTCCTCACGCTGCTATGCTGATGTTCCTTCCCTCTTCATCTTAAATGACCACCTGAGCTGAATGTGATAGACATTTTTATCTGGGAGTTTATGCAGTTTTTGGCCTTTTCTGAGGCAAACTGTCAGTTTGCTCCCTCTGCACCACATACAACTTAAAAAGAGCAAAAGTTCAAAGTGTAATTCTTATTTATTTAGTTTCTTCTTTTCTCTTTTTTTTTTTCTGCATGGATTAAGGACAGGTTCATTCCTTAGCTCCAAGAAAGAGAAATTCTAAGCATGAAATATATAATATAAAAGTGAAAGGCCACAGATGTTTCCTGCTAAGACATATGGCTGGTAAAAAAGAGTGAAAATGCATTAACACAGTTTATATGTAACTAGTCCTTTTAAGTATGGTCTTATTACAAAATATACAAGGGCATTTGTGTTAGATATTAAGATGTATGGATGGCAAAAAAAAAAATGTAAATGCACTAACAGATTTTGTATGCAATTTCACTCTTTAAAAATGATCTTAGACCTGGAAACATGATATCTTTCCTTTATTCTTTTCAGAGCAGGGATCAGAGGGAAAGGAGATTCATTAATACACACATTAGCATCAACAGGCAGAGAATGCAATCATTAGTGTCATGGCTCAGGTGTTTTGTGAATGCAGCTGTAGGATCAAATCATATCACACTAATGTAAATGACAATGAAGCTCTCCACTGGCTTTTCCTATCATTTGAGAGTTAAACCTGTTTTGCCACAGATCTCTGAAGGACACTGACAATAGTAAACTAACCTTCATTATCATCAACTTCACCCCCCCTCCTTTTTTTTTTTTTAAATCAATAGTAAAGCTGTCATAGCCTATTTTCTGCAAGTTAACCTTTCTGGTTCTGGTAGAATGGATACTTTAAAGTCAGAGCTGTACAAAAGGCATTTGACAGAAATATTAAGTACTTGGGATTTTCTAGTAAAGGTACAAGTACTGATTCAGTGACTCAACTTCCCCCCCCAAAAACAAACAAGCAAAAACCACAAAAAACCAGAAAACCACAAACAAACAGAAATACAACCCAAACCAGGGATGAAAATATTACATACTTATTAGTTTACAGAGAACATTCTGAAAACAGAATGACAAAAAGTGTCTTTAACTGAATGATTTCAGAATGACATCTCCCAGTTTTGTGCTTAGAAAGGTATTGAGTATTTCTGCATTAGCAGACTTTGGGCCTCTTTCTGAACTTTCTTTTGCTTGCTGTTTGACTAAATGCTATTTAATGCAATCATAAATAAATAGAATTACACTGTTTAAGACCATACTAAGGTATAAGTATGTACATTCTAGAGGAAAACTTGGAGGGAAAACATTAGAAAGGCCCACATTTGGTGTCAGTGCTATTATACTATTATATTTATATTGCAATCTAATGAAAATTAAATACAGAGCCACAAACCAACTATTTCAGAGGACGAGTTTTCCCTGTAAAGGAAGACTCAGATTCCAGCATGGTTCCCAAGGATCTTATTTCTTTCCATACTTCAGCTACAGAATGCCCCTAGAAGGGAAGCTTCCTCTGCACCCCCTTTCCCTGGCACCAGATCGAACCTTTATGCAATTGTAGCAAGTTAGGCCAGCCCTGGGTCTGACACTACTGTTTTGTGTCTTAACTTTCCACTAGATAATTGAGCTGAACCAACTTCCCTTGTAGCCCCATGTTTTTCAGATCCAATACAGAAGCTGGGATCTTTCCTGATGGAAAAGGTCTGTTCTTTGATTAAAATTTCTTTTCCACTAGTCTGATTTTTCATTTGCAGCCCAAAATTTCAGATACTCTCAGTGGTAGTTCCAACTGGATTTGCTACTAAAACTTTCTTCCCGTGTTGGAAAAAATATCTTAGCTAAGTTTCACTTGGTATAGTGTAAAAACTCATATCAAAGTGCCTGAGCACCCTTGAAGTTTAAATGACCTCATTTACACATGTTGTTCTGACAGAATTATATATTATGGTTCTGTCCCATGGGGAGAAAGAAGATCACAATTTTGTCACTTGTGTATCTAAAATTAACATACCAAAGGTTTACTCACAATGTGAAAACAGCCCTCTGTGTTTTTAGACCCTTCTGTTGAATGCTAAGTGCCTTCATAAATCTTTACCTGTACCCCAGCATTTACATGGCAATGAATCCACAGTTTAAAACTCCTGAGGTACCACGCCATGTGCTGTCTTGAGTGAGTGCCTTCACATGTGGGAGGTAAAAGTTCACAAATCTAAAAATTCGGAATTCCCTTTAGTGTCAAAGAAAAATTCAGACCCAGATAGAATGACTGAGCTGTGGAAATTCAGTAGTAGTTGACTTTCATGACTGCTAATGGAAGATTGCACTGGAAGAAGTCTGTCCTGAGCTGAACCAAAATGGGACATGGCTCAGAAAGGCTCAGAGAAATGTAATTTTTTCAGGAGTTCATTATTAAAAAGGATTACACAAGGCAGACCTCTGTGTTTGTAGCACAGAAGTAAGGTGAGCAGATAGACACTGTGGCATCACTGGCTGCAATCTTCTCTGACAACCATTAGCCCAGAGAAATACAAGTCAATGCTATGAGCAAAAATATTTGCACATTGCTCAGGCAGGAATGAAAACAAATCCTAACTCAAAAGTGCTGCAGAAGATGAGAAAGACGGGAAACATTCCAAGAAATCTTTTGAAAACACAGTGCTAAGTACCAAGAGCACAAGTTCTGTAACACAAAAGGCTTCGTATCAGCCTTTGTGGGTTGTGAAGGAACAGCTGCATTAACAGAGCTAAAGCAGCAAAGACACCTGAGAGCAAGGCCTGAACCTTGCCATCAAACAGATCTTGAGAGGGCTGACAAATGGCCTGCATTTATTTGGGATCTCTGAGGAAGTCCAGAGAAATTTCAAGTTCACAGATTCAAGGGCATTTACCACCAAAATCTGTTGGGGGAAATTCTCCATCTCAGAACAGCTTTTGCTTGAAAGAGAAATCGCTGCAATAAAGCTCCAGCACACCAAATAGATGCTTCCTCCAGGCCATTTCTCACACTCATTATCATTATGGAAGGTTCTGGTAGCTCTGGTCAGAAACTGTTGATATTTAAATGATGGTACAAAACCAAAAGACTGAAGACTTTACAACCAGATATGATGGTTTATATTATTGAAGATTAGATGTACATATGAAAAACGATTCTTTTTTACTGCTCCTATCAATAAATTCATGAGCAGCTGGTCAAAAAACGTATCCTTACAATAAAAGAAATGTAATGGTGAATTTTCAATTATGTTTTTCTTAAACTTTTAGTCTGTATTCTTCAGAAAGGGAATCATGAAGGGAATAAGAGCGTGGGAAAAACTGGATGCCCCTCTGCTGAGGAGGAGTACAGAGCATAAGCCTCAACTCATAATTAACAAACTTGTACTATTTCTTATTCATTTCCTATTATTTCCTCATTTTCCTCACTTTTTTTCCCCAGCAACTATTAGCCGAGATATTAAAAACTGAAGAAACATTAGGCTAAACTGACCTTACACTAATTAAAATAATCTTTTTATTACTGCACAGACTTAGGGGAAAAACCCTGTATTCCTGTGTTAAAATTACTGCACAAAAATATGCAAAACTGTCCTAAAGGCAACTTCAACAGTCACAATACCCTTAAGGAACATAGAACTCTACATAAGGTCAAATTTCCATTTGAATGAGAATGGTTTAGCATATATTCTTAACAATCATAGGTTATTTCACAACGGCAATTCCAAAATCACAAGGTCATATGTGAATTTGCAGAAGTGGTGTTTGTTTAATTGTTACAACATTCATGGTAAGCTCTCTTGGAAGCATCAAGTGCTCACAGCACTTAATGTGTGTTATCTCTCACTCAAGCTTCACTGTGAGAGATAAGTTAGAGATAAGTACCTTTCCTTTTTACATCTAGAACTCACTGAGAGACCAACTCATTTCTCTTCAAGCAGTACTGGGTTCTTGCTGTTCTTAAGAATATTCTCAAATACTTGGGTTAAATGCCCCACTAACAACGTTATACTTTTTTTTACCTGTTTTGCCTTTGCCTACTGTTATCTTGAGATCTCCAACAGGAAGATCTCAGTTCCCTTAACTGGGAAGTCTGATGGTTTTGCTTTATGTTTGTTATTTAAGTCCAATTGCGTCCTGAAGGTATCACTGCTTGCCTCAATTTTCTTGAGGTAGATTCAGAAAAGCTGGCACGATACAGAACAGTGTTAGCCATGCTTTTTCCCATGCTTATTGAACTTCTGAGGAACATTCATTTTCCTTCTGAAGGGGAGATGAAATTCTGTTTATAATCCAGATTTTTTCTTCTATTATTTTTTTAGAGAGGTGCTGGACTGGTACAGAGATGTAGCTTTGGAGACTTTAACTAAAAGTTGGAATTGAGTGACTCATCCTACTAATCATTAAATAAGAGAATGTGCTCATTTGGGGGGGGGAACCAAACTGAAACAGTCCTCACAGCTTAGAGCTTTAGCATTTCATCAGTGAATGACACTGTTACATGTGAAATGAAAATCAATTCTTATAAAGTGCATGTATTGAACTAAAATGGTCTCTCAAAGGAACTGTCTACTTCCCCAGCAGGATGTGAAATAGGAATTTGCCTTTGAATATAAGAGATTCTGAGCTCAACCATCTCATCTGGTACTTACTCTTGCTATGGTAAGGTCAAGATTATTTTTTTTAATTCTTAATTACAGCATTAATTTATTTTTTAAAATGTTTTGCTGAGAGTGTGACAAATGCAAATACATAAATGAAAAAGGAGAGGTAAAGTAACACAACTCTATCCTGAAACAGTGACAAGTTAACTGTGGTCACATCAACACCATCACCATCGTTTCTTGACAATATTTTGTGCAGAAAGAACCATCTAACAATGCATCTTTGGAAACTGAATAACATGGCAGAGCTGCTGGCCTAAAATAAATAGTAAGTAATCATTTGCCTTTAATCAGAAAAGTTAGGTTCTGTATTAAATATGCATCAAATAAAAAAATCTATTCTCAATTACAGATCAAATATCAGACAAGGTTATTAATATGCATATGATATTGTTATAGTAATATTTTGGGTTATAAATAATAGAAAAGCAATAATTCAGTGTGTGCTGAAATTATGAAGGCACGTTTAAAAGAGAAAGACAGTATAAAACTTCTTCAACATCTGCCTCTACAGGGATTCCTTGTGACCATGCTGTCAGTCATAACAGGTCATCTACTGTTCTCTTATATAGAGTATTGCCAAATACTTCATTTAATTGTGCTTTTTTTTTTTTTCTGTCTACATACATTGCAAGCTTTGGCATTTTTATTTCTTCCTGTAAAACTTCATTTCAGAGTTTAAAGCAGCTCTGCAGCACTTTGGCCTCCAGTCCAAGTAGTCAGGTGTCTACACCACTCCAGTACCTTCTCACATAAGATTTTAAGAGCAAGAACTGGACTATTTTCTTCAGAAAAAACAGGTCAACAGCAAACACACAGCTGTAGATTCTCTGCTCTTCTTCACTTCATCCCTATCTCCCCATTCTTTACTATCCTTAATAATGCTGCACCCCAGGAACAGGGCTCTGAACTGCACTTACTAAATTTGCCCTCCATATTTTCCCAAAAGGAATAACAGCAATATCATGCAGGATTAACCTCATTAGACAAAAAACTGTGCAGTAAGGTTTAGTGGACTTACTATGCCAACATATTTTTTAAAAGATATGCAGGGACATATCTGTGTTTCAAATGAATTGACTTTGATACGACGTAACCAAGGAAACAGTGTCAAAAAATAGATAAAATCATGGTTGATCCAAAACATCTGAAGTTCAGGGGTTTTGTTTTGAATAATCATATTTATAAAACATGCCTTCAATGTAGGCAATTCAAAGTGAAAGCAGTGCAGCAACAAATATCAAGTGCTGACATGTTTCTGGTGATCCAGAAGAGGCAGAGAGCGAGAGCACAGCTCACATCACAAGTGCATAAATCCTGCTTAGTTTGTGTCATTCTCTGGCCACTCTGGGAAGTGTAAAAAGCAGACAATACTCTGACTACAACTAAAGTTATCCCAAGGCTTGAATTAAGTCACATCCTTGGCACAGGAACAGGTAAAGATGACAGGGATGGAGCCCTTACGTCAGCTCTGGCATCTTAGCTGTGCGAACACACTTGGAATGTCTGTATGAAAATGGATTTAGAATAGAAATTTTAATTGGCTTTTCTTCCCCTGCATGTGCCAAGGCTTTCTACCTCCTTAGGTCACAGGCATGGATGGATCTGCTTCGTATTTCCATAAATAAACAAGCCAGTGTGGTGTCAGTACCACTCGCTGCACTGAGATGCCAAAACTATATAAAGGGGAATGAAACATTATTTAGAAGAAAGGCACTCCAGAATCTTATTTAACAACATCAGTTCTTCACAGGCTAAGGATCACCCAATAATTCTCAAGATAACATTAAAAAACAATCCAGTCTTAAAGCATTTTTTACCTTACCTTAGGCAATCAATGGGTAACAACCAAATTAAACTAACAAATAAATTAAGTGTTTATATAATAAATGTACAAATAAAAAAAAAAAAGGCAAGTATGGCTTGTAAGTAATGGTTAAATGTAGAGCTTTTACCTATCCTAGAAAAGACAGGTAAAAGATGTTGTAAGAGTTTTAAACATAACATTTCATATTAGAATCTTTCAGCAAGATACCACAATTAAAAGATGAATTATATCAGAGTCCTTTGTTTGAGGCATTTAAAGAAAATGAGGTATTACCAAAGTCCAAGGACAACATTGTGCTAGAGGTAAGTTATCACTTGTGTCTTCGGAACAATTAATTATTTGCTATTTAGGTAAAGAAGTGGGCAGAGAAGAGTTCTGACCTGGCCCAGGCCAATTTGTGCCCCTTGATGCCCTCCACCAGAATAATAAGTTGTTTCCAGGAAAGGAAAAAAGTTTTGAAGTTTGGCAGTTTTATAAACAGGTTTGTTAGGAAAGGTCAGTGCAAGTCTAATCACTGCTTAATTATTTTAATCTCTTCAGTGAAACTGAAAACAAAGGGAAGATTTTTACCTTCTATAAAACACTCATTAAAGGCTCATAAATAATTAAATCCAAAGAAGTTGAGTTTGCAAACTGTTACAGATGTGATAATGTAAATGAAAAAACAGAAATGGCTGCTTTTGCTCATTCAAATCCAGGAGCAGTATCTTGGTGGTATTTAGGTTTATTTTTAGTATTTATAACTAATTTATTACAAAAATACGTGGATAGAAGTTTTTCTCAGTTTAATTTCCATGTGTTTAGCTCCTAAATTAATAAAAGCAAATTCTGCAAAAATAATGTAGTGTTTTAACTGTCTGAAACTTTAAATGTTGTTCTTATCTAAAATTCATATGCATAAGACAGACCTTATTCTATTTTTCTTTTCCTCAGGAAATTCTGAATGTTTCTTCATCCCTGCTCCTGCATGCTTTTAATTTTTCTAAAAAAAAAAATAAAATAAAATTATTAAGCTATCAGTTATAAATATCCATAATTTAATATCCCTATTCTTATATTACAAAACTCTATAGCTTAATAACAGCTACGACAAGAACAAATATTTTATAGCTAATTGCAAATGTGTATTTTCCACAACAGACTAGAAACCTGAGATAAACTCGGTTTATCTCTGCATATTTGAAGATAATATTGTCCCTCTTATTCCTTCCCAGTGAGCACAGGTTAAAATACATTAAAGAAAACACAATTTATTTCTCTTAATGGAAAAAAATGTACCCAAATCATGGCTTTTTATTCTTTTGGCCATTCTATTTTATCATGTTCCTCTGGTATACTTATGAGCTTCCTCAGATTTGATCTGTTCCTGCCATCCTGACAATAAACTTACATGTGATTTAGATGGGTCTTAATCTTATTGGTTATTCAGATGCTCCATCAAAAATTACACCTTGATTATTTTCTTCTACAGTCTAAATCTCTTTCATTTAGGTGCTTTTCTGTTTCTCCTCTCTGCAAGGTGCTCATGTGGTTCCTTTGTCAATATTAATGAATTAATTCTCTGCCCTATTTTCCCTAAAATTCTGGTGTCTCCAAAAGAAAGGGGTGTTGTGTTGTATTTATTATCCCTTACAAATAAATATCTATTCCTGTAGCTCTCAGTAAGCCAAGAATAATATTTCATGTGATAGGGAGCACATCACACAGTATTTCAAATAATCTTGCTCTTTTCTCACATTCAGTTCATGTTCAGACAAATTCAGATGAGGGTGGGCTGGGCTAAACTCCTTTTCTAGCTGGGGTACAGTGGACGTATTTATAGTTTTGCCTTTTGGTTTGAAAGGGATTAAAAATAAGCAAGAATGTGTTCAAAAAGTCAAACAATTATTTTTTATTTGCCATCCTTGTGACTTGAAAGTAATTATTCAGCTTTTCATTGACACTGTTTTGGGATTGAGATGCAGACTGGAAACTTTTGCTTCAGAGTTCATACTGCTGCTGAATTCCAAGCAGTTACAGTAGATATTCTGAGCCAGCCCTGGCAGCAGTGGCAGAGAAAATACTCCACTATTAGATTTCTGCAGCAATCAATGGGAAAGCACTGGCAGAATCTACCCTAAGGTAGTTTTCTTACCCAGCATAATAATTAGAGCTGTGTTTTAAAAGCACTAGCACAGGACAATGTTTTCTGAAATTATAAAGTTACTGCAATCACTATATTACATTAATCCTCTCCGGTTTCCCACTTCCCTCCATCTTTTGTTCTCACTGAGTGTTATCCTGACCTTTCAGTATGTAAAAATCAACACAAAGCATTTCCTTTTTAATAAGAGATTGATTGCAGGAGGCCTGGGACCACAATGAAAAGGAGACATTACCTGTGCACAAAACACATCAACTTTGTTACACAGCCCAATAGTAACAGCAGTGCAGACCTGATATTCAAATGCAAGAAAGCAAAATAAGCCAAAGGAACATTAATAAATAAATGCCATAAATCAGACAGAAGTGTATGCACTGTGAAAGAAGATTTTCAATAATTCTATTTAGACATGAATATACAGCTGGAAAAAGCTACTACAATGAAGATTATAGGGAGCTATTATGGTCCTACCTGGGATGAGAGGCAAAAATGTGTCATTGTATAGAACTGTGGACACCAATATACCCTAAAGGTGAATGTGTTGTCAAAGCAACTGCCCCTTGGCTCTAGAGACATAGAACTCTGCACAAGGGTTTGTGGCAACCTCATCTGATAGAATGCTGGCTGATCAAACTAGTAGATTCCAAAACTCTTTCCTGCATAGAGTTCTGAGCATAATATAGTTGAATGAGTACAAGGAAATCATAATTTTAAACATCATAAATTGACCACTGTCCCCATTTGATAGAAGGTTAGGTTTTTTAAAGCTTTTAAATATTTGTTTATACAGGGACTTACCCACAAGTCAAAGCCTGATTTGCCTTTGAATCTTATTTGTGATACACTCTTGTCCTGTTACTTCATCTGATCTACACACTATTTATGAAATATATCTGAAAACAACCAAACAATTAAATTATTATAACAGGTTATGACCAGCTGCTGTTGGCAGTCAGAAGCACTTGAATAGCAGAGTATTGGGCCACAGTTTGATTTTATATGGTTATACTTTTATTTCTGAAGGTCTAAGGTGTCATACACTTGTCCCTAATCATAAATAAGACTAAAAGAAAGGAAGTGGTCCATAATATAAATATCCCTAGTTTAATTCCTCTCATTAGTCTGCTTTATTGGTTGTGGCATGCACTTGCTCTACCCAGTGAAGGTTAAACAGCCCTGTTTCTTTTACCATCATCCAGACCCAGGCCTGTCGATCAATGACAATTATTACTTAATGAACATGTAATGACGGGGAAGCCCAGGGAGAAGGGAACAAATAAATCACTCATTACAGCCCTGGTAGGGAGTTAGTCTGTCTCCTGTCAGAGGGCTCTGGTGTGCAGGTTTGTTTAGCCAACATCTTCATCAGTAATCAGCAGCAGCAGGTGCTTAAAAATGCTGGAAATCTTCAATGACCTGAAGTATATTCAACTATTCAGCTTCAAAAGGAGATGTACACAACATTTTCACCTTAATTGAAAAATCTCTTCTAAATAGCCCTCTAAAAAAAAAAAAAAAAAGCTCACAGAGCTGTTTGTTTCTTCCTGATTTTTCCCTTCTCACACGAGCAAAGTTGCATTCTTATTCCAGTTTAAATAATAAAAACTTTCCAGAGGCTTCAGTGTGCAATCCACAGTGACTAAACGTGATCTTAACAGTGCTTGATGTTCATCCAACTCTCTGAATAAACAACTCTAAGGAACTAGAGTTCTCTATTCATAGACCCAAACAGCAAGGAGTCCTGGTGAGTTCTGTCAATCAGTATTGTGCCAGTAAAACAGGTTATATATTTCACAGACAGGATGCAGGTGTTTGTTTCTGTGATGCCAATTCCTGCTCATTAAGCTCTGAAGTAAAACTTACTCAAATATTTTGCGTCTTAGTAGCAAACTTTAAAAGTTCTAATCTGGCTTCCACATTTATTTCTCATTTCTCATTGTTTTTTAAACAACTCTACCAAAGTTAAAGTAATGTGAGAAAGGAAATCAAGAGTTAACTGGTAATCCACAGGCAAGTAAAATTAATACTTCTGGAAACAAACCCATGAATTGGGTATGTGCAGAGGCATACTGACATAAATTCTACAGATTTCCTCTCATGCCCTTTTATATTTTGATGTAATATGGCACCAGTGTCCTGTTTCTTCAACTCATGTTTGGCTTTTTCAAATAACAGTCACAACAGCAAGATTTGAGTTATTTACAACTTCAAAAATGGGATTTCATCACAGGATGCCAATATTTCCATGGGATGGAAACAGGCTATCACCATTGGAAAAATCCAGATGAATTTGTAATGGTTCTTTCTAAAGAAAAATCAGTCCACAAGACAGTTTCGGTGCAGTTCTCCAAATTCTTTATGTTAAAAATCCTTGCTTTGCAAGATGGTCCTCCTAAAAATTTCACTAAAGGAAGCTCAGTTCCATTTAACAGAAAGTTTAGCAACTTACTACAAAAAAAAAAAATATTCCAGAAGAGTATAAACCTTATAGAAAATTCCTGTGCAAATTTAAATGAGATGAATCTACTAAAAAATGCAGGGAAAGGGTTACTTCCTCATCCGAGGAAGACTTATTTTTATGTATTTATTTACTGTCAACATTGAAAGAAATATTTATATGAAATTTAAGAGAACATTTTGACTATCCAAAGTCTCCTTCTAATTCAATGTACTGTTTGCCAGGCATAAAAGCCTTTTAGACATTCAAATAACAGATAAAGTGTAAAGCACTGAAAAAATCCACCTCGTGTTTTCAAACATATTAAAGGAATGGCTTCTTGGGGGAGAAGAAAAGAAAACCCCACAGATTTCAAAGCTCTTCAGCCTTTCAGAAGTAAAGAAGGGGGGGGGGGGGGGGGAAGAGAGAAAAAGTACTGTTTCAAGTCAAAGCAGGTAACTGTTCCAGGGAAATACCACATTGGAAAAGGATTTCAATACTTAATTGTAATTTCTATCAACAGAGAAAACTCATAATCATTCTTATCTCCTAAAATAGCTTGTTAAACATGAAAAAAGCTTATTGCTGAAACAGGCTGTATCTGGGCAAGAATCATAAGCAGAAACATGCTTTAATTACTTTTTTTTTCCAATATCTTCAACTAAAAGTTGATTTTAATGAGCAGAATTACTGAGGCTGTACTTTTTTCCTTTCTACCTTGCATGGGTTTAGGTTTTGTTTGTTATTTTGGGTCAGGCAGGCAAAGATAGGCAAACTCATTTCAAAAACTGTCAGAACACAGGAAAGTTTACAAGCTGAGGTGTTCACTTTTGGAATGATATTTATAGTACATACCAAGAAATGCAGAGAAAGCCTTAACTCAGTGACACACAACCAGACACGGGGAATGATGGCATGGACACCTCAGAACTAACTGCTGGCTTCAAACTATAATCACAGCTGGGAAAAGGTGGATTCCTTAAGTCTTTCCACGGTTAAAGCATTGACCACACTATCTTTGATGATTCCTCAGTTGCACTTGCCTAACAATAAAATTTAAACTGAGTTTGACAGATGGTGTTTTATCAAACTCTAAAAAAATCCCAACAAAACAAACCAGAAAATAGCTACCAGCAGAAATACAGGGATCTTGGAGAAGCAAGGAAAGCTTCCCATAAACCCAGATCTCAGGATTCAAACCTGACTCTGCCTAAATGCACAGGATGCTCCCTCACATTACATTGTATTTCTGAGGGACAGAAAGCACGTGCTGTTGAGGGTAGACTTGTTTAAGAGATAAGTAAAGCATTAGAAGTCTGTTGTTTCTTCTTCTTTGTTTGAAGTTTTAAGCCAGTGGGGCTGGGGGAAGCCAGAGGAACAAGTTAGTAGCCCCTCTGTGAAGTTTGATTTTGTCCTGTCAGCTTTTGATACTCCTTAGTCCTCACAAATTGTAGGTCCTTTTTATTTTGCAAATGCATCAGATGATCTTATTGTGATTATTATCAGTGTCCTCCTCAGCTGCACTTTATCAGAAAGACTGCACTTAAGTAGAATCAGACTCTTTTGCAATTTCAACAAAGATCTAAGACATAATTTCTCTTGGTTTTCTGTGACATCACTTCTTTCCTTAAATATCTGCTGCTATTATGCAGGGATGAAGAACAACTCTGATGAGGAGCAACAGAAAAATTAAATTAGCACAATTCAATGCCTTGGAAAGGCAGACTCAGAGGAACACAAAAATTGTCAAATGAAAGAAAGGTTTTATGTTAACATATAGACCTTTGAAAGTTTTTGAAGAAACATATCTGATTATTATTAAATATCTTTTATTGTCTTTCTCCCCATTCATGTTTTCCATTTCCTCCCCCCCCTTACCTAAGTATGTTCTTTGAGATTGCATAAAGATGTCTTATGATGTATTACAAATATATCTTTTTTGGATTCCTTGGGTTTACAAAAGAAATACAGCAAACAAGAAAAAAGTAATCAAACCTTTAAATAGTCAAGGACAAAGCAGGTAGGTTATGAATTACCAAAGCTGTCTCAAAATCAAGGCAGGGCACTAAAAATGCCAGGCAGTTACATATGCTATACAGCTCTCTACTGTATAAATCCTTAGCACTGCTGTGTTCCCTTCCTCTTGGATGTAGAAGTATTAGCTGTAATTTGTCACTGTGTTATGTCATGGAAGGAAGGTTTGCTCTTAAAATGCCACTTGGAGAGTAAACAGCAGCCTGCAGAGCAGGATTTGTTTATATCACTTTGGGCACGATGAATAACACACTTAGAAAGATATATTGAATATGAAACATGGAAGTGTAAAAGTTGACTCGTGTTAAATATTCACTGCCATTGCTGCCAGTAGTGGTATATGGAGCTCATGTATTTCAGGCAAAGCCAATACAGGTCAGTGCTGCATATCCCAACTAAAACCTTCTGCTCAGGGCTTGTGTTCTCATTTTAATTCCCCTCTCCACTCATCCAATATTTCTGTCCACTCCCTGGGAGCCACCACATCTCATCTAAGAGCTGCATTCCAGTGATGAGAGCAGTGATTCCTGCTGTATGCATAGGTGTTTATACATATGTACAGATACACCCACACTGCAGGGACTGAGGAACCCCAGGCTGCTGGAGAGGAGAATTTTGCATGGATGATGAGCTACATTAACACCCTCTGCTCTCCACCCACAAAAAAGAAAAAACCCTAAACACCGAATGTTAAGCTGTCTGGAACTAACATGAGAATGAAAATATTAAAGATGCACAAAACATTTTCCCTCTAAGAAAACAAGAAATCACACGATGTACCTTCCAGCACAGGTACCCTGGGACATGACTGGAGACATTTCTGGATGCACCAGAATGGAAGTTGCTCTAATGATGCAGTAAAACCACAGCTGTAGCACACCATAGTCAATAATTACTGGCATCTAAGGCTGCAGGGGAATTCATTATAGATTCATATATATGTGAGGAAAACCTATTTAATTCATGGAAACATAATGGCTTCACTGACCTTTGCACGCTGCTCCCTGACCTTCAGAGGCTGCTGCAGGTCCCCACTGGTGGAGCAGCACTGAGAGCAGCTGCTCCCACACCTCAACTGCATTTTTAAAGAGGCAACTGGCTCCTGGGCACACCCTCTGATCCAGGATCTCAATCACCTGGGGGTGGCTGCAGCCACTCCCCTTTCCTTGGAGCCCATAAGTCTGTGCATCCTGCCAAAAAAGCAACAGTGTGTTCAGGTCTGAAATTTGGCCCAAACTTGGGTGTCCTCCCAGGGCAGTGCTGGGATGCAGTTGAAACCTTCAGTCAGGAGCTGGGAAGTGTTCCCGTGGGCTGAAATTCAGAGTGCAGAAGGCCAGAGGAAGGAAAAGGAAGAATACAACACAGTAACAGAAGAAAACATCTTAATATTGAATGTGTTCCATAATGTGTTACTCCTTAAAACAACAGCTCTGGCTTCTCCTCTCTCGTTCCCTCTGTGGAAGCCAACTGGGAGCAGTTGCTGTCACATTCTGTGCACCTTTGCAACACACAGCAGTCCTTCCCTGAGAGGCTGGGAAGCTGTACAATACTTTTAAATATATAAATTATATTAAAATATCTGAAATACTGGTAGGCAAATTACTTCAAACTGAAGAGAGTAGGTTTAGACTAGATATTAAGAAGAAATTCTTTACAGCCTTTAAGAAATTCTTTAAAGCCCACCATTTTAAAGAGTGGGCAGGCTCTGGCACAGGTTGCCCAGAGAAGCCATTCTATGATTTTTCGATTCTAAATACCTAGATACTACTATAGAGAAGAGTTATTACTATATCTAATGTAAACTGTGTTTTACAGGGCTTTATAGTGCATGAAAAAGAGATGCACATTTTGGTTCACTTTTAGTCGTGTGTCCACCTGCAATAACTATTTTTAGTGAGTCATTTGTCAAAGACTAACTGAACTAATTTACATTATACAAGAGCAAAGACCAAATACAATCCTAGATATGTTGTTGTGTATATTATCACTTAGAACATCTTGCACACAGATAATTCCTTAATGGAATTGAAATGTTCAGATTTTAGAGCCATTGGTTAGAGCTCAGCACAAGAACTGCAGCATGCAAATCCTAGGAATAGCTCTTTTCACAACATCATTCCACTAACATGTTTTACACAGGATTGATTGTATGCCTTGCTTCTTCTTAGTGACAATATAAACCCAGTCCCAAACCCTTGGAGTTAAGCTTTAACAAAGAAAGGGCCTGCCCAATGTAAATGTAGTTCACAGGTTAAATTCTAAGGTCTAACTGTATCACTGCTGTTCTCAGTCAAGTTTATTATTTTATTATACTTCCTATTGATTGTCATCATCACCCTATTGACTGGCTGTGTACAGTGTATGAGACAGTTCAGAGGAATCAATAAAGCTGTGGGTAAACTGTGGGGATCTTGGTGGGGAACAGGATGAGTTGCCTAATGATGCCTACAAAAACACCTTTCTTTTGTTTTCCACTCAGAAATAAATGAAACACGGGAGAGAAGCAGATCTAGGTACCTTCTGAAAACTTACTTATACCACATTAGAAGGATATACTTGGCAATTCATCATTTCACAAAGCAAAACAGGCAGTTAAGGAATTTATCTTGAAGTATGATAATGGTACCACGTAGCTCAGCATCAGAAAGCACTGGGTGCTGTGCTCAGGGTAGGGAGCTCATCTCCAAAATTACAACTCATCTTGGAAACCACCCTCAGGACAGCTTTATCCTGCATGGTTTTTACATGGATCACTCTGTATGTACCCCATGACCAGCACTGCAGATGGACAGTGGATGTCACAGACTCATATAAATTTTGAGGTTGGAAGGGACCTGTGGAGGTCATCTTGTCCAACCCAGGGTCACCTAGGTGTAAATCACTAGGTAAGCTATCTAACACACTGCTAGATACTGGAATAATTAAAAAATAAAAAGCTAGGATAGGTAAGTTGGAAGATTTTAATGCCTATTCCAAGAATATTTTCCTATAATGGCAAAAGATTAACTCAAAAATTATTTTTTGGATGTAAGGCCTACCATGAAACTAGGTAGTGTGAATAAGCATATTCCACATTAATATTCCACAATGCTGTAGCTCATTCTTATGACAGATTTTAATATTAACAGAAAAGAATTAAATTCAATTAAATCATTCTTATAACAGTGTTTCATTAAAACAGGTCCTTTTTTAACAGAAGACTAAATGTCTAAGCTTTAAGACTTATTTTTCTTAAATATAAACCTGCAAAAATTGATCTAATTGTCAATTAGTTTTACAGTTTTTTGATTTATTCTACACAAATGCAATTTACTTCAATGCTTCTGTTGCAAACACTTTGTATTTTTGATTTTTCTTGTTATGATGCAACCTAAACATCTGAGAATTCCTAAATCTCTTCCAACTGAATTTGTACCATACAGAAATGTCCCACAGTGTGGCTCTGAGTACCCATTCCTAAGCCACGCGCTGAAACCCTGTCCAGAGGAGAATAGGGTGTAAATCTGTCCATTAAAAATCTAGGATTCCTTCCAAAGGAGTTGTTCAGAGCTCGAGTGGGTGCTCTCAACCCTCAGTCTGTGAAGGGCGTTGGTTATGTGGCAGCTCCAGCCTGCAACCCTAATCCACTGTGGCAGGACACCATGTAATGGTGTTTTATAGCCTCAGACAAATTTATCCAAATGAAAGATTTAACAGCCTTCATGACCTGAGACACTTCTAAGTTTTTTTTTTCCATTCACTGGTCTGCCCAGGTCAACTCACACCTACTGATTTAATATAATGTACCCAGCAAGGGAGATGGTGTTCCACAAAGATGAGACCAAAGTGTCAGGTAGCATGAAGAGCACTGATCAGCAGAACAGAGCCTTTCAACTCCACTCTGCCTGCTATTAAAATCAAACCAAGAAATGAGAGGCTTTTATCGTCATTCAACCTGGAGTACTGGCTTAAAATAGAATCTAATTTTGGCTGGTATCAAATATTTTAACATTAAAGGTTCTATTAATACCATTCAATAATATATGCCTTTTTAAAATATAACACATAGGTCAATTTTTGATTAAGATTAAAACTTCCCTATGAGAAATTACTTCATTCTGCTCTCTGATTAATATAACAGCCTATTTTTCATGTGTTTAAATAAATAAGTATGAGATTGTATCAAAGGGGTGAGTCTCACTATATGAAAATATATTGCACGTGGAAGTCCATCAAATTTAAGCTGCAATTCCAGCAGTGTTGCTCCTGCATTGCTGTAGGAATATAGAAACTAAGTGGCACAGATCCTTCCCTGTGAGAACCTTGCTCTGCACCAGCAGAATGTCAAGATTTCCAGTCACATTTTTAACACCAAGACTACGTTTTCTCCTTAGAAGAAAATTACCACCATACAGCCCCACATCTTTCATTAGATGCTGTTCTTCACATATTTGATTCGGCATTTATGAGCTTGCTTTTAGCTAGGAGTTTATTATTATCCATTTATAGGAAGCCGACAAACTAGTAAATTATGTATCTGAAAGCCCTGCTGGCTGACATTTTTAAAGTTCATTGGATTATATTTTATTTTTTTACAGAGTAGAAATTTGTTGCAAACACTCAAGATCTGATAACTGATTCCCATTTAGATGTCATTGAGACATAAGTGCAATGTATTTTCATTAATATTTCATTGTGTAAGTGTTCCTTGCTCTGACATTGCCATCTTGTAGTTATTTGTCCCACATCTAAAGAGCAACTTGTAATCAGATGGGTACATTGGACTTCATTATCTGTCACCACACATCCTTAGCACAGAGAAGGTTATTAAGTTATAATTGCTTTTGGTTTTCCCTTACGGGAAGATGAAGAATATATGACAATATATGGACTCATTAAAGAACAAAAAAGAGGTTGACAACAAGCATAAAACTGTCAAATACATCAAGGTTCTGGATTCAAAACTTTTATTTTCACTCCTGCTGGTTTTTTATAGCTTGATGGGCCCAGGACACTTAAGGAACTCATGGAACATGTAGATGGGGTCACAAGTGAGCAGCTGCTGGGGTTAAACCATGACACCACTAAATACAGCCCATATTCAGTTAATAAATGAAGACAAGCTACATTTTGACTGTAACAGAACCAGTGGTGATTAATTTCTGATTTTATATCAAAATGTTAGTTTTTAAAAAACAAATGTGACAACATGAGATGCACAATAGCTACAAGTCAACATATTTAAAAAACCCCAACAAACAAATTCTTGGTTTTGCTTTTTAAATTGACATAAATATGCCAAATAAAAAATAAATGGTAGTACCTGGTATATCAGGTGAGTTCCTGAATTGTTGCAATAATTAGGACCATAACTTGTAGGTGCAGATCCAGGTTTTTTTCTTCATCTTCTATCAGATGAAGTTTTGCTTTGTGCTACATTAAGGTAAATAACATAATCCAGAGTTCAATAAGAATGAAGAATCTCACTTTAAATAACAGAAATGGAAAGTAATACTTAAGGTTTCTAATAAAAAGTTTCTATTTGTCTACCATTAAAAATTTCATAGGTAAAGAAAGAGAACCTCTCACACTTTATCATACACAGGGCTGATATTGTCTACTAAAGTTCCCAGTGAAGTAGCATTTTGGAAGGAGTTAAAGGAAATTTTAAAGCTAACTAGAAGAAAACACTGACACTGCACATCTTCCATGTTTTCCATTTCAATATTCAGATTGATCTTTAGCTGATATTTATGCTGTAGGAGCCAAGGAGGATCCCAGGTGAGTCTGCAGTAGCATCTTCCCATCCTGGGCAATGCAGAGCTCAGTGATCAGAGTTTCCAGGTACAAAATGGGTCTGCATCATGCCTCTCATTTCCCTTCCTCCACCAACTCTTGCTCCCTCTGTAAAGAAAAAGCAGATGTCATAAAACAAGTTATTTTGATGCTTTGCCATCAGGAAATTTTAAATTTGCCATACAAATCCTTCACAGTTCCTGTAAGGCTTCCTTAAGTCCTCATAGAGGTACCCAGCCACTAAATATATTGTATTATATTTCCACTTTATAGTGTGCAATAGATTTTTTGTATTAGCAATAACTAACTGCATTGTGGAAGTTATTGAGGGAACAGCTGCAGAATTTGAATCCTGTGTGGGAATGAATTGGTGCTTCTGGCACAGGGGAAGGAATAAAAAGTGTTTGGGGGCCTCTGGGAAGTTTCTGCTGAAAGAACAACACTAAAATAATTTCAGTTGTTACCTTTTGGTTTCAGTCCCAAGCCCAAGCCTCGCTCCTCTAAAGCAAAGCTCCACATTGTCTGCAGGCTCCAACTGCTCCCTCTCCAAGGCTATATTTGCTCTGTTCTGATTTTTCCACCCCCCAAGGATCTGTACTAGATACTGCACAGATAGCTGGGGAGGCATGGGCTGGATGGCCCCCTGTTAGAACACACTTAATCAGACATGGACAGGAGGCACCATGTCAATTATCTTCTTTTCCTTTATTCTTGTTGCCACAGCAGGTTTGTACACACCGTGGCCCATGTGATAAATGCCCACAAATACCTGTAGGGTAAAAAACAGTCTGTGATAAACAGAGGGGCAAACCCAGTGGTGAGCCATGTTGGGAATGGCAGAGGCAAATGTAATAGAAAAACTTACTGTTTTTCATAGAAAGCAAAGGGTGCTCAGCTGTAATCATCCTGGGGGCTGATATTACATTTAC
This sequence comes from Chiroxiphia lanceolata, assembly GCF_009829145.1. NCBI lineage: Eukaryota > Metazoa > Chordata > Aves > Passeriformes > Pipridae > Chiroxiphia > Chiroxiphia lanceolata. The sequence goes on from NC_045650.1 coordinate 5,465,470, forward strand.
CAGCTTAAATCACAACCCACTGCAGTGAAATGAGTGACGTGATCAATATTAAAGTCAGCAAGAATGAAATAATGATTATATCCACACTCTGAGTCTGAGGTTTGTACAGAGAGCTCCAGCACCTTCATTGTGCTGCCATTTGCTGAAAAAAGAAATGTGCTCCAGTAGTCAGAGTAGCCAGTGATGCCCTGTCACCAACCACCTACATTCACAGTTACAGACCAGTTTGTGCCCACACAGTCAGTAGGACTGTGTGTATATGTAACCAGTGTTTGCTGTAATAACTGTGAGTTCTCTTTTGTTTTCAACATGATTCACTGCCATCTCTTAATTTTATATTTAATTATATTTGGTTATATTATTGTGTAAGATCACTTTTGGGAATAAGATATATAAGGATGAAAAATCATCTTTTTTAAGAGAACTTATACAACTATATAAATAATATTATAAATATAAATATCATTAAGAGTTATTTAAAGAAATTCTTAAAATGAAAAACTTTAGTGGATATTTCTGAGTACACTGGCTTTATTATACTTCAGTTCTTCTTTTTTCTTTAAGATTCTTACTTTGAAAGCAAAATGACCCAGGAAGGACCTGACATTCTCAGCTTTCATCAGACCATTTTCTGCATGTCCATCCAATGTTTCTCAGAAGGTGCAGAGTACTTTGAGCTGCTGATTGTGCAGCAGGTGGTTAATAATGTGATGCTCCTTATTGGTACCATTCCCTCTTTTGTCAAGCTTGGTAGAGAAAACCAGAAAGCAGATCCAAACTACAACTTTTAACAATTCTTAATATGAGTTTTCGGACATTTTAGATAATGTGGTTTTGTTTTTGTTTTGTTTTTTTTTGAGAAGGCACATAACAATCATTGGTTCAGCAGGAGCTGAGCCACCTTCAGAATTATAAGACAAAACATCACGAAACAATTGGCATTTCAGTGTAACAAAATCCCAGTTCTCACATTCTGGAATGTTTCCTTGGAAATTGAACAGAATACTTCGGGGATCTGTTTATTAAATTTGTCCCACATAGACTCTGACCTTTCAAAACACAGAAAAGATCACGTGGCAAATCACTCTCAGGAGTGACTTATTTTGGCTCTGACCTCTCCCTCTGACCTTGAGAGAAATGCTTCATGTAGACACAGCAGAACAGCTCTATTTCTTTTATTCTTTGAAATGGGAGAAACAATCATTTTTGAATATTCCTACAGTTCTCTTTAAATATATATGCAGAGCAGACAGTTGCATGAGACTTCTACAATTCTTTATCATTCACCATATAGGTCAGTAGAAAACATTCATAATTGAGATTCAATTTCCATCTTTGCAAGCTCAGAGAACACAACTTCTGACACTGACTTGTATTAAAAAAGGTAGAATATGAGCTGCTATTGTTCATTTATAGGGCAGCAATTATGCATGGAACTATTTCACTGGAATTCTACATTTATAACTTCTGCTTTCCTTCTCTTTAAATGTATTGATTTTGTCAAGTGTTACAAATGGACCCCACAAACTGCTATGGTTGGGGATGTACAGTCACTAGTGTAGCTTGTTTTGGATTCCTTCTAATGGTTAAATTTTAATTATTGCAGCTGGAATTAGCTTTCACAAATCTCTCCCATGTTTTTGGAAAAGTCTGAGTTGATCTGATTCCAGCAACAAAGAAAGAAATAATACCACTGAGCTGATTATGTTACTTCTTTCAGGACATATGGAAGGTTTTCCCTTGGCCCTTGATTTGAAACAGAACTGGAAAGTTGATGGGATGAATCTCAGTGCAATGAAAGAGATTCCTGAATTTTTCCTTACAAGAAGACATTCAGATTTTGTATTGTTAGACCTCTAAAAATCACCAGTTGTACATAATTGGTAACCTTTCCTTTGGAGTTTCCTGATAGCATTCCAAGCTCTGTGTATGCTGAGCAGGACCAGAAGCCAGATTGCAATCCCACTTACAGGTCCATGAAACATGAAAGGCAGAAGATAAACAGATACACACATATAGCAAGGTGATAATGTATATAAATCTTGGGTTTCTTGCAATAATTTTAGAAACCACAGTGCATTAATGAAAAATTACAAAAGCAAACAAAAAACCCTAAGAAGATCAACAAAGCCTACTGATTTTTTTGGTGCAAAAACTGAAAAGAAGTTGTAAAATCACAAGATGGGGGTCAAAAACCACAATTTATTCCATGTATCACAAGCTGCCAGCAAACAAAATCTTGCCCTACCAATCAGATTCCAGCTACTGCTAATTTTTTTGGGAAGTGCTGGCAACGAGAAGGACTTAGGTTAGGGTGCTCTAGGTTGTATCATCCTTTGGGCTCCATTCAAAGGGAGCTGCTTGAATTTCTCTAATTTCTGTTCCAAGCTTTGATCTTTCTCCTTCCTTTAGATGTTTGTCCCATTCTACTTTTCAGGTGGTTAATTTGCTATTTTTACTTACTTTTCAAAGTCTCTATCTCCCTCTGGCTAATGCAGAGTTTATCTTATATGTCTTAAATAAGACAGTTTTACAATCTCACGTTTTCAACAACACAAAGGTGAGCAAGAAAGAAATAAAACCTAAATAGTTGAATAGTCTCGATTTTTTAGCTGTTTCACTGACAGATTAAATACAGGTCTTAAGCAAAATTCTTGTTACTCTGAGAGACAAAAGTTGTTCTAATATGAGCAAAATTTTTAGAAGATATCTTTAATACAGGGAGAATTTGAGAAAGCAGGAACAAAACGTGCAGAAAAATGAATCCTTTGCTCATCCTTATAGAAACCTCTTGCCTCTGCTAAGGCATTTCATTCATGTGCAGAATGCAAACATGAGAAAAGAAGTGGACAGGAGCCATTCAAGGGTGACCATCAGTAAAATTCAGCTATTTTTGTTGCGTCTGGGACTTTTCCACCAGAACTGATGGAGGACTTTGAGTCCCACCATCAGTCATAGACAAATGCTGGAAAGACAGAAGATGGAACAGTGCTGTTCTGGAAGAGCAAACATTCCAGCACATGAATTCTTTTGGTACACAGCTATTTTTGCTTTTCCTCCCTTCATTATAATGATAATAATCTGTAGCTTCTTATTTCCTTGTCTCCAAAGCCTCAGTTTAAAGGCTCATTAATGCAGCATTGATACACATACAGACTCACTCTTGGTGCATCTGTTCCAGCCAAAAGGCCAATCATATGCATCCTAGAAGCCCTAAAATAATCTCTTTAATATATGTGAGTGTTCTCATGTACCTATACCTACATCTGTGCCTTCAGAGCAGATCAGACATTGGTTAGCAATGCTATGAGGATCAGATTTTATTTTTCCTTACAAGAGTTGTCATGCTGATCCCCACACAAGCTGCAGACTGAACCAGGCATGCACATCTGATTCCCGAATTGCTGGTCATAAGGAATCATAATAGACATTTGTTTGATGGATAAATCCAAATATATCGGGAAAACGCACACTGAGAGCACGTTTCATTTGACTGTTTCCATCATAGTCAGTGCTTTTTAATTAGGGGATGCCTGAACAAACAAAGCAATGTTTGCTGGAGCTGATAGAAAAGATAGCTCTACCTGATATGAAATGCTGCCTCAACTAATATTGGTGAAAAGCAAGCTCTGTCCTTGCACTCAGCTTGTTGGAAGATGGAATTATGGCTGCCACAATCTCTGCTTCAAGGAGAAAAAGCGAATAGGAGTGACATCTCCTGAACCCACACAGTTCAGCTGCTGCTCCTGCCTTTGCTAAAACCTGCATGGGGACTGTGCAATTTGGTTAAGTTGAACCTGTGTGCAAGGTTGGACAACAAAGAAGCTCTTCTGAGAGGGAATAAAAGTCATACTTAATACCACGTTAACTGAAGTTCCTAACTGGTCCTACCTGGAAATTACAGGTAAATACATCCTTCAAAATTAAACCTGAAACAGTAATGTGAGAAAAGATTTGAGAGCAGTGGAACCCTTGCACTTCGAGCACTATACTAACAAGCAGCCTTTAAATCAAGATATCATGTCAGATGATGCACATTTTTCCAAGCCTCTCACTCTCTAAGCTGTTGGATTTTCACTTTACTTTCTACTATTACTTTTTTATTAGCAAAACTTAAATCCTGTTGAGAAGAGCTTATTTAGGCTGAGCTGTCACCTTTAGCTTCAGAACATTAAGTCTTGACAAATGCTTCTTTTGAAGTCTGACACCTGTTTGTTTGGCATTTCCCACTTTCAGGAACTCACTAGACTATAATAATACTCAGCACAGCAGAAATAAAGAGAATGAATTAAAGCAGAAATGCTTTCAGACGTGAAAGAGCAATACAAAAGAACATCCCTTTGCTCGGGGTTCCTCAGTAGTTTTGAGAGGACCTCAGGAGAGCTCATCTCCAAGCTTTATGGGTTTTTTTTCTGTAATGGGATTCTAATACCCATGAAACAACCCACAGTAGCAGCCCCAGAGACCAGACAATTCTATCTTAAAACAGCTACAAATCAGCAGGAGGAACCAGGTTTCTCTGTAGACACTTTCAGAAGTACAGGGAAATATCCTTATTACTGTACCAAATACCAGGTATCTGCTCCTTCTGTAACTAAAATGCTGGAGGAGAATGGTTAATAAACATTATGATTCTGTTGGATTGTCCTTTACATTTGGCTTCATGAGGATTTTGATGGTAAATTACTTCAAATAATTATTTATCAGTTTGGGGAGTTCTACATCTAGAAGGGAACCCATAGCCCACTTAAATCAATGCAAATAACTCTCCTGAACTCTTCCTAACCTTAGAGCAGACCCACAGGCAAGAGCCAAGGTTTATTTTTCTCTGCCATGTATTTAGTCACCGTACCTATGGCTCTTCACTTTATTCACCAGAGTTTCAGGTAAGAATTTGCAACTGAAATTGAGGAATATAGTCATTAGGAACTGGGCACTTGAATTAATTCCTTCAAAAAAATCCATCTCATCTGGATATTTTAACACCTGCTTTTAATCTTAAAAAATAGATTCTCTACAGACATTGCTTTTTCTATGGCCAGCAACACAACACACTAATATATTTTTGTGGAAGATTCACCATGATGGAATATATATTCAGTTGTGTCCTGAAAACAGTAAGAATCTTAAACAAAAGCCATTAGATTTATTTTATTAAAGAAAGAGATTACAAAAACTCTTTCAAAACTAGGTTACAGGCAGCACTGCAACGATCCTTGAATTCTATACTAAAAAATCGATTAAAATGTATAAGCAGCTATTTAGAATAGTTTCACACCACATCAAACTTTCTAATCAGTCTGACCACCCTTCAGGAGTGTTTTTTATAGCAATTTTAAGCAGTGCTTGTATCTACTGGGGATTTTGTTGGCCAGGCTGGCAGTATTATCCTTTTTAAGAGCACTCGGCACATTCTCTATTGCTAATATTGCTTTAATCTTTTCCCAAATTTGCTAATCTGAAAAATCCCATACAAAGATGACACTTTGGTGAAAATTTAGCTCCAATATTTCAGGAGATCATGTAAATAAGATTAAAGAGCAAATGAATTTGTGGAGAAGATGAGCACATACCCAAAGGTGCAGAGTAGGGTTCCCCAGCCAGCTGTTTCAGAGGCAGCTCAGAGAAAACACAAAACTTGTGCAGTTGCCAGATGTGCACATTCTAAACACTGAGAACATTAAAAAATAATGATTAGAAAATTGTACAAAAACATCACAGAATATTCTGAGTTGGAAGGAACCCACAAGGATTAATACATAGCCATATACACTCACTGTATATATTTATAAGTTAAACATCAAATCTTCTAAACTATTAAGATATCTGAAAACTTTATATGAGTACAATATACTATTAATTACATGAAAACTATGACCTCTTGCAACTGTGTTGCTGCAGGCAGGGCTGTGAGGCCAATTTCATTATACAGGTGGGTGCTTCAACTTTTATTTAACATTGGCAGTTTTTAACTGGTGGGCTCAGATTTACATTGCTGGACGAAGGACTTAAAGCAAAGTACATCTCTTCTTAATTAGCTGAATGATCCACAAAGCATTTCATGCCTGAACAAATATAATTGAAACAATTGAAATCATATTAGCCATTCGGGGAATAATCAAACTCTTGGTGAACACTGGTCACTCTTCTAATTTTGCAACAAAAATGAAAAACCAGCAATGCTGTAAAGCATTAACACCAGGGATAGTGTATTTACAACCCAAAGCACTATTCTGTTTTCAACTATGGAATTTCTTAGAAGACATTCCTCAAATTATACTCAACCAGAAATCGTAACTAAGAGAGACATTTCTCATACTGCTGCCCTTATCAGAAGGCTTTGGAATACAAAATTATTAATCAAACATTAATCTTTTCTAGAGGAAAAAATAATAATGAATTACAAAAAAATTCCAGAAGCAAATGAGTAAATTAATCTCAAGTTTATGTTATTCTTCAAAGGATAAAATAATGAAATGAGGATTGAAGTACTACCAACCCTCTGTCAGAGGCAGGGTAGGTTGCTCCAAGCCCCATCCAACCTGGCCTTGGACACTTCCAGGGATGGGGCAGCCACAGCTTCTCTGGGCAACCTGTGCCAGGGCCTCCCCACCCTCACAGGGAAGAATTTCTTCTCGATATCTGATATAAACCTGCCTGCTGTCACCTTAAGGCCGTTTCCCCTTGTCCTGTCACTCCCTTGTCCAAAGCCCTTCTCAGCACTCCTGGAGCCCTTTCAGGCACTGCAAGGGGCTCTAAGGTCTTCCCAGCACCTGGTTTTCCCCAAACTCTCATCCCAAACACGAGCAGGTTTTGTGCTGGTGTCAGTGTGAGTCTAAAGGAGGTTCCAGCGCCCTGTGCCCCTCGCCTTGGCCGTGCCAGCCTGGCTCTGGGCTCAGGCCCTGCAGAGCTCCTGGGGCTCCCAGGAAGGAGCTGTTTGGGCACCAAGGAACTTCTCCAGCCCCTCAGCAGAAGCTGGAGCTGCTGCTCTGTGGCGAGCAGATGATTAGCTGTGCCTGCTTTTGTGGAAAGCACGGTGGCTTCCCCTGGATCCCTACAGGGCTCCAAAACATCATCATTTGCCTAATGATTTGGCAATGACTTGGAACTGCTTCATATGAAAGAGGAGAGGCACTTGTGATGGATGACCTTCCTCAGTGCCTGGGAAGGGTGGGTGTGGACAGACAGGTGGGAGGGATGTCAGGGCCAGAGATTATTGACCCTTGAAGGTACAGGGAGAGAGGGGGTCACAAGGGCTCGAGGCAAAGGTAAGACACTGATTAAGATGAGGTGGAAAGCAGAGAAAGTGTAGCTGTTGGGACATCAGAGAGCATTTGTGGTGGTAGTGACCATAAACAGCTGTATCTGCTAGCAAGGAGTTGGAATGTATTTTAAAATCCTTCTGGAGCTGACACTGTCTGCCAGGGCTAATGGACAAGGGGGACTCAAAGAAGGGGACTCAAAGTTGTAGCAATGCTATTATGCCCCGTGACAAGTTCGTTCAAAGACTTTTAGAGATAAACATGTCAAGTCTGAATTTTTTTGTGCATTTTTTTTCCAAGAATTTAAGTCTACACAACTCCTAAATAGGCTACAGTGCACATGTATTATTCATGTTTACAGTGGTATGTATCATTACTTCAGTGTGTACAAGTTGTACAACTGGAGTTAACTTTGCAGAGCACATTCTGAACCGATGGAAGGGCTAGAGACAAATACAAATAACAGCAATAAATCCATCTTGTATTATAGAAAATTTAAAATATTTCACTTGCTAAAAAACTTTCTATTAGTGAATGTGGGTTAGCACAATATATCCAAACTATTTATGAAATCTAAATCAATGTTATACATAAGAAGCCACAGAAGTTCAAATCAATGAATCCAAAAATAGTTGAAAATCAGTGTCATACTTTGCCTACCATTCTGCTTCATTCTTAGTTCTACAGTAGTATTTGGGTGACATATAAATAGAGATGAGTACTTTGTAACGAATAATTTATTTCACCAATTTTCCCTCTTTTTTTATTTTTCCTGTGACATACCCATGAATAATCAGGTCACGGTTTTCTTTATTCGTAATTCAAAGTTCTCTGACAGTCCCTCCTCAACCTACTCCCTTTATTGCCTCCATATATATTCCAAATTTTGAAGCAGAGAAGGGTTAGCATCAGAGCTGTGTAGTTTCCCTGTGCATGGTCATACACCATTGTTTCTATTCCCCAGCTGGACTCTTCTGAAGTAATTGGGTGTGAATGTTCATGGAGAATAAATTAGACTTTTGCTTTTTTGTGATCCTGAATGTAGAACCAACTCTCTATGTGCATTGGCACCAATAAAATACAGAAGAAGCTCCACAGAAAGCTGACACACAAAAGGCATGAGCACAGCTGAAAGGAATTCATTTTAAAATTCACATGAATATTCATAGTTGGTTTTTTTCCTTTTTTTTTTTTTTTTTTTTTTTTGGCAGTATGTTCTCAAATTAAACAGTAGCAAAACAACTTTTTCTCTTAGTCTTTGGTCTGTTCACCTGTTCCTGATGTGGCCACTGGGAACACTTTAGTGGCTGAAAGGAAGGACAAGCTCAGGGCTCTTGTCATTCTGGAGTTCAGTCAGTCTTTTTCTGGACCCAAGCCTAAAGACATCTCTTTTCTATATTATTGTGATGGCAATTGTGTGTTATGTGTGAAGCACAGATTTCCACATTCCACCCAGGGAGGCAGTGCAGAAATCCATCCCTCACATCAGCCAAATGGAGGCACTGCACATTCCCCATATGCTTTCCTATCTCTACTCTGTAGGTGCCCAAGGGAAGAGAGGCAGCCTTAGATTTTTTTCAGTTCTCACACTTTCAATAGATTTCTAAGGGATTACAGGCTTAGAAAAGTCAAAATCCATTCCAAGAGAGGTCTATACTATACTACATAAGATACCCTTAGCACAAAGTAAGTTTAAAGATAGAGAAAGTAAAACAGCTGGGATAAAAATTTAAGTCAGAAGTTACATTCCAGAAGCAGAAGTGATGCTTAAGGCTGTTTTGCATTAGTACATTTGAAGAACATTGTTTCCTAATCTACTTCGAAGAAATGTTTAGGGATTTTATTAACATAAAACAAGATAGTGAGAGCAAATTTGATATCAATTAACATACTAATTAAATGTCATTTAGTAGTTTTAGCAATTACTTGATATTTAATTAACCACTTGAATACCTTGGGAGAACCAGATTATTGTACATGTAATCAAAGGGCAATTCTTCTGACCCTGTGGGTATATGCTGCATGTCAAGACAATCTGTAGATAGCAACAAAAAATAACTGCGTGTACTGTGACCCCAGGTATGTTGCTGTGTACCCAGGGGATTAATTTACTAATTTGAAAGCATTATCTATCATTTAAAGAGCTTAAACATACCTCAAGTGATTAGGGACCTACATAAACAACATGAACAACCTACAAAATATCAATTATTTTAGTTCAGGACACATTTTAAATTCATCCTGCACAATTACCTTGGCATTTATGAAACTTGTATTCACCATCAAGCCCTTTTATTTTTAGCAAACGGCTGCAAGGATTGGAGAGTAAGGAAACAAATGTTTCTTAGCAAAAAGTTACTTAAAGGGAGCAAATAAATACCTGAAATCTTCTGGACTCCACTCACACAGAGGCAGCAACTTTTCTATAAGGGAGATTTCCTGTACAGATTGAGAAAAAAAAGCCTTAACCACTCAAAGAGCAGGGGTGATCTGTGTGTTGAATTGCCCTCTCCTCCAGGTCAGTCTCCATTCTCCTCCTGGTTTTGGAGCTGCCTTGGTGTCGTTCAGCTCCCACACTGCCAAAGACTACTCGTGACAACCCACAGTGGTGTCATCCTACAGCTACAGGAGTAGAGAGTCACCCTTTTTCGCATCTCCCACTTCTCTAAATGGGCATTAACAACTCTTAACTCGCATTTTTAATCTCCTGTTTGTAACCCAGCAACCTTTCCGCTGCTTTTGATTATCTTCTCTATCGCTGTGTTATTTTTGCTTCCATTTCTGCCTGTGGGTGTCAATATGGAGAAACAGGGCAAAGGAGTCTTTCTGGTCCCTTTGTAGCTCTTTCCCATTTGCCATGAAAAAACCCAGAACTTCACTCATCTGTAAAACAATACCTCCTTTGCTCTATCTGTGTTTTCGGTTATTTTTTCACTTCTTGTCTTTGTCTTGTTTCTACACTGATTAAAGCTTTTTATTTACAATCCATCTTCAGATCTCTCTTTCTAACCAGTGACCCATCCCTCTCACTCCACCAGAACCAATCTAAGTCTCTAATGGTCTCTTTGAAGTAGAAATACAGAAGGAATGTTCCTTTCTCCTCCCTGTTCACCTATCAGCCCCCTTCCACAGTTAGTGATATGCCATTTACTTAAAATCTTTTCCCCTTTTGCTTTTGTGCCTTTGTCTCCCTTGAAAAACTTCTAATTTATCCTTCAGAGGATATTTATCAGTCTTCTTTCATTCCTGGGTGGGGACTGCACAGATTTCTTTCAAATTCCTGTGGGGCCCTCTCTTGACATAGCCCATACCAAAGAGATTGAGAAGTACTTGAATACTTCAGCCTTAAAAAGGATTTTCTTATAATTTTAAGAGTATGAAGTGAGTTGATCTCATTTGCTGCTTACAAAAGCGGTTCATGTCTTCATTATAGTTTCTTGACCAGAGTAGATTTAAAGGAAATAGAGAGGGTGGTTTGGCGTTTTCTGAGCTGGAAATTTAAAAAGAAAATAACAAAAATCATAAAAATCTTTATGTTAATGAGACCATATCGACATAAATGAAATTCTGATTCAAGCATTAAAAAAAAGAGATTCAATCTGTATTTTTTTGATTTAAGGTTCCACAGTAATACAGCACAAGTTAGTCAAATTTCTTGAGGTATAAATTTATGTCTTTTAAATGTAGTTTTGTAATGTATAGATTTTCTTTATATTAATTTATATTTGCTTTGTTTTTAGCCCAGTCTTTGTTCATCCTGCACAAAGGAACAGTGCTCTACGACATGCTCAGCAATGGCCTGACCAGGAAGCTCATGTATTTACATCTCTAAAATATCAATGTAATGCTGCTGCAGCACGAGGAAGAGAATAAACTTGCAGAGCAAAGGTATGAACTAGTTGAGAAACTGGACCCATTGCTTACCCTGGTTTGTCTTTATTTGTCTCATTTTCTCTCAAGGGGATCCCCAGGCCACTGCTGTAGGAGGAGTGACAAAAGCACTGATGGACTGTCCTCTGGGGAGAGTTTCACACGGAGCAGCAAATGCAAACCTGACTGTTCCCCCCTGTCAAACAGCAGATGCTGGAAGGATAAAATATCCAGTAATAGCCCTCACCACTATTGCTGTACATTAGCAGCTGAAAATTATGTATTTCTACAAAGAAGATAACTGGGGAATAGGTTTTCCTACAATTACCAATGTCGGGAAATATCAGCAAATATAGGAATTGGAAACAAAAGCATCATCAGAAGAAAACAGTAGTTTAAGTAAATTTAAACACCTCATTCTTACACTGCTTCTTTTATCATTACATGTCCAACTACTTTACAAGCAAGGTCACTGTGACAATTTTCTTGCATGGTTCTGTTGGCACATGCACAGTAACCGTAGTCAAGCTTTAAAAATTTCTCTTCTGTGAAGTAAATGCTTCCATCAATATTTGCCCAGAATTTCTGGCCACTCAAATCTTATCCCCGTTTTATTGTTCACATACCGTGTCCCCAAAACCTTAACTCCATCTGTATTCAGCATCTACAACCATTTTACATATTTTAAAAATATTAATTATAAAAATTGCATATTTATTTCATAAATTGGAAAAAGAAATCTTGCATGCTATTCAGGGATTTAGTGTTTTTTGTTTTTGTTTTTTTTTTTTTGCATGGACCAGATACACTTTGCCATCAAAGCAATATTTATAGATAATAAGATAATTCTAATGATTATTTATCTGGATACCTCTCTAAATTGTTGAAACCTGTGTTTATCAATATGCTTATACTTTAATAATGTCCTAGGGAAGAAAAAAAATTGACATTAAAATTACCACAGGGGTTGAGGATTTTGCCTGGAAGAAAGAAAAATTAGTCTTTAATCAAAAAAGGCACAGTTACAAAAGGATTAATTTTGGATCAGAACATACCATGAGTTAGATATTTTTCTGTCCCAGCTGAGAGTAGTAATTGGAAAATCATAGTTTACACAAAAAAATAATTATTTTCTTATGATCTGCCCTTCTTTCATAAAGCTTTGCATCTCCATCACTCAATTACAATCTGGGAGATTAGGGGACTCAATATATACTAGATTAAAGGTCACCTATTATTACAGACAAGATTTAATTGCAATATTGACAGAAATTCCTTACTAACCATAGGCTTTAAGCTGCTTGTACATACTCAGCATACTAAAAAGGGATGGAATATTCATGAGCTGCACTATGGGAAAAAGTCTAGCAGGAACCTAAAACCAGAGCGAGCCTCCTTTTTTAAAAGAGGAAAATTAGGAAATGTTGGTGGTTGAAAAATTGTAGATTAAATCTTCTTCCATTACAGAGAGTAAAAGTTAGCTTGATTGCACTGCTGTAAGAACTTCCTGGGGGAAATTAAACTTGATAATCTCAAGGTGTTTCCCAGAGGACACCATGCATTCGGTAATGTTCATTATAGTCTGCAGAATACCAGATAGAATTTAAAATGAAGACTCCTAAGGTTTAATCAATATAGACGTTCTAAATTGTTCACAGGATCAAGCCCTGACTATGAAACAAAGCTGCAGTGACAAGGGAAGCCACAGTACTTTAGGTAGATTTTTTTCTCGCATTACCCGGTTGGTTCACAGCGAAGGTGAATAGTGATGGCCAAATCTCCAAAACAATTTCTGTAGCAGCATCACCGAGGGCTTTATTGAGCTTCTGGGACTTCCACAGCTCCACCTGGTTCCAGTGAATAATTCTTAAAACCAGGTAGCAAATACTTTGGAGATTACTTTTTACAAGATTTAAAACTTGTACGTTACTGCTTTAAACCATTAAGAGTTTAACTATTACAAAATAGATTTTAAATGCTTCCTTTAGAAGATCATGGAGAGTGTAAAGATTTCAATTAGAAAAAAAAAATAAAATAGCTGTCTACTCTCTGCCCAAGTTTTAAAGCAAGAAATAAAAGAATATACAGCCTGAACTGATATTGGTGTTTGTTATCATCTGATGATACAGGACAATGTGCAACGGACTGAAATGGCACATTAGAAGTTCAAAGCACAAAGAAAATGAATCTTCAATTTTGAGGAAATGAGTTTGCAGCATCTGTGGCATCGTTAGATAGGAGAAGTTGCCAAATTGCCAATTGCAAAAAATAATCCAGTGTAGCAGGGTTTGGAGCTGGTAAGGAAAAGCTGCCTAAGAACAAATGATTTCAGCTGAAGCCAAAGAGGATACTGACCCTCTCAGATCTTCAGTGGCTTGGACAAAGATCAAGGGAGTGTTTAGGACTAAGAGAAGGACCTGGAATTTCAAACAAAATGTGGCTGGAAACACTTTTTGAATGAGCCAGGACTGGATTTATGGCTCTTCTGCATCTGGTGCTGGTAGATGGCACCTATTCAGCACAAAAGACAGATGATGCCCCTTGATTTTTTATGGGTACATATGTCTTCCCATTCCTTTGACACAAGGGATAATCAAGCCTCAAGATTCAAACAACTCTATCAGTAAGGATTTTGAGACGGATATAAATTAAATAAAAATTCTGGAGGGTTTTTTTGGTAGTGTCTAAGTTTTGATTTGGTGCCAAGTCCCTGGATTTTTGGAGGGCTCAGACCATGACAGGTAGAAAGAAATGTGTTTCAGAACCATCAGCTCTTTGAGGTAACTGGGATTTGGTGGGTACCAGGCTGTGCAGGGTTCATCCTATTCAAAAAAATAATTTGTGCTCCTCTGTCGTGCATGTGCCCTCCATGGTTCTGGTCTTTCCCTGCCTCCTTAAGGAGGAGCTGGAAGGGAAACTATTTCTTGGGTTTCAGATCATGAGGACAGTCTCCACTGTCATCTGATGTGCTGGAAATAAAATGGGTCCTTCCCTTTTGTGTTTGGGTACTTTTCCTGGATAGTTAAAGGTAATTGAATAAATTCAGTTTTAATCACTGCATTACTCCAGTTTTCTGAAGGAGTAATGTAGTAACTTTATTTTCATTTTATTCTTAGGTAAAATTTGAAAAGACTTAAAAGAAAATGTATATTAAAATGTTATTATATTTGGATGAAGCTGATGTTAATAATTTCTCAGACCTATTCCTTGCTTGTCCTTTTCCTGTGACTTTGGATCATAAAACTGTGACTTTGATAATTAAAAAGTCTGAGGTACTTTTGAAAGAAAGTACAAAATGTTCTGCTGAATCTTTCCTAGACAGTACAGTTAAACTGGGAGTCATTTTGTTCAAGAGAGAATAAATTCTGCTGAGCTAAACTCAAGAATAAGAAAAAGAAAATTAGTAGCTGAACTTCAAGATCAAGGTAACATGAGTGCTTGAAAAGAGAAATTGTTTGCTACATCAGTGAAAAGATGACATTTGGCAATTGGACTTCTTGGTCAACATTTCTCATGAATGCTGGCCAACACTTCAATTGCCACTGAGAGAAGACGGATCTTAAATTTATGTGCTGTGAGCAACAGAATTAATACAACTAAATTCTATATGAAAGTATTAAGTCTTTATTAACCAAAAAACCCACAAAGGAAAAAATTCAGAGTTAATCTCAGTCTGTTCCTTACCTTATTTTCCATGTAGTTTATTTGTAATTGTGACCTGATCCGACATCTCCATGGAATTTACTGTTAAACAGATTAAAAATTATGTTGTAGCCTTATTTTTCTGCTTCCATAGCACCTAGAATATTATCTAACCATACCCTCTTAGCACATTATCTTGTTTCTTACATAGGTGTGTGCAAACCGAGATTATAAACAATGACAGGTTATTTAAAGTATGAATGCAGTAAATTCCAAGCATACATTATGATGAATAGCTTAGTCATGGTCTGAGAGATTTTGCACAGAATTACTAAGTTAGGTAATTACTCTTTTTAATCACTTTTAAGAATTACTTGATAACTTAAAAAGCAATATAAGCCTAAGCACCTTATTCAACCATCCCAGACTACCATGGGAACAATTACAAGTGTCTAGGTATGAAAGTTAAGATCAATAACAGAATCACCTTACTTAAAATGAATATTTTATTCCATTTCCTTTTCAGATGAAGCTGTCAAGACAATCAATGTAAAATAAAGGTGCCAGAATTTAGAATCCCCTGGAATCTGGAACGTGCATAACCTCTACTGTACTGGGTTTGCCTGGCAAGGTTTTGGTAGTGGGGGGGCTCTTGCAGAAATTTCAGAATGTTCTGTTTCAATGTCTTTTATCCAGTTAGAAGCTCTATGACTAAAACTTTGAAATTTAGTTAGGGTAGTTTTTAAATGGGAACTACAGATATACCCTGATATTCCAGTTCATCCCAATGAATGAGATGTGTCCCTAATGTTCTGCAAATCTCAGTGGAGAAAAAGTATTATCAAATGTGCCAATTGCTGTCACAAGTCTGTCACAGAAAAAAAACAGATTTTTTTTTTATTTCTAGGTCAAAAGAATGAAACTATAAACATATTTAAGTAAACCCTTTATATACTTATATAAATTGTATGTATAAAATATACTATATACAAGAATATTATTATATAGAGATGCGTATAAGTACACTTATATTGATTTATATGTAATATAAAAGTAAATATAAATATATTATTTTACAATTGCCTTGTAAGAGTTTTGTTGAAAGGTAACTTTGCCATCACGTCTTTGACTTCTTCACCATAATACTTGTCTCTGCCAGAGCTGTGATTTGATTCTAAACAAGACTTTATTTAGTTGGGAGGTAGATGAGGGAATAAATAATTCATATTGTTTCCTTTATGTTTGTTGATAACCCTGTCATTAGAGTTTATAAGACACTTTAAAGATTTTTTAAAATATAAAATATTAAACAATGTTACCACCTTTGTCTATAATTGCCCACTTGGAATGCAAGTCACTCTTGAAAGCACCTTGTAAATGTGTTAGGAATTGATCATCACAAACATACAATGTAGGAGGCACCGTGACAGAGCACCCAGAGTTGAGCTCTGGGAATGGGTGGGTGGAGAGAGGTTAGAAACTTGTTCTTGGGAGCAAACAGAGACACTTGGGGTTACAATAAAGACATCTTAACCACAGCTTGTATTTTGAAGGCTCTGGAAAAGTTTTATAGAACTGAAAATCTGAGTGAAGATCTGCTGAGAATTTCCTATCATCTTGTGTGTTAGCAGTCCACAAATGCTTTCTGCCTTAAACACTAACACAGTAATTACTTCAGATGCAAGATCACATGGGAACCTGTCTCCAAGAATAAACAGTACTTAAAGAATAGGGAGAGCTGAAATCGATGCTGACAAAATACTCTGAGATTTACACTGTCGTCTTGAACCTTTAACTCCTCAGACACGCAGAATATAAGATTTAGCAAACACATTCAATATTAATTTCTGAATAAAATAAATAATTTCTTCCTGCGGGGAAGGGTGAAGGAGATGGGTCAATGACAAGCACACTCTCCACACACTTATCTCTGATAAATACAGCCACGTTCCTTGTTGGACTGCAGGGTTAACTGGAAATGTGTTTACAGGTAGCATTGCTACAAGCATCTGTAAAATTGGTAACATGCCAGGAAAATGAAATCAAAACCCATCCTAGACTAAGTTTCTTAACATTAGCCTGAGGGCAGGGAAGGAAAGGAAGCTGGTTATTTCAGTATTTAACAATTTATTTCAGTACCTCACAATTTGGGATCTGTTTATAACCTGCTGTACAAGATCATGGGAAATGCTCTGACATGAGCAGGCCTTTCCCATTTCAAAGGCATGTGGATAAAACAGTGGACAGGAGAGTTCTTACATAATAAATTGAATATTACGTAAAAAACTTCTGAGTTGCGTGTTTTTATTCTTACCTGGGCTGATGTAAATTAGCAGCATTTTGTGGAGTTTCACTGGGGTAAGAGGGATGAGAGTGATCAAAGTGAACTAACACCCAAACAAAAACAGTAAAAACCTTTATATTTTTACCATTACCAGGAAAAAAAAGACAAAATCATTTGGTACATAAAAAAAGATGTTTCACATAAGTCTAAGGCTGCTCATTCTACCAGTTTAACAAAGCTTGTAAAGAAATTAAGCAATAGATCCACATACGATACCGATTCAGGGAAGGAATTGGGGAATCGATTCAACTGTTAGAAAATTCTGCTGTTATTGGCATATTTGAATCTATCTCTCTGCAAGTCTGGCACTCCAGACACAAAATGACCATTGTGAATGATTTCCTGAATTCCAGTCCATAGGATGCTACACAAGTGACTTTGAACAGATTAAAAATAACACATTACTTTTTACAACAGAACAATCCAGGAACCATTTTCAGGCCCTTGGACCAATGAACAGGCACAGTTCATTTCCATTCAGCTAAATTTCCAAAGCAGGGTAGTCCTACCCCAACTGCCTAGAAGGGGATGGTTCCTGGCCTAAGCTAATCCCCAAACTGCTCAAGCATGGTTGAGTGGATGCTACTTAAATCAACAAAAGTGGAAAATGTGCCAACATTTAACAATTTCCCAGCATGAACAGAGGGCTCACAGGCTGGTGCAGATGCTGCCATCACACCTAACAGTCCATCAGTGTCAAAGGCACAGAGATTTTAGTGATACCAAGCTATTGGATCCAGAATGGACTTTCCCATAGTATAAGAGGGCTTTAGATGTGAAGGTGAAACTTCAAATTCTTGTTATCCAAGTTAGAAACTACCTAAGGGGAAAAAACAACCCACACCACTCTGCTGCAGTAAGCACAGGCCTTGCTAATTATTATGACTGACATATCGTAATTCAATAAATTCCTTTCTAAATAAAATCAACCCTTCACTATACAAAACCATCAGTGGGACTTACAAATTATTCCAGACCGTAAAAAGCTTCATTGCTGATCTAATTACGCTCTGCATCTCACAGCTCTGGGAAGTGCAGAACAATCAGAGCACAGTAGGCACCAGTGCTGGATCCCCCCTCCCTCACCACAGCCCCACATGCTCCAGTGGCCAGGGAGGGGACCCTGGAGCAGTGGTACATCAGCTCCTTGGCCTCCTCTGAAGGGGAATGTGCTTTTTGGTCACTCTAACTTCTTTATGCCCCAGAATAAGCCAAAGCAGCCAGAGGTGCAGCCCAGTGAAGTGGTGGAAGGGTCCAGAAGAATCCCAGATGCTGCATGGTGTAACAGAACTAAGGAATATGGCAAGTTGGTCATGAGTCAGCAGAGTCCTGGCAGCCAGGATAGCCAACCCTGTCCTGGGGGGCATCAGGCAAAGCATCACCAGCTGGGCGAGGGAGGGGATTGTCCCACTCTGCTCTGCACTGGGGTGGCCTCACCTGGAATATTGGGGCAGTTTTAGGCACCAGAGCATAAAAAAAACATATAAAGGAGTAGCTGAGGGCACTTGGTGCGTTCAGCTGGAGAAGAGGAGACTGAGGGAAAACCTCACCGCGCTCACAACTTCCTCGTGAGGGGAAGAGGCAGGCACTGATCTCTGCTCAGTGTGGACGAGGGACAGGGCACAAGGGAATGGCCTGAAGTTGTTTCAGAGGAGGTTTAGGTTGGTATTAGGAAAAGGTTCTTCCCCCAGAGGGTGGTTGAGCACTGAACAAGCTCCCCAGGGCAGTGGGCACAGCACCAAGGCTGCCAGAGCTCAAGTGTTTGAGCAACACTCGTAGAGACAGGGTGGGATTGTTGCAGTTGTTCTGTGCAGGACCAGGAGTTAGGTTTAGATGACCCCTGTGGGTCCCTTCCAATTCAGGATATTCTGTGAGGATCAGCAGATAGAGCTGGATGTGCCAGCTGTGCACTGTGGTGGAGAGAAAAGGATTAAATCAGTTATGTAGAAGCCATAGGGAAGAAGTCAGTCAGGTCATAAAGAGTAGAAGCAGAATGCACAACAAAGGGGTCAGTAAGACAGGGCACATGCGACAAAGAAATCAGAAGAATTAGAGCCAGAAGGAGGAGCAGACAGATCATAAGGAGTGGAATAAGAAAACTGAGAAAATCTCTCTGGGGTAGAGGAAAGGAGACTTACACGAGCAAGAGATAGTGAAGAAAAGAAAAACGAATGAGCAAAAATGAATGAGTAGGACAGAAGTCATGCTTCTGCAGAAGAAGAGAGGCCAGGAAAAAAAGGAAGGGGAATAAAAGAAAGCAATTAATAAAAGGAATGAGACAGTAGGGATGAAAGGAGGGACAGGAAAGGGATATAAAACAGCACAAGGCACACACATTGGAAGAAACAAGCACTCACTTATTTATTCATACTTCTATATTTTGTGTTATCTTCCCAGCAAGCATCCCATAGCTGCATAGATATCTTATTTCTTGAGGGGTGGAGGGTGTTGCAGAGGGCTATGACAGGGGGGATGGGCTGGTAACATACCATTGCTGAGGGATTTAATACAGCTTTTGTATTGCTGAACATATATTTATTGAAATAACTCAAGCTAGTGGCTGGCACTTTTTGAGAAATGTCAATATCTGATTTGAAAGAGAAAGAAAAATTTATTTAAAAAGAAGAGCACAACAAAAATAAACAAGCCTGAGAAAATTTGAAGAGGGGAATAGACATGTGAGGAAGTGATTGGTGTCATTTGTCCACAGTTACCAGCAGCCTGCAAATATTCAACTCCTGTAGATTACCAAATGCTTTTTGCTATTTGAATGACATCTGAAACAGAACAGAGACATGATTTATCTCTCCTGAATATTGCATTAACACAGGATTAATACTGCCTGATGAAATAAAGTTACCTAGAGGGAAATGAAAAAAGGCATTCATTTAAAAATAATTTAAACTAATTCTTGTATTGTTCAGATATTTTGTTGGAATTTTTAAGGCTTTTCAAGAAACATTTGAAATTTTTAGTTTTCTTCTTTGTCCATTTCTTTCTATCTCAGTGATTTCTCTGAAAAAGAGACAATTCCATGCAAACGAGGGCAACACATCAGAAGGTTTCATATCTCACTGTTAATCACTACAACAAATGTACTTATAACCCCTCGGACCATTTTGATGGAAACCACAGTTGAAAAATGTTACTATCTTGGCCAGCAATAATTGCCTGCTAGCATTCATTGATATTAAATTTTGATTCATATTTATATTTCTACCTGTCCATTTATAGGGCAGTTTCAGAGTGCCCAGAGCATGGCTGCCAGGTTGACAAGTCATCCAGTATCACATCCTGGCTTTTTATTGGATTCATTTTTCCTTCAGCAAGTGTTTGCTCTTGATGCTTAATTCAGAAGCTTCTTGATTCTGTGCTGGGAATAAAAATACGGAATTGGTTCTCCAATTAGCAAACATTTTCAGCTGAAAAACTATCAAATCAATACCATATCCTCGGCAATCATTTTACTTACAAAAGTGTGACTTTTTTTTCCCCCAAGAGCTCTCAATGCCCATTTTTCAGCTAATTAGCTGCCTGTCTGCTTTGTCCAAGTGGCAGAGTTTAATTCCAAAACGAAAGACTTGAAAAACACATGAAGGTCCTCCAAAAGCAAATGACTTGCATTCAAACAAACAAAAATTCAGTGCTGCCTTTCTTCCTATGAAAGGTTTCTTGTGCAAATTAAAACTCAATGCCTAAGAAAGATTGGGAAGACATTGCTCTGGTCATGTTATGCTCTTTCATGCTATTTCTTCCCATGTTTTCTCCTCTGAACCACCTGTAATGAAGACAATGAATAACAGCAATTATATTAATATGTAAGTATTGTGGTTGCTCGTAGTGACATTAAAATACTGTTAAAACACGTCCATCTCAGCAAACATTCTTACAGATTTTATTCATTCCATCAGTGGGAATGCAGCTTGTTTTACTTGAATGAGAAGGTTTTATCCACTTGAATACTTTTGATGTGCTGGCTGGGTGTTATTTTCATTCTGTAAGTAGCAGAATATAGCAAGAAGTGGGGTTAAACCTCTTGCTGATGGTTTAAATTAATGGGTTTTAATGTCACATTTTGCAGTTTCCAGCTGAGTTTGATTGAAATAAGGGCTCTAACCCTGCATTTTCATCCTGCCTGTGCACTGGTTCAGGATAGATTGCAGGAACTCACGTAAGGGAAATCCATTAAGGATTTCTAAATGCATGGATATGCACAGAAATACAACTCACTCAGGGAACAGCAACCAAGCTACAATCTGGGAAAGTAATAGAGGGAATGGCCACAGATAGATTGCCCTCTGTCTGCTGGTAGCATATCAAAGGACTGGCTTAACAGACTGTGCTCTCTGGCCAATGAGTTCCTGAGGCTTTTTGGATAACTTAATGCACTACTATATGTTTTTGGCAAAATGATCTCCTCTACAGTAAAAGGCTAAGTTTGGAAATCAGTCTGTGGGAGGGGGTTGTGTGTTTTGTTTTGTTTGTTTGGTTTTGTTTGGGTTTGTTTGGGTTCCCCCTCCCCCCCCCCCCCCCCCCCGGGTTTTTTGTTTGTTTGTTTTCCAGGAAAAAAAAAATAAATCAGTAGCTCTGTTTCTATTCTATGAATTTTGCAGCTGTTCTTCCTCAGTCTTCCTCTCCTTATAAGAATAGTTTTGGCCAGATTTACAGTGGCATTTAAACATCCAGTTTAGTGATGGATGATATTTTCAGAAGTGAATTGAATGGATAATGCACTTAATTCTGAATAAACTCACTGGCCTAAACATGGGATTTCTGATGATCCTGTCAGCATTTATCTGCATCTTTACATGCCTAAACATCTTTGTAGATCTAATCTTTCATTTAGACTTTACCAGAAGCAGAAAATTCAACCCTGTGCAACTCATCTGTGTTATCTCCTGGATGCAATGAAATATCCAGCACAATCTGAGAAATACACACATTGAGTAGCAGGGGATTCAATAACCCTTCCTATTTTCTAGTCTATCTCATTTGGGCACATTACTATCACTAGGCTAGAACATTTTTTTTTAGCTAAGTCGTCTTTGGCTACTGCTGCCTTTTCTTCCTCAGAAATACATCAACAACCATGAAAACATACAGTAAAACATGTGAAGATGAAGATATTGTTGTTAAATAGTTGGAAAAAATATTATGGATTTACTCAACAGCTGCAACATCAATGGCACCTGAAAGAAATGTCCTTTCCCAAATGGCAGAACTGCACAGAACACAGCAGTTGTGTCACATGAAGTGCAGGTAAAACAGCACTGGGGATGAACATCCAATAGTTACAAACACAGCACAAAGTTGTGGCTGCCAATCCCAGGAAGTGTTCAAGGCCAGGTTGGACAGGGCTTGGAGCAACCTGGCCTAGTGGAAGGTGTCCCTGACCACAGAGTTGGAACTAGATGATCATTAAGGTCCCTTCCAATCCAAATAAGTCACTGATTCTATGACTTGAACCAAATTTTGTTTGTTATAAATACAGAGTATTTTAAATCATTGGAAAATTACTATAAATGTCTGCTTCTAGGGAACTTAGAGCTGTAAGAGCCTCTATCTGCACACATTATTTTAGGATGAATGTAATGATTTGTGCATATGGTCACTCCAGTTTCTGTATTTGTTGACAGCCATTACTCAACACACCAGGTCACTGCAGTCCAGCATCATAATCACTATTATAGTTCCATCCCAGGACAAGTAATTTTACCTGCCCTCACTCCAAGAGCACCTGAAGGGATACCTAGAAATGTTGTATGTATATTTTACTTAAACAACAGCATTTTGTAAAACAGGGGGAGAAACTGCAGAGCCACAATCAGCACTTTCTTAGATGTCTGAAGTGGGGAGAGGACGAGTTGCTTTTTTGTAGGAGGATGATTAATGAATTGTTGACAGTAGTAAAGAAGCAGACATCTTGGAAATATTATTATGGATCACATATCTCTTCAAACAGCAACTCTGCCTCCGTAAAACATTTTATTTGTTATATTGTGCAAATCGATTGTAATTTGCTACTGGCTTCTTTTCAAATACATTTCTTCATTGCTGCCTTGGTAAATAATAAATCACACTAACTATTATTTCAAAATTGAGTGTTCCAATTTAGTTATGAATGGAGAAAGTAGAGGTACTTCAGGGTATAAAGTCTTTTAGCAGTTCACAGAAAAATAGCTTCTTAAGGATAAGCACATCAAAAATCATTAAAGGCAGACTAGACCATAGGAGCACACGTGCCTTTGTGACTGAAGGCAGCCTGACAAAACACTGACAAGGTTATGCTAAATCAAATATTCTGTTCAGATTTGTCTTCAGACATAAATCAGAAATTTATATATATATATATATATTTGTTTCTTCCAGATTACCAACTTGTGCTTTGTACAATAAAAGAGATTTGTTTCTCATGCTCAGTACGGACAAGTCATGCTTTTCATATAAGAAATAAACCTGAAGGAATAAAATCGATTCTACAAAGTTATTAGATTTGGATGGGTCTAGTACATCTCTGAAATCTAATGGATAACCTGTATTAAGATGAGCTATTAATTTTTGTTTTCTTGCCTGGTTTTACATGATGTAAACTTTAAGACTCGAATATTTATGCATCCAAAACACAAAGCCATTGAGAATTGAGAAAATATGCAATATTGGTTTAGGTTTCTCTTTAAAGCTATTTATCCTTTTATTTGGGTGTGTGTTTTCTTTATTCAGTTTTCTTAACTGAAATCTTTTTGACAAATACCACCTAAAACAAAAGCAAGGCTTTTGTAACTATTATAAGTGGACTTCTAGTGACGGGCATTTCTAGAAGGTGCAATTATTAATGAATTATACAACTCTGCTTTGGGTTTTTCCATTCTTTCTTTCCTCTTTTTTTCAAAATAAGGCTTGTTGGTGTTTTTTTTCCCCTGATCTTTCTCCATAGAGGCTTGATACAGAATGACTGTGATTGTGTGCAAAATAAGAATAAAAATGACCTTACAGCTTGAGCAAAATGCATTTAGCATATGACTTTGACATATGAGAAATAGTTTTGCTAAATGGGGGTTTCATTACAGTCATTTCTGAATGAGAATGTAAACCAGTATTTCTAAATAAACTAAGAAGTACTCACCTGGAATTGGAGAACCTCTGCCAGAACTGCTCACAGACTGCAACTTCCAAAGCATCACTTTTAAAGGTTTGCACTTTGCAATGGATAAATTTAGATGAACATTTGCTTTAAAACAGAGTTTCAGGAATTTACTGGACCCTTTCCTTCTGTATGTTCAAACAGCCTGCTTGAAGGAGCTCTGCAATTAGAGATATACATTAAAAATATACCTTCATAAAATAAGGAACAATCTAAGTCATGGCTGCCCATCAACTTCAGGTTTTTAACCAAATAGGAACATACTCCTGATTTTTTTTCATGTGTCCACCTTTACCTTTTTCCTACAAAGAGGCAGTTTGGTAGTGAGAACTTCCTATTAAACCCTCCTATTCAGTTGCTCAAGAAGAAAATATGGAAACGGCAGTTGGGGGTAAAAAAAATAGAACTGCAGATCCATAATCACTACTCTGTGATCTGTTGTGCTCCTGACATACATTAAGGAGATCCCTTGGAGAATTCTGTCTCCACTCATTATATCCCAGAAGAGTCTGGTTTCATTGACCTTGCTCTCAGTACAGTGCCTTATGTCCTACTGATTTAAGGAGTTTTATATAATGAGTAGATGAAAAGGGGTGACATTAGCTCAGAGAGCCATAATATATAAAATGTTCTTTGCTCAACACTAATTAGTTTACTTGATTTTCATCTGGTAGGTCTTGTCTCCAAGGTACAGAGAATGCTTTTGATTTCACATGCCATAACATCAGACACTTAAATTCTTTAGTTTCATATCCTGTTCTGGGGGTGGTAATTTTGCTTAAATAAAATCTTACTTCAGCAAATAAAAACGAATTTTTTGTCTTGAGACTTTAAAAAAATAAAAAAAGTTCTTTTTATTGGGGGCTTGGGGAAATAGATGATGAATTAGACTTTTTGATAACCGAAGATTAATATTAGTCTGCTCCCAATCAAAAATCTTCAGCACTTGAATGCTGAACACTTGAACAGGGAGGCTCGTTGACACAGCCTCCAAGACAATAAACCAAAATAGATACAGCTGCTGAAGTGGAAGTTGCTTTCAGCCAATGAATTTCCTGCCTGTCAGATTTGTATGCGTGTTTGAATGTGAGGGTAATGAAATAACATTATAGATTTCTGAACCAGGGCAGCCTTTATTCAGATAAGGTTATAAGCAAATATGGTTTCGAATGAGTGTCTGCTGAAGTAATATAATCCATTCCCCACTTATTCTCAGGAGCTTAACTGTTTGCTGCAACATTTAAACAAGCCCAGAAGTGCAGGCTGGGATCATGTACAAAGAGCTTTGCACCTTGGGCAAATATAGAGTACTAAGGTCACAGGAGCCATATTCAGACAGTTTAGAGTGAGTCTGTGCAGACTTAATTCTTTATGCCCAGTGTTTCCTTTCACATCTCAAAGCCAGGCAGTAATAAACGAAATTAATTGAAATTTAACTGCCAAATCAGTGTGAGACTCAAAGGTTTTATGTCAAGATAAATAGCATACAATGCTGAGGCCAGACTGCCAGGCAAATACAAACTGATAGATCAACACTACATGTTTATAACTCAAAAGTGAACATTTCCAACGAAAAGTAGGCAAAATTGTCAAAATCACTTCACTGTGATGCAGGCTTTAAATAATTAAAATTATATTTGAATGTATAGTTTTGAAACATATTCAGTTGAAAAACTCACCAGAGGGTTAATGTTAGTCCCACTCTGCAATGCTGACAACACTCCTTATCAGGAGGAAATACAGCAGCACTTGTGGGATGAACATTTTGAAAAGCCTTTAGACTCATCAGTGAAAAGTCTGGGATCACCAGTATCACCACAGTATTCAGCACAAATGCCATAAAAGCAGTTAAGTGGAGAGAGGTGGAGAACAGCAATGAGCTGCTCCCACTCACACCAGGCACAAAGTGAGCAAAGAACCACGTGCCTGAAAGAAGTGGGGCCATATCTACAACTGGATCTGATGAAAATTCTCCAGTTGCAAATGTAAACTATAATGGGTTATTAAAATATTAAAGATAAAAGTGACCTTTGGTTATTGGGGTTTGTAAGTTTAGCTTTCTTTTCTTTCAAATCAGGAAGAAAGAATTTTGAGCTATTCAAAAGCAATGGGTTGGCAGTAGAGATTAAATTAAAATGAATAGCATGACCATGACAGAATTAAAAATATGTTCTATAGAGCTACTGAAGATATGTATTTCATTACCATTTCATTCTTCTAAAGAAGTCTTTTAGCTTACTCTCAAAAGGCTGAAGTTGTGACCAAAATATTCAAGGCAAGGACCAGAACTGCCCTAAAGAGTATTTAAGTCATGGGATAGTTTTTCTGAAGAACACAAGTAAACAGGCAAAGTGGAACAGACACATTCTGGGAATAATTATTGCCTCCAGTATATTAAGTTATTCAGCAGTAGGCTATTCAGCAGTAATTATACTACCCCTGGGCAAGGATGATTTAGTGTAGCACACTGGTGAAAGCTGCATAATTAAGAGAATGGGATCTGGCTACTATTTAACACACCTTTCCAAATGTTCATTTGATCCAGTTGGCAAGAGCCACAATGGACTGTATTCCATGGGAAGGTTAGCACTGTGTCTTGTATTACAGTGTCTTGAGTGCTGCAGCATTTAGCACTCTGTAGTCAGAAGGTCAAACTCTGCCCTTATTTAACTCTGTGTGAGCCAACCAGCTCACACAGAATTGCATGTGTCTAATTAAAAGCTGCATGTGGTCTGCTGGGCCACCCTCTGATGTTAATACTTAATGCACTTTAGCACAATTTTTTCTGGTGATGTTAAAATCAGGCTGAACAAAGCCACGTATAGGTCCTAAAATCAGCTATAAAGCCTCATATGCTTGAATAGGAAAAAAAATTAGTTATTTAAAAGAAAGAAGAAATATTTTGGTGTTTGAGACTGTTTATATGATATTGATGATTGTTCCCTTTTGTCTGCTGTTCACATTGTGAGATTCACAGGAATGGGGGAAAAGAACCTCTGGAACGGTTATTACAATATCACAAAACCACTCGGACTCCCTTTCTATCCATACTTGTTACAGAATAGCAAATCAGGACATAAAGAGGTGTGAATCTGTTCCATAAGGCTTAGAAAGTACCACAGTGTAAGCAACCAATTCAGCCACACCTCAGTTGCTGAGTTTACACATCCTGCAGAATCCATGCTTGGAAATACTCACCTGGGGGCTTTTACCTTGTCCCTGTGCTTCAGTCAGCTCGGAGAGCACTTTTCAAGAACAAGGGATTTGAAAGGCACCTGACACGGGGCGATATTCTAAAACATCCCACTTGGCTATCTTTGCTATGGCAGGAGTTCTTTCTTGGAGCCTTATACCCACACATGGAGGACTATCAGCAAACATCTGACAGAGACAGCCAGCCTGGAATGCCTCCAGCCCTGGAATCTGGCTCTGTGCCTCGGCTCTTTGGCTCAGTCTCTGACAGATCCCATGACTTGCTTTACAAGCAGTAGCAGTGGCAGTTTGGAAAAGCCTCCAGGGGAGGTCATGAGGGGATTGGCTTGGCTCCTCCATATCATTTGTCTTGTCTGAAATTAATTTTGAGGAAGCTGTTCAGCATTGCTTAAAAATAAGATTATGTGTTAGCAATAGCCATTCATTTTCCTGCTTAGGGTAAAGTAACAGAACACAGCATTCAAATGCCAGGATTTATGTCACTCTGGGGAAACACGTTCTAAGCAATTTGATTTTTTTTAAACATTTCTCAGTTATCCTGTTTGATACAGACATCACAAATAGTGAAAACCTATAGCTCTGTAGAAAGAAAATAAATAAATCTAGGTTTTAGGAGCCTAGAAAAAATATAGGAAAACTTAACATTTCTTACTCTTTTGTCTTAAAAGTAAAACCAATAAAACATTGCATTTCAATTTCTTTTTTTACATTCTTTTACTACTTACTTCTGAGAACTTACAAAATCCTTCAGGAAGAACAGTTGGCATTTTTGCATCTCTTGCTATTTCACAGCAATAAGACTCTGACTTACATTTGAAAAAAGCTGAAGACAATTTGACTAAACTTATTTACAAAGTCACTGACTTCAATTAAATTCTTCAAGGTTAAGCCAAGTTCAAAGATGACCTAATAATTCTATAGCCCTCCAGATATCATCTTCTATGACTTGTTTTGTTATCAAGACCTACTCAGAATTACACTAGGATTTTAGCCATCTTTCACTATTACCTTCCCTCGCTGTTACCAATCATTTATTGTGTATTTCTTCCTTTTGTCATATATTGTTCAGTTGCTTATCTCTTCTGGCCCATTGCAATTGCTGGTAGATTACTTTCTCACTTTGTTTTTCTATTATTATTATTATTATTATTTTTATGAAAGAAAATAGATTTTCCTGGGGGGGAAAATAAAAATTAACAAAATTCAATATCCAAATCATTAAATATTGGGAAATGGAATAGAACTGCAGGATGTTGTAGCTTGTGCCTGCCCTTTGCTTTAAACACAACCCTGAAAGCAGGATGCTCACATATGAGGACACTTTTCAAGGATGCAGGAAGGCCAGTAGCAGGAATTTATTCCAATTCTGATGTGAATCAGAAGGGTATCACAACACAGAGGTGTCCAAAGAGAATGTACCAAGCCAGGACAGAGCTGGACAAAATTCACTGTGCTGAAAGCAGGCTCTGGTGTAAAAGCCAGATGGGTGAGGATTTAGGGGCAGACTGAACTTGCTTTGGACTCCGCTTATCACTCATGGATATGCTCAGCACAAACAGAAAAGCATCAGAAGCTGACTGAGAAAAGTCTGAAGTCACTTAAGGACAGTGACTCTGCAGTGAACACACCACAACACCAATTTGGTTCTTTCACCACTCTTTGACTTCACCGATGAGTCAAAAATCAAGCTCTCATTTTTAGCTGGTTGCAAACAAACTGTACAAGATACTGAAAAAGCTTCCAGGACTTACATCTGTTATCACAAACACAGATGAGATTCTGCCTCTGGGCGAGCAGCCGTAGGTTCTTCATGATTTACCGTACAGGGGAGAATTTCAGCATCAGTCCACCCAATTTCCACAGCATTTTGGAATTTTTAGGTTTCTAAGCCTGCACATGCTTCTCAACAAGCACCTGGTAATTTGAAAAGAACACAAAAACAGAATACAAAATAAAATTTAAAAAAAAAAGAGAGAAAAATAAAATAAAAACAAGACAGCTGCTTATAGCATTGGGGGCAAGAACAAGTTTGAGATGAAGAAGGAATCTTTATCTCAGGGAAAGGCAATAGTGCTTCCTGCACATGCCTCAACAGTGGTTTCTCTGCTGTAATGCACACTTTGAACTGGCTCTTTTCTCCTTCTCATTTGTAGCTCAGAGCCTAATGATCCTTGTTGCTAAGTCACGTCAGGGAAACGCTACAAAAGGACAAGTTCTATTTCAACAAATGAGTCTATATTGGCACACACAATTTTCATCTGTGTTCCAAGGAATTATTTTGATCTGCAAACTTAAATTAAAGCTCATTCCTGGTCTTTTAGCAAGGCACATTGCCCTGGGAGCTTATACTCTAAGTAACACTTAGTGTCATTGCTCTCTTCTCTTTTGGAAAACAGTGGATGCTTAGAATTAATTCTCAAAGCTGTGAGAATGTGCAAAATGCACAAAACTTCAGGCAATGGCATATGTAGTGACACTGTGCATTCATATACCAGCTGTAGTCAATATTTGTGATTTATAGGCTGGAATTTAATGACCTCTTACATACTTATTACAAAGATTAATATAATTTTGACTCCAAACTCCCACCAGCCTGTGTGCACAGCAGTCTGTAACATGATAATTTTTCTTGCCACAAGTTGTACAGCTCACCTGAAAATGTTTCTCATCACTATGGTGCAGATTATTGCAGTAGTTTCCACACTGGAAATGAGAGAACTTGCTGGAACAACAACAGAAGAGTGTGATACGTCCTCTCACAAAACCTCAAACCTGCAGATTTATTTGCTCTAAAACCTCACTGACTCACGAGTGTGCAGGAAAAGAAGGTATGAGAAGAGAAGGTGACATGTACAAGTTCTGCTTCGTGTGCAGCTCAACACTGATGTGGCTCCTGTGACACCTTCTACAAAACCCGGGGAAAACAGAAAGGACAAAGTGACACAAAGGGCTGGTCCCTTCATTCTAGAGCCTACCCAGGTGGAAGCTTGCCATCTGTACAGGCCAAAGATCAAAAGCAACAGGGGCACTCAATCTTTATCAGGCATCATGGAGAATCTTTGGGAACTTCACAGTCCACAAAGATCTCTGCTTTAACAGATATTTATAATTTCCTTTCGACCTACAAATCTCCAGCACACTTTTACCATTTCCAGTTGAGTTTTTAAATATTTGTTCTATCTTTCTTTTTTTCCCCTTGAATATCAAGGACAAATCTCAAATTATCCTACAAGAATGTCAAAGCTCCTGCCTTAAAATTAAATCCTATCCTATCCCAATGCAAACCAGAGTACTTCCTGACATCTCAGTAGACACAGTCTAAATTAAGTGTTCACTCAGGAAAAAAAGAAGTATCCAGGCACCTTACTTTATAATGACTTTAAAATACAACAAGGACTACCAAATTTGAATACCACATGTTCTGGTTTTTTCCAGTGAGCTATGTTTTGGTTTACAAAAGAAGCTGAAGACTGTTCTTCTGTAGAGAGAAAAAGAGGAAGAGAAGTAAATACTAAAGATAGAATAAAAATCCTTTGAAGGGGAATTGAGTGCTTGCCTACTGCTTAAGAAAAATGCACTATAAAGCAGCTATTGATTTTTTCATTCAACAGCACTGAATGTTTTATTGAAAAGGAGCAATGCTCAGTAATTTGAATTTTCAATTAAGGTAGCACGTTCCTTGGACACATTTACTACTGCACTCCAGTGACATTTATTTGACTTTTAAAATCCCTCTACTATTGTATTCGTGTTTGTATAGATCAAACTCCCAAAACAGAAAGTGTTGGGATTATAACACTGCTGATTATAGACATGTCTGGAGGGCTCTGTGGACAATCTAATGACTTTATTTATAGGTAGGACAATGTGTAGTCAGACAGAGTTGAAGGAAAATATGCCACTCTGAGAGAGATTAGACAATTCAGTATTTCAGCTGAGAAATATTTACATTTTATTTGCCTTTACAGGCAGCGTATAGTTGCAGTGAAGTTAAACTAGTTTTTAATAAAAGGTTACATTTTAGAGGACTGGGGGGAGGTTTTCCTGAAATTCACACTTCTGAAACTCATCAGCTAGTTATTTATATAAAAGATTCAGCTGTAAAATAGACTGCAGCATTTCTGGACTACAAATAGATAATGATGGCTCATACTGAACTCTCTTCTGGAGAAAAACTGGCTGGAAACCTGACAGTTTTCATTGCCCCATGGAGAAGTGGGGAAGCTTGACCTCCATACTGGCAAATTTATACTTCTAGAAACAGATTTAGTCTTTCCTTGTCATAGGTGTTCCCTGTTCAAAAACCTTACCACCTACTTCTGTTACTGGAAGGATTTGGGTAATCCTTGGGAATTTTACTAACCATGGGAGGCACAGCTTGGAGGCAATTTATTTCATCAAAATTGCAGCACGGGTTGCAATTCCCACCAATTTGTGATGTGTTGTGCTTAAAATCTTGTTCCTTGCCCTAAAAATCTAGATATGAGTGAAAGGAACACACCTCATATGCAAAGCCAAGAAATTCCCGTTGTTTTAACTGAAATCCAAAGCCTTAGTGCAGTTGCAGTGATACCAGTATTTATGTCTCAAAATAAATTAGGCTAAATTATGCAGTTAAGTGTTGTAAAACCAGTGCTTTTCTATGGTGTTGTGCCTACCCTTACCCATGTTTTATTTCTTCTCACCCCTGGAACTACTTGAGACCATTTTTACGTGCTCACATGTTCATTCTTCTCTACTTTGCAAGTACATGTTGCATTCAAATCTTCTATAATACATATGGTGTGTTTTCAAGAATGTTGGACATCTGTTCTTTCTTCATTTTGTTACCTATCCCTCAAGCTAGTTTTACCCAGGCTTGTTTCCTTTAACAATATTTATGCACTGGAGAGTCATTTATAGTGTTCTGGACTTTGGTATCATCCTATGCCTGTAGATTCACACCCCTGCTGTTTTCTCTTGCCCATACTCTTCTATGCTGCATTTTTGTTCCAGGGTCATGGGTAGTTCATTCTGCACAGGGAAGCTACTTGCTTTTCCCAAACACCAGTCACAGAAGTACAGATAACAATGTATAAGAATGCATATATGTATATTTAGACACAGGCACACCAATTAGACAATTGGACTAAAGCTAAACATAAAAATTAAAAAAATAGATGGTAGCACCTGAGTATCAGACAATTGTTGTTACAGCTAAATAAGCAAAATCAGAGCACACACACAGGCCAAACCAATTCCAGACAAAGCCTGCCAGGTCCTAAGACCTACGTTGTTATCTTAACAAAAGATATTTGCTTTTGCAAGCGATAGCAACACCAGATTTACAAGGATGCAAGAGAATAATTTCACAGAAATGGTATGAGAAAAAAAAGTCAGTAAATCAACGGTGTCTTCCATGGCTCTTAATTTGCTTCAGCAGTCTTTCTGCTACTGGGGGAAAAAACAAATTTTGGTGCTGATTTAATACTTGCTGCATATGCAGTGAGTAGTGTCCAGATAGCATTAACCTTTTCTACAATCCAAGCCTTTTCCCCCTGAAAAATCACTAATTTCTCTCTTTTGTTGTTCTTCTTGTTTTGAGTTTTTTTTGTGTGATTTTTTTGGCCTTTTTTTGTTTTGTTTTTGTTTTGTGTGTTTGTTTTTTGTGGGTTTTTTGTTTGTTTGTTTTTGGGTTTTTTTTGTTGTTGTTGGTTTTTTTTGCTGATGGTGAAGATGAGTATACTTATCTATTACTAAGAGGCCACTGTTTGGGGGCATCCCAGACAAATCCTTTCTTCTAACCTTTATAACACCAGACGTTTTCAGACAGGCAAGTGACTTCTTGGAGGACAAGAGGAGCTTCCCAGTATCTCTACAAGACTGAGCCCACTCAATATATTGTAGTATTTAAGGTGCCTTGTTTCTCTATGTGACCCTTTAATCAGGATGGACTCACAGATGTACTCAGAGAACTGCTCCCAGCCCTGCTATCATCTGACTGAGATTTCCTGTTAGAGCTAATGAGGTTCTGCTCCCACTTAATCTCTAAATATGGCACAGTTCACGCTTTTTAGTTTGCTTAATGACATGCTATTAATAAAGACATGACCTGAACAGCTACTTGCATTTATTGTCTTTCTAACCCCTCCCCATTTTTTGAAATTATGCTAGGGTAATTTAATTTTTTAAGTTCATAAACTGTTGTTTTGTTTGACAAATTGTATATAATCATCCAGCACTGCCATGAAGGCCCTCATCAAGGTCAGTGCATAAGATAGCAATTTATCCAAAACATTTATCATGATATAGAAATTGCTTTGCTACTTTTTCAAGTAGCAAATTTATTTGCTAGCAGCATTGTTATAGCCTTATTGACAGAGTGGTAGCCAACCCATACTAAAGAAGGGTTGAGTCCTCTGTAATTACATGTTTTTTCAAGCAATTTCAAGTTATTGAAAGCACAGAACTATGCTTAGCTATAACTTTGTTGAACACTAACTATGCTGACAGAACTATTCAATATCTTGTTTTTCCAATGAGAAATAGCCCTGGAAAAAGGTACAACAACCTATCCCTTCATTGAAACAAAATAATTGGTGATAGCACAAGAACCAAAAGTTTTTGCTGGATTTAATGAAACCGTAATATAATTCTCTGATCAAAATCACTACCAGACAATCTTGGTGCAAATGAGATTTTTTTGTGGGTTTGTGTATAAGACTCAGATATTAAACAACAGAGAATTAACTCTGCATCATTATTTTAAATTGAAAACAAACATGCAAACAAATGTTAATTACCTTTAATTTCGAGAACAAGAAACCTTGTTTGTGTGAGTGAAATCAGAGTGCACTGAATTTTAATGGGATTTGAGTGTTTTGTCTCTTTAGGCTTGATTTGGTCCTAGCATTTTTTAAATGCTTCTAAAGCATTTTTTGCTTCTATTTTTGCTTCTAAAGGACACCAAGTTGCCCAAAGAATATTAAAGTTCTCTGTTTACAAAGCTCTGTTCCTTATTTTGAACCAGATATTACAAAAGAGAAAAATACCTAAATTGTGCTGGTATGGATCTATTTGTTCTGAGAGGGGAGTCTGTCCCAACATCCAAGCTCTTAAAAATGTTAAGGACTACTGGTCCCTGGATAAGTTCCTAGGGTGTACTACTGACAGCAGAAGTTTTGCACTCCTGGTCATAACCTTTAGAGACCAGTTGGTCCAGGTAATTTTCTGTCCAAAATAAATTTCCAACAGATCTTAAGATATTTTCAACCATTTTCCAACCTTCTTAAGAAACAGCCCAGGTATCACTGTTTTCTAGTGTCTCGAAAGCAAGAAGGAAATACAGCCTTCAAACACACCAAGGCAAAACAAAGAGAAAAAAAAAAAAGGAGTGCCCCAAAAAACTGCTGAGCTTTAGAAATTAAACTTAGGAATTATATGCATTCCATATGCTTACAAATGATCTTCATTAGCACCTAATTACAATTTAGTTCAACTAATCAGATGATCAACTGCATTGATTCTTATCAGCTTATTAACCCTAATATAAAGTATTATGAAAATTTACAAGATTGCAGTTGACAATTCCAGTTATTTTCAAGTGCTTTGTTCTCTGAAAAAAAAAAAAAAAAAAAGGGATTACATTTTGCATTCCTGCTTAGAAAAAACTGCATTCAACTGAAGGAAGGAATGAAGATGGTGTATAATAGCATGGTCTGGCCTACATAAATTTAAGTGTGAATTTGAGAGTGCACAGAGCCTCATTAAGTTTCTGCCTTAAATAAATTCACACTTTCAGATATTTTAAATGGGGTTCTACAAAGGTACAGTGTGAGCTATTCCTAAACAGAACTTGAACTGTTGCTGCATCAAGCTGGAATGATCATAAATGGTGAATGACTGAAGACAATGAGAAATGAGGACATACCTGGAGCTCTGAATTTCTGTGTGTTATGGTTGAATACTTCCCGTCCTGATAAATCTTCTCTTCCTCAATTTTAATGCTGAGGGGATCTGAGAACAAGAGATGAGCCTGGCCTGAAGTTCACCTTTCTGAAACACTACAACTCTTACAGAATTCCTGGGTGACTTGTGTTCCTTGAGAGTTACAAGCTGAAATCAGAGATATTGCCTGATAAGTAAGTTAAGTGCCAAAATAGACAGTAAAGATTTAAATTTTACCATATGAAGAATACCATCAGGAAACTATTCAGTGAAACTAAGAGTCTCTTCTTTGTACACACATGGACAGTTAATAAAGGGGTCTCAAATTTGTGTTTAAGAAACTTTTAAGCTTTTATAGAAAATTATAGAGACTGTCCTCATACACTTTTTTAATTTATTATATATATATATACACCTTTATATGCACACATAAACATATGAATTAGACATAACCTTCCTTTAGCATTCATTCTTACCTCCCAATGACACTACTGAGTTTTTCGCTCCATTCAGGTGCTTGAAACACCTCTCACACAAGAAGCTTCTGTAACACAAGAAAGTGAAATACAAAACACTCTTTAAATGTAAGGGGAAAAAAAAAACCCCTACCAAACTGCTTTACGATAAGAGGGATCAAACAGTGGAGCAAGCTGCCCAAAGAGGTCATGGATCTCTCCTTAAAAATACTCAAAAATCCAGCTGGACAACGTCCAGGAACATGCCCTGGTTGCTCCTGCTCTGAGCAGGGATAACAGACTATACAGTCTGCAGAACTCTGTGCCAACCTCAGTGATTCTCTGCTATAGCTTTTATTGCCAGGGTTATGTGAACATCCTGTGTAAAAACCCTGGAAACATTACCTTAAATCCTCTGCTGCTTTAGGGGCTAACCCTCATCTTCCAGTTTTATTTCCAATAGTGTTCTAATGAGAAAACCTCTAGTGGAAAGCAGCACTTGCTGTTGGATCTATTAAATATGATTAAAAGAAAGAGGCTGAAGTGCAATTAAGGTAAATATTTCACTGAGTTTTATTAATCTTCAGAGATTGTATCCAAAGCATACATACTGAAGTCTGAGAGTCATTGTGTTAAATCTCATGAGAACAGAGCTGTGTGCTGTGGATATAAGGTGTGACAGGGCATTACCTAGTAAGACTTTAACACACATAATTATTTTAACATTTTTCAGTCTTTTTTTGCTACTACCACTGCACACAAAATTCTCCCAGTTTAAAAAGAAAAAAGTAAAGTAGTATTGTGACTCATGAAGAATAGAATTAGCAATACAGATGTTGAAAGCATAAAATTGATTCTATTCTGATCTGTTTACAAGAGACAGAATATGAAATAATAATATACAGACATTTAAGTGTTAAATTCTTTTGAAGACAGTAGGGAACTGTTATTAATTTTTGAAAGTGGCAAAAACTGAATGCTTAAAAAATGAAAAACTCTTTTCAGTAACACAAGACATTTTAATTTAGGTCATATGTCAATAACCTCCTGTTGTTCCATTTTGGTCTAGTTTTATTACCTGCTTTCTTGTCTCTGCCTTATCTAACAGCTTGTGGAAATAACAATTTGTGTCACTGACTTACCTTTCAGTCTCTCTGATCATTTTCTCATTCAGATGTATTTTCTATTTCATCACCTTGCCCCCAATTCACTAGAATAGAATGGAAATATGCAAGAAACGATATTCAAAAGTCAAAATATCGTATACTCTATACATTTTTGGTAGCACAATGGCAAGGTAAACTGCAGTAGCAAGACAAACACACTTCTTTTCTCATTGCCTCATTTGTGTAAAAAAGGGAAGAGTGGAGATTCTTAATCAAGTGCCTGCAGAAAGCAGGGCATTTGAAGTATCACACCACCTCCCATGCAAGTCATGAAAAAAAAAAATCAAGAGAATTGGCAACAGATGTAAAAGGTTTGACCCTACTGGAAAAAAATACAAGGTCTTGTATCCACTGGTGTAACATCCTCAATGTTTGTGATTTTAGGAATTGATCATCACTGGCCATTCCTGCTGTCTCTTTATAAAACTGAGGCAGTGTGTTAAGTCCTGTGGAACAGCAAAAATTAGAGTCTAGAATTAAGGATTAAATGTGAAATACAAAATATGGTGTTAATTCTATTGTCAACTTGGAAAAGTAAACTTTTGGAAAATGTCCTCTAATATTCCACTGGAAAAAAACTCCATAAGACAGCGCACAATAAAGATGCAGATCAAACCAATCTGCACATTATCTGAAGTTGAGGGTAGCTTCAAGAATCTGCGTTGATCTCAAGGCCTCATAATCAAATGCATTGTCTGATGCTGGAATGAAGCCAACTTGCTTTGAAAGGGCTTTGCTTTATCCCTCCAAAAGCACCAGAAAAAATGTATACAGAGAAAAAAAAAGTCTGATCTGATCTTCATTTCTTAGTAAAGTTCAGAGCAAAGATATTATAAAGAAAATCGCTTGTACCTTGCTGTGTGCTGGCAGAGAACGTGGAAGCAGATATAAAAAATACAGAATGGATCTCAAATTAAAAATAGAAGGAATAACCTTTGTGACTTTGTAGGAAACAATAAGTGTGACAGAAGAAAATCTAAATTCTTGAACTTTAAATCTTAACTACAACACTGGTTATACAGATGGTTGATGATTTGGTGGCATTACCACCATTAGCTGTGCCTGATGTCCACAGTACAGCACTAGCCATGAATCTCACATTTAATCTTCATCATCAGGGACTAGCACACATTAACTGGACATTATTTAAATACAACGGTAATGAACTCATCTATTAAAATCATTACAATCTATCTCTCCACATGACAACAGCACGTTCTCTATCAGTCTTTCATATCCATTTTTAAGCCATCAGCACTGCACTGCCACATGGAAAACCTCTTCTAGCTCTTCTGCGTTCTTTTGCAGCCACATTAGATTGTCTTAACAATTTGGTGACCTCTCTGTATACACTAAGATCCATAAGTCTTTAAAAAATAAAGCAGCAAGACACAGGAATTAGTTGCGTGCTTAGACCTCTCCTGTGAAACACTTTACTGTTCAATCCACAGAGATGAAAGAGCTCCACAGGAAACAGCCATGGAAATGAAAGCATTTGGAAGCTTTCTTTTGTAATTTAAGTATAGGCAAAAAAATCCAGTAAAAAAAACGTACTTAGTGATGAGTACAGACCTTAGTTCTGTTTGCATTTAATACTTTATTCCCCAAACTCACCTGAATGGGAAACTTTTGGCATGCACTTGTTTGGGGATCACTCACAGTGGTGTTTGAGTGAATTTTGTATTTATTTTAGACTGTAATCAGACATTTTATATGACAAGAAGACCCCAAACCAAAACAAGAGAAAGTCAGTCAGCTTAATAACTGCACAATTAAGTTTTACCTTCCTCTGCCTTCCCTGACACTCCTCTTGATGAAATAATTAAGAATCAGATTTAAAAACTGAATGTTAACACATTATTGCTACTATTATATTAAAATAGTGAAAGTAGTAATAAAATGAATTTACTGTGACATTCTTAAGTCTTGGTCTACCTCCTCCTTTAATGACACCTGTCAGTGGAAGATCCTTGCTGCATAAAATATTGTAATCTTAAAACTTTATCAACATCTTTAGGATCAGAACCATGGAGCTCAATGTCTTGTATTTCAGAGCTACTCTCCTCAATTTATTAAAAATGGAAACTCCAGATAAGGGTTTACCTTTATAGTACAGTCAGGGCACCACCCAGATACAAAGAAACAGCAGAGCAGAGATTGCAAACTACATGTTCCCCAAACGAAACACACTTTTAATTACCCTCCTAGTCACTTCCAATCACCTTTCCTCTATCTCTCTTCTACTGATTTTTGTAACATCTTTGTATAATTTCATAGAAGAGAACCATCTTTGAAACATCAACTCTTCTTTGATTTTTCAGAGGAAGATCATTTCTTTCCTGAGTAGTCCTACCTTATTTTTACTATAACCTGGGCATGATCTGATCAGAAAACAAGAAAATAAGAAAAAAAACATGCAGCAAAGAGAAGGTACAATCCTGCATTTGCAAAAAGGATATCCAAATCCCTTCCACTTTTCAACAATGGTAGAATGAACCTGGCATACAGGGGATACAGTAAAGCCAAAAGCTACAAGAGGGTCTAGCTGGGTTTCTAATGGGTCTCTAATGGCTGTGTCAAGTGGATTTTCTAATGTTCTGTACTAATGTTGAGCTCAGACTACTGCTCTTTTATTTCCTCCACAGCACTATTTTGATGTCAATCCTTTTGCTGGTAACATAAATTCAGCAAATCAGTGAAGCACAGTGCCTTTGAGTTTCTAACACTGTCAAATCAGCTTGAAACTGCCCAGTAGATCACAAATGTTGTCAGGGAGGAGACAGGAAAAGTCTCATAACCTTTGTTTCCATAAGAAAGTAGGCTGAAAGCCCACTCCCCCCTCCTCTCCAAATATTTTCTGGGGATGAAGCAAATATGATATTTGATCCTTCTCAGTGGCAGCACAAGAATCTGCTCTCACCACAGTTCTGCTGGATTAACAGTAAAGATGATTTCCAAAGACATTTCAGTGAAAAAAAAGCAACCAACAAGCTCCTCGCAAACTTAAAGTGTATGTAAAGGAAACTCAACTACATTTAAACAGCAAGAGCTTGCATTCTAGATAAACAACATATGCTCTATAACCAACAATATTTTTTGTAAAAAGAAGCAAACAGTCTTCAGTTTACAGGTTTAATTAAGAACAGCCAGAGCATTTCACATTCAGATACAGAAAATCATGGAAATAAATTAAGGACACAAAAAAGTGCTAGTTTCTCATCTAAATTCCTCTTCCATTGCATGTATTTGTGTTTTATAATCAAAGATTATATTTTATATAATTTTACTCTTCCTTTCCTTTATGCATTTTCTAGAATAGGATTATAGCAGCTCGTCATTATCTTAAAACAAGCATCTTGTCAATATTTTCACATGATTCCCTAATGCTTACATAAAGGATCATACAAAAAAAGAAGTAAACTGGAGTCAGACATTATGTCTACTTTAATGTTAGAGTGTACAATACAACACAGTCTGAAGACAGAGAACATTTGTGAGAGCTACAAATTTGGGTGACCTCATATTCATACTTTAGTGTCTACAGAACACTTTGCAACCTAGACTGTTATTAAAGAGATATACTAGACATTTTTATTCTACATACCTCTAAAACAACCACTTTTCTTCTCTTGGAAAATGATGTAGAAAACCATTTGGGTGTTTATACGCTCATTGTTAATTCCTCTACAAAGAGGAATTATTACTGGCATCCTTAAATTAATTTTAAGTACAGAAGTCTATGTATAAATAAGTGGAAAAACTCAATGTAGAATCACTGCAACCACATGAAATTGCTGTATTTTTGTTAAGAAGATTTGTAAGTGTAGCCTATTCATTTCTAATACACTTTAGTCCCTGGGCTGTGGTATTTCTTTGAGCCCTTGTTTTAGTCCACCTAACTTTTGGTAACCTACTGATGGGTCTTGAGCACTTATTGCCTGTAAGCTCCCTTCTGCAAGAAATAAAAACAACCTCGTGGGCTAATTCGGCCTACCTAGGGTAAAAACCCTTTAGGAATTTAAACTCTTTTTATTTAAAATATAGAATTTGAAAAACAAAGCAATACAGTGAGTGAGTACCCGTACAGCAGACAGAAAGTTAACTTTAAAGAGCTTAGTTTGCCAAACTTAAATGCTGGAATAAACTCACCATGTAAATATGATAATGAGTTAATTCTAACATCTTCAGTCAAACATCTACAGAATTTTTTCTGTCTTGCTTAATTAGCTACAGTTTCATGTAGTGTCGTCTTTCATTAACTTTGTAATTCCTGGCCACGCATAGGTGGGTGCAGCACTAAATATTATTTGATTAACGCACTGCACTCCTATAATATATGCTAATTCTTATTTGCTAGGAAGTTAATTATAAAGCCTCGATAATCTGTTTTGATAAATTTAGTTCAGTGGGAAATGTGTGTTCCTAGAACAGAGCTATATTAAATTAAGTTTGTTTTGCTTTTGATTTTTTTTTTAAGGCAGTTACCTGCTACCTATTGAGATGAATCATTTGCCTGCAGCACAGGCAAAGCCAGTTTCAAAGGCAGCATCAGGTAACCCTTTTGTTGTGGCAACTAAGCACCACTCATCCCCCCGGCCCCAGCCTGGTGAAATGGGGAAGAGAACAAAAAGTAAAACTTGTAGCTTCAGAGAACAGCAGCTCAATAACTGAAACACAGTAAAATATGATAATAATAATAGTAAATAGTTATAATGATAATAAAAAGAAAAAGCGGAATAAAGAAGTGATACACAATACAAATGCTCATCACCCACTGACAAAAGCCTGACTCCTTCCTTGAACACCAGTTGGCCCCACTTCTGGGTAACTGGTCCAGTTTATATACTGGGCACAACATGGTCATATATATATGTGTATATATATATATATATGGTTGTATATATCCCTTTGGTCAGTTCAGGTCACCTGTCCCAGCTGTGCTCCCTCACAACCTTTTTTTTTTTACCTCCTCACTTGCAGAGCATGAGACACAAAACAGTTCTTGATTTAGGACAAACACAACTCAGCAACAACAAAAAAATCACTATGCTATCAATATTGTTCTCTGAACGAATCCAAAACACAACATTGTACAAGCTACTGAGAGGAAATGAACTCTACCCCAGCTGAAACCAGGACATCCTTCTTTTCAGTAACTCTTCCCACAGCGAAGGTTTTACTAAACCCTTCTTGAACATGGAAAAGACATTAAGATACATGACCGAGAAGCAAATAAAGGGAAATCAGTGTGGCTTGCTTTAAAAATGACTAATAGATCAGCAACAAGGAGCTTCTAATAAAGCAACAAGTCTATGTGGAAAGACTATAGCAGCACTCTTGGAGATGATATTAAAGTGTCATCATGGAAGACCAGCACTCATATGTTGCCAGCTGGGGATGTGTCTCAGGATGTTGAATACTGAACATGTGACAGAGGCTCTACAGGAGCAACAACCCCGTGAGAAAAGGAGAAGCCTGGAGTAACTCAGGGTTTTTTTTTGACAGGTATCATGTTGTAACCTGCGTGGAACTGAGTCAATAATCCATGAACTGACAGTGAGATCCTGGCAGCAGGAGACAGACACATAATTTTGGAATTATTCTCATTGTGATATTTAGATTTCCATAGTCCTTTCCTGGTTGGTATCTCTGACTTCTCTCCCTGCCTCCAAATCAAATTGTAGGTACATCTAATGTTTGGCTGCTGCGATCTGTCTTTTATTTTTTTGTCCTTGGGAGTTGAACAAATGGTAACACTATTCTGAAATTGTCATGGCAATACCCTTATTTCTTAAGAAATGAGTTTGAATTCAACTCACAGCAACACACTGTGACTTGTAAAACTCATCTCAGATATAAAATTAATTTTACATGGGCACATAGAAAATGATTGTCACTAGATAGCGATGTGAAGCCATACCTATATTTAAGCAAAGTTAATCTCTTGTACAAACAAAATGCCTCTTGCTTATTCAGTTTCCTTCAGCTTAATTCCAAAACTTCTAAAGACATCAAAGAACTACACAGAAGCCAGATAAAGAGCTTATCTGCATAATTCTTATGCTAATTCACAGAAGGTGTCTTGACTAAAGGGATGTCTACGTGCACACCACGGGCTCACTTACTAATTCTTTTCCTCTAAAACCTGAGTTATTATACACATATTTAATCATAATATATCTTACTCTGCTTCAAGGGAGTACATGGTTCTGGATTCCACTGTGAGCCTGGTTACTCACAGGCTGACCTGTCACTTTTTTGGGATGCCCAGAGGTATTTTTGAGTCAGGCTACTACCACAGTGCATGTGGGCAGAGCATGAAATACAAATGCTCACTTCTTAAAAAGCCCAACTCAGTGTCCTGCACAGCAACAAGAGATTAGCATGTGAAATACTATTAACTGCTGCTAATCAGAAATGTGTAGTTATCCTAAAAACTGGAATTACTCATTTTCTCACCAAGTTCTCCCTTCCCCAGCCCTGCACTTCCACATCTCCAAGCACACTGTAATATCAGTCACTTTATCTTAGGGTAGAAACAATTTAAAGTCCTGACATTACACATCTCTGACAATACATTATAGTATAACTTTGTAAACCTTTTAATTCACAGAGCTCAAAGACAAACTGAA
The DNA here is from genome assembly GCF_009829145.1 of Chiroxiphia lanceolata. Classification (NCBI taxonomy): domain Eukaryota; kingdom Metazoa; phylum Chordata; class Aves; order Passeriformes; family Pipridae; genus Chiroxiphia; species Chiroxiphia lanceolata. The sequence continues at coordinate 5,509,121 of NC_045650.1, forward strand.
ATGATTTACATTTACAAAAGAGGTAGAGTTTTTCCAGGGAATTTAAATAGTTTTTAATAGTATGATTTTATCATCTACTTGAAAATATTTACCATTTTAGTTCTATTTCTGTTCAGTAAAAAAAGCACCAGTTATTAAAAAAAAAATAATTGAAGCAGTTTGCTTTAAAATTAATAGAGGGTCTAAATTTATATTACAGAATCATGGAATCACAGAATGGTTTGGGTTGGAAGGGACCTTAAAGATCACCTCATTCCAACCTCCCTGCAATGGGCAGGGACACGTCCCACTAGACAAGGCTGTTCAATGGTCATCCAAATTTCTGTTAGTGTAAGGAGGGATCAGGAACTGTATATATAAAATTAATATTTACCAACTACTTAATAAAACAATGATGAGAAACCCACTTAAAAACATAGAGTAGTTCAGTTGTTTTCTCCATGAACTTACCTTTATTATTTCTGTTTCTGACTTAGATACCCTTTTGACAGGATGATGTGTTCAGTCAGAATTGCTTTCAGACAGCCAAAACTAAAAGACAACTGTTCCAAGACTCTACAGAGGAGATACTTTCTTGATGAAACACCTCATTTTCACACAAGCCCTGTATACATAACAAATATGAAAATATAAAATTACATGATAGTAAAAAAATGTGTGTTTTCAGCCTGTGCATGTATACATACTTTCCAGGTGTCTATAAAATGACATAATTAAGCAATATTATCCATTTCTTATGGACTATCATCATGGTGACTGTATGATAGAACTGCCAGCTGATGTAGCTGCTACAGGCCCAGGTAGTTCTGCTGCTCTCCCATGGATCACACACAGACCATTCCCAAGCCAATCCAAAAACATATGCTACCATTTTACATTCTTTTAAAAAAATTGCAGTTGCAGCCTATAAAAATCACTTTTTTCCTAAAAGTTTTTCCACCCCATGCTTTTTCCTGTGTTTTTGGTTTTAACTCTACACCCTGTGCTGGTTTGCTAATCATGAGTGTGCAAATACATTCTCATCAGTAGATAACAATGTTTGCAATAGGAGCTCAGCCAGAAGACCACTGTTGCCTACAAAGCAATTCCCTGAGACTGTCTTGACAGACTTTTTATACGAAAATGAATTAACTTGGTTTATTTACTAAATGAAATGGTACAGTACTGATTCACCTCCAAAACCTAAGGAGGCTTTTCATTTTAATAAAGGGAAGGGAGACAATACAAAGAAACATAATTCTCTTAGAAGTAGAAAAAAAAAATCCTGAAAGGTCACTGCTTTCTATTTAATGCTTATTCTTCCTGGAATGACACTGATTTATATGTGTAGTAAATAACTCATTATGAAAGCATCACTAGGCCAGTCACTAAACTATCATTCATCAGGAACTGTAGGAATAGGACAGTGGTTTCACGCTGAAAGAGAGTAGGTTTAGATTAGATGTTAGCAGGAAACTCTTCCCTGTGTGAGGGTGGGGAGGCCCTGGCACAGGTTGCCCAGAGAAGCTCTGGCTGCCCCATCCCTGGAAGTGTCCAAGGCCAGGTTGGACGAGGCTTGGAGCAACCTGGGATTGTGGAAGGTGTCCCTGCCCATGGTAGGGGGTGGAACAAGATGATATTTAAGGTCCCTTCCAACCAAACCATTCTATGATTCTTTGATTCTATACTACCACTTTCCTTCTTGTGGAAATGGGAGTAACTGGAATAGCAGAAGCCCAAGTGAAGGACCTGAAAGTAGTAGTCCTTTTTGGCAGAAAACGTTCCACTTTTACTTCAAGCTTGATCCAAAGTGGGAGCCGTTGAAGGGATGTAATTCTATAGTTTCCTAATGTGTTAAGACGTGGAATTCAAATCATTCCCATTCCAATCTGCAACACTGTACTAACTCTGGCAATAGCAGGTTCTTAAAATATTTGCCATTTCTGTCCAAGGGATCTTTCAGAATAGAACACGAAGGCACATTAGGCAATCAGTCCAGTGACAGCCTGTGCTGTATCAGGGCATAGATAGTATCAGTCATTGCTAAATTACACTTTTTATTTGGGAGCCTTTTTTTAGATTTTTGACGCAAGTAATTGACTGCAACTGATGAGTTTTGTCTAACAGCTTATCCTTTAGCACTAACACTGCATTTCTTAATCATATACAAAGTGGGGTGGAGTCCTGATGCTGCTCTTTTCAAAGTCAATGGAAGTTTTAGTAGAGCTCTCAATAGCATTCTAGTCTTAGTTTTCTATTTGCCACTGCACAATGAATATAGAAACAATGACTCAAGTTGCAGATGCAGTAAAAATTCCAACACACCACTCAATGGAAGAAGTAATATAACTATACTTTAGTGAAGACCCCCAAAAAGTTAATTACAAATCTAGTATGCAAATGATGAGCACTCACTACACTCTACCTTTCTATTTGAGGGATAAAGAATGAAAGAACATTTTTAGAACTGCCCAATATTCTTTTACCTTAAACAGCTCAGTATAACATGTAGTTCCAAAGTGATTTTGCAAAAAGAACATTTTAGCAGATTCTGATATAGAGCCAATTTAAGTAGGAATTAGTAACGGAGGTGACAAGACCTATCCAGCAACAGAGTGATGTCCCCCTTATCCTAAAACAACAATTCTTTTCTTGACTATTAAGTTACAAAACCACACCAAATATATCCCTGCTCCTCAGTTTTTAACATGCATTAAGAAAGTTTGTGTTGTTCTTGTCACATTTCAGGCATCACTAACATTACTTTTTATATATATTTTTCTAATTTGTAACTTGAATCTACAGGATGACTTGTCAGACAAATGAAACAGCTCTGCTTGCAAGTTGAAGGAATTGTCTTTGAAGGAGCTCTGGAGGATAAAGACTTTTATAGTGTCACAATATTAGATACAAACTCCCATTTAGTTTTGCTGGACTTACACTGCTCTAATTTCATTGACTTCAGGGCTGCTAACGAGCTCCGGCTCCTGTCACAAAGGGGAAAAATAAACACATGCTAAACACAGAGAGACTCCTTTCTGCAGCTGTATTTCCTTACAGGGGATTGTGGTATCGACCTGACTGATGGAGCCATTCACTCCTTGGGAGGCACTGAAACAGGAGATATGACCACAGAAACCAGCATGTGATGAGGCCTGATAAATCCTTTCTGATGGCCTGGAAGTGAGTGTGATGGTATCATCCAATTTCCAATGAACAATGTCTACACTGCAAAAGAAGTCTAGGTGATAGCTGGGTCCTGTGTTTAGCACTCTCAGCCAAAGACAACTGATCAGGAAACAGCCATGGGAATAAAACAAGTCTCCTACCTGCAGAGGAAAGCCAGGCAAATAACATTTTTCTTAGTTTGCAGACAGACCAGAAAGGAAAACAAATATATTTTATATATATATATATATATATATATATATATATATATATATATATACATATATACACGTGAGCCAAAAAAAAAAAAAAAATTTTTTTTCTGGTAATAGAAATAACAAAAAAATTCTTAATTAAATAATGAAATCTCTACTGTTCCTTTGATAATTAACCTTTTTAAAATCCTAATAACTCCACATTTTAACTGAAGAGCAAGCATTTTGACTACAACTATTTACTGAATTCAACACACAGATCTAAAATTTTTAATCTCCATAATTAATCTATTTAGGGACCAATTTCCTGAAATATGCGGAAAAATTACTGCTTTGGACTTTACCTTAGAGGTGCTTAATCTTCACAAGTTTTTTTCCTGCTGGAGATGGGTGGCTTGGAAAGATCTGTAGAGCTGCCAGCCTTGTTCTGTGTTATTTGAATAAAAAACTCGTCACTTCTGAGTCTTTCAGCCAAACGTGCAAAGCAGCAGACAAAATCCAAATGAAACTCGTGTTTCTCATCACAATATCCTGGGACAGAAAAAGATGATGCTACAAAGGTTTCTACAAGCAACAGAGAGATTAAAACATATTACTAAAGATTTGACTGATGGTAAAATAAGCAAGCTGATAATTTTACCATAGAATGCACACGTAGTCCATGATGTGCTCCTTAAATCCCAAAATCCAAAGAGGAAAACAAATCATTCCTCCTCCTTTACTCTTAATATTGTTATTATCTATATTTTTATGACCTCTACCAACCCTTTCAAATACCTTCATGACAGGAGCTCTTGGCACAGATTTTATCATACATATAAAGAACGCAAATTCCTAAAAGGGGGATGTAGCCAAATAGTGATTCCAGAATGGAAAACTGGAGGGACCAACCTCTAAAGGAAAATGGAAGCTTTCAGGGCCCTTCTGTGAGCCCCCCACCTGTGACTTATCGTCCAAAGATGGGCTGGTCAGCAAGACCAGAGCAACCAAAATCTGCTGTATTCATCCAAACCCCATCTCTAGGGGGGAAAAAAAAAACCCAAAGAAAATTTACCTGCAATGCCAGCTTGGGAAATTAATTCTGCTTTTCCCAGCATGTTATTGCAAACCAAGACTCGTCTTCATAGGCAGCAGACCTTAATCAGCAAGAGAGAGGGCAAGTTTTAGAGGAGAAAGTCACTACAAGTAACTGATGTATCTGGGTAGCAGCTTTTTCACAGTGTTTTAACTGAAGTGTTCTCAGAAATGTCTATTTTTAGTCACACGTTCTGCAATCAGGTTTTTTGTAAACTAAATAAAAAAAAAATCAAGAAATTGCAAAGATACCTCAGAAAAATGAGGATGCAAAGCCACTGGATGATTTCTCTGCCTGAGGGAAGCAGGAGCACTCTAAAGTTCAAAATGTGTTATACTGTTAGTCATTAGATTATCAAATACCAGGAATCTCAGTGCAGAAAATTACGGGGGATTTGGTGGGTGCTTTTTTATAGTAACTGCTGTATCAGCTCAAATACTTTCAGAAAGTTCATCCCATACCTTCTGGTTTGTGGAAGATGCTCTTAACTGATTCCTCCACACCAGGAAGTACCAAAAGGATATAAAGCCCTCTAAATGCAAAAGAGAATTTCCCGTAGGCAGAAATATAAGCAAGACAAAAAATTTGCTTATTCCACCTCTGGCTCAGTTTAAGAGATGCATATAGTACATAATAATAAATGAGTTTTTGGTAGCATGCTATTTGTACAGCAGCCCTGAGGCTCAGCTATAACTCAAGCAGATTCCCAAGGACCTTTAATTTTAATTCTGTGTTTTTCTAAAAGTGCTCAGTTGAGACAATTATTGTAGGATGAAAACCCCACTTTTTTTTTCCATCTTTACTCGACTGCTAATTTTATGCTGTAGTTTAGACTACAGAAGTAAGACAAACTATGAATGTTGACTCTGTTGTTACATTACTTTAAAAATCACTTTAAATTTTAAAATGAAATTTGCATAAAACAATATAAAGACATAAATAAATCTTAACCCTCTTTTTTCCCCCCAAGCTAGTTTATTTCCCAGAAAATATTTCCCTACCTATTTAAAATGGATTTTCATAGTGGCAATGTGAGACTTACTGCTCTGACAAATTAGGAAACACAGATAAAAAGGGTTAATTTTTCTTCTTAAATTAAACTCTGCCTGGATTGTGTATTTTTGAGAAGACATAACTATGATTTCCATGTTATCTGATTGTACAAGTAGGCTGCATTTTCTGCAATCAGGGTAACAAACATCAGTGAAGTCAGTCTAACGCTGTCTGTGGTTTGTAATCAATAATATTATAGAAGACGTCACAAATACTGATATACATATAGCAACATATAAAACATATTTGCTCGTGCTGCCCAATATGCTTCTAATAAAAGTTGCTTGATTCGTGTATGTTTAAAGTCTATTTATGTTTTGGATTTGAAGCTCTGCCTGATGAATTTTTAAAAGTAGTCTAAAACTTTAAAACATGCTCTGGGTAAATTTTAAAGGGTGATGCTGAACATACTAATAAACCAAATCTTTGTTAAGGAAACTGTCAATCCTTTTTTCCCCCTCCTAAACTAGGGGACACACAACATTCCATTCTAAGTGATACTGCTGTGCCAGTTTCATTTAATACCAAAAGGAAAATAAGCATTTTATGATTAAGCAGTAATCGAGACAAACAAGAGAAAGAGCTGAAAGACATCAGCCCACACAGGGACCAAGAATTCGTTTGTGTTTCATCTTGTGCGTGGAACAGGCACCGCTGCCTCTCCTGCTTCAGAGACCAGAACAGTGTTCTGAGTGGCTGCTTCAGGGACTGATATTCCTCCAGGGCAATAGCACTGATTATTTAATCACCTCAGATGTGCCACTCAGGCAGGAGGAAGGTCGGCATGTGCATCAGGAGTCACCAAGATCGATCCCACCGTCTGTTCCCTTCTCCTGCAACAACCACCCGGCACTCCAGGCTGGAGCCAGGTTTGGAAGCAGGTATGACATGTAATCAAACCAGCAGCCAAAATAGCAAAAAGAGCCAGTTTTTGATGTAGAGGAGGCAATTTCCATCATGGAGTATCCGAGATGTACGTGAACAAGGGATATGAATTGCATTTCTGAGGGAACGAGCGACACCAAATCAACGCTCGCCGGGCACAGCAGCTCCAGCTCTGTGTGCCTGCAGCACTGTGCAGCCAAGTATGAACAAATACCAGTGCCTTTGAATGATGTGACAGTCAAAAGGGGGGACTCCAGGTGGAATGAAACTACTGTCAGTTTGTCCACCCCAGCACAGTCTACATATTAATACAAAAAATAGCTTCTCTCTGAAAGCATCTGTCATCAGCACTGCAACAGCCAGGATACATGAGCAGCACTCTCCTCTATTCTAGGAGCAGTTAGAACATATTAATAATGAGGGAGGAAAAAAACAATCAAGTCTGTTCTTCGAATAAACTATAATTAGTCATGGTTGTGTAAGCTGTGTGCTGTTCTGTACTGTCTGGGCACAAGACAGATGGGTAAAATTTTTAACAACCTCCATGGAAGTTGTTCATAGAAAATGCTTTATTGACCTCACCTCCACTCACAGATCACTAGGTTTAGACTTTTTTAAAAAATTGTGTTTTTAAAAATTCTGTTTCTCCAAGTGAGGAGATTAGAAGTAATTTCAAGTTTGATTTGTACTTGTTCAAAGGTAACCTTAGCAGGATAATGTTTCTAAGTCATCATCTGTATACCCTTATCCAAGATAAGGGTTGCTGTTCCTGCTCCCCACTGAGGACAAATGCTGTTCAAGAACAGAGCATCACTCAGAATGTTTTCTCCTTATGAGCTGTGCTGGAGCACATACCTGTGATTACCAGACCCCAAATTTTTAGCAAATACTAACAATGACACCCACCATCATTCTTTTTCCCCTTTTCCCTTTCAGTACATCTTTTGCAAGGAGGTTTTCTTTTCATTTTATAGGATGCCATTCTAAAATGGCACCAGAACTCAGAAAACCAAGTCCTGCTCTTCTGCCCTTACACGAGGAAACTGCTTTTACATCTGGTACCTTGTAACACGACTTGGAGCAATGTGATTCATATTGCTTTCCAAGTGAAGGTAAGATGATTGTTTCTACAGGCACCATCAAAGCAAGAACAGTCCTTTATTAATGTAATAAAGGCTGAGCAGATGCTGCATTCTTACCATAAGTGGCATTACCAGAGATTGGAAAGTAGGCAGCAAAATAACAGTGATAGTGACCACTTTGTCCTCTCCACCAGTCATCCAGAACCTGAACTGGGACTGCCAGCTGAGCCTCCAGCCTTCTGCTTCACTGTGTTAATGCAAAACCATCAGTAAGCACGTTGCCACACTTTCCTTTTAAGCTACATTTGTTGCAATTTTATATTTAACGGGATGCATCCATGACCAGCATCACTGACTTTTAGTCTTCAGGACAGTTTATCTCTAATCTCATAGCATTATAGATTCCATTATTATCAGAGAAAAAGACTTGATGAACCCTATATTCATGGAAACGGGGTTTCCATGCAGGAAACTCTTGCCAAGAGAGACCCCTCTTTTCACACTTTACATATGAACATTCAGTGCTGTTCTTCTGAACTAGACTTTTAACTTTGCTTTGAAAGCAGCTGATGATGTTTCTAAGCACAGTTTTTCCAAGATTTGCATGGAAGCTGCTGATCTGAACTGTGAACTAGAACTGGTGGTTTGCATGGTGGAAAATACCCTTTATTTTTAACCTTTGCTAGAATACAGAATCAAAGAATGAACAATAGAATGGTCTTGTTTGGAAGGGGTCTTAAAGATCATACCATTCCACCTCCCTGCCATGGGCAGGGACACCTTCCACTATCCCATCCAACCTGGCCTTGGACACTTTGAGGAATGGGGCAGCCACAGCTTCTCAGGTCAACCTGTACCAGGGCCTCCCCACCCTCACAGGGAAGAATTTCTTCCTAATATCTAATATAAATGTACTTTTTTTTCTGTTTAAAACCCTTCACCCTCGTCCTGTCACTACTTGCTCTTGTAAAAGAGGGGCAGAGTTCCCTTCTTAACTTTCTGCCCACTCTCTTTTTGACACAGGCCAGGACATGGGTGGGTTTTGGGTTGAAAGGGCACATGGCCAGCTCATGACCAGTCTCTTCTCCATCAATACCCCAAGTCCTTCTCAGCAGGGCTGCTCTCACAATATTTGAAATGCTAAAATTACCAGAAGTCTATTTCAGCTCTTTAGCCAGAGAAAAAATATTAAAAATTAATTATAATACTTCCCAGCCATTTCTCACCCCCCATGAAATTTGTTGCAAAGGGAATGTGAACAGAATACACAGTATTTAGCATAAACAGCTCTGAACCATTTCACATTCTAGCAAAATTTATTCCCACCCAGGCTCTATGGCAATGCTCCTCCACTGAGTGTTCAGTCAGTGGCATTATCACCATCTCATCAGCAGCAGTGACTGGTGCTGTAGGAACAGAACTCATTACTTTCAGCCTCAAAGCAGCCCTGAAATAAAGGTTTTCTCTGCTTAGCTGTTTGTAAAGGACTCAGTGCATACTTTGACATAATGCTTTTGAAGTCAGTGAAACCAACACTGAAAAATCCCTTTGTTGGGTTCAGCTGTGCAGTGCTGGAAAGTTCAGAAGAAAATTGAATATGCAGATATTTTTACTGGTAAAAGGAGAGAATGTTCTCATAAGACAGAGAAAATCAAACTATTTCCTAATTTATATATAGGAGTTCGTGTGTTTTTATAATTAACAGAAAGAAACAGAGATTGAGGGAGAACCACAGGAATTTTTAACACATATGTAGTAATGATAAGCTAAATTCAGCCATAGAAAATAGATGTCTCCTTTTCCAGTAATCCATAACATTAAAGAACTGTAATAGGAGGAACCTTTAGTATTGATTCATTAAAATAAAATAGAATTCTTTTAATTAAAAACCCCTCTCTTGAGATTGCCAGCCTTATTCACATATATTGAGAGCTCTTCTGATGTTCCATAAGACAACGATCTCTTTTTTCTTTTTTTTATTATGTAGGCATAGTTTTATTGGTTTTTTTCCCCTCTTTTGTTGAACATAGCATATTAGCATGTTAAATATTTATATTTTATGGAAAAATGGCTGTTAAATGAACAACTACTATGAGGAGGGGAAATTTTTACATGATGGGCTGTCGATGACTAGCATGTGTTCACCTGAAGATGAACATAGCTGCAAACAAGGCATGAAATTCAGCTTTATAACAGATGCACAATAACTCTAAATGCAAAGCCAAAGCCTCAGGTTTATTTAGCAATCATTTAAAATATAATGTAATTATTATCTGAACCCTCTTGATTGCTGCAGAGATGGAATGTCAGCTCTGCAGGTTGAATTTTGTATCCCAGTAGCTGCTGGCCTGACTGAGCCAATGAACCCACGTAAAAGTGTAAATTTACTCTCAGTGGTGGCATTGCAAACTGGATCATCAGTCAGGGAGTGATCAAACAAACAGTAAAATCACCAGGACTCCCAGCTTCTGAGAGCAGACAATAATAACCAGCTGAGGACAGAATTTCTTATTTAAGCCCAAGCAGCAGCCAGAACAGTTCATCTGGTTGCCCAAAGAGTTCTGATCTCTGCTATGGATGCAGATGCACTTATCCCATTGACATATCACCTCAAAAACATACATCACATTATACTATCTTGCTGTAATGCTCAGTGCTAATTTTAATCTTATCTGAATTTAAGGTAAAGAAATTAAAATAATAGCATAAGGTAATTAAACAACCAAAGGAGATTCCTTCTTTTGCATAATAATCTTACTAACTCTGCCTAAAAATCTTATATATAATTATCACATGAACTTTAAAAAAATAACCTTAATGCCAACACATCTAACACAACAAATGAACTCACCTTTTTTAACAGTTCTCCTTCTGGCCTTTACTCATCCCAACTTACAATAACTTCTTTTTAAATCAAAACTTGACCCTTAAATCATTTGAAAACCATATTAAGTGCATAGAGTCCTTTTGATAGCACCAACATTTTTCTATGCATAGAGACAATGACTATATCTTAGGCAGAGAAGAGACTGGTTGTGTTGATTTGGGAATTTCAAACAGCCATTTGTCAAATGACCAAGTTCTTTTAAGCTCCTACCTTACGTATCCACCTATTTAACACACACACAAAAAATTTCAAGGAATAGTTTTGCATACCTGAGCTTTTTGAACAGGTTATTTTTTCCCTTTACAAGAGTTCTCTTATGAATTTTGGATGGTCAGTTAAAACTTAAATGCTCTAACAATAAAAAGCTCCAGCTGTCCTGGAACTAGAGAGAACTTGCCTGTGCCCACTGGGGCTCAGACTCTGAGCAGGCAACAGTTCCCAGCAAGAGCAATATCAAACCTCTTTATCTAATCATCCACTGTTATTCACTGGTGCTTTCTATTTCCTTCAAAAACTCAGACATCCTAAAAGAAAAAAAAATAAAAATCAAAACTCCCATATGCTGCCCTCCCTCAACATATTTGGGGTTTGTTCTTTGTTGTTTGGGTTTTCTGTACATTGGAAACCACAGGAAATAAAGGAATTTCACATGCAAAAATAAATTCAGATATCATGAAAAGTCCAACTAAATAAAAACAGTCTAGAAAACTCAGGGCTGCTACTGCATCTCTCCTCACAGTCCCCTGTTGTGGCAAAGCTCTGAAGGAGTCTCCAAACAGCATGAGATTTTATAGACCATATGATCTGCAATATTTACCATGCATAATGGAAATAGATAAGGCAAAGCAAACAGCTTGAATTTTGTATTTCCTCGCTTTTTATTTAGTCTAGGTTGTTAGCACCATGTGAATATATATTTGGGAGTCTCTGTGTTTGTGTATGTATGCATATGTGTGTATATATAGGTATAAACAAACATATAGAGTCATTTTAATGCATTTCTCATTTATCATAAAAAATTCTGAGCAATTAGCTTTTAATTTCTAAAATTTCTTAGGAAAAGAAAAAGCATTGTTTAATTTGGTCAGAATCAGAAAAAAACACATTATGCTTTTTTCAGCTTCTGTGTTCTCTTGTTGTCCCTGGTGTGTGCTGCTTTTTTGTGGAGCTCTTGAGTTTTAATAACAACAAATGTCAACACCTACAATCAGAATATCTGACCATTGTTTTATAACTTTAAAATGCACTGCTATAAAGGGCTAAGCAAATGAGGATAAATGGGAAATGCATTTACTAACCACACTTTTTTATTTAGCAGTACATACAGGAGTAGGGAACAGAGGCTCACAGGAATTTTAAAGTAGAAAAAAACCTCCATATTGCATTGAAAATGTAAAAGGCACATATTTGAAAGTGATTCCTCTACAAATAAAGATATATGTGCAAGTGCAAGGTCATATTGCCAACATCTGGCTTACTTACCTGGACTTACATTTGGAATCTCTGACAGGGTCAGGGGAAGAAAACAAATATGTGGGTAATTCAATATATCATGAGTTACCTGGTCCTCCTGTGTTGAGCCTAACAGGGTCATTTTGCCCTCTTTCATTATTTTAATTTTATCTCTGAAAGCTTGTCCCCTCAAGTTTTGCACCTGTAATCATTGTTTACTGTTATCTATTGTATATGTCTCCCAGTCTGCTTGAAATCTGCTCCCGCTAATCTTTACTGTTCCACAGTTATCTACACTTTTCTGCCAAATTTAAAGACAAAACCAAACACTCACCTCCAAAAGAGGTTCAGAGAAATCACCTCCTGCCAATAAGGTGTTGTAGGGAAGACAACTTTACCCACTAACGAAGAGCATGAGATGAAGGGAAGAGCCATTCTGTGCCAACATTTTCCTGAATGGAAGTATAAATTCATCAGGAATGCTTCCCTGGTTTGGATAGCTCTCAGCCAAGGCCACCTGAAAGACATGAATTCACTTCCATGTGATTTGAATCAGGTCCTGAGAAGGCACAGTTTCCATTTTTGGCTGCTTTTCGTCGTTACCTTCAGATGAGATTTAATTCTAGGAGAAAGAAACCCTTTATCCTATGAAATAATTGAATTTCTGTGGTTATATTCTTGATTATTATTTGCAGAATTCTTTGTATTATTAATATTTCATTATACGTATCGATTGGGAATTGGTCACATCAAGGATCCCTGATTGATTATCTACAGACATTATTTATCTTTATTGGGTTCTGAAAAGTGTATAAGGAACTCAGAAGAACGGTGAAAATAACGTACCTAGAGCACATATTAGTGAGCTACAGATCCTTTGCACTAAATCTCAGGAAACTTTTTAGGTTCATACACAGCTGCATGAAAATCTTATTGCTGTGTTGACAAGCTTGGGCTTTTTAGTTAGATCTTTTATTTCTTTATTTCAGTTTGATTTTTTAATTTGGAGTCCCTTTCCCCTTTTCTCACATTTAAGAAGGGTTAGTCATGAGTTTATTATAATATATGTAAATTTGCTTATTTTTAGAAAATGTCCTTTAGCACTCCTGGTTTCCTTATCAGGGTCTGTAGTGCTAATAACTGTGTTCATAAAATTATTATCTACAGCAAAGAAACTGCTTTCCATACATAGAAATTTAATGAGATGGAAGTTTCCAGGAGCTGAAGTGATTCTCAGCAGTGGTTTGGTAGATTCTCATAACATCTGCCCATGTAAAGACTGGAAATACTCAATGCCAGTAGAGATGTCATTAAATTAAATCTGATTTGTGTTTCACACACACATATTCCTCCTCCTCCTCCCCTTAATTTATTAACTTGGTGAGCTAAATGCTAATGAATATCCATGTTTACTGACCAGATGATCATATTTCCTCAGGCAAATTTCATTTCAAGAGCACTACAGGGTTAGGGTTTATTATTTACATTATTTTATCTCCCTAAAGGAATGAAGCAGTGACTGCATGTATCCATTACAACCCAGTTGTGAACAGGATCACTTCACTAGAGACTGGAAGATCCTTCCACCCCTATTAACCTGACATGAGTAATTTATTTATCATTTCCATAAGCTTTGGTATTATCACTACAAAGCACACAGCAATGTGGTAAAAAAACCCACACTGATAGACCTACTCTGATAGACCTTTGTGCCCTTTCCCACCCAGACATGATTCCTGCCCATCCCAACAATTACAGGTGCTTCAGCAGGGGATTTGGGTGCATTTGGTATATAAATATCTGGAGCTGTTTTCTGTGACTTTGTTTTTTCCCCTCTCATTCCAAACAAATGTTCTTCAGCAGGAAGAACAAAAAGACTGACCAGCTTTGTTATGCAAACATTAAAAGTAAAAATGTGTGTTCAGACAAACACAACATTCACCCACGAAAATTCAAAGGCTGTAGAACAGGCCTTAAATAGCCTTTTGAGACATCCTTTTATCCCTAAATCTGTGGAAATTAGGAATGAGAAAGCTGAGTTTACCAGAAAAGCACAGATAATCGAGAGCATCCAGCATTTCATTTTTGGTTTTGCCCTTGCTGGGCGAGTAATTCATAACCTCTATATAAGTGCATTTTAATTTCATCCTTGTACAACACAGAGAGAAGTAAAGCTGCCCCTGCCTTGCTTCCATGTACCACCTTCATCAAGTTTACATATATTAAACCCTCCTTTATTCCCTCCTTTATTCCTGACTGCTCTTTCTCATCTGTTCTCCAGACTACACCTCCTGACATTCACTATTAAGGAACTCTCCATTCAAAGCAAAAGTAAGTGACTTTATCATTTGATTGTAGATCCTAAGGAGCAAAGCCTCTAAAAGATTAAATATTTAATCCTTTGATCTGCCGTGTTGGCAAGTGCCCTATCTATTTTATAAGCAGGTTGACAAAAACGTTATGGGGCCTGGGATTTGTGTAATGAAGCAGTGTTAAACCTTGCACTCTTCAGTGCCAGAAAGTGGAATAAGGTTTTTTTCTAACAATGTCACTACAAAATTTAATGTAACAGTACCTGGGGCTAAACTGAACGCTGATGTTATTTCAAACAATTTCGTGTGACGGTTTTAACAAGGCATTTAAGACAAAGCAACTGAATATATTCAGAATCAACTATAAACAAGTTGCTAAGAAGAAGTGAGAGAGTCCATTACGAAGAAAGGGCTGAACAAATTTTACAGAGCAGATCGATGTCTCTCAGAGAGCAGGGAGAGGAAGTCTGGTTACAGAAGACTGGGGAAGGTCAAACCTGGTATCAAGTGAAAGGGTGGAAGAGAAGTATCAGGAAACTGCAACTGAGAGAATTCATTTGAAGAAGGGTACCAGAATAATCTATGAAACCATTTGTATACACCTTGGCAACGTTTGTGAAGATTAAAAAAAAAAATCTGCTTGCTATTATGGGTTTATCCTCAGATAATTCTTCTTCCTTGTTCTTAGATAAACCTTCAGTATCACCAAACTGGGTCCACTTAAGAAAATTTAAGAAGGACAAGCAGACAAGTGGAAAAATTTAATCTATAGCCACAATGAAAATGTTGAAAGAACTCTACACTTTTTGGTCAAGAACATAAAAGCATAATAACAATCTTCCAGTATTTAAAATGCCACCAGTAAGAGATCTGTGACCAATCGTACCACACGTCAACCTTAATAAAACTACACATAACGAGCTTTGTTTGCACCAGGCTTAGGTGTTAGGGAGACCCTGCTGATTTTGAGGGTGGGTAAACCTTGGAAAAAGTTACACAGGAAAAAAACTATAGAATTTTAGTTGGTATTTTTGCAAAACAGCATCTTTCAGAAATTATTTAGGTATGAGTGATCCTCCTACCCTCTGGCTCTGATAGACTAGTTAACCTTTTCAAGTCCATTCTAACTTAACACTTCTGTGAATTCTCCTGTAACTCTCATATAACAATGTCCTTTGACAAGTAACTGCTGGTGTGACAACTATTTAATACAAGCTCAAACCCAGTGCTCCAAATAGTTATGTTTCAAAGAATTCTAAAGGGAAACCCCTACTTCTCAAGCAGATTAAGGAGTCTCTGGAAAGGATTATCTCTCCTCATTTTAACATTAAAAATATTACATTACACACTGGCACAGTTGCAGTAGGCAGATAATCCTTTGCCTTCCTGGGGTGCTTGCAGTAAATCTTCACTCTTTGTTAAAAAGAATCAATACCAAAATATGACAAAAATTTAAATTAGCACCTCTGATTTAGAAACTAAACAAACCCATTGAAATTCAGTAAGGAACAGACTTTCTGGACTTTAAAAACTGCTATGGAATTGTTTAAAAATACTGAATTATTTAGAAGGGATGGTCAAGACAGAAACATTAACTTAATTTCATTGAATTTTTCAGCCAAAGATGGAAAGGCTAAAGGTCAAATCTCTCTTAAAAAAATAAAAAATCAAAACAACCAAAAAACCTTACTCTGCAGTAACAAGATGGGACTCAATCAATCTGTAATTACCTTTATGAAACCCCATGAACATTCCTTCATCTCAGTGATCTTTGGCAACCACCACAAATGTGGTGCCATTAAGAATACAAGCAGCTCATTATTTAATCTCCTCCGTTTCTCATTCTGAGGGAGCTCAAGTATTGCATAAAACAGCAGCCACTCTCACAAGTTAGACCTCAGAAGATTGGAGCCAACTTATTTCTTTCTGAAACGGAAGCACAGAGAAAGTATCCAGTTACATTTCAGCCTTGTCCTTCTCAAAAACAGAGCTCAAAAACTGAAACAGAGCCACAAGAGTTCTAAAGTATGTAATCAATACAAAACCATGCACAACATTAATGGATGAAACTAAAACTACTGATAAGATCTAAAGAGCCCTGGATTTTCACAAGAATAGAGGTTTTGAACAGGGTTTCTGACCTGCTTCACCAGAATTTCATTAGAAGGCTTGCAAGATTTTAGTATCACCTCTGATTCATTCTTTTTATAATTAAACAGCAATATAGCATGTAAAATGTGACCAAAAAATTACAGTTGCCATCAAAGGATACAAAGAGGGAAGTGACCTTACTGAAATAGTTCTCAGGGAATCAATTCTCACAACAGCAGTTTAAGATCTGCTGCTGTACCAAGACTGAGGCTAAAATTGCAAACCTATATATTACTCAAATTATTTTTCCAATTAAAAGAATAGGGAGAGAGTTAAATTTTGCAAATGGAAATAATTCAAGGATTTAAAAGTTCAAGTTAAAAATATAACAATTATATTAGCTCCCACTTTTCTTGCTAAGGGAACACCCACTTCAGTTTCTCAGATGATATAAGGTCAGTCAGTGAACAAGGAGATGACAATGTTATTGCCAAAAAATGAGCTTTTACTTCTTACAGACAAATGTAAGAAACACATTCTATCAGGGTAACATCTGAAAATTGAGATTTACAGGTAGACCCTACAAATCCCCCCAATTTTTTTTTTTCTGCTAAGCACTACTTTAGGTTTTACACTGAAAATTTCTGTGAGGAAGAAACAGTGCAAAAGTATCATTGCTCTTTTTCATGGTGTTCTCACAAATATGTGAAACAAGTTCTTCAAAACAATCAAGGATTGATAATTTAGATAGAACAGACTACTAAAACTGGCTCTCAGTACTCAAAGGACAGTAGGAGGAATCCAGTCTAACTCCACTGTGCAACATTCCAAGGGACCATCCATACTCCCCCAATCCAGCCCAACTCCCCTGTTGAGCTGTCTGAGAGCTCTCTTCTTATGGAAAAGAGGGAATTTAAACACATACTCAGTGAATCCTAAAATAACAAGAAGGTTTTCACCCATTTCCTACCAGTGACATTTTTGAGGTGCCTTAAGAACTTGTTTTATTCCTCACTTGAAAAAAATGAAGAAATTCCTTTCTGGAAGTTCCATGAAAAATAAAATTGAGAAGACAGTAATGGAAAAACATATTGGAATAGAAAATAGCTTTTAGTAAGAGAGGAAATCGATTACAAACCAGTCCCAAGGACTAATGCCTGCTTGGTTTACTGTACAACAGGGTTAAAAAGCTGCCATTTACCAATTTATGCCTCCAATCTTCCTTCTATCTGCTCTATATTACAGGGATTACAAAAGTGACCAACAGAAATAAGCAGAAAATTTATTTGGATTTGCACTTTTTTTTCCTGTCTCCAGCACCCAGGCCAGGCACAATCTGCAATCATTTGTTTATCTCTCAGCAGATACACTGAACACCAATTTTGTATTCAGGCTGAGGTACCTTCCAAGATCCTCAAAAATTCTCCCTCACAGTATAATAGAAGGAAAATCCCATAATAGCATAGAGAAGACCAGGATTACACACACATTTTAGTTGACAGTGCACTACTGAAAAGTGAATGAGTCAAATCCAAGCAGACCTGAAATACCAGCTGGATATACCTCTTGAAGAAAAGAGCAATTTGCTACCAGAAATTGCTTGGTTTCTTTAAAAAATTAAAATATCTCACTAGTAGGACACTTTGATTTTTCACTTTTAAACAACAAAATTTCCTGAGCATTTTATCTGACATGTAATACTGAATTATAATGTAAAAATACAAAAAGGAAAAACTGAGAAAGGAACAAAAAAGGACCTTTTAACATTTAATATTTAACCTTACAAGTTCTCTGAGAGAGAACCTCCACTGATGATGGACATTAAAGAAAGTCTCTCTTTGTACTGACTTAAATATAAAGATTATATATAAATGCACTAATTTTAATCTAAAATCATGGGCAGAATTGGATTCAATACTTAACATAAGAAATTTATATTTACCCATTGCACTTGTAGCATCCTCCATTATACAACCTTACCACAAAGTCCTGCAGTCAACTGCAACGTGTCACAAAAAATAGACTTTGTCCAGCTAAGACTTCATATTTCAGTTTTTTGGAGGGTGCTTTCTGTTCTGTGTAACCACATTCTTATGTAACAATATCATCATTGTAAGTGTCTTTATCCTTCTCAGTACTTCTCCAATACAGTTGGCAGAAATCTAGTAAATTCAGGATACATCTGCACCATAATGCAGTAGAAATGGTTCTAAAAGGTGTTGAAATGCCCACCCAGTACATGCTGGAGTTAATTTATTCCAACTAATTTTGATGTGGCTTTGAGGACTGAATGCCCATCATCAACTGCTGCCCATTGGGGCACTCTTTGTGTGCACACTCCAGTGTCATTCCAAAATGGGTCTTCCTCTGCAGGGATGAGCAGTGTGCTTATCCCCTCCAGTGCTAAAACAGACAATGAAAAATCCAGAGAGGAGTTGGTATTACACTGTCTCCTTGGAAAATATATATGTTGCTGCAGCTCACTCTGACAGCAACAGAATTGTATCAGAGACGGGTGCAACGCGTCACCTTTGCTTTCAAATTTAGATAATCTGCTAAATTCAATATATTTTGACTGCAAAACAGAAATGCTACTGTAGGAATAAAACTGAAGTTTTTAGATTTTGTCAGAACGACCCCAAGACTGTTTGTGGCAGAGAGAGGGAAGGAGCAGCTCATCACAATCAGCCCGAAGGTTCAGTCGTGAGCTTTCACCTGAAGCATGTGCCCTTAAATCCCTGCTCTGTTTGTTTGAAGTGGGGACTAAAAGTTGTCTTGTCCTCCAGACAGGGTTGGTCTCTCTCACACAGTTGAAAGCTGAAGTGGCTCTTTGGGGACAACCCAGTGACAGTCGGATGCCTGACCCTGCTCCTCTGATGTGGCCATAGGCTGGAGCATCTGCTTCTCTGCTCTGGGGCCACAGGGACTCCATCCACTTCACACTTTGATCACAAATGTGGTACTGGCAAGAGCTCCTTCAAACAGACACATTCCTGCAAAAAAATAACTCCAATTATTTTACTCACGCTTTTTTCTCTTTAGTCCTGATCAGTTGGAATGAATCTGTGACTGGTTGTTCACCCCACAGTTACAGCTCACTGAGGTGTGTGGCAACAAATTTGGGTGGTTCAGAGCACAGAGTAGCCTGCTATCTCCAACTATCCTTAATCCAGACATTTAGCAAGAGCCACAGAAGTTCCTTAATGCCTTCAAATTCTCATGTTCATACACCTGAGGACAGTGCAGCCTTCACAGAGATACTCTGGAAAGCCTTGTCCCTGAGCAGTGCTCTGTCCAATGTCATCCCAAACTGACCCACATTGTCTTTCTGCCCTTCAGATCAATACAGCTGTTCTGGGAATCAAAGGGATTTACAGTTCTCATCCAGTCAGAATGGAGGTGCTTCCATAAGGAACACAGTAACAGCACAAAGAGTGGCAAAGGCAGATTACAGAAGACAACAGGATAGGATGCCAAGTAAATTCAAAACCACAGGGAAAAAATAAATAAATATGAGAGCCTCACACAGGCTTTTGTTTCATAAATAACCACCTATTGTACCTATTTGCTTTCTGAGTACTACTTTGCATATACAGTTACGGTGTTTTCTCAGGAAAGGTTTTCAGTGTTGTGCAAAAGTTCAGTATTTTATGACTTTTATTAGGCTTTACTTTAACCGACTCTTCTATGCACCCTCCTAACAGCTGAAGGGAAATGAAAGGATTTGTTATAACATATAGCATGCTTAATTCTTTTCTTTCAAATTCATCATCTTTAATTTCACCACAAAAGTAATCATAAGTGTATTTTTTAAAGGCTGCATTGTTCTCTCGTGCCTGTAAACAGGGATAACCTTGGGGAAACCTGTGAATACATTCCCTAATGTGCTTTGCAAGAGTGACTGTGTTCAGTGATTTCTTTCTCAGCCCTAGCACAACATACTCTGGTCTAACATTCTTAGTCTGGCTTGCAGACCTTCTTCTTTGTGAATACAGGTGACTGGCTCATGAAATTTAAATTAAATTATGTGACTATCTAAACCAAATGTTAATCCACAAGGAAACAAACCTTCCATCTACAGATGAGGATTTGCCAAACAAACACTGTTCAAACTGTATATGAATTAATAAAGTTCTGAGCTGGTCTCTTGAACTTATCCCATTAAATGGATGAAATCCATTTAACATTACAAGTGAGTACCTGTTCAAAAAATACATTTCACAACCTAAACCAAGCCAGAGTCTTTCTTTAAAAGCTTCATGTGTGCAATTCTGTAAAACGCAAAACACACTCCTGGTTGCAAACAAGTTAACAAAGTATTATCATCATATGTGATGTGTGATTTTAACAAAGTACTCTAAACAGTTACAGAAAACAACGGAATGCTGCAAAACACACAAATTTAGGAAAACATCTGCTTGGAACCTGACTGCGTAATTGTTATCACATCACTGTGAAAATCTATCAAAATTTCAAGGAAAAGTTGAATCTGATTGAAAACACTCATATTTCTGACTGAAAGCTTAGTAATTTCTTCCAGGTGGTATATGGAAAAGAGAAATATTTTCTGCAAAAAATGTAGAATACGTTTGGTTTTTTTGCACGTTTCATTACAAAGCTGTCTCATAAATACCAAAAGACAACACGAGAATTTTGTTACAGAATTATTCTCGGGGTTTTAAGAACTAAGTATTTTTTTGCTTTGGGATGTATAAAAATATTGACTGAAGTCAGCTGACAATTTGAAAACATCACAGAAGCTTGTGGGAAAGTGACCCGACAGTCTATGGCTTATCTGGAAAAATCAAAGACTAAACACAGGTAAGAACATTTCTGGGTTGAAATCTACACTGCTTTCTGATTATAAATATACTACTTCTATAAGCATTTTTATTTGTTTTATAAATATTATGGTATTATCTTTCTAATCAGGCTACAAAGTAACCATGTTACTTTCCACAGATGTCATGTTTTCAAACCTTAAAAAATGGGAATATGGCAACTGGATCATTCTTAAGACATAGCACCTTTTTGAGCTACTTTGTTTAGCATTTCTTTTATTACTAAGAATCATGCACCTAATTAAATCACCTTTGTCTTAGCCTTTCATTTTCTTCCTCATAGAAAAACCAAAATAAATTCACCTTGCTCTTCTCAGGGACTGAATAACAGCAAATGAAAATGGGAGTATTTCACTTGACAAATTTAATTCATTCATCTCTTCTAAACTTTTCTGTCAAAATCCCCAAAATATACCTGCTGCTTTCCCAATAACTAAGCACACAGCAAAACCTGTGATGTGGAAATGAGCAGGAGATGACATTTGCCCGCTGGTCTAACGTGTATTAGGTTTTGACACTTGTCTATCTTCCTTGTCAGCTCAGAAATCATCTGGATTTGTTCAAAGATATTGCCATGCTCACAAACAGACAACATGTTTCTCTCTTTATCACATCTGACACACAGTGTAAGGCAATAATATGAAGAAAAATACTGCAGCTATTTTAAAATCTACTTAAATATCACTTCTTGCATTTCTGCCCAAAGGAGATGACAAGGTGAATTAATTTACTGGGGTTTCAAACCACTTAGTGTCCCCTGATACTCGAGTCAAGTATCATATATAATATTTTACACAGAACTTTATAGTGGTTTAAGTATACCATGTGTGTCAGAAGCAAAAGACCAAATGGATGTCACAGTGCAGCAATTTGTTAAACACCAGGCCTTGTTTTTCACACAAATGTTTGCAATGGTTCCCAAATGTCATTGCACTGAATTTTCTTCTGATTAATTTCTAAGTAGAAGGGGATCCCAACTATAGTTTTTCACATTTCAGAGCCACCCAAGCTGCCTGCTGGAGGAAGCAGGATCATCTGCAACAGACTGATCACACACCACTACAGAGGGAACAGCAGATTTGCCAATAGACAGCACAAAAATAAAGCTTTAACTGCAAGGGATACAAATCCCACATCTACAGGCCCCACAGCCCTGCTTGTACCACCTCTCACTCCCAGTGGATCTTTGCTATTCACATGGCTTTGTCCTATTGACTCCACGAAACATGGCACTAAAAAATAAAAGATATTGGGTGAGAGACAAAAGTTGCTTTCCAAGGGAATTGCTCTTCCAGCTGCCATTTACACCTTCACAGATCCTTCTGCATGTCCTCCTTCCAGCTTCTGCTTGGCTTCATCATTTCACTCTATGGATGCTGAGAGCTGGTCGCTCTAGCACGCGATTTTTGGGTTGTAGCAATTGCAAGAGAACAAATTCCATAATTCTCTGTTAAAACACACATACAAAAAAGAAAAAAAAAAGGGCATTTTTCCGAGGTTGCATTTAGTTTGGTACATTCTTGTCTTTTAATCAGATTTATTTTTGGTAGTTGTTGTATGAAAGAAAAGGTCAAGTTCCAATCTTCACACAAGAGAGTTTTGGCAACTGAGTGAGATAATCATAAATCCACAAGAAAACAAAGAAAGAAAACACTGAAACCATCTGCTCCTGGGAGAGGTAGAGGAAGGAAATTCTATCTTGAACAATGTATGTAAGACCTGCTCCATTCAATAAGATAACTTGTAATTCCTGGATCCCTGGAGCTCCTTAGAAAGGTTTTATTGAGAAACCTTTCTCTATTGCTTAAAATGTCACAATTTTATATATATTCATATATAAAAAATAGGTTTTTTCTTTTCCATTGTCGTTAAGCTTAAAAAAGCAACAAAACTTTTAATGTTTCAAAAATCATGAGCAACCCAGCCTACCATAATTCAGTATAACTGTCTTTCTGGCAAAATAAAACTACTTTAAGTGTGTTGGCAATGTAAAGCACTAGATAATTGCAACAGTAATAATCAGTGACACATCAGTACCATTATTACATGCAGTTTTGATAGTGAAGGTTTCTGATTTGAGATTATTAAAATAACATTAACTATCCCTGCCTGGGTATATTTCACACTTCACACACATTTACTGTAGAATCTGAGCATCTCACAGTCATTTATAATTCATCTTCTCTGTGAGACACAAAAACTCTATTAGCCCCATTCCCACATACAGGACTAAGGGACATTGAGAATAAGTCCCTTCCCAATTTTACATGCAAAATTGTTCCCAAGGAAAGGTGTAGAAGTGGCAAATGTGGGCCTTGGACTAGTTCCACAATCACTGCCCATCCTTCCTCACAGACTCTTGCTACTGAGATTATGAACATTTGCAATACACTATAAAATATACTGTTGGCTTTTCAGACTTCTTCTGCAAGACTGACATGAAAGAGTACAAAATGTGATGATACAGTGCTATTTCCTATCCCTTTGGATATTTTTTATTTGAATTAATTTGATAACATAGTAATAATTTTGAGGACCACAATAAAGTGTTTGAACAGTTGTCATCTGTACACTCATGTTTGTGAGGTATAATTATACCTTAGTATTTTAGCAAACAGACATTGCAATAATAGATTTTTAATAATAGGGCCTGGTTTTCTCTTTATGACTTAAGTGCATCTTCTCAGTTCCCCAATTTTAGCTGAGCTGTAGATGTAAATTTGGACTCATCTCAAGCAATCTTAGCAAAAAATTTAGAACAAATCTTAGAACAAAGAGGTTTTACTGCAGGTCTCCAG
Source organism: Chiroxiphia lanceolata (assembly GCF_009829145.1). Taxonomy (NCBI): domain Eukaryota; kingdom Metazoa; phylum Chordata; class Aves; order Passeriformes; family Pipridae; genus Chiroxiphia; species Chiroxiphia lanceolata. The sequence continues at coordinate 5,532,959 of NC_045650.1, forward strand.
TTATAATTTAAACAGGAGGTGGGGTGAGAAAGGTACATATACATACGAAAAGGTATTAATAACAAATATAATTGCAAAGGAGCTTCAGAGAAAACAGAATTTGTGACAAATACGTGGGGAACCAAAGTGTAGGCACTTAGGGCTTTTAAAACTCAGAATCACACAAACTGTGCATTTTTCTCACTGCAATGGAGCAATTGGGACAAGCAATCAGGATGGAATCCTCTCCCTTTACCCTCTCTAATAACTTATTCAGCACGATGGGGTGATTTATCTTCTCCTTTCCCAAGTAATATTCATACCACAGTCACATTGTGCTCTGCAGGATGATCTGTGAGCATTGCTTGTCAAATGGGGATATATTATTCAGCAGCAATGGTAGTGGAATAGGTACCCCACCTTTCTCTCATTCCCTATTAGTCTTTACCTGCAAAACTTTGACAGAAACAGGCTCTTTCCTATTGAGAATTGCTTTTTACTTTAAATCACTCCTAAATTTATAGCATCTGGCCAGTTCCCCCAAACAATTTCTGCTCAAAATAGACTTAAAACCATTTCTCCTGCAGAATTTTCAGCTTAGTTCCCAAACTGAAGTCTGTCAGTTGCCCTGCTTCACTGTCTGCTTGGAGATGTTAAGGACAAGAGGCATGTTAAGATCATCTGGTGTCACTTGCTATGACCACAGGTAAAAAAAAAAATACCCATTTGCACCTTGGAGAACCTAATGTATTTTCCTTGACTAAAGCATATCAAATATCTAATGATAAAACACTCCAGATTAAAAGCAAATACTTAAGTAGATAAGGCTGAGAATATATCAGAAGCCAACATAATTCTCCTCCAAAAGTCTTACTAAAGTTGTCTGCTATAGACAAGTAAAATGAGGGTATATAATTCCAGGAGTATAAATAGTCTTTCTGCTCTTACATCAATATTTTATGCTATTCATAGGGTGTCACTAAGGTATTATTAATTGCTTCTAGCAACACAGGTAAATTAAAGGCTGATCTATTAACAACATTAAAGCTTAAATATTAATTCCTCGAAGCCACAAAATGTACTAATGTCAGAGCTGAAAATGGAAGTGTTAAAAAAAGAAAGAAGGTGTTGGTTTGTTTAGAAGCAAGGGCTGCATTGTGGTTTTAGGCACAGCCTTTAACAAAAGGCTCTGTGTAAACTGGAGCAGCCCAGAAATAGCTCTGGGAGACGTTGTGCCCCAGGCAAGTTCTACTCTACAAAGTTCTGGCAGAGTCGTGTAATGAGGTGTGATTTGTGACCAAAGCACCCCTGCTCCTGGGGCAGACAGTCACAAAAGCAAACACTGTGTCCCTGCTGGCACAGCCTGCTGTGCCCTGTGGGAAGGGACTGATGGAGGCAGATTTGTCTGAGCCTGGTTTAACTTGTGTGAGCTGCTGTCACACCAGGAGCACCTTGCCAGCACAGTACACGGGTGCAGCTGCACCAGTGACTGTTTATAAGGCTTCAAAGATGGGTAAATAAGTGTCAGTAAAGGAATTGACTGCTTCACGGCTCTTCCAAAAGATCTATAAGAACCATAGAATCCCTGAAGGGTTTGGGATAGAAGGGACCTTGTTCCACCCCTCTACCATGGGCAGGGACACCTGCCACCAGACCAACCTGGTCTTGAGCACTTCCAGGGATGGGGCAGCCACAGCTTCTCTGGCCAACCTGTGCCAGCAACCTCACCTTCCCAGTCAGAGTCCCAAGACTACTTCTTCCCCCATCCTTGGCCAGAGTTGTAGGTGAAGCAAAGGTTACAACCTCACATTTGATATTCTAAGCCTCTGTGTCAGAGCCTATCATTTGGTATCTATTGGTTTTTCAGCTCTGTCTTTAGCAGAACATGCATGTAAGCTGTGAACCAGTTCATTTCACAGAACATTTTAGAGACTGCTTGGAAACGGAGTTATAAACCCAGCAGGGAACGAAGCAGAACCAAACTAATTCTCTTTGCTGTTTCAATGACTCACAGTATGGCAGATACAGCATGACAATTCAATAGCACTGGTTGCAACAGATTAAAATAATAATGAAAAAATGCATCAATTTGGCAGATAGGAATTATTAAATACTTATATAGCTCTGTGACTCTCCTATAATGTCTGCCACAGATACAGCTGAGTGCTAAATGCACTTCTTTTAGAAAAAGGTAGAATTGATTACATTGTACATGAAAAATTTGAACAGCTGATGACATATCACTAGAAGTTCCATGTCTTAAAAATGTGCATATTTTACTTTAATATAATAAATAATTATACACCTAATTATTAGTACCTGTTTTTGGATAATCTACATCTTTAAGAAGTACCATCCTTACCTCCCGTCTAGGTCAGATTTTGCCACCTCTCCTTAAGATAAATAGGTTTACTCCGAAAATGAGCTTGTTTCTATAGAAATCCTGAACTATATGAATTATTTAATATGATTAATATGATTTGGCTAATTTTATGAAACAAACAAACAAAATGTAGGCAAATGTTGGGAAAGAAGGGGTGAAGTGTTACCTGATTTAAACATTCTCCCCAGAACCCACCTTCCATCTAAGCAATGTAACCTGGAGATGGGACACCTGAACTTGTCACAGGCTATGCTGATGATTAGACCAGGATTGCTCAATGAAGAGTCAAAGTACAAAAATAACATATGAATTTAAAAGCAGTATGAAATGGCCATGGATATTCCATGTACACAAGCAAAAAGGTTCATCTAAAAAAAAAATAAGAATAGCACAGTAGTGTAGAAATACAGAAAGCTCACTCTCTGTGCATATATGTAGTTTCAAATTAATATTTCATTTAATACTAAATATTTAAAAGCATTAATAACTGATGGAATTCTGATTTTGAATATACAAATATCTTTTGAGTCATACACGGTAAATATGTTCGTTACATTAGATTAAGGTTTATTTTGTAGACTAGGAGATATGTATTGTTATTATTCATGGATGCATGCATACTGGAAGGATAACCACGAGGAAATGAACATGGATTTTACCTAAACTTCAGCAGTATTTATGACCATTGTGAGACATGATTTATGGTGGCCTGAAAAGCACTCCAGAAGAAAAGACAAACAAACCTGTGCTTTTTGGAGAGATTTGAGGAGGCTCTTCTGGCTTTCTGAACATATGTATCTCTGAGAGCAGCTGATCAAACTTAATGATGGATTAATCATATGCCCTCTAAGATACATTTACTGGTGAAAAATGACTGGCCCTTCATTCCCAGCTATTCAAAATGAGGTATTGATTTGATTTTCCAACAAAGCAAGCTCTAGAACAGCAACCAGTGTGAGATATAACAGAGCAGGTAAAAAGACAGGGAAAAGAAAATTTGATCCCTGTCCAAAGCAAATAAAAACCAAAAGCTTACTGTGACAAGGGGAAAAAATAAATCAGATTGACATCTTATAGCAAAGTACAATTTTCTTGTAATGTCTGTTTAAGCTAAAGCTATGACAAAACTGCAATGTTTATATGAAATCATGCAACTGTCACCAAGCTGTTCATTTTGATGGAAAGAACACACAATGCCTTTCATTCTAATATTTTCTAAATAGAGTATTTCTGGTTTTCAACTTACGCCTTTTTTCCCCTGCCAAATTTCTCATCAGATTGCAACAGAATTTTTTTAATGCCTAAAAAGCTCTTAATTTTAATTGCAACACTCTTTTGCCCTATCTTTTTTTTTTTTTTTTTTAGTACTCCCTTGATTTTTGTCCTAATGAAGCAATTAGTCCCTGCTGAGGTCAGTTATATTTGCTCACAGATAGTTTTCTAGTATGTTCTCAAGCAGGTACACAGAGAGAGTCATTGTCAGATAAAGTGATGTTGACACAAACATCTTCTCCCACTGGGCCCAGAGCAATCATTACAAACAATAAGCAAAGACCTGCATCACCAGTAGCTTTTACAAAGCTCCTTTTCAAGCTTCTTAATCAAAGAGAGACAATTAGACAGCATCTTCACTTACTTGTCCATTGTCCTATCTCAGTACACCTTAAAAACCTGTTTGTATTACCAAAGTCTTCTAAATTAAATTAAGTAATTAAAAATAATTTTTAATCCTTCATTTTTCTCTAATAAGTTCTGCCACACTACAGCAAAAAATGCTCCAGGAAAGCAGTTTCTCAAAGACAAATGTAAAACCATCAGAACCACAGTGGATAAGGGAAATAAGTCTTTGGAAACTTTAACAAATTAATTGGTTGAGGTAAATTTATGCCATTTGCAACAATCCAGAAATCAATTATGATGCATAATCTTCACTAGTGTCTGTAGATTTTACAGGAGAGTTAGCAGGACAGCAAAGAATATTAATGACAAGTTTTACATAAGAAACACTGATAAACTGGTTCCATTTGCTGCATTTCAATATTGAAGTAATATGAAATATTTTAGCATTGACTGCAGAGACAGAGAAATGCTGGAATTTATAAGTACACAGTTTATGTTTATTCTGCTCAGATAATTCTTGCTGAGACACTCACAAAATAACCACGAGTTCAAGGCCAGGTTGGATGGGGCTTAGACCAAACTGGTCTAGTGGAAGGTGTCCCTCCCCACGGCAGGGAGTTGGAACAATATGTTGTGCAAGGTCCCTTCCAACCCAAACCATTCCAGAATTCTGTAATTCTATAAAGTTATCCACCAGAACTGTTCTTCCAGTGCAACAAAATGTCTATATAGTGTTGTATTTGTACAGCCAGACAGGGCAAATGGAATCTAAGCTGCTGCATCTCAAACTGCTCACTTTTTTTTTTTGACGATTGCAAAGTAAGTTTCAGAACTGGTTATTTCTGATGTGAAAGACAAAGTTGAAGTACAGCCAAACACAGCCTTCAAATCCACCCTTTCATTGTGCAGCAATGTGCTATTTTAGTAATTTCCATTATTTTTCCCCCAGTACAACCCAGCCCTATAACCCATAGCAGTTTCTGTCAATGGCTCTGTACTTCACGATACCAAATTCAGACCACACTCACACCACAGTGATGAAATCAATACAGAATCCCAATAGCTTGGATATATGTACACGGATATCCCTATAAATTACTTCTAATTATAGCAGCAAACAATTTTATTTGGGGGCTTTTCTTAAATTAGCAGGATTCCAGCAAGTTCTGTACTGCTGTAATTTAGGCAAACAGCACTTGTCAGAAGCAGACAGATAATAAAAGTTACATTAGAAAAGAGAAATATATAGGTATTTTTTCCTTACCGCTGATTTTTTTGCATGTATGGTTGCTTTTCTAAATCTCTGTTGTAATTTAAACATCATCTGACAACACTGTACTTGTGCTGCTCCATCATTTTAACCGGGAGGAAAAGTGATGACAGTAAACACCTGTAATAACCATTCTTTTTTAGCTCAACATTTTCAAGCACCAAGAGAGATTATGGAAAATAAATTTTTGCTGAAGTAAAGGTTCATATAATCTTGGGCAATGTTTTCAAGTAATTGCCTTAACACTGAAACATCTGCTGGCAGTAAACATTCACAACTGATGCTAGTTCTGAAAAAGAGATCTAAGGGTTAGCTCTTCTTCATATCTACTGAGATTCTTATCTTCTTTAACCACTTTGTCCATTTTTAGTCATCTAAAACAAGTGTTGCTGTCAGGTGAGGTAAGGTCAGAAAGTTGTTCTAGCTCTTTCTGAGAATCAATTGAATACCATTGCCCCAGCCAGTCCTGGGAGATGTACCTTGGCTTCAGGTCTGGTGAACTGCTCCTCAGTTTCCAGCTTGCCTCCTCCAGGCTAGATTTCTGTCTTTCCAACATTTTCTGTATTAACCCCCCCCACCCAGGGTAACTTGCTTCCCAGCTAATGACTACTTGAGAGGATTCATAGTTACAGAAAATCAATGTTTTAAATGGTATTGAAACATGCTCTCAGAATCTCAAGGTGACTGGTGCAATCTTTGCTGATTAAACATGACACAGAATCATCAAAGTAAGCTCAAAAGTTGTTCTTTGCCTGTTTTCTTGTGCCTTTTCAGACAGAGCATCACATCATTTCAACCAGGACCACAGCCTGAGCTGCAAGAAGGCAATGGGAGTTTTACAGTGTGTTTTAAGTGAGTAGAAAGAATCAAATTCATCGAGTGTCTGAGGGTTATCTATACGGGATGAAATGTTTCCAAATCAGTGAAAGGGCATTCACTTTGGAAGGAATTGATTTGAAAGTATACATGCATAATAAGAGATATATAATATCTATCTACTAACCTACAAAGCTATGTGGTATTTTTCTGCTATTTGCTTACTTACAGCTAAAGCAAAGTCTGAAGAGAAGATTTAGGACTCCCTCTGTAAGACAGCACCTTTACCTTCAGGCAGCAGCACAGAGCAGGAAGCAGCAGATCTGCTCCAGTATTTTTTCCTCTCCTGTGCAGTGAATACTTTCACACAGGTTTTGTGGGATGCCTTTTAGAAGCTGAGAACGGAATATGTCAACCCCTCCGGCCAGAGGGGTTATCATCCTCTGGATATCCTCCAGATTATCCTGGTTTTTGCAGACCCTGGTCACTAAACAACAGTGTGCAGTGACATCTTTTTCACTCTCCTTTCTGGTCATTGCTCAGGAGTCAGCAGTAAAGCCTCACTGAATCACTTCACAGAAATCATATCAGTGCATTTTCTCAAGGAAGAGTGCTGAGCTCCAGATACTGAGTGGACATGAGTGTCCTCAAATACCTTTCCCTGCCCTGGATTTTTTGACTATCATTCTGAAGTATGACTTTTCACTGGCCAGTTGGCAGAAGATTCCAGATTTCTCCCTAAGGATATAAATACTAAACATAAGAACCCAGGCATTTTAATTTAATCTACATCTCTGCATCTAAAGCATCTAAATTATAGTTTCTAGACAGCTTTCCTAAGGAAATATGGCTACTTTTAAGTCATTACAGTGTCAGTGATTGTACTGATTATTTAAATGTAAAAATACCTCTTCAAATAAAAATGACAGGCTGTCAAGTTCACTGTTGATAAATAGTATTTTGAGAAACCAACATAAAAGCAACTACAACTATAGGACACACCTTTTGTGTCACATGTCTGAGTTTTGCAGTTACAAAAACATACCTCAAGTGCCTCAGGTAAAGAGGAATTTTGCTTGCCAGCAAAGAGAACTTGTGTGATGCAATGAAGAAAGCTTCAATTATGTCCTACAGCTTTATTGAAAGCAATGTCTATAACCTTCAAAAGCTCTGAGTATGTGTTATACATCTCCAGCTTGAAAAGGTCATTCTTTTTTTCATTTTTTTTTTTCTCTCTTATTTACCACTGCTTTTTTTCAGTAGACAAACATAACACTCATAAATGGGAATGTAAGAGAAGAAGCTCCAGCAAGACCCAACACTGAATTTCTGAACTTTGTGCTCTTATGAACAGGAGTCAGGACTGGGGCAGGTTTACCCACACTGCTCTACAGCGTCTAATTAGTGAACTTCAAGCCTAAAAGCTGCCTACTTCTCCCAGAAAGGTTGACAAGGGTAGACATTTGGGAGACAAAATGTTTTTTTCAGTCATATTCACATGTAAAAAAACCTAGTTAGATGCTTTCAACACAGCTGAAAGAGCTGCTGTATTTACCTTTTCTAAAGATCTCAGAAGGCAGCTGGAAAAACAACCTGAATGATGGAGGGTACATTCTGTTTGAGGAGATCTGCCTCTTCTTCCACCTCTACCAGGGAAAGCACCTGTCAGTTGGTTGGGCTCTTCATAACCACTCCAGCCCATTTCTGGGGGTGGCAGGACTATATTTAATCACAGAGTTGCTGAAAGGAATCCTCTGAGAGACCCTGTCAAACAGCTCAAACCACTCTAAGGATATCACAATACAACAGTGGTGTTTGAAAGGAAAGGTGACAGATCAAATGCATCCCTTCTATTAACACATGTTCCTCCAGTACAGCTAAAGATCTATGCCTTAACATAATAGACAAAAGTGTCCCATTAACCCAGAGCAAAATTCCTGAATATCTCTTGAGGAGTGAAGAAGAAAAAATACAGAAAAAAAGAATTAAAAACAAGTCTTTTCTCTGCAAACAAATAGTTCTAGATGGCAACACTTAATGAAATTAAATAAACCCCACCTCAAACATAACAAAAAAAAAAATCAAGTGCCCAGTTTCACTTCAAAGAAAGATGACTTTGAAGCCTTCAAATTACAAGCAGAAAACCTCCTGAGGTCAGGCAAGTCCACAGAGTATTGTGAACTACTTTTAGCAAGGTTTGCAAATTCATTTGTGCAGAGAAAAAGGCAAATGTTGCAAAAGCGAAACAAATTAGAGATTTATCATTTTGGGTTATTTTTAAATGGACAAAGAGTGAAACTGTCCCATCAGTCATGAACAGAAGAACTTGTTTGAACAGAATTAGAATGCAGGGAAATCAACATCACCAAAAATCAATGAGAAATTTTGAAAAGTTCAAATGAAAGATGTATTTATCTTATATTCTGCAATCTCAGTGCTTTCTTCTCTTTGCCTTCTAGAGGACCTCAAGAGAAAGGCAGAGAATGAGAGTGGTTTGTGACATTTCTAGCTACAACCTAAGATCCATCAGAGCTGTGGTTGATTTTCTTCAGTGCCCAGGAAGCTGCATTTCTTCCTCTGGTGATGTTCCAATGGCCAGAAAATGTGACAGAGTGGCAAAGAACATGATAACACAATTCAAAAAATCTAAATACATTTAGCATTACCATGTCCTATAACTCACTTATGGACATCTTGTATCTTCTCCTATTGATCTGAACTCAAGCTTCAGATATAAAAAGCTTAAGAAACGAATCGGGCTGAATTTATCTCTGATGCAATCCTATTATTTGCAGATGAATTTAGACTATTTTATTAATCTCATTCCTACCTCTGCCTGTTTTCCATCTAAGTAAATTCTAAAATAATCAGTTTTGCTGTTCCTTATTACATCATGCAATAGAAATATTTTAGATCTTATTTTCTTAATGGACAGGGATGCAAAGGGTTTTAAAATAGCATGGAATTGTCAAAGTCTTACTTCCATGTGTGCATAAAGGTATCAGTTTTATATTTTGTATTTTAAACTCTTAAACAGGCCTTTTGTGACAAGACCCTTAAAGGCTTGTTGCAAATCAGAAGGAATATATTTTCTATTTTGATTTTGACTTATATCTAGAATTTAACTTCTCTTTCCTCTTCACCTGGAATGCAGAACTCAGCCAATTTCAACAGTTTTCCTTAAGACAACAGACACCTTTGGAATAACATAAATTATTCCATTAGACCCCTATTTCAGATGCACATAAGTGAGAGTCTTCACTAATGGCTCAAGTTTCCCAGATATACATACATGTACACTCACATGGATACACTCAACCCTTTTCTCTATGTACAAGCATCATTTATAAGCACAAAAAATATGGTCTATATAGTAAGAAAAGCTTCCAGGCACTACAGTAATGCAAAGAAATAGGAGCCCACACAAGTTAATGTGAATAAATAAGAATTCTTACGAACACTCAGTGAATGATAAAAACTTAAATAACCTTTTCTGTTTAAAAACCTCTTTCAACTGTCATTTGTTACAAAAACATATTGGTTGGCACAAAATATGCCATGATATGTTCCTTACTTTGACATGATAAGCATCATATGAACTGTATGTAATATTTGGCAACATGCAGAGGTTTCTACGTTCTTCATCTCTACCAAACAAAGGACATTTTTTACATTATTAGGCATCACTAATTAAAACTATAGTGCTCCAGACTCCAAGGAAGTTTAAATGATTAATATATTCTGATTACTTTTTCCATTTTTTCCAACACCTTCCATTAGGAATTCTTCTAATAAAAAACTGGTTTAGACTTAAATTACACACTTTGCCCTAAAAGTTTTTTCCCCTCAAAGAGGCAATTGCTTCACAGCACTGAAGTGCTGAGGACTCCAAGACCATAGTTCTTTCTCCTTTGCAAGGCTGAGCCATCTTGGGCATTTATTAAGCCTCTTAAAATTATTTATTTAGAAGAGATCAAGAATTTACTAAATCCAAAGTAGACAATGCTTTAAAGGTGTACTTACTAAAACACTTGCTAAACAAAAAAGATTGAAATTTAATAGTTTAAATCATTGTCTTCTTTTTCCACGCTGTAATATTACTGTCTCTCTTATCACAAGTTAAACACTGAGCAAAGAAAACAAGCTTTTCTCTCTTCTATTTTGATTCATTCCAGAACACTGACAATCAATTAATTCCAAATAAAAGAAGAAAGAATTGGTTGCAGCATAGAACTAGATTGATGAAAGGCCAGACCTATTGCTTCAAAGGAAAGAAATATTGAAACCAAAGGTGAACTGCACTTATTTGTCCTTGGCTACAGAATGAGAGCAGAAAAGGTCATAAGCTTGTGATGGTATTTGCCTACAGTACACTGGAGTTTGAGCAGTGGCCTTAAAGAAGGCTGAAGTCATATGGCTAAAAAAAAAAAAAAAAAATCAGGCCACAAATTTCCTGTAGCACAGTCTTGATGTTGCACAATGACAAGATAAAACAGTATTTGTGAGCAGTCTGATTTTGATTTATCATTATAACAATGTAGGTCAACATTATAATTGTCTCATCTGGTTATAGAATGCAGGATGTGATGTAGTCTTTGAGAAACAGAGATTATAATATGGTTCCTTTAGGCAAAGAACAGAAAGAAAATGTGGTAAGGAGTTTATTACACTTAAGTACAACAGGAATATTCTTATTATTTTTATAAACTAGCTGTTATTGAACCACATTAAACATCTTGGACTATCAGTTTGATTTTGCTGTAGGTAGAGCATGTCACTGTCATTGGGAATCCCCTGGAAACTGAAAAAAATGTTTCTCTATTTAATATTTACATTACTACTTGCAATATGCAAAAAGTAGTAAACAGAACAACCCTTTTAGAAGCAAGGTGTGAACGATTGGTTCTGAACTCACACCACAAGTAAAAATTTTACTGTGGACAAAATAAACCCCCAAAATTTCAAGCAATATTCCTCAGTGATGTGAATAAACAGGGTGAAAGTAATGGACAAAACCTGGAAAAAACAGTCCAGAAATGGAGAGTGATGATGTCAATGTCTAACACCTCCTAGATGGAATTTCTCACTTTTTTAGTGACTAGGTTTGGTTATAATTTCCTGACCTATCTCTTGCAGGCTTGAAAACTGATTTTGTTGAAATTTCCTCCTATTTTACTAACAGTATCATGCATATTTGTAATAGGTAAATAAATTATATTGGTTTAATTGTTTAATGGATAGTCACATTCTTCTATAGTTAACCTTTCTGAAGGTTAAACAAGTTAATAATAACTTCAGAGATGCTGAAGTATATTCATTATTAAAAGCAAATGTTATTTAAAGCCAAGAAAGCATTTTCCTTTACAAAAAAGTTAATTTCTTAATTTTTTCTCCTATATCGCTAAAACTGTTCATGAATTCTACCATTGGACAGCTCTAAGCTAATGAAAATTCTTTCTTTCTTAAATAAACCCCAAATATATGTATATTTAAATATGGAGAGACATTCACATGCTTATATATTATTTTAATCTAATGTATGTCAGGAAGGCTGATATCAACTTGTGTTAGAGCACAGTACCCACCAACAGTCTAAAATAAGAGTTTAACAGCATATTAACATTTATTTAGAGACCTCTTCACTAATGCAAATTTAACCCAGCACTGGAGGATGCACAGAGAACCCAGTTAAATATTTCAGCTACACCTGCAGCTCTCCCTTGCAGGAGGACAACTGTGGGTTGATGATCCTCTAATGCTTCCCAATGAACAACTGCAGTAAGATATTAAAGGTCAAAGCTTTGAGTTCTGTGCAGCAGAACGACAGAAAACACAGTCTTTCCCATTCCCCCTGACAGCCAACATCAAAGGAGAAAAGTGTTTTTATCCTCTCTCCAGCAATACCACAGCCTGCAGTTGTCTGGAGCTAAAACCAGCACGAGTGACTTTAGAATGGGGAGCTGTTTGAGTTGGGCGGTTGCAATTATTTTTCCTGAGTATTAAATCTCTTCACTATTCAGAGGTAAATATGGCATCCTGGGAGAGGAGAACAGAGCCTCTGATTCTGGTGTGATAACAGCTGTGGAACTCACTGCTGGTCAGCCTCTGAGGACAAACTGCCTTTGCCTTTCCAAGGAATCAGCAGAGCAGAGAATGGAGCCGCACTTTCCTCACCACAGTCCCAGTAAACATTCTTGCAGTGGTTTGTAAGAGCTGTCACCTTTTATTCAGTACATCCTCCTGCAGAGCACCTAAAGGATTTAAGTGAAACTCTGTATAACACAAAGCAGGGTATGTGCCTATGAGTGAAGAATCTTCCCGACAAATTATTGATTAATACCTCGCAGACACACTATAAATGAGGTATAATTTATCAGGACACACTGACAGAGCCTTTGCTTTCTTAAAGCTCATCTTCTATTCACTCTTCTAACTTCCTTTTGGCTAAAGCAATTTCTTGAGTTCATCTTCAGCCAAGTGTCATCTGTTCTCTCCCATAATCGTTACCCTTCTTGCTAATTAGTAAGGTTTAGCTTCCTCCTGTTACACACTTAATTAACTTCTCCACCTTTGGAAAAGCAATTTCCCCTGAACGAATTACTATCATGACTGTTTCATACAATGAACTAGTTCTAAGTATAGTCTTCAAATGAAGCAAGGCTGTTCAGACAGACAGTGAAAGGTGCAGAGGACTTTCTGAAAGTGAACTGACTCCATAGGGATGGTAGAGATAACCACACAGAGGAAAAACTCAATATGAAAGCAATTCTTCAGAGTGCCACCATTAGGCAGTACAGGAGGAACAGACTGGCTAATGCAAGAAAGAGATGAAAAATTGCTATTGTTGGTGGTAAATGCTGTTCTCCAGCATTCGTACAATTACTTCATAGTCTTTTAGTGATTTTAGCTGCGTAATAACAGCGAGTGTAACTGAGCTCAAAGCTCCATTTGTCACCCTGCTTCCTTTGAACAGGTATGTAGCAATAAAAATGCATCTGCTGAAAGGTTGCACTTGATAGGCAAGACACTAAAAAAGTGAGATGACAACACAGCAATAGATAGAGGTACATCAAGTAGTTACAGCTTAAATAAATGGCAAATCACTGGTACAGAGCTTCTGGATTTCCTCTCCAATGTCTTACTGTCAAGACATGCTGCCTATCAGGAATTTCTTGATAACAGTAATCACATGAGAAGGACCAATACCAAGTTAGTTCTTCCTATTAGTCATTCCTTATAAGTGTTAAAACAGAGGGAAATTGAATGTGTTTTATTGATACAAATTAAAGCAATGGCTCGTGGACTCACAATGCCTCTCCTGGATTCCCCATGATGTCTTCAAACTCCCACTTAAATGGAAAAAATACAGATACATTTATATGAGTTTCCTTTGTAGAAATATACTCAGTTTTTGTATCTCATCATGAGCATGAAATCACTGAAATCAGGTGATTTAAAGATAATAAATGCCACGACTTCAATATTGTCTTGCCAGAAAGATACCAAATGTCCCTACTTGTAAGTTGGACTATAAGGAAACCACTCATAAGAAATGACAGAGGTTTTTAGATGTTAGGTCTACGTGGAAGAATTCATATAGACAAATCATTGTCTTTTATTTCATCCCAGACAGGACTATGGATTTGGTTTCTATTAGACTCACCAAATTCCTGCCTGTGGCCTATTTAATGTCAACAGTTTAGAGTAAATGAGAAATATGATTGACATGCTATCCTAATAACATGTATCTTCTCAATAGGCATCAGGAGCAAATAATGCATGCAAGACCTCCTCAGATGCACATATTAGATCATCATTATGTTTATTTTTCCTTGTTAGCACTTGTCATTCAGATGAGTTGGAAAATGATTGCTTCACAGAATTTAAATGCTCATTATGAATAGAGTATCAAAATGGTAAGTGCTTGAAAGATTTTTTTATTAGCAGTAATCTGTTTCTTACATCCTGTTCTTGCAATTTAACATTTCTGTCCTACGTTGCTCCAATATCAATTGTTCTCTGGCCACTTGTGAAAAGCAAGTTGTGGAGTGAATGATGCACAGAGACATGAGGTGTCACAAATGCAGATGGGTTCTGCCTTCTGGTACTGGGACTTCTACACTAGGCAAATACAGTGTAATTCCAACAGAGGTTATGAAAAGGAAAATAGTGATTATTTCACTCTTCTCGTGGTCCTGCTGCCTCTTTTTTCAACACTCTACAAAAAAAGGCTCATTTAAGTGCCTTCTCCTGCCTTTCTGTCTGGGAAAATTGTTGTTATCTGTGATTTTGTCTATCCTCAATCTCCTCAAGAATCAAATAAGCTTTTCTTGGCTGTCTATAACAAAAGGAAGAGCAATGCAGCATCTTTCAGCTGCTATTGTATTAAAATTTTTAATACGTGGGGACTGAAAATCTTCCAACATCAAAAGCTGTACCTGTTGTATATCATGACTGATTCCCACAGGAGCTAAAGGCATCTATTTAAACACCAAGGGGATGAATAGTGCCTGGAGAGATCAGACAAAATCCCTGAGGTTCAGACATACTACAAATTCCCATTTGGTTTAGGAAATTCCCAAACTTCAAACACCTTTAAGCTGTGGATGTACTGGGGGATGTATCCTATGATGCTCTTGTGTTTGTATAATCTTCCTGGTCACTGTCAGAGGTAGAACACTGGGGCACTTCTGCTCTTACTGGAGCAACATATTGAGATTTACAGTAAATTCTTTATCCCACAAAATGTCTGAATTAAAAATTAGGAGCTTTTCCAGCAGAAGTGCTTCGTCTAAGCAACAAATCATGAATTTTATGGTTATAGAATAGAAAAAAAAATTAACAGTTTAGACTAAGCAAGCACAGAAGCTTTATTTAAGTTGTTGAAAGAGGTATCCTCTGTGCATTTGCACTATGAACTCTAGAAACTGGTGCCCACTCCCTCCTCCACTTCCCACCTGCAGATTAAGGTTTTCTTTGGGTGGAAATCACATTGCAGGGGGTAACTGCACATCCAGAGTAGGAATTAGGCTTTGAAATTGCCCAAGGTCTCTACTGCATTTGTCCTTTTTCCCTTAAAAGCTGTTGCCTGATAAATGCTCTGTGACATCTCAAAAACCTAAGACAGACAAGTCAAGACACACATTCAGCTTTTCAGCCTCAATGTAACTGTAAAGACCACAAATCAAGATACTCATCAGAAAATGAGTATCAGAAAACCTAACCTGGGCATAGTTTTTCTGCTGGAAATCCACATATTTTATGAAAATAAGAGGTAGAAGTTCTTCTGTTAAAGTAAATATATATATAAAAAATAACAACCACAAATGCTCTATTACTCTATTCCAGTTGTCCTATATCCAGATACGAAGGAAAAGGGGAAGAAGAAAAAAATGCTGCTTATGAAGATCGTAGTTCTTAAAAAAATTATGAGAATTTGAATAACCTTTTTTTCCCTTTTAATTAACAAGCTACATTAGGATCCCAAAGCTAGGAATCTGAAGTTTTAATTAACCACATTGAGTTTAGCTAATGATCTTTTATAACTCACCTCAAATACCACTGTCCCACAGCAAGGAAGAGGATGATAATAAGATCCATATGGATCTTAAGATCACCACTGAAGTTGTACCAGAATATTATCAGAAACACAGGTGGGGTTTCTAGATGTTACAAAATTCTTTCCTCCTGCAAACATCCTGTTGGGCATTTTCTAACTGCAAAGTTTATTCACTAGAAAGTCAGCTAGAGCTGGTCAAATAAAAAAATGCATTGATTTGGGAATGTGTCCTTCCCCTCCCAAATAAAAAGATTTCTGCTGTAGCTCATGGGGCCATGCTACTTTATAATACCCATATACATTGCTCATTAGGAGAGATTTTCATATATTCCAAAAGCTTTGTAGGATCTCCATTTGAAAACTGGTCTGCACTATATCTGCTGTTTCTTATTCTAGTACTTAATGCATTTCTTTCTCTAATCATGAAATACAGGTAGTGCAGGACAGATGTGACAGCAGCTGTACAGCACAAAAATAGATCCAATGGAAAGGAAACCTCATAGAGCCGTCCACTGACAGAGAATTATTGATCTGGTAAATATTTGGTAATACTCTGTATATATCACAGCAAACCAAGAGGTTCATTTGTCAAGATGCTGCAAAATCCTCCATTTAACATCTAAAAAAACCCAAACAGTTGAGAACAACTTGCTAATAGCTCCTTCCTTTCCACTTATCAGAAGAGACAGTTACTGAAAATTTAGATCCTCTTTTTGTATGCTAATTACACAACTGATTTTTTTTTTTTTTTTTTTTACAAATCACATCTTCTTACAGAAAATGGTGAAAAAAATTCTACCCAATCAGGTGCAACATATAGGAACTGAGAAGAAGGAAAAAAATCCACATATAAAAAAATTCCCACCAGACAAATACCTACATGATTTGACTGAAAAATAGAGTTGCCTCTTCAAATTTATTACATTTGTCTTTGAGGACTGTTATTTGTAGGTCCCCTCTTCTTTGCTGCATGACTGAACATTCAAAAATGAGACCTTTAGACTCAAACGTGACTTAACCTGATAAATTTCTAACTCAATTTACTGCAACGTCATGCATATGCTAAAACCCATCTAACATTAATATTTAATGAAGAAATAAACCTGCCAGAAGAATAAATTTACGGCACATTTAACGTACAGCATTTTAGAGGTGTCTGTCGAGTAGGTTTTGCTGTCGAGACAAGGTTTTAAACTGCCAATAGTTTAAAAGTAGTAATTTTTCATTGCATTTCATTCCTAAGCTCTTCTCCTTTTAAGAGACTCCAGGCTGTCAAGGTTAATTGAACCCTCAGGGCCCTCAGAATGACTGCTCTCGTTGGGGCTCTGCTGGCTCCAGGCTCAGCTCCCTGATTCTTTTGCTTTAAATCTTGTCTCCAATGATCTTTTTCATAAATATAATTTCAACTTTAATCTCGACAATTATGATCTGCTGATCTAATTCTCTGATTTAGTCCTGTATCTATCCACCCAGACTTAAAATCTCAGTCTCTCTGGCATTTCATGGTCAGCTTAAAGCACAATACTCAAATAATAAGGAGCAGAGGAATAGACAGCTGGAATTTTCTTTCTGTCTAGACAGCATGACCTCCACCTGTGGGTGACACATTCACTAAAACTCCACATCCAAACTTTTTGCCTTAAAACATTTTAAAGACTGTTCCTCACAACACAACAGCCCCAGAGGTGTTTTGGTTCACCTGCCTCACTGCCACCCATCTCTGGGAACACTCTTGACCACTGTCTGTTGGCTTCTTTCTTCTCAGTGCTTGTTTTTGGGGGCAAATCAGTAAAATCATACTCATTGAAATAATAATAAAATATAAGTCATCAATACCAAGGTACTGTATTAGTTCAGCATTAAAACATGCTGCTCTCCATCAACCAACCACAGGGGGATTTTGCCCTGTTTGGAAGCCTGTGGTCACAGAACTCCATTTTACTAAAAGCAAGTGTTTTTATTCAGAGGTTGGAATAAGTATCAAGGAAAAAAAGATCATAAGAAACAAACAAGCTACACTTGTATTTAGTCTCATCTAATTTTATGCTTCACTACAAGCAAAATTACCTAGATTTCCCTGCTAAATTAGTCTAGCACCTCTAAACCAGCTTCAGTCTCCAAGTGCAAGTGCTTCACTGTGTTTAGAGGACAGATTTTCCCTTAAGAAAATTGACTTCAACAGAATTTTAGTTTTCTTTCTGAAACAGAGTTTTTCAAAAATCAAGTTCTCTGTTACAATTCTAGGGCAATGAACACACGTCTATTTTGGTTTCTTTTTGTCATTCAGAAACAAAACCACATCTCCAGTATTGGTCTATTTAACAGAATAAATTCCACAAGCTGATGAAATATGTCCAATAGCTTCTTTTCTTCAGGTCTAAGGTCTTCCCTAAGGAAGCATGACTGCTGATGTCCTTAAAAAGAACACATTTTCTCTCAAATTACAATTTTGCATAAATAAATGCAACTTTAAAAGGAGTTGTAGCCAGAATATCCTGGTTTGAAAGTTAGACTGAAAAAGGAAAAAAATAGAAAGAATGGTACAGTCATTAAGTCTTCCTATGGACATAAGTGAGCCCGAGTGGAGTCTAAAGTAGCAATCACTTTAACTTAAATTATCCACTCACTATTATTCCCATGAAATTAAAATACTAAGAGCAGCTTCTCAATTTAGAAATAGTCAAGTGTTTAAAAAAAAATCATTGAAACTACCCCAAAGGAGGAATTTCCAGGTCTGCTTTCCTTGCATTTACATATTTACACTTTTCAACAGTCCAGAAGATTTTAATTTATATGATACTTGAAACTCAGATAGAATGTAATTGATAGACTCACAGAGTGATAAAATCATAGGTTTGCCAGTCTGATAACAAAGTTAAAAACCCCCATACAAAAGATCTGTGCAACTCATGCTACATCAGGAATGAACCATCACCTCAGTGTTCTCTCTGGGGCAAGAGGATGTGGCTGATGAAACCTGGTACAGAACAACAGATTGGATCAAGATGAAAGATGTAAATTAAACCCTTCCAGACAAGTTAGCACATGACCCAGTAGCATCTTTGTACCACTTTTTATTACAAATGGGATGTGTACTACCACCAATTTGCTTTAATGCTTTTAATCATGATCACACGAAAGCTGGAGCAGGAGCAATTGGGTCCTTGAATTATATAAGAATAATTCCCCAATTCCTCAGAATATCCACTACCTTGGGTCCACTTTCCCCTCAGCTAGTCTTAACTATGTTTTAGAGATGTCATCGTTACAAGATGTCCAAGTTTCAGTATTTCCTCAGTTTGTTCAAATACACATATTTCTTTTGATCCTTTTCTTACATAGAGAACCATTCCAGCTAGTGCTGGCAGAAATGCATTTTGCTCTGCTTCCACTTTTCTTGATGAAAGTCATCCTTTCCTGTTCCCTAAGGAAGTAGTCACTAGAACTAAGAAGGATATTTATTTTAATGCAGGAAGGTATCAGCATTTCTGTTTATAAAGCAATACATTGCACTCTGCTTTGTGTCAGGACGAAAATGCTAAACTGCTTCTCAATTACTAAACCTCAGTATGGAAGATTCATGCAGCCTCCTGCACCCAGAAAGGCTATAATAATTAACTCCTCAGTAAAGTTGTAATTAATTATTGACAATTTAATGTCCCTACTTTTAACCTTAAATAACAGGCAGGAATTACTGGCTGTCATCTCTCCTTTAGCACTGCCAGGTGCAGTGTACGTGTTTTCAATCGGGTCACCCCAACTCCGTCAGCCACTTACACTCTCCATTCACACTGCAGAGCATCTTTCCCTGCAGAATAGTGATGGATTCTTCATTTGAATAATTTATGTCTGAGTTTTATAATAGACACTCATCATTTACTAAAATGAGCTACTGAACGGACCTTAGAAGTGGATCATCTCTGCCTTTTCCCACAAAAACGTGTTTTTCTGCTACTTATGAAAATCCCAGAACTGTGATATCCAATATTAAATTGTAGTTACTAAATTGGGTGTTCATCTAAACCCACTTCTCTTAAGCTTTTCCTCCACAGCCACTCTGTGTTTTGAGCACATCTAATAATTTCTAAGGTGTCTGCTGTTGTAGATAGCTGTTAAATAGTTAATAGGGATCTACTGCACTTTGTCTAGCACATAACTGCAGTCTGCCTAATAAAACTCTCCTGCACTAAATAATGATTCCCTCTTCTTTCACACTCTCACACTGAATTCACAGTTGTACAGTTAAATATTTCACAGTGTACAGAAGGAAAAGACTGTATAGCTTCTCCATGTAAATTACTTTTATATCACAAGGCTTTAGAAACTCTCCAAGCTGAATAGTCCTGCTCCAAGTTCTAAATATGTTTAACTTATTTCAATAATATTAAATTATAAATTATCAGTACCAAGGTACTGTATTGGTTAAAATAATCTTTCCTGAGCACAGGATCTGTGCAGCCTAATGCCCAAGGAAAGCCATAAATTGATCCAGCTTTAATTGGTACCTGGAAGTTACCTCAAAAACAAATCATTTAACTGTGAAAAGTTCTTGCAGGAGTTGCTGCTCACGGGGCAGTGGAGAGAAAGAAACTCAGTGTGGAAAGGTTTCTCTTACTGTTACAATGGCCTGAGGAATTACTGACAACAAACTTAATTACAGGAACACTAATTTTGCTGGACATCAGAAAAGAACACAGGAGACCCAAAAGCCACAGAAATACCAAGTCTAAAGCAACCTCACCTTCGTTCTCAGCTGTGTGATGCCCATTTGTGCCACCATAAAGCACCTTGAGCTACACTGCCTGATACCAAAACCACTAAACACTACTTTCAAAAGTTGTCTGGGAGAAGAAACATAGATTTATAACTGCAGTTTAATGAGTTTTCATCAGTCAAAACCTACTTTTTTCATAAACTACTTCTCATTTTATTGCTTTAAAAACTGGCACTGTGTCATAAAACTTAAACTACCTTCAAAAGAATTCAATTAGTACTTTAAGTGCAACAGACAAAATTTTATAAAAGTACAAAGAATGACCACTGAACATTTAGGAGTTTTCCTTGAGTCTTACATTACAGAAAGCTCCTAAATGACCAAAAATTCCATTTGACTGAAAAGTCTTCGCACAGTTCATCATTCATTAAAGAAAAAATAACAGAAGTTTAGGTTCCCAGCTCACAATTTCAAGTTCCACATTCTAAATATATGTTTTATTTGAGAAGTACTCCCTCGGTGGATATCATGCGTCTACATCTAATTTTAAGGTATAATTCCTGTGTGTATCACTAGATGGCATGTGCCTTACTTGCTGGTGAACTCCTGGTTTCATGCAGAAAAGATATTTGCAGAGACTCTACTGCAGTTAAGGACTACTAGGAAACTTAAGACACTGCTTTGCAATCTGCTAATTATCTGTCTATTCAATCTCTTATTTAGGATAAATGGCTTCAAAACAGACATGAAAACAAGGATGTCCAAAACAAGGAAGAGCTCTTATTATTTAAATGCAGCTGGGGAAAAAAATTTATAGGATGCCTCAAAGGGTTGCAATTTGCTTATAATTTCGGAGACAGCTTTCTTGTCCTGATTGTGCATGTGTGTTTGAAGTATATTAAGTGGCAGAAATACAGAATGACTCAAGGATTCACAAACTAACATTCTGTTTTACCTTTATTCTGGGAAACATACTTGATCTGTTGAAAGCCTTGGCTAGATATAAAAGGTTATACAGCCATTTTCTATTTTTATATATATATATATATATATATTCTGGTTTTCAAATAGAAGGCAAAATAGGCAAGTGAAGGCTTTCATTTAGTCAGATCTAGTTCTGGAACAGATCAAAGCATTTGGGGTTGAGTATAACCCTGTTATTACAGATCATCTATGCTCAGAATCCCCTGAGCAACCCTGATGTTTTTGCTTAGCAAACAGGCCTTTTAAAATATGAGACATATTTTATGATGAACGTCCAGTAATAGACAAACTCTTTTGAAACGAGTGTTCAAATTCTTGTTCCCAGCTATTTTTCTCTAAGAGTTTATAGCTGATTTAAGTGGTTGCCTGTGTCAGCTGTACAGTCAGGCTGCCTCTCCTGTTCAAAGGGACTACGCAGGACATGCAGTCCTTTAGCATTAGCTTATCCACATCAGCCTCATCAAACACCAGCCAGCCCTAAGGTTTCCCACCAGACTTAAACTTTGCTATTCAGCAGAGAGTTTTTACATTAACCTTCATACAATGTGCACCAGGGCATGAAAGTTCCCTGTGTGGTGAGCTGACGGCTGCACGTGCCAAAAACCTCTCTTTCCATGCAATCCAACACCAGCAGAGCTGCAGGACAGGATTTTTATTGTCTTCATGCCCAGCTTGACCCAGCTGCAGTGCCAGCATTAAAACAAACTGGTGTGAGGGATGCTTGTGAATCCAGCACTCTGCCTGCTTTGGTCACAGGGAGATCACAAATCGAAATATTCTTCCACGGCATTGCTGAGGCAGTGTGATGGTATAAATATTTGTAGAAGCTGTTACAGATTCCTCAGAGGGCATGTTGCTGAGATTTCTTTATTGAAGCCACAAGTTTCCTTTTGCTTGCACATATTCCCTAACACTTCCTGAAGTTTGTCACCTTCAGGCTCTCAGTGAACTCCTACTAAAGTGATTTTGCCATCTTGTGCCTTTGATTTAATTCTTTTTATTTGTTCATGGGCATCTAGAATTAAACAGTGTGACATACAAAATTTAAAAAAAAAAAAGAGAACAGTTTCCTTTTTACAGTCTACCAACTCTCTCCACAAAATCTAGTGTATAACATTAAATAGCTTTTTAATGCTTTCAAAACACCCCATGCTCTCTGAAATTAAAGAGTTTGGACTCCAAATAAAGCCAGTTTCTAAGGAGCTGAACCAGAATAAAGCCTCTATCAGTATAAAATTAAGATAAACATAGTTTTTAAATGGTAAACGGTTATTGTAATGTAAAACAGATTATACAGTGTATGGGAGAGCACTTCTCCCCAGTACATTATACATTGCATGATCCAGACTCTGTCATTCATGGCCATAAAGGAGGCCTGTTCTTCCAGTTTGATCATTTTGGAACCAGTAAAGTTGCACAGGTTTTCTGTGGTTTTTAATCTATGAAATTAGAATATTGGATTATATTTTAGGGGTGAAACAGAAATGTCATCAAGTATTTAATGCATAATGTATCTATAAACGGCCTCAACTAATGTTGTTATTCAGCAATGTTAAATCTGTAGAAGAAAATCCTTCATTTAACCTTCTTCACTTACTTTTACAAAAAAAAGTAGCTATTTTCAAGTAAAGTAGCATTTCTGCACATACTTAACAGTGGTGATATCATGAATCCAAGCAGAAAATTTATCATCAAGGAATGAACTCACAGGCAGTTTAGAGTGATTAAGGCATGGTGAAAATCAGGCAGTCCTGGAGATCCAAAATAGGGAAAATATTATATAGATGGGTATCACAGGGTGCCTCTGCACCTCTGTGAGCCTCGAGAGGAGTTTTTGCATCTCTCATACTAAATAAAAGGGGAAAGGTAGGGATCAAGCACAAAAAGGTGGCTACGCATCCATTTTATCACATCTGATTCCTTGGGGACTTCATGTCCTGCTGCAGAAGGATGGCAGGTCCCTATTTCAGGTGTCAAACATCAGACAACACTCACCAATCCTCAGTTATAAGGGTTTGCTTGCTCTTTCCACAGTCCCTTTGGAGCCCTTTGAAATCCAGCCCAGTGCTACTGGAAGGGATTTGGGGTGAGAGCCACACACGGCTGTAGAACTTTTACTGACTCAAAGAAGAAGTAAAATTTCCCAAATGGGAACATGGGAGCAAAACTCATGAAAAATTCATGAGGGGAGGCCAACTGATCCAGTCACACAAAATAGTTTGTGTGTGGTAAAGAGAGGAGAAAATGCAACACCAACTGGCTGATTGGACTTCTGCTGTAAAGCTTTCTTTTTTTTTTTTTGAGGAAGTTCACCCTTAGGTCAATCTTAGTTTCTTTATTGTAAAAATCAGCTGGCAAGAGTAGACACCTGAACATAGTGTTCAGGTTTAGTAACAGGCAAAAAGGCGTTTTGCATTGGTTGAGATAATTTTTAATCAGAGCCACAGATAACAGATCACTGGGGACACAAACACTGACAACTCCTCCTGTTTCTGGTTGGGGTAGCTCTCGATCAACAACCAGAATGGTGGACCTGGACTCATCAGGAGATTTAGGACAGCAAATTGTCTTAATCTTTGCTTTGGCACCTACTGCCAGCTAAATATTTACTGTTTTGGAGGACTCCAGGGAAAAGGGATCTAATCTTGTAACTCTCTTTCCAAACTATTTGTACAATCACCAAACTCTCCTTAATTATCACACAACTGCCAGTCTGCTACAGCCCCCAGCAGAGGTCAATGTTTTGATAGCAGTAGTACATTAAACATCAAAGGTAAAAATATATTCATATTAAATGCAATTTAAGACCATTTTGAACTAATTCTTTGAACAGGCTCGTTTTACAGAGGGAATTAATGAAAAGTTAAAGGCCATAACAAAAAGCTGCAGAAGAGACTTGCTATTTTCATTAATAAGCAAAATAAATGTTCTGAAAATGCCTTTTATTTTTATTGCTCTCAATGCTTTTAAAACAAAATCTTCTCACCTGACACACAAAAGCTCCCATAGCACTAAACGCTCAGAACACACATACTCATTTTGTGCAAACTTACAGAATGACATATTTCTATTCCCATTAGGGGATGCACACAAAGAAAACTCAATTCCAGAAACATCAGATGCAAAGTTAAACACCAAGAAAAATAATTCCAAGAGAAATGACACATTATATAAATAGAAAATTGGCTTTTAATTTCAGTTGTGCAGATGATTCAGTTCTATATTAGTTTCTTTTAAAAGTTCATATTAGAGGTAAAACATCTGCATCCTCTCAACTCCTGTCTCTGTTATTTCCATCTGTCAGAAGGACTAGCGAGGAACAAACAAGAATCAGAAGGGCACAAGGAGCTGTTTTTCAAAATTAGGCTCATTCACAGAAGTCAAAATGCTGTTCCACATTCGTGTTATTTCATATACATCCTGTGGAGTTCAATTTTAACTTGGAATATCACACAATATAAAACCTGCTGGTATTATTTTCTGGACTTCGCTGAGAAAATCTAGGTAATGAGGAGAAAACCATAAAAAAAAAGGTATAGAGGAAATAGATATCAGGAGATGTATTCATGACCATTATGAACAGAGATTCACATCATTTTGTTCCTGCGACTGAACTCTGAGTAAAATCTAATTTGCCCAGATTTCATTGTGTAAACCAGGTGAACAGAAAATAAATTTGTTCTACAATAAATCAGTTTTTCCATACTGGAGGAAAATCAAATTCAGAGTCAAAAATCAAAGATTCAAAAAGCCTATACAGAACTAATGAAAAATGGGTAGACATAATCAAAATAAAGTATTGACTTATTTTGTTGCCACAGCTGTAAAAACATCATAAAAAGGAAGGTGCCAGCCTTTGCATGCTACCAGTAGCTTGTTTTCCCTTAAATGTTTGTTGTGCCTTGCAAGCCTAATGAATTATGTTTGTAAAGGTTAATTAGGTTTCTTCTATAATTCTACTTGAATGCAAAACTATTGGATCTCAAACAAATAAGGAGATATATCCCCAATTATTATTCTAAATGCAAGTCAGTGGAATATTGCAAATATCTTCCTTCTTGTACCTAGCAGACAAATATGACATTTTACCATTTCCTGCAGAACTGCTCCACTACCAGGGTTACATCCAATCCGTGCAAGACAGAAAACCTGATTTCCAGAGTGGACTGATCCCCTGGGTTCTGTCCTGCCTGAAAACCCTCAAAAAGCTTCAGATGCTATATTTTGTACAAGGTCCAAGAAATGTAAATCCCCATGACAAGTACATTCTATATACATCACAAAAATAAATGAAGAGGTACAGAATTATTCCTTACTTAAAGAGAGGGACTACGAGCAGAAAGTGCAACCCAGCCCAGACTGGTTACAGGGAGTGTAAGAACTCCTGTATCAGAACAATGATGGATTATTCAAAACATTTTGAAGGAAAGCTATGACACAATTATTACCAAGGTTAGAGTTCAAGTTAATACCATTAACTGATGGCACTAGCCACTCAAAATTATTGAATTATCACAGTAGTCTGTTTTGGGAGATTATATTTTCTGTCTTAATAGCATGCAAAGTCCTACTTTCTGTTGGTGTTACTTTCACGGAGCAAATTTTTGGTTTTATCACTGTAAATTCCCATGGCTGGATATATTTTTCTGTTAGTGATATGCAGAAGTGCAGAAACAGCAGAGCAAAAATTACTTGATGTGGTGGACAAATTACATGACTGATTTTTTTGCATCTCCATATATAAACATAACCAAGCCAAAGAATTCTTTAAAACGTTAATTTGGTTTACCGGCGGAAACACTTTTCTTTCAAAGAGATGACATCTCAGACAGGTATCTTTAGCTCCCAGGTTTCTATTCAATTGTACACCAAGGTAAGCTCTTCTCTCCCAGGCATACATTTGGGACTCCAACTAATTTGAACAGGACATGGTTTTTATCATGCAAAGACCTTGCAGAAATGAAGTTCAAGAGTTCAGAGATATGAACACCAAGCTAAAGAAATACAGAAAATATACTTAGCAAATGTGTGATGTTACTTAGAAAACAGCTGTAAGACAAACAGCAGAAAGATGTTGTTCCATCAATATATTTTCTTGAAGGGAGAATTGAAAAAAGGGAATAAAGTCCAGCTTCTTTGCTGGTTTTGTTCCATGAACTTACTATTCTGTGTCTATGTGCAGAAATAAGGAATATGCATCTGCAGCTACATTCGCTGTGTTAGCCACACTTCTTAAGGTTAAAAAGGAAATGCCAAGATGGAAAAGCATCTGCCAGTCCTTTTCCTTAGTACTGTTTAATGTTCTACTCATATTTCTAGCCCCACAGACCCTAAAGGCAAAAGATGGCATCAATAAGTCAGGCTAAGTAATATAGACTGCTATATATCAAAAGAGTTTTTACATCACAACACACAAGTTACAAGTAAGCATAATCAGTTACTTGGCATAAAATGCAAATAATCTGTTCCATTACTGTAGAAGTATCTTAATCAACACTGTAAAATTAATGCAATGATTCAGAAAACACATTACTCTTCAAACAAAAATATTAGGCATCTGTGTTTTCTAAATATGATTTCTTAATTTATGAGAAACAGCTCCTTCCCCAGAGGCTCATGGTATACAAATTCTCATGTTGTTTTTGGGCTCTGTTATGAACCCACCCTCTCAATTTTCACAGTGCTGTAATTTTTCTCCTACATTCTCAAATTGTCATAATAAGACCTAAAATGATGCAGACAGTTTTCAACCAGCTCATGAGTCGGTGAAAAATCCATGTTCGTACACGTATAGCCTGTGTCCGACATTTTCCAATGTTTTAGACCACCCCAATTTAAAGAACAATTACTACAAGATTTATTGTGAGATGCATAATTTATAAAATTGTTTATTTAGATGCTGATTGGAATTCCTGCAGATTTTACCCTTTCATACTCTATATTTGAATAGATGCAATCAAAATATGAACTATTAAACATTCATTAAGGAAAATAAATAAACGAGGAGGTGATTGGGGGCTTAGGTAAGAGTTTTGCTCTATGGGCCTTCTCTTTCAAAGCCATAATTCACTGAAAAAAAAATTAAAAAAACCAGTTAACAGTAATTTTAGTCTACTATGCTTTTTGTCCTCATGACATGAACATAGGTATATCAGTATTGTACTTATACTAAACAATATAAACATCCTTCTGCAAGGTCCTGAATTAAAGGCTTAAATACTAAGGTAATATTAAATTAATGTTAATCTTTCCAGAATTTCTCACAAATATTTTCTTTTGTTTTCTTTTGCGCTCCTATTTTGCAGTAGGGTCCAATCAAAAACTGCAGTATATAAGGTTATATTTAGTTTTCATCACAGAAATGTACATAAAATTGCAGACTTCATATGCAGATTTCAGCTTTTTTTCCTCATCTTTTCTGGCCATTTAATAGCATGGAAGAATGCTGACTGGAATTTGCATATTATTTCAGGGGGATGATATATTTGTTTTTAAAATTCTCTATTGACAGCATATTGGTAGGACACTCTGATACAGTGCCCATGATCATATAGTATCCTACAACATGATGTGTGAATGAATTCACTGGATTTACAACCAATAACAAATTAGGCATGGATCTGAGTTTTAATTGCTTTCTTTGAGTAATTTCCATCATGTTGACAACTGGAGCAGTCTTAGTCTGCTCATACCGTTCTGTAATATAATTTTGTATTTTATTAACATAAATACCCTGTAACCAATTTAGCTGGCCAATAGGTATATTTAAGCCTTATTCAAATTTAATTATCTAAAATACACACAAAATCTTGAATCAGTAACTAAACAATAAACACAGCTGACAAAAAACCTTGGTATGGTGACCATTCATGTAATTTTTTTGGGTTTTAAAGCCATATGAACTATGGGAGCATGAATTTCCATGATGGATAAAGAAGGAAATTATTACCCTACTTGACTGAAAATCATTGTAAGGCCTGTGACTTTGGAGTACAGCACATGTATCAGAGTTCTCTGACTTATCATGAAAACATGGATACAGAAGGTATGAGACAGGCACTGCAAATCCTCACTCTTCCTTGGTCAACCTTTATTGCCTTGGATGGAGGCAGGATACCGGGGACAAGACATAATTTTGGGTTTGCACAGCATAGTTATTTCTTCTAATGTTCTTCTCAGACAAAGTGTCTTCTAAATATTAGCAAATACACTCATTAATTATAGAAAAAATCTGAGGGGAAAAAAAAAGAAAAATCAATTCCAGGGACATCCTGCAACTATCACAGAGATCATCTCCTTTGGGATGACTTGGGAGTGAGATTTTGTCTCTATGAAATTCCCAGGCCCTCCTGACGGTACAAAGAGGCAGATTTCTTAATCCAAGTATAGTCTCTGCAAACACTTTCCTGTTGCACTCTTAGGAGGATGTGGGTTGAGATTTTTATTGCTGATGCTTGAAGTATCTGAAAGGGGCTCCAAGGCCACAAGTTACACCTGTTGGCAACCAAGTCTTGACTGGGAGCTTGACTTTCTTAGTCTATTTTGGAATGAAAGCAAAGGAAACTGTGGGAAGTGAATGGGTAATACACATAGAATCATAGAATACCCTGAGTTGGCAAGAAACTTGTAGGATTTTCAAAGTCCAACTCTGGCCCTGCACAGGACAGCCCTAAGAATCACCCCATGTACCTGAGAATGTTTTCCAAATGCTTCTTGAGTTCTGGCAGGAGAGGTACATGTGAAGAGATACACAGAAGAAAACTTTTTAGTCAGAAAGATAATAATACTCTTACTTTTGGATTAGAAGGGAGAAATAATAATAATAATCCTGAAGCTAAACTACATATTTACCTCTATTAACAACAAGGCAGCTAATCTTTTCAGATTAGCAGAGCCTGCCTATAAAACCTCCCCAAAACTGCACAGCTTGGAGATCCAGGCTTTGCTTGGGATATAGCTCTATGTACAATGAATTAATAAATTAAATTCCTAAACAAAGAATCCACAGAATTTATTGCTGCTTAACAAACAGAATGGTGACCAATCCCTTCAATGCAAATCATCAGGGAAGAACAGAAAGCACAAGATGTCCCTCTGCTTTCAGGAGGGAGGTGGCTGGGGTGGTGCTCTCAAACTGAGGAGAGACACCGGGGGCTTTGATGTGTCTTTGTTTTAAAGCACCACAGCAAAGCTGGAAGCATTTGTCCGAGTTTATCCAGCTCAACTAGGCAACCACTGACACCCAGAGCATTCTGCCAAGTGCTTGACTTGTTCATAAAGATCTTGGCTGACAAAACCACAAAACAGGCCAGTGAGCAAAGCAGGGTTATTCTGTTACTCTATTCTCAGCTCTAGAATTGACAGATTTTGGGGGGATATCCTACCATTATTTTTAAACCTCATCACTCCTTTGTATCCTTCTTGCTTTCAGCCATCCAAGTTATGCCAGTTTTCAACACCAGGGAATCTGGTTTCTATAACTCAGTTCTTTCAGCTCTTACATCACCCTGAGATTACCACCACACCAGTGGTAAATCTTCAGATTTTGCAACCGACATAACCTGTAGCACAATATCTCCATTGCTTTCTATTTCCTATGAAGTCTGCTAAGTAACTGCAATTTGATACATTCTTCTGACACTTTCCTAGAGGGCACAAAGAGATATAACTGGTAGGAATCTCAGCACCTTATTCCATGAACTCAGCAAAGCATCAGATTTGCCCTTGGTTGTCAGAAGAAAAATAAACACATTCATTTACAACTAATTTTTTTACAAACTAACCACCTGAGAAAACCTATGGTCAATACATGGTTAAATAAATTTGTTTCTGCTGTATTTTGGGGGGGGATATTGATCAAGAAAAGCTGTTCTCTGCTTTCTGTGGGCGGTGACAGGACACAGAACAAAATGTCGGGACTGTGTAGCTGATATCATTCAACACCTCAATATAATGAGATTGGAAAACAAGATTGATACGTTAAGACAAATGTGTTGTGGTAGATTAATTAATAAAGTACTTTTTCTGTATGTGTGTGACAAAGAAATGCAAAGAGCAAGCAGGCAAAGAGAAGTAAGTAATGCTTCCACAAGTAATGTGGGTTAAAGTATCATTAGATTTTATAGAAGATATTATCTCAGACAAAGCCAGAGTACGCTGATGGGAGTCATTCTTCTGCCCTCAATTATTCATAAAACAGCCTAGCTTCTACTTCATTAAGTGTTTTACAAAGACATAAACATTTACACAAATTATATAAATACATTTTTATCTATTTTTAAATAAAATCTATACTTTATAAACATAGAAAAAATCTCTGCTTAGAGAACTAATTTACAATACTTTATATTTAATTACATTTACACATGGGATATTTTAAAATACTTAGATTTTATTTTTTTTAAGACATCTGTGGCTAGTGACTGAGGTTATTAAATGAACAACTGTGAGCACTACAATTCATGCAGAATAAAGCACAGTTCTCTACGGCTTCATTTATGCTCTTAAAACACAAAGTAATGAGAGTTTTATAATCTAAATAGATTTTTTGGGTTTTACGGGTTCAGGTTTTAACGTGTTACTATTTAAGGAAAAATAACATTTTTGTCTGAAATGCAACTGTATTTTGATTTCTGAGGTAATGTGGTGACCCTTAAGGAGTTAAGGAATAGCTCTGAACTAATTAGGTTACACCTGTCAAAAGATAGTTGGTTAAGTTATAGTAGATAACACTATCCATGTGGGAATAGCTGGTGGTGTGTAATTTGGGCACAAATTCCAGTTATGATACAACTGGAACATTTCTATATATTCTGCCATGCCAGAAATTTGATTTGAAAGTAGACTTCAATCACTCTGCTTCATCATCTCCTATTCTTCACCTCATTAAGTCATAGTGACCAAAAGGACATGAGAATAAAACCATTTAGGACAGAAGTTCAAAAATACACAAGAAAATTTTTGTTTTACCTACCCACTTTTTCCTCAACTCTTTCCATCTTTCTGACTCTATTAGCCAGTTCTTTCTACACTGTCAGCAGAACATTAATGTACAAATATTAGTCCCTTCCACAAGTGTATTTGCTACTCATTCACAGAAATATACAACAGAATTACTACCTTGGATGCATACTACACATAAACTAGTAGCAAACCTATTTAAATTGAAAAAATGGACAGAAAACCCCAATCCAATGTCTGTGTTTCAAATCTGTTCTTTTTTTTTTTCCTTAAAATGCATCAAAATACAACTTTTCCCTCTCTACCACATCCCCCGGGCACACACACTTCTTACGAGAAGAAATCTCCTCATTTCTCCAGCCAGGTGACAAGGGCTCTGCAGCATTATCTACTCAAGATAAACAAACACCTGCCATGAGTTAGCCCCTATCTGATAACAACCTTGAAATGATAAGGCTACAATCAATTCTCATCAAATCTCGCTCTGAGGTGATTTTCAGATGCTGTGACACACCACCACAGAGTGCTCTCACACTGACTTTGAAAACTTGA
Organism: Chiroxiphia lanceolata; assembly: GCF_009829145.1. Taxonomy (NCBI): domain Eukaryota; kingdom Metazoa; phylum Chordata; class Aves; order Passeriformes; family Pipridae; genus Chiroxiphia; species Chiroxiphia lanceolata. Next base: position 5,564,796 of record NC_045650.1, read on the forward strand.
TTTAAACTGGTCACCAACCTTTAAGTTCTGATGTTATTAAACATTCAGATTTTTTTTTGCCCTTTTTTTCATGTTATCCTCTATTCAAATTTAAATTTATTGCTTTCCCGGTTACATGCAAGTTTCTGTACACCACAGAAGTATTCTCTACAATAGTTTTCCAAAATGAAAAAAATTTTATAGAGAAAAAGAACAAATCCCTGATTTTTTCACATCATATAGTCATAGAATGAACCTGTGACAATGCCCCTTTGACATTCCTGGGAGCTTCCCTTACAGGCCATTTACTGTGCAGAGCACTAAACACTAGACAGACATCTTCAAGGAGAAACACAAGCTCAAAAGATGATTTAAATGCAGTTAAATAACTTGGAATTATTTAGTAGAGAGTCAGAGGAGAAGATACAGTTGATCATACTAGACCTGGGGTAAAATACTTGTTTCATTACAACACTTCCCCAGTACTTATGAAAACCACCCCTGCCATCAACAAAGGTCCAGCAAGAGAAATAAAATTTGCATATGATTTATACCTAAATTGAAAAGCACAATATATGTTGAAACTCCTGTATGTATATAATTTCTCATTCGTTAAAGGATAACAAAACATGTACCATGCAATTTAGAACTAATTTGTATTTCAGTGACAGAAGTTTGATTAAGAGATGCTACTGAAACTGAAGCACCAGGACAAGCCTCTGGTCTCAGATATAATGCAACTACAGTTTACAGGCATCATTTTCTCTCTGGGAAGGAGAGGCCTTCCTTAGAAGAAGATTCTGCAACTATCAATTGTGGGGGCAACCTGTATTCCTTGTAAATAGGGCAGCTCTGGACCTAAAGAGAAACCTCAATTTTCTGACCGGGGGGCTATTCAGAGTCTGCTGCAAGGAGGTGAGTTCTGAAGAACAAGAACATTAACAACACACCATTTTTTTGTGACCAGAGTATACTAACCTCAGGTACATCAGCATGAAAGCTTCACTCAGATTTTACTAAGAGGACTCTTCAAAAACAAACCCATCTTTTGTTCACAAAACACAACCAGTACTTAATCTGAAGTCTGTAGTAGCACAGTAAGAAAGAACTGTGAGTTTAAAACATTCATAGTTATTAAGAAACATTCACATATGGAATCATACCTGTGATACCTTCAGAACATACAACAGGCTCCTCTCTTTACTCCTCTTTGCACTGACGGTGTAAAGCTAACACAGACATCAAGTTTGTGTTTCTTCTTCCTCTAGTGCCTTAAAGCACCAAACCAGAAGCTGTTTGAAGTGTTCTCACCTGCACTACCTAAAATGGTGATTGGGATTTTATTCTTAACAAGAAACATATGTTCCCTCACCTGACCTGAGGCAACTTAGCACAGACGAATACGCGACTGACAGTTTAAGATTATGTTGCAAAGGCTGTTTAAAAGACAGTGTGGAAGATGAAATGTGGGTATTATTTAGGACAAAAGTAAGAAAAAATGAGGACCCCTGGAGTAGACAGGAAAGGCAGTCCAGCCTAATTAAACCCATTAATCACAGAAAGTCTGCTCCTGTGGAGGTCAATGTCAGCACTGTATCAATTCCTACAGCAATCCATGGGACTGGGTTGCCTTTACAGTTTTACAGTTCAGGATCTTCATTTCCCTCACTATGTGAATAAAATAATGATTCTATGTCACTCATTTGGTTATTCCTTATATATTATACTGATGAATAAACAGGAATCAAATAGTTTACTTGTTAAGAAGACAATGACACCTAAGGAAACCTCAGTGGCTTTCACATTCTCACTACAGCCCTGATACACTGACAGAACCTTAAGAAATGCTAAATAAGCACATATTGGTTTACAATCTCTGTTTAATAAGTTAATTTCTAAAATAAAGCTGGATAAAAAACTGAGAGATGTCAGAATAAAAGAAATAGAATAATAAAAGTTTCTATTCATGTAATTGCTCACAAAACCCTCCAGTTTGTGAGCAATTTCCCTTGTGTTTTCAAATACATGGACTAGATTTGTCAATAAATCTGAAATCAAGACAGAATTCTAAGTTTCATGACCTAGATTCACTTCAGTCACTGAAAATATTCATTCTGAGAAAGACCCAGTAAAATGTTGTGTTGTGGTTGACTACATAAAATAAAAGATCTGGACCAGAATACTCACCTTGATTCTTGACAGCAGGGAGCATGCCAAGAGCAATGAAATCTATTCTCTCTGCAATACATGTATACTTTTCTCATTTGAATTAATGGAAGTTATACAGTCACATAAAAGGAAAAATTGTAGTCCCAAGCAGCTCATCAGAAAGAAAATGTAATTTAACCTGTAGCTCTAATAATAATCTGTATCTAAAAAGACAATGGACAGTAACTCCTTAGGCCCATATTATGCTCTAAAAAATTAAAATCTCTGCATATGTGATTAAAAGTTAAAATCAGACTTATTTTACTGAGAAGAATCTGTCTTTCTAGTTTGCTGCTTCCCAGGCCTCCTAATCTGAATGTTTCAGCAGTCTTTAGGAGAGGACAGAGTCAGCAGGCCTCCAGCCTCATCCAATATACATTCTGGCAGGCTAAAATCAATACACCAGGATTTGTCTGCCAGCTTCTTTATCCTCATTCCCATTTGCTGCTGACTCTGGCCTCTCCCTGAAGTCTTCTGCACCTGTTACTGTCTGAAAAATTTGTACTCCTCCAGTTTACAAATTACTTAAACCACTCCAGTAAAACGAAGGGAAGAAGTTCTCCTTCCTGGCCATCCCAGAACCAAGACCTTGGATGGAAGTGGCACCTTGGCAGAGGCACTTGGAGGGGTTTTGCAGCTACATCTGCTCCATCTGTTCTCACTACGCTGACAGGATCCTCAGCCAAGAAGACTGCACATCAGAGGCCAACTTGCCACTGGAACTGTGTGATTAGTGTTGTCAGGCTTGCAATAAGTAAATTCTGCAAGTTTTACGCTACAGTTTTGCTACAATCATTTCTCATATTCCCCCAGAAAACATACACATATGTACATACATATAGCCAGGTACAAGTGTGGCTTTATACTTTTTTCACCCCACAGATGCTTTATAAGCCTAGAAATGACCTGGAACTAAGTTTATTGATGCAGTGATGCAGCACATCTCTAGAGATCATAATATCTGGTTTCACCAAAAAAACCCCACGAAACAAAACAGTCAAACCAAACAAAACCCAAACAAAACCAAAGAAAATGAAACCCCCACAAAACAAACCAAACCAAACCAACCAAACCAAAACCCAAACAGACAAACAAACAAAACAAAACCCCACAAAACAAACAAACAAACAAACTTCAGGTAGCATAAATTTTTTTAAGACTTTGTACTAATTCAGATAGTTTGCTACCAACAATAACTGAATGGTGCTTTACAGACACTGGCCAATGCAACAAGTGCCCTACATTGTCTCATATGAAATTAGAGAATTGTTCCCTGACTCTTTTCCATGCACACATTAAGTTTTTCATTGCTTTTAAGGGATTTATCTATTTATCCTCCACTTCTTCCGTAGGCTAAAGGAAAGAGCTAAATGAGCAGCTGTTGCTCTCCAAGGATTTGAGGATCTGTAACTATGTCTAACCATAAGACTAAGTTAGCCATCCTTTTTTACTCTATTGTCTCATTTTACAATAGTTGAATGTCTTCAGACTGAAAGAGGACAGGTTTAGATTGGATATCATGAAGAAATCCTTCCCTGTGAGGGTGGGGAGGCCCTGGCACAGGTTGCTCAGAGAAGCTGTGGCTGCCCCATCCCTGGAAGTGTCCAAGGCCAGGTTGGACAGGGCTTGGAGCAACCTGGGCTAGTGGAAGGTGCCCCTGCCCATGGCAGGGATGATGACCTTTAAGGACCCTTCCAAACCAAACCATTCTTTGATTCTATGATCTTATGATTCTATGATTATTTTTCATGATGGTCCCTATGGTTTCCAATTTTTATGACCTTGTCTGTACTACCCTACATCTGAGGAAATTCTACTTATTTCTACTGGCAATATTACTCTAGTCCAAAATAATCCTAATTATCTCCGCACATAAGACCCCCAGCTCCAGGGAAATCAGGTACATGAAAACAAGGATTCTTTAAGATTCAAAGTTGCAACTCTTTTTAACTCTGGAGAGGCTTCAACACAGAAATATTGCAAACCACTGGCAGTTCAGTATGTTCATGTCTGTGCTCAATTCTAACAAGATTTAGTAAATGTCCCTTCAGTCAGGAAGCTCAGCTGAAAAACTCTGTATCAGTCTTTCAGAGAGTTGAATAGTTCCATAATTCCTCTGTGTAATTCAGGTAACAAACAAAAAGCTTGCAGCTGCATGAAAACTTTAAACCTCACAATCATGGAATATACAAATAGCAGTATTATATTAGATGTATTTCTGTCACTACATTTCCTTGCATAAACTGACAACAAATCATCTTTTTATTATTATTTTTGGGGTGCTGTTGCAGTTTGTCTTTTCCAAAACCTAATTAAGCTGATGCATCATACACCACTCAAAATTGCTTTATTTAGCCTGGAATTAGTCTGATTTGTTCCATTCTAAGGTGAGTATTTTTCTCCTAATACTACTCCTGGGAACCTTTTAGCTAGAAAGACATCATTTTCATTAGGATTGCCTCACTATACGACTAACACCAAATATTGACAATTCTTACTACATGTTCTGAAAAAAAATGAAAAATAATAACAATAAAATCTCATTAGCACTGAAAAACGTATAAGATTTTTTTCAACTAATGCATCAGTTCTGACACTCCTGTTATTTATGAATAAGTTCAAATCATTTATATTAAAACTGAGACAAATTAAGTCAAGACCTGAAAAAACCCAGAGTCTACTTAGTTATTAAAAAACCTCCAAATATGAAGTATTTGTGTCAGGTGCACCTTTATGAATTATAACTCTTTCAGGGTATGTTTGGAATATTTTAGAGAACACATTTGACAAGCAAGAGTAGCTTGCTTTGGATTAGCCTGGGCTTGTTTCCTGATGGTTTTGGGTCTTTTTAAGCAGAAATCTTACATCTCCATTGCTTACTCAGGTAAGAGGATGCATTTATGCTCCTTGCTTTCTGTTCTGTGCATTTGATAAGGCTGAAGCTTTACTGCTTGGCATTTCCATGATATACAAGGTAGACATCAAAAAACCAAAGAGGTGGTTTGCTGGGAGTTAAAGCTGGAAGAAAAAAAAAAAAGTTATTTGACAGTATTTCAGAAGCACTTTTAGGACACACTTTGATTCTTTTTCATGAAGAAGCTCCTCTAGGAGCCATCCCAGAGAACGGAGTCCTGATAACGATCCTTTCCATGTGAACTCTGCAAATTCCATCCGCTGGAATGAGTAAAAATACAAATGATCTCAGACACTGGAACAGACAGATCACCTGGGGTTGTTTCCCTCTGCAGTGTTATTTGGCAGGCAGCTGGGCAGTTCTTTTCCCCACAGCTTGCTACATCTGCAGGTCTGCTGCCCTTTCCCTGTCCCTGCCAGGCCAGCTCTGTTTCCCATCCAGCTGACAAGGCTGATCCTCCCTCAGCTTCCCCTGCCAAGTTGTCACAGAGCTGGCAGATCACTCCTGCCTTCGTGTTACAAGCCCCATGCCCCACTTACAGGGTCTCCTTTCCTCTCATCTCTGCTCTTTGTTCTCCCTTCTCTCTGCTGTCTCAGTCTCCAGTGTTTCAGTCCAGGAACTGGAAGGCTGGGCAGTGATTGTGGTGAGAAGGAGGTAGGGACAGACCCTCCCCCTCGTTTTACACACAGTTCCCATATCTCAGCTCTCTGGGTGATGCACCCAAGGTTACAATGACATAACAAGGAATGAAACAGCTTCCTCCAGTCTGGGATGCAGCAAATTTGACTTTGCAGACTCCTAGGAACCCCTTTAGCACTCTCACTTTTAGCTTCTATGTCAACTCTGCCACTTCTCACTTTGACCACCTGTATTATCTCTGCCACCCTCTGCTGGACTAGGTCATATCCTAAAACTTTCACATCAGTAGCAGCAAAAACTGCCTTTCTAGGAGCCCTCCACAGCCTACAAATCCATCAGCTGGATTTGTGAAGGGGAATGGAGATTTATGATGAACAGAGTGGTGGTTGCTGATCAGAAACTTGCAGTGAAAGTTGCAGATGCAGTGAATAAAAGCAGTTTGCTAAAACATTCCTGTGAGAAAAACAGGCAAAATAACTCTGAAAAGCTTAAAACATTTCATCTTGACATAAAGAAGTGCTTTGATTTTTTAAAATTCAAGATGTTATAATTTTTATTATTTCCAGACACAATATTGTGTTCCCCAATCACCTTTTTAATTCTGTAGAATGCAAATGAGATTTCATCTGGTTCAATACTTATTTAAACTTTTTTTTTTCTTAACCAGGAACTGACAGCAATTGCTGTTTAAAAAAAAAAAAAAAAACAACAAAACTGCACTGCATTGATTTCAATAGCTGTCCAAGCTTTTCAATTTTCATAGAACAATGAAAATACTCTGCTAGAAAGAGGCAGGCCAAATACTTTCTCATACACTTTAGACTCCAGTCACACATCTCTGTTGGACCTCAGTTAAAGTAAAAGAAATGGGCTAAGAGATTTCATGGTTACCAGTATGTATTCATAGTTTGTTTTCCTTGGATAAAACACAGCTAATGCCTCACAAGGTATGTGACTGCAGCATTTTATTCCCTTTTTTTTTTTTTTCATTTCCATGTTATTAAAAGCACTCTGGATCATTGAAACAAAATGCATGCGTGGAATGACCATGGGTCAAATAATTCCATAGCCTGGGAATGATTTTTGGTAACACTGACTGTGTCCAGATATTATTAATCCTTCTGATGTTCATTGTAATGATGCAATAATGAAGAATTAATGTGTTATTAATGAGGAGGTAATCCTGTATATTCTTTACAGAAATTCCATTATAATCAGCCAATCAATGTACCACTGTTTCAAATTGTTAATTTGTTTTTAAGAGAAAATGTAACGTAAGTTAACAAATGTAGTTTTAAGTAAGGCTGAGGCCAGCTAGTTTTCAATGACCTTCTTGGCTCTTTTGGAAAGCTTTGCCAACTCAGTCGATTACAAAGTGAGAAGGCAGAGTGGTTTCAAAACAATTATAAAAGCTGCCAATAAATTTCATTCAACCCCTCTCGCTTAAGCACGAGGTCAGCAATGAGAGAAAAAGAGTGACTTTGAAGTCCAGAATGCCAGTTTTTCATTGAATGGGTTCTAAATCACAAAAACAAGCCTTGGATTAATGTGGGCACCTTGAGACCTCCCCAAAAGGCTCAGTTTTTTAAGTGTGCTTTTTACTGAAATTCGGGTCTTCTAAAGAAGTTTAAGATTGGGCACCCAAATTCGGTGGCATTTCAGTATTATTATTATTTATTATTATTGCTACTACTACTGTGGAATTGTCCTGTAGATTTTAACTTATCACTAAACTCTTCACTTTAAGAAACCAGAAAAATAGAATATAAGGAATGTGAAGAAATTTCATGACAGTTCCACTCCTTAAGAGCAACTAAGCTTAAAAGAATGTATTGAAAGAAGCCTCTGGCTTAGCAAATTAATTTAACATGGGGTATGAGGGAGCTTTCCAGGTTAAGGATGTAATTTTCTATATACTAATTTTGATATCAAAGTTATTATTTCTGCAGTCATTCATAGTGCTAATACCCATTGTAAATACTCACTGTAGTCCTGCCCAGATTTGAACAGAAGTTCAGGATATTATACAGCCATTCTATCTATTCTATTCCATTTCAGTGGAATTATGTTGGTTTGGGCAAATTTTTCAAAAATTTAAGTCAATGAGTCCAAAAATGCCAACACACACGGACATAAGTTAAGGCAATTCTGTTTCCAGAAAACCAGAAGATTCTGTGTCCATTCCATGCATTAAAAAGACAAACAAAACAACAAACCTTTTCAAAAGTACATGAACAGAGATTTTTTTTCTTCCATTTCATTCTTCTTCTGAATTACTTTGATTATTTCAAAATGTTACTCTAATCTTAGGATAAATTCTCCAGGCCAGTCAGCCAGAGTGCTCTGACTCCAACAATGTGGAACAGCTTCACTGGGTGTAGTAGTGTCACTCTGAAAAACTAATCTTGGATAATATTCATACACATATTTTCAGCTTTAAAACACCAAGAGGCCAATTAAACTGTTTCTAAGCTCTTCAGGAGTTGGGCTTTGGTATTCTTTCAAGGAAAGCAGGAGGAATGATTCAGTGTTGATTTTAATTTCTCAAACTTTTAATGCCTGAACGCAGATCTTTTAGTTTTGTTTTACCTCATTACTTAAGAAATAAGTTTTAAAGAGAAGAGATTTTAAACTGTTTGAGCACTTTAGAGGGAGTTCTTTCTACTAACTTTAACTAGAGTTATAAGATTGTTGTTTTGTAATGTTGTGATCTAAAGTGTCTCTCAAAAGAAAATGACAGACTTTTAAATTTGATTTTCTAATAAACCTTATAAACATTCTACATGATAATATGCTACTTAAGAAACCTGCATTTGTCTCTCTCATAAACTAGATGTAAGATTTTACCACTATACTAAAATCCTTCCTTATTACTCCATAGTAAGGCTGCCCAAATAACACAGGCACATCTTTCACTGGAGATAATGGGTGCTGTAAATTAAAGTTTGAACCTTATAAAAAGTCCATGCACACATTTCTGTTAACCCATTTAGTGTGTAAAGACAGTTCAGGAAGAAAACAAATAAACCCACCCCTAGACTTTTTACACTCATAACTTCAGTGTAAAATGAGGCAATTTCTATTTTTCCTCTGTGCCTGAGAAACATTCGCATACTATATACCTAGAGAAATATTTCTAATGAAATCACTAAACATGGCAAAACTTTCTCAAGTGATGATTTATTATTCTGATATTTTTCTGCTGGAAGAAAAAAACCAACGTATATAAACCATGAAATATGCAGTCCCTTTAAAATGACTTCACTTAAAAGTGGTGTAAGTGAAAAATAATGTTGTTTGAGAACATGCAAGCATTGATTTCAGTCTTCAGGCAATACACTTCTCTGTGTATTTGTCACAATTCAATTTACATCCACAACTAGCAGAGTATCAGCACAGCATCTCGACTCAGCTGGCAGGACTCAGTGAATAACTCACGTGGGAACCCTCAGTCTGACTTACACAGTGACTGCAGGGCACAGTGTGGCAGGAAGATTTGGTTCCTACTGAGTGGCTAAAGATGCAGGTGTACTAAGGATAATGCTGATAGAAAAGGGGCATTTAAATTGTCCCTCACCCCACTACCAATCAGAGCTGTAGAGAGAGCTTTGTTCCAGCTTTACCCGTGAAATTAATATTCTTATCTTCCTGGGATACATTTCATTTTTTTTTTTTGCTGTATTCTTGTCTTACCTACACCACCAAAACCACCAAGAAATAAAGAGTAAAGATGCAGATGAGAAGGATCTCAAACTGCTTGTAAAAAAATCACATTGTGCAGGTTATTATATCTCATGTCATGCACACCCTCAATCTACAAAATCCAGCGTGTACCACTCTAAGCAGAAAGTTGCTGTTTCGATAATCCAAAACATTTTCACCTTCTGGAATCAAATAATAATTCTATTTTAAAGGCTCTCCAGTCTTTAATTTCCTTGTTTTAATGGCCACATAACTTCATAGGGGCCTCAATACTGTTCCTATCTCACAAGATGCAGGAACAGCCACAGTGCCATTACAGTACTGTGTTATTTTCTTTTTCCCGCTAAGCAAAAATCCATTGAAACCAACGGCACAGGCATCCTATAAATTCTAAATGGACTTTGTATCATAAAAATAATACATAATGCATTCTTTGCCCAGCAGTTCACAGAACAGGGCTCTAATCACATAAAGCACATGAGCAGCCATTTCTTTCCAACGCTACAGAGGGTTGAGACGCTCTCAAACGTAAAGCAATTCTATCCCATCATATTCTCTTTAGCCCCTCGGTCCCACTCTGCTGCAAGTTTTGCTGGAAGATGGGAACACAGAAATAGATTTTCTGTTTCCCTCCCCTGCACAAATACTGGGAGCAGAAAGAGTGAACTGAGGAGAAAGGAGGTGAACGAGAACCCCCCCACCCTGCCCGTGTCCGACCGTGCTGTGTCCCAGCTCCCAGAAGCTTCCTCATTATTCCCAGGACATTTGCACAAGTGAAAGCAAGAGCAAAGGGGCCACGAAAAAATGAAAACAAAATATGTAGTTAATTTCCAAAAAGTGATCAAGTGAGTTGTGGTTTTCAACCTATTTCTAGAAGCACAATCCAGCACTTCTGGACTAGAAGCACCAATGCAATGTTTTCAAAATTGGCCAGATTCCCTACAAGAACTTCTCCCTTTTGAATTTCTACAGGAATAATAGAAATGATCTCAAGATCAGATAATTTAAAACCTCAGGGATTTCTATAGTTTCCTACTCCTATTGGGTCAAGCTCAATTCAATCCCTGGAGTTGTTTACCTACTCCAAACTTTTTAGTTTACCCATGAAACTATTCCAAGAATAAATGGATTATTTCTCTTCTGTCTCCAGATATCTTCAGTCCTAGTCCCTTGCCTCACAGAGTTGATTTTTATTTGATTTCCACTGTTCCAGTAAGCTGACAAATTGCCAGATCTGCTTTGGAAATCATATTCTTTTATTTATCAGGTTGCAGAAGCTTTAAAGTCTCCCCACATCATTGGACCAGCGCGCCCCAATCCAGTGGAAAGGAAACATTTCTGAGGGGTGAATGGGATGAGAGTGAGGCATGGGGAGGGGAAATAAAAAACAAAAAGAGAGAGAGGAAAAAAAAAGACGTGGTCAAGGTGAGTATCAGCAATATATGGTGCTTGTTAGCAAGACACCTGTCAGGTAGGACTTCTAATTGATTTTGCAGTAGCTATCAAATAGAAAATAAAACTCTCATCCTATGCCCACCTAGAAAACAACTCCAGCATTTTACAGGGAACAGGGTCTAAACCTACTATTTTCCTCTGGTAGCTCTGGTCATTTTTAATACTTACTTTGTATTCAGACTGCTACAGAAAGGATACAGAATGGAAATCAGGCCCCTTACATACATTTTAAACACTAAATCTGACTTTTAGGAAGCCAAGGTTATGGTTTTCTTCATATGCAAAAATCCTACTGCATTAAAAAGTTTCCTAAGTTTCAGCAACAACAAAATTACTACTAATTTGTGAAAACTGTGTTAGTGCCTGCAAACCTTTATGGTAAATTATGCATGGGAGCATGGAAATGCTAATGAAAAAAGGATTTCATTTACAAATGATTAGTACAAATCAGCAGTCACTGTAGTTATGCCAGTCTAATTTACTTCCTTGTAGAACATGCTGTTTGCCAGGTTTTGGCCATTTATTTCTATACTGTGGAACATCAACTTTTCCGACTTTAATGTCACATTATCTTTTTCACCCAAAGAAATGTTCTTTTTTTTTTCAGAAGGTCTTAGTAGAATGAAGTCTTTCGGTTCAAAGTTAACTCTTTTGATTAAAATATTTGTAGGAAAGCTGCAATAAAAATTATGCCCTTTTATACAGAAGGAATTGCTGAAATTACTGTGGTTTCTACTAATGTGTTGAAGTACATGCATATAATCACCTTCACTGGAGCTTATAAAAGATTTTTTCACTCAGCACATAATTTTAAAAATTTATTAAAATTTCCTCACTACATACATAAGGTTTTTGGTAGGGATTAGACCTCCTTGGAAATAAAACCTTAGTGAGTCAGCATTCTAAAAGCATTCTACCAGTCTTTAAATTAGAAGAATCTATAGTGAAAGACTAAATCATTATGTTTTTTGACCAAAGTTCAATGCTGGCTGGAAAATCAATAATTCCTTATATGAAACAGATCCAAATGAATGAAAACATGGGGTTCTAGGGAGTTCTAAAAAACATGTTGTAGGAATCACTTCAGGGTTAATTATTAAACAGAGAATGTGGATCTTTGTAGTGGTGGAGATGTTCTGTGGATATTGTTAAAAACAGTCAAAATAAAAATAATATTTTCCTCTACACAGAAATTGTTACTTTCTGTTAAATCCTTTAAAATATTCCAGGCTGGGGAGTTTCATCAGTGAGATTCTCCATTTAGATGCAAAAGGAGATTTTTGTCCTCGCTTCTGAGGCTGTTTAGAAGTTCGGCAGAAATTTTACAGCTGAAGTTTGGTCAAGTCAATAAAAATATTTGCAAGCCTGAAAAGCCTGAAGAATTAGACAACTGGTTCTACAATTCTGGCCTGAAAAACAGGCCACACAACACTCCAGCTGCCTCCAAAACCAGCCTGTGAGCAGACTATTAAAAAATACTAAAGTTGTGGAAAACAGACTTCCTTCAAGCCTGGATCAGACAATGGTTCTAATTGCACAATCCACCCAAAGCAAATACATACATAATGTGCAATGCACATTTGCCTTTGACAGCTTTATTTGCTCATTAAACATTTATGTTGGATGGCTTTTAGCATCCCAGTCCATGGTATTCATCTAAACTTGGCTGGAAAATTAACAGCTTAAGTAGTCCCATATTTTATCATATTAACCTCTCTTTGGATTTTTACTGAGTAGTTATGATAAAAACTGACCTAAACTGGGCATTTTAAAATTGAATTTAAAGAATGCTTTTGCTAACATTAATTGTTTGGGGCTTTTTTCATACTATTATGTGCTACAGCTCCTTTCTCTGCTAACTTGGTAACAGCAAATTGATTGTAATCACTCAGGCTAAAATGGGATTTCTTTTATAAGCAAATCAAGAACACAACTATTGGGAAGAGTTTAGCTATCAAATTAACATTGTAACCTGCTTGGAAACTACTTCCTACCAAACAACATGTGGAAAGATTTCCAGGAAACTCATGCTATATATAGTACTTCAAAAACAATTATTCATACACTTGTAATTTCTTGTTCTATTAGCTAAATGCATCTACTGCAAATCTAGCTAAGGGAAGGAGCAGGGATGAAGGGAAAGAGTGAAATACTTCCTATAATTTCATGATCAGAATAATCAGAAGTTACCCTAAAATAGGCCATAAGCTTAAAGAAGTATTGCAATTGAAACCTTTAAAATTCTTTACTGTATGGAATAGTATCAAGGAATGATTCAAGCAGGCATTTTGATGGTTTACATGTAACATGTGCCTGAAAACAAGACAAATCCAAAATGGAACTGTACATTGTGCAAAAAAGGATAAGGAACTATAGAATCTGTGGGATCTTCTACTAGTCTTGTTCCAGCATTATCCCCCTTCTTTTCAATGACATTATGAAGACTTGCCAAAGCATTTCAAATGAAATGCAATTTGCTGATAATTTTAAATATCTTTGAGCTTAGTTTAGTGATGTTTTTGCATGCAAACAATGAACATCTCGAGAAAAGATTGGTGTCAGACATGCCAGTTTTAAAGGCACAATGTTCACGTGATGTTTTCTGAGACAACAAAAATAAGTGTCCTCTTATTTTATAATTTATGGGGTTTTATTTTTTCAGTAGTGCTTACAAACTTATCTGCCTGTGAATTTGCTATCTGTATAGGTACACATCATCATCATCATCTCACTGTATCACAATGTAGTAAATACCTGTTTTCCAGGGAAAAGGTTCTTTTCCCAAGCAGCGAACAAGGGAAGGTGAGAACAGGTGGAGGCACAGGAATCCTGCCATACCCAACAAAGCCTGAACACCCTGCTGACTGGCCCCACACAGAACTTCATGATGTTCACAATCTCCAAACTGATGGCTCAGAACCCGCTCAGAGAAACAGTAAGAAAACAAAACCGGGTATGCAAAAAATTATCGAAGGGATAATAGAGAAAATCTGAAAGCTTGAAAGCTTGAATAATTATTTCTCTGGGAGTGCACAGCATTGGTCATCTGTCAGTATTTCTTACTAACCCTTTCTCTGGAAATCTACATCTTAATTTCAGCCATATATACCCAGACAATCTTTTGTTGTTGCTTGCTAAAACCAAAATAATCAGGTCTTACCCATATGAAAAAATGTAGCAACTGATTTGTCTTCCAGGACAATTCACCTTCTTTGTTTCCTTGCAAATGGAATCCACTGAAGTTGTGAGGCTTCCCTAATAACACACAAAAGTTGAAAAATTGGTTGTGATATTAATAATTCCACAAAAATTGACAGTAACTTGATAAGGTGCTGCCTTTATTAGATGCTGTTCCATCATTAATAGAAACTGCCTTTGAGGTAAGTCTGCGCTTCACAACATCCTCAAAGCACCCTATTTATGTGCTTTTACCTGTCCATCTGGCTCATTGGTCACACATACTTTTTATTCTTTTGGCAACTAGCTTAAACATTTCGAAGCACAATTGTCTGATCCTGAAGACTGCATTATCATTAAGGGCAAAATTCACTCCTGATGTGCACATTCTGGAAAGTAGCTATGAGGGTGACAGTTGTCAAGACAAGCAGGGGAAGAGGAGCAGTGCAGGAATCACTGATGTGATGTGTCAGATACTGGATGTGCTGATGATCACCCACATCACCAGCGCAGCAGCATCCCAGTTTTGAGTTCTTACCTTATATACACATTATGGAAAGCAGAAATGAAGACATGAGGGAATGACAACAATGGAAACGATGGATGCACAACCCAAACTTTCCCTTGTTCATGCACCTGTAGGTTTTCTACAGTCACTGTGTCATCTGTCAAATCTTTTACCATAAGGAAACTCTTAAATCTAAGCTAGCAGATACAAAGATTTCACCCCTAGTTATAACACATGTCACCAAATTTTGGATAAACCCAGCATCACTAGAATATCCACATGCATATCTAATACAGAATATAATAATTTTATACTGGCAAACTACTAGTAAATGCTTTTTTGAAGGGATCCAGAAAAGAATGAAACATTAAAAGCCTTCAGGAATTCCAGCTAAGATTGGTGAGCATGACTTGACTGAGCTGTGCAAGGCTGAACAAGCTCTCAGAGTTGCAGCTACAAGTTTGACATAAAAGACATGTTCCTCCTTTTCTTCTCCACCAGCAACCCCACACCTTCTCTGGGAAGTGCCAGAATGCAAATGGATGATTAGCTGTGCAGATTGCAAATAGCAGGGTAGCATTTTAAAAAATTGAGGGGATTCTGAGAAAGCTTGTAAATCCTCTCAAAGATACTGATAAGTATGTTCTTCACCTTATTGATATACAAAAGGCATTCAGAATGACTGAATAGGATGATGAATGAAATGTAAACATGCTGGTCAGGTATTTTGGCCCAGCATTTCCTGAATTTCTCATCCTTCAGCTCTTGAATTTTTCATAGTGTACTTCTTCAGTGGAGCTTCTTCAGCACCAAGGTAAGACAGAACAACATTTTTGATGGTATTGCCTTTATTCTCATAAAACTTGTAATTCAACATACACAGTTAATTTGAATTTCTGGTGCTGATGTGTGCCTGCCAGAGAAAGCACCTTCTACAGTTCTGTGTGAGTTCCTGAGGTGCTGCTGCCTCCACTCCTGTTAGAGAAAACTTCTCTGAAGTACATGTTCAATGATTTAACTGGGGCAATAGTGCAGCTGCTTCTCCTCAATTCTTCATCTGCATATGTATTTCATCAACAGCTGCAAATTGCACAGAGAATTTAGGGAAAAAAGAACCTTTTAGTAAAAGTCAGTCTGGATTTTTTATCGTTTTGCTAAGTAGGGTTGTGATCAAATCTCCACTGCCTATTGCAAGAATCAGGAAACCTGTTTTGCTCATATAATGCAACATGACTTTATTAGTATTATATAGACTTGGATGAGTTGCAATGTAACGTGTGATAAAAATTTCCATATCTATATCCATCTTTCCATAAATGCCCAGGAAAAAAATATACAGCCCTGTGTATACTAATCTGAGTATCACAAAACCCTCTATAATTTTTTCATCTGTTTTTTTTCTCTAGTGCTGCATTTTCCACTAGGAAGGCCTTTAAAATTAATACCTCTTGAAGGAAAAAAAGCAACACAGAACAGGGATAGTCTCAGCTTTGTTTGCTGCCCACCTAGAGCAGGGTGATGAGGGCTGGCAGTGGGGCTGCAATAGTATGTTAGAATTAAGGCTTACTTAAAATGTGCAAACTACCTTTTACTGAGAGCTTTACAAAGGGTTCCAGCAAGATACTAATCAATTCTGTTCTGTGGATAGTTCCAGCAGAACACATATTTATCTTTATTATCCATTTATTTACCTATATATTATTATATTTATGATGTCATTATTAGAAAGGGGAAAAGATTAAGATTACTTTAAGATTTTTCTCACAAAGAGATAAAACACTGACTACTATAAGAAGTTTCATAGTCTCTCTACTCCATAAGAAAACCTAATGAACTTGAACTTTAATCTTACTTTTTCGCTAAAAAAATGTTTTTAATGTTTAATTTTTGCTTTTTCATACTAAATGACTGAAGGAGCCTAAAAAATTAGCCTAACCTAAATTGGAAGCAATCATCATGTTTTATTAACTGTGAGGATTATCTTCTGGAGAGCAATCACAAAACTATTGAATATTTTACTTTTCTCATCTGTGATTTTTTTCTTCTGTCTCATTAGAAAACAACCCAGTGAATAAATCATTCAGTGCCCAATTCTGTAGATTCAGCTCCCATTAAACACATTGTAAGAGAACTCAGCATCTCAAAAGGACAGACTTCTCATCAGCCTCCTCTTTCCTGCAGTCTTCAACATCAAGTTTCTCTCAGTCTAGCTTTTCAATTCCTAAATCTTTTTTCAGCTTGATGTGTGTATGTGTTCTTTTACTGTGCTGCTATAGATCACCCAAGAATGTGATTGATACATGTAATTAAACTCAGGTAGCTGATTAGCTGATACACAGGTTGATAGATAATTTTCCAGAACTCCAAATTAAACACAAGGAGTAAACACCAGAAATCAAATTTTGCCCAGGAAAAGAAAAGCAGCTGAAATTTTTCCACTGAAATGTTCCGGATTTTTCTTTTAATGGGAATGCTGCAGTTGCTCTAGGCAGGAAAAAAATCACAGATAAAGCTATTCCTTGGTCTATTTTATTAGGGGAAGAATTTAGCTATTATTCTACTAATGCTTATCACTCAGACACCAGCACAAATCTTTTTGTTATTTTCTCTTTCCTCTCTCCTTAGTTTTTATAGGAGTTTCATAACTGATTAGCCCCTGGGCTCTTTTGTAATTTGTGGTGCAAGAAAGCATCGCTCCAGGAGATGTGTAATCTCATTGTCTGTGCCACAGAAGTTAGGATTACATGTAGTCCCATTTTCTCTGATCACAGCAGGTGCCAGTAGAGGTACACAACATTTTCAACAGGAAAATGTGACTAAGGAAGATGTACTCTGATAATACCTGACAGAGGTCTGTATGGAGTGAGAAGTGCTGTGTTTGATGTCAGGGCACTGCAGTGTCCTCTGCTTGGGAGCAGAACCTTCTGAGAGTCAAAGGTCACTTCCAAAACAAGTGTTTTTGATAAAGCTACAAATATCTCTTCTGCAGTTTCCTCGTATCTTCAATAATTCACCATGGCTCTGCCACTGTTTGCTGCTGGTCACTCCTGTCATGTGCCATGGTCCTCATAAATGGCAAGGAGTTGATCATTTCAGATCATACATCCAAAATTTCCAGCCAGCAACCTGCACAAGGCCTGAAAATTTACTGCTGGTTATCCCATTTCCATGTGCCATGGGGGAAAGAGAAACTGTGCTCAGAGACTCCCCCCAGAGCTGCAAGTGTTCCTCAGATTAGGAACAAATATAGGTTTCCTGGTCAAGCTGGAAACACTGATTAGAAACACAGGAAAAACAACCTCTTAGATGGAGTGATTTGTTTTGTGGCAGGTCTGCTCATTTCTCTTTTGAAGTAGCCTGGGAAACAATTCTGATGGTATTCTATAACAAAACACGAATGTACCTTAATATTACACAGCAAAAATTACCATTTTTCTATCTTAATAGAAAAGAAGGAAAATGTATTTCAGGTTAAAAAAGAGAAAATGAAGAAACATTAAGTTCTGAAGATTCTATTACTTAGGATTACTTCAGGAACTTGTTTAATTTGGTCTTTAGTTTTCATCATGGGAACAAATTCCATGGGAACATGAGAGAAATCACTGTTCTAACATCTAATGATGATTGACTCTCTTTTTGGTATGAATGAGTTGCCTGTAGCTTATCTAAACAAAAAGAAAAAAAAATGAAGAAAATACCACAAACATAACAAACATTTGAGATACCCTGCTGTCATTTTAGTAGGTTATTTGGCTTTTAATAGAGCTTTTTAAAAAGAAAGTAGGTTTCATGTATTTTGGTTAAGTTTAAAGCAGATTTAGAGATGTAATTTGCAGATTGCCAAAGTCCATTAGCCTGATGTCTGGTTAACATATGGAGCTGTACCTTTGAGGTAGGATGAGCCATAGGAGAGGGCAGAAGCATTAAGCCAAAATATCTGATTAACTGCTCATTGTGTACAAATAAACCACCCAAAAAACTGTAACCTGACCTATCGAGAAAGTCAAAGATTCCAAAAATAATACAAAAATCTGAAGGAGGTGAGATATCCCAGTTTTCTTTTGAAAACAGATCTTTGTCTAATATGTTCAGTGTACTCCTGCAGAGCTGAAAGCTTTGTTATACAGTTTTATGTTCTTGCTTTCAGGAGAAGAACCAGCTGTGTTAATAGATATAAAAAACCCCCAAAATTTAAAGAGCACATTAATTCACCCAGGTTTTTCATGAGCATTGTTAGTCTTTGGGTTTCCTGAGCTGACAGACATTGTTATGTAACATCCCTTGATATCCAGTGCCTTGACAACAGACATTTACAACAGCATGTTGAAATCTGGCATTCATGGACATACCACAGGTCAGTAACACATGGCACAAGAATTTAAACCTTATTTTTTTTTCCTTTAAATTTAGACAGAAAGCCCAGCAGCATTTTCATCTGCAGCATGGAGTTTTCCATACTAAGGCAAATTTGCTCCAAAAATTTACTTTCTTTCATGTTACTTCAAAGAAATAATAGAAAAAACAGTAGAAGACAAATTGCAAAACAGTGCAAACAATATTATTGAAGTTGTCTCACAATTTCATGCTTACTGAGGAACACATTCATGAACTGAACAATAATATCTACCATGAATACATAGTCTTTATCAATAGATTTCACAGCATTTTACTAAGGATGTAGCTACTGTTCCTGGTGAAGATATTTGTCTACTGAAGGCCTACTAGATTTACCACCCAGTCCATGCCCCCTCCTTAGGAAATCACACCATGGGAAAAATCACGACTGAACTTACTACTTGTCATTTATTAATAGATAACAAAAATTATTGCAGGTTTAAGAGAGTAGAGAGATATGGGATAAAACAGAAAGTGAAGGAACAATACCAAAACTTAACATCTGTCAAGAGTGTTGGAATATTTATAGATTCTAATGTAAATACGCACTCTCAAGTCAACTTCCATTGTTATAAATTGTCATATTTTCCCCAGAGATGCCACGTAGCAGCAAGTAGGAAGCAGCAAATCTTTATGAACCTGGATGACAGAGGTAAAGCTCTCTCCCAATTAAGAATGGAAGGAAATCTCTCCATCAGGCAGCCTGGCTATTAGGATGCAGTTCACACCATGCTTGTGTCTGAGAAGTTTGCAGTCTATGAAAGCGAAGGTGAAGGTCAAGGAGTGAGCCACAGAAACCGTGGCTACCTGCAGAGTCTGCAATCAAGATATGTGGAGTTGATACATTCTCATATTATTCCCAGAAATGATGTCTTTTCTTCCCATAAATGTGGTTGCTTGCATTGCTGATCACCAGGGCTTTGTAGTACAGTGTTGTGAGAGGATTTATAAAACTCATGTTTTCGAGGCAGTTCATCAGGGAATTGGAGCAGCTAAGATGTTGATAATCACTAGACCCAAAGCAGATCTGACAGCTAAAATACCAGCCTTCCTCTCAGAACCTTTTGCTCAGAGGTATCTGCTATAAACAACTTTGGCTCATCTATAGTCAAGAGCAGTCCTGGTACATCTTGTCTACATATCACATTCCCTTCCTAAGCCACATTCCCATCAAGCCCTTTCACCTTTCAGACAGGGCTAGGAAAGATTCTTACCTGCCCAATAAATCATCAAAAATATTTTCCATTTTAAAAATCAGTCAGTCACAACATGGTCTGTATGAGTGTTTAGCAGAAAACTCTTTTTTCCCCCCAGAATTATTTCCCTACACAGCACCTTGTTTTAGCAAATCCTTACCCCTATTAAAATACCAAGTCTCAAATAGTCATGTCAACACAATTTTTTATTTGAATAAAGCTTTGGTCTTGAAGAACTAAGTCTCTCAGGTGACTTATGAGACTGCTAATTTCAGTCACACAATAATCAGAAAACCTTGGACAGTGAGGGTAAATCACAAACAGTTTTAGGAGGTCAGGTCCCCCCATTGGTGTCACAGACATACACCTCAGATCATTAACAGAAGGGGTGCAAACAAAACTATCTCCCAGAAAAGACCAAGTAATAGATAAAACCAAATAAATGCATGCATGAATAAATAAAAGAAACTGTCTTTATACCTGGGGTCAAACTGAGAGTGGCAGAAGCTGGTTGGGGAAGTGCAGCAGCTGCAAGTGTGCTTCAGTATGTGAGCACAGGCTTGGAACCCACAACCAACCTCGTTCAATCAAACCTTGAGGCACTTGTTTTCTCTCAAATTACCTTATTTTTCAGAAGGACTCAGCCTTACATGCACTGAAACTGCTAGGTAGTATTCCCTTCCAAACTCCAGGACCTGGTCCCCTGGTTCCTACTCATAACCTTTTTCCTAAATAATTCCGTTGATTTCAGCAAGCCCAGGGCAAAGTAGGAATAAACGAAGCAGAAAAATGTAGAGAGTCCCGTTCTATACATCAAGTGAACACTTCAGTCACAGCAATAACATTTATGTCCTGGACCCCTCAACAAAGGGAAAATCAGCTTCAATTAACAGTTATTTTGCTTGTTGGCTTATGCCACTGGTTTGAAATTCTGCAAGTCATACTGCTTTTGATACTGGTCCAGTTTCCTTCACAATCTTCATTTTCAACCTGTCTCTTCACAGAATTGCTGGGAGGGAGGGTAGGAGGTTCTTTTTATCCTACATGCTACCTCCCTTCCGCTGGTCTTGTTACCACTAATGATCTTAAATACTTTTTATAGCATTTAATCAGGTATAGCATTTAATTGGGCAATCACCTGCTGAAGTAAAAATAATGTTTCTAAGTAGTCCATCTGCCTTTTCAGTACAGAAAGAAAGCTTAGAGCAGGTAGGCTGAGATGCAGATGCAGTGCTTGTACTTTGATGATCAGCTTGTTAGAATGGCAATTGAGATAAGAGATTTCAAAATAAACCTTCCTCCCCTGCTACCTATTCTGTTATAGAGCAGAGAGACATTTTTTGGGACTAGACCCTGAGTAAAAGATTATAAAAACTGCTTTTCTTGATGTTTCCACTGTTTTGCCCCAACAAGCAGCAATCTCCAATGCAGACTAAGCATTTGGTGAGTCTGTGCAGCCCATTCTCATCTGCAGTTGGACATGGCAAATTGATATCACCTGAACATGGCAAAGATGGCATCAGCTGTTTGACAAGTTTCTAGGCAGAAGATGCAAAAATACTAATGAGTAAACCTGACTCCATAGTGGCCAAAGTGGTTGTACACGTGAAAAAAAATCCTGATGTTGCTAAACATAACAGGTAAAAAATCAGCCTGACTTCTGCAGACAGTCACAGTGTTTTTAAAACCTGGATTCCCAAATAACTGCTTTTTACTGGAGAATAATGACCAGTTTAGTGTGAGGTAAAAGCAAAGTTTCCCGTGTGTGGTGATAAACTGGAAGAAGATAGGACAAACAAGGGGATTGAAAATTGTGGGAGAAACTCAGTAACATTCCATGGGAGTTCTTGCTGGAGCCCCTGGTATTTAATATATTCATAAGCTACTTGAAAAGAATGAAGAATAAGGTGAAAACAGCTGAGGCTTCTTCAACATGGGTAAGAACATAGTTGAGGGAACACAGGATGTCTGAATATAGATTGATAATTCACCACACCTTGTAGCACAAGGCCCATAGGGTGTGTGATGAAAGCAGGTGGCAGCAGTTTTAAAATAAAGAGCACAGATGTAAATCCAACTTTTCCACCAAAATTCAGAATTAAAATGATGGAACACCTTCCAAAAGGACAGGTTGGATGTTAATATGCAAAAAGATTAAAAACCTCTTAGACAAATGGAAGAGAACTCCCTCAAGAGCCATTAAGCAAAATGGCCTGAATGTAATATTCTGGTTAAGAATAGTGCAGACAAAAATATGAAGAGCCATATACCTACAGAAATATCTGTGTGTTTGTTCTGCTTTAACACTTCTTCCTCAGGCATTTGCCTGTTGTCTTTTTTGGTTTCTCCAGGGTCAGCTGGACTCTTGGGCTGATCTATTGCAGACATCCTTTTGCTCTTGGAGCTCTGTGCCCTTTGCATGTAGTTAAGGCACTTTCACCCAGAAATACTCAGACACTGAGTAGTGTACTTTTCCATTTTCTCTCAGAACCATTCTACTCAAAAACTGAGCCTGAAGCTACCTGTCTTCTGTTGTGTGTGGAATGAAAATCAGACAAGAAAGGAAAAGCCTAATGATAGTCAAGGGATGCTGTGCAAGCCTTTCCAAAAGGTGTAGAAAAAGCAACAAGTATCACAGAAATACAAAAATAAAGACCTGAAACCATGAAAAATAAAACTACAAAGAACCCAACCAACAAAGAAGCAACCCCAAAGCACCCAACCCACCCCCCAAAGCACTTATCTATTTGGTATAATGAAAATATTAATGAGAGAAAAATTTTAAAAGAAACTTAAGTCTAGGCTATATTCACACCATTACTTGATTAAGAGCAGCACTCAGAGATAGCAAGTAGGCTTGTGTTTTACATGGTCTTGTAAATAAAGCATGAAGGAGATGAACCAACTTTTACAGCTTTCCTGGGAAAGCTGAGAAATTAATGGAAACCACCGTAGCCCTAAGATAGTCTCTCCCAAATAGCAGAGGAAATCAACTTACATAAAGGATCCACATTGCTATTGTTAGCCCACTTCCAGAGCTCGTGCTGCCTTGTTTAAAGTTAGCCTGCACATCCAAACCACAGTGCAATTTCTATATCAGGCATCTTTCCTCACTATCCAACACCATTAAGACCCTCCAGGATGTGTTTTACCAGCATCCTCATCCAAACCTCACACAACCAGCAGCCTCATAGATCACCCCCCACCTCGAGGCATGTCTTAATTGACCAATAAAACACATCTGTAGCATATTAATGTTATAATAAAACACTCTACATATTCAGTAAATTTTTGTGTTATCAGTTCTCCATCAATTATTTATTAAGAGCTAACATAATAAATAATCTGCTGAGCAAGGTGCAATAACATGAGGACAAAACTGTACAAAATACATTTTATCACCCCCTCGCTACAGTTCCAGTCTTTGTCACATAATGAATATTTATAAGTGCTTGAAGTAAGGTAAGTGAACTCTTCAGCTCTAAATCTTCATACTCTATTCACCAAGAGATTGCTTTGTTGGAATTAACAAAAGAATAGGCTTTCTTATATGTATTTGCTTGCATTGGGTTCTCTTAATCCTAATATTGATAATTCCCTTCTGTATGGAAGCCATAGATTCATCCTTTATGAATACTCCTTAGCTGACTCTGTATTAGTATTTGCTAACAGGAATATTTGCACTAAAAAGACACTGGAAACCTTTTCAGGACCAAAATGGATTTTTAAATTTCAGTAGAGAATATTAACATTGTCTCCAAATACAATTAGCACATAACCAAAGGGAGGCCATTCCATCACCACAAGCAACAAAACTAAGAGCTGATGTGGATTTCACTGATCTTGTCAGTTTTTCAAGTGGTGGTTTATTTAGGTTGAAAATACTTTGATTGTTTAGATTTCTAATAAATGTTATAGTTAAATCCAGATGCCGCAACAGTCAAGTAGAAAACAGATAAAGTCTTGGAATAATCATGAAAATATAACTCCTAAACTTTACCTGATTTTTTTTCTCAAATGGGAAGTTAAAATTGATACTTCTACAGATTGCAGACTTAGGTGATTAAAACATGTTTTACAAACAACTATAACACATCCCCTTTTTCCCCCTGGTGTTTTCATCTATTCCTGCCTTTACAAGATAAATGTTTCATAAAGTTGAAAAGAATTAAAATAAAAACAGAATGGATTGAAATGAAAGAGGAAGGAGAATCAGCAAATGCATGAGTATAAGTTTAATGATTATTCAGGTGCCTCTTGTTACAGGAACAGTTCCTATGTTTACAGCAAGCAAAGGGTAGATGAAAAAGGAGAGACACAGGTAAGCAGAAGTTAAAGGGATAAAATTATCATCATCATTATTATTTTCAATTCACTGTGACATAGAACAGAAAGTCCTCTGTAGCTCTAAGAACAGGTGAAAATCATGGTATTGTTCATAACTCTCCATGGAATAAAAAGAATGTAGATGTCCATCACCTTCCACCCAACACACATTGTTGACGCCATTAAAGTGTGTCTCAAAATAAAAGACATGAGTGGTTGTGTTACAACTATCAGAGAAATAAAAGCTTTTGTTTCCTAGTGGTTATTCAAAATGCATCTTTAGGGCCATTTTTAGCTCTAATTTACTCATGCCTCACGTAGAAATTCTGCATCTGCAAACATTAACCTCAGTCCTGTAGATCACTTAGACCTCTTCACCAGAGTGAGGAGACAAAGTTGCATTCAACATCACACAGACAAAAGTCAGCCTTGGCCTCTTCAGATATATCTGCAACACACTGAGGGAATTTTATCTGACAGTAGAAACTGCATTATATCATGAAGCAGCAAACAAACTATTTCTTCATGCAAAGGAGAAGTTATAAACCGTATTTTCTGTCTAAATATTAATCAGTTTGAGGTTGCACATGTAAATTATCCACCCAGATGTCTCCAGGAAGGAGAGATGCTCTTGAAGGTAAAGCTTCCTCGTGTAGAAGGAGAAACAAAAGGGTCTGTAAAAACTCTCAGGTATTTTAATTTGGTGTTGGTGCAAATGCTCCAACAGGCATTCGAAACCTTCCACGATGACAATATTCAGAGTGTTTTCTGAAATGTCAGAAGCAAACATTAAATATATCAACAATATTTCAATGTAACTATGCAAAACTGGCAGAGCATTCAAAGAATGCCTCGAGAACAAGGAAACCAAATGTTCCACTTTCATCAAAACAAGACAATAACTCATTTCAAAAGTGCAATTTCGAGGAGATACAACAAATGATCAGAAAACAATATTATGGGTTTTGTAAAATATGTGAGATATTTTCTGCAAAATCTAAAAATTATAATTTCCTCAGTAAAGGATGAAATTACCATTGTCATTCAGAGTAATAAGAAAGAGCTTCAATATTACATGTCAAAACAAACTTACTTTGCACATTCAAAGTCATTTTATTTCCTTGTTTGTTTGTTTTTTCTTTTCCTTAATATTGAAAACGAACCTATGAAACCTGTCACTTTTTATAATGCATACAACATAAAGAATTCAAAACAAATACTTTCCCGCTGTGAAAAATGGCATTGCACAGGGGGTCCAAAATTATTAAAATTATCAGTAGTAGCTAACAATAGTATAATTATTAATTATATTTTAAATCATATTTAAATAATATTATCCAGTGGGTTACAGTTTAGAGAGTTTATTGTGAGAAATAATCCTGCAGAACAGATTATGGCTACTAATTTAATTCTGAAAGTCATCTGAAAGAGAAAAAAATATTTCCTCATATCTTCCTGATTTGTTATTTTGCTATAATTTTAATTCCAACTCGGAAAAAAAACCAGTTTCTCATTAATTTTGCAGCTTGTAAGTAATGAAGAATTATATGGAAATGGGAACAGAGCAAACTAGAACTGCCTCTTTTGTAATATTTCAATCCAGTCAAAAAATATAAAAAGAAAGTTTTTAAGTGTGAAATAATTTGGAGAAAACTTACCCATTAAAGCATTTATTTTTATATTAATGGTTTTAGCTTCATGCTGTCAATGTGTCAAGAATAGCCATTTTTAACTGAAAACAATAATGGCCAGAATTGTAGGATTTGGGTTTCCTGATCCACAGTTCTATTTATCTTACCAAACACGCAGCAATCACTCTGCAAATTAATTTATAGATAAATTTAGTAGGCTGCCTTATATTTTTCATAAAGGTCCTCATTCAAAGAATTTTATGTTTTCCTTCTATTTAAGAAGTTATTTGTGGATAATAGTTAAATAATTAAGGTAAATAATTAACAATTAACTGTTGTATTTAGTAATTAGCTACTCAAATAGCATCTAAATCAGGATCAAAGTAAAACAAATGATGCAATAGAACTTTTAAATCAACGACTGCAAAATAATTTGTTCATTTTTATGTTATGAGAAAGGTGAGGTATAGAAGTGCAAGATTTGGGCTATACTTCTCACAGACATTTCCCAGTCAGTTTTCTGACATACAAAGTCCAGCAAGTATTGCCAATGTACAGACATTTTTTTCTCTCTCTCAAATGTAGATTTTCCTTTTATTTTATTTTTTTTTCAATTATATCTATGTCTTTCTTTTGGAAGTTGCTTGTGTTGTTTGGATCAAATCTTCCCTCTTTACCTGTTTCCCCCTTCACTTCCTCCCCTTTTTTTTTTTTATTATAACGAGCAATTTTGGTACATTAGAAACAAAAAGTCCAGGGTAGATTATAATGGAACAAGATAGTTATTTTCTCTGATTTGGCATGGAGTAAAGCATGTGAAATTAAATCCTGCATTAACACAAGAGCTCACATGTCCTCACCATGGATTTAAACACAGTGGATCTGGTATTGCTTTTGTTGTCAAATCCTTTTAAAAATGTATTTTAGGACAGCAAATTTCAATAGGATAAAAGTGATACAAAAGAAACAACATCTGAAATAAGAGCAATGGAATTGTAGGAAAAACCTCTACTTGGCACAAAGATATTTGATTTATGGCTAATATTTATCTATCATTTTCCTGGGTTGTATAAGGAACCGAGTTATGAATTAATAACAGGATGATTATTTCCTCATAAAACAGGTATAGGAAGCTGGGAAAGCACTAAACCTTTTCTACATTCTGCCTGAGTTAATATTGCCTTTTCTGCAAACATTTCAAGAGCATTTCAATGGTAATGAACGTAAGCACACAGACAGGAACACAAAAAACAGCCACGAGCAATGCTAGAGCTCCCAGGAAATATTGGAAGGCTATATCCATTCCAATTCGTCAGCACATCTATTCTGATTGAAAACTTTTGAAATATGAATTAATTTCTTCTGTTTACTCTTTCATATCTCAAAAATGGAGCTCTTTTCTCTTGAGAACTGACCACACTTTCATGCTGAGTTGCCCTACTTTGGAGGAGAAGAAGAATCCTTCAAAGAGTGTGAACCTCATGAATCACCCCAGTGTCCCAGTGGGCAGGATGACAAGGAGTCCACATTCTACAAAGCTCTCCATACATACATTCACACATACATAAGCATAAAATGCATATATATTTATCTAAATTAACATTGGGAACAGTGGCTGCGAATCCTGACTTCTAACTGTAGTTCTCTAGAAGTATCTGTTCTGAGTTAGTCGTGATGTGTGAAGAGAAAAAAGCACCTGAAAATAATATCTGAGGTAAAATGAACACCCACAGGAGGCAGGTGCAGCTCATGCTGTGCCATGAGGGAGCCCAGATGACTAACTCAGGTAGACACCTAACCTTGAGATGAGTGAAGAACATCCAGCTGAAATGAAAGCCAAAGCTGCTATTCCTAATAGCATTCCAAGATTAACATGTGTCTTTTGATTAAACACCAAGATTAACTCCTATTTTTGATTTAAAAATCATTTTAATACTCAGCAGCTTTATTATTATACAATGACAAATCAGTTATTTTAGTATTTGCTGTAAATCTACTTCCTATCAAGTAACAAATGTTAGAATATGTGTTACTAATACTTGTATAACTCTACTGTTATCCTGCTAGTTGTAATGTTAGCAGAATACTTTTATGCAGGACATGGCCTCAGTAAGAGCTGAGAATGACAAATATCATGCTTTAGGAAGCCAAGGGTTGGATTCAAGAATAAAATAAGTCAAAACATAGTACAGTTAAAAATGAAGAGCGCGCTAATAATCAGCTATCCTTTTTTTTCTGGAGAAGAATATCAAATAGGAGAGAAACAGCTATTAAACAACAAGTAGAGCCGTGTGGAAAAAAAAAAACAAATAAAATTGAGTGCAGGGCAAGTGATTATGGTACACTCATAACTCTCATTTCCTCTTCACCTGAACCCTGAGGATACATGAGAGTTCTGTCAGCCAGGCACGGGGATGCTGAGGATCTGCTCCACAGCAAGGGGCAGAGAGAGGACAGGCAGCACTTTGCCTTGGAAAGCCAGCAGAGCCCTTGGAATGCAGCAAACTGTTCATGCATGTCACTGGAACAGACACAAATGATGAGTTTCAAAGGCACCTCTGGCCTGAATCAAATCATAAGTTCAACGCATCATACAAAATTTCTGAGAATATAACCTTTTTTTCAGATGTCTCCACAAAAGCTCAAAGTACCAGAAGACTGCCATGTTGCAGGTCTGCTGGTGGCTCCATTAAGTTGTATTTATATTTACAGGTCACAGATTATTGCTTGATATTTTTTCCTGATTAAAAATGTTATGTCAATAAAACCTCTCTATGAATTATATTCTGTTCCAATCTCAAAGTTTTTTTAAAAAAAATCTTATTAAATAAATTCCCATTCATTCCCCTCGACTGGATTCAATATCAGCCTCCCAAACACAGACACAGTCTGGTGTAAGAAGACAGGACTTCAGTCCACGACTGCTCTGTCTGGTCTTGACATGAAGCTTTGGAATTCAATTCCAACTTTCCTCTATTAAGATCCAAATGAGAAAATAGAGCTGAAAGCACTAAAACAGTATGACAGAGTACATGAGGCACGTTTTCCTGTGCTGGCACAGTGGCACAATCCTTCAGAACAGAAACGCACTTGTGGAACAATTATCTCACTGCCTTGTAAGAACCCAGAACTGTAAGAATCAGCTGTGCTTTAATCTTGTTTATATTTCCTTCCTGTGAGCAAATGGAAAGAGTGGGACTTTCTCTCTGCACTCCTGTATTGGTAAACCCCATAATTAAAACAGATTTTGAGGACTGCTACTTAGCTCGACTGGCTATAATTCAGCACACCCTTAAATCTGAGACAACTTCTCCAGAGTTCAGTCAATAAAGCAGCTCCTGGCTAACAGCAGGAACCTGCTCTCCCCGCTCAGCGAGCTGTCAGGAAGAAATGGAGGTTATTAGATGCCTCTGTTATTACAGATTACACAAGTGGCACAGAAAATGACATCCAATTTATGTTGCTCCTCAATTCTGATATGCCCCTCTACACGGTTCTTGTGAACACATACAGATAAAAATTCAGTCGGCTTGGAAGACAAAATAAGAATTATATGTGACCAGTATTACTAAAAGCTAAGAAAATGGTGAGACAAGAAACTTATTTCCAAGACTTCAATATGGTTCTTTAATATCATATTTCATTTTTAATATAGTGCTTATATTATTCTGAATCAGATTACTGCAGTGCACCTACATTTAAACCTTCCGAAAACAAAGGGCTAGAAAAGAGATTTTTCCTGTGTGCTCTGCTTTTTGGGATGTAAAAACACTTACTGAGTAAAAAAAAAAAAAATTATAATAATTTCTTCTTTGTATTCCTTTGTAGTGAGACATCCATAATGTCCTGGAGCCCTCAGCATGGGGGCACAAATGGAAACTATCCAGAGGTGACCAAAATACATATGAAAATCCATATTGATACAAACCATTCTGTCACCATTATTTCTATTGTTATTTCTATTTGTATCCTTGTACTACAAAAAATATTTTTATTTGCTGTTTTTTTGTTCGCAAAATAAAATTCATGCTTAATTTCTCAGAAATGGTAAATGATCAACAATCATGATCAGAATTATAGAACAGGAGGCATAAATAAATAGTTGATTTTTAAGTGTCATGTAAGAGAGACATTTTGTTTAGGTATGGAGAATTTCACATACCATATTTTACTCACCAGTAATTATCTGAAGAATACTTTTGATACATGCATAGAGTTCACACACTGTGATCAGTGAACAATTTCTTGACATAATGTATTTTATAAAGCAGAGAGGCTCAAGGTTTAGAAGCTGCTCTATGTGGAAGCACACAAACATATGATATTTATTAAACTGAGACTTGTATTATGGAAACTCCTTCTCAAAGACAAAAACTTCCAAAGAGAAAGAGATTAATAATTTAATTTGCCACAATAACTTAAAGCATTTTGAACCTTAAAACAAAGTTTACCAAGGTTTGAAGCTGCTCTCTGCCAATATACTGCAAAATATCATCTGATATTTGTAGAAAAAACATCTTGAGAAGACAGCAGGTTAGAACGACTATTGTTGCAAACTAGTCATAAAATTTCATGAAAATACGTTGTTTCAAAAGGAAAAACAAGAATTGTTGAGCTTTTTGGCCAATGCCCTTTTCCCATCTTAGTTTTCTGAAGCATCATTCTTAGGAAACCTCATCAAAACTTAATATAATACTGTAGGAAAAGGCAAAAAAAGAGATGTAAACCCCACCTAAAACATACAAAAACTTTCTTTTTCTGTGTTGATTTATGCATAATTAACACATGGGATCCATAGTTTTATACCACATGTTAAGTGGATTTTTAAAAGCAAGCGTTTGCACTGAGGGCAGATATAACACTGAAGGTTAAAAAACCTTCAGGAAAACTTTCTTTGGGGACTTTTAAATTCAAACCCCAAAACTCCTACTGAACATTCTGATGCAAGGACTTCCACCCAGGTGTAAACCTGCATGCCATTTCCCAAATTATGAGCTAAATTCAGGTGTGGGGGAGGACAGAGGAAGGGAAATTTTCTCTTCAGATACATCAGCAGCTGAAACAGATGAGTTTGATAATGATAAAGTAAAATGTACCAAATATACTATGAAATTAATAATACCTGTTTTCCAAAAAAAAAAAAAAAGTGTTTATGGGATTATGGTGCCTGGATGTAAATATCTGTCCAAAAAAGGGAGCAGATGCTGCTATCAAAGAAGAATAATTTGGCTGTTTCACATGACATCAATCAAACCACTTTTTAATATATGTCAAAAGTAAACAATGCTCATACATTACAAACTGATACCATGGCAATATATTGTGAATATGTAAAAGATGATAAAATATGAGGGAAAGGTTCAGTTCTGGCTTTTCCTACATGACCTCATAAAGGAATAAAATATCAGAAGTAATTGATGTACTCCCTTGTATGAGTTCAGTGGTGGCTGGTGCACACCCAGGGAGGAAACAGGGGGATTACTCTTATTTTTGCCTCTACCCCAGCTTGTGAGTTTGACTGTTTAAGTCTGACAAAACTGTTAATGCTTTGATATTAGAAAGAGCAAATAGACATAAAGCATCATGCAGGAAATATAAAAATCTAATGTAAAAGGAAATAAAATAAGTAACTAAATATGCCTGGGGAAAATTATTGAATTAACATACATATATAAAGAAGTCAAATCATGAGGAACAGTGTTTGTGCTTATTTTTAGAACCTTTCATCCTGTTATAAATATGGTTATGCCTTATTAAGTTTGAAAACACACTTATAAGGAAAAGATGCAAAATCTGTAGTTATTGCCCATAATAAATTACTGTAGATGCCCAAAAGACTGTAGCACCGAGACAAAATTATGGTATCAGAAATTTTTGAGCAATGATTCACAAACAGAAGGTGAAGAGTTATGTAGTAATAATCAAAAAACCTTGTAAAGGGTATAATGTATACAATAAAAACAAATGAGAAGTGTGTATTTAGGGAAAGACAATAAACTGAAGGAGAATTTTATATTTTCCAAGTTGATTATAATTTTTACTATAAAAGAACAACATAACAATAGTTGGAGATCATCACCTTCCTGGGACTTCATATTAACATAACAAGTGCACTCATTATAATCAAAATCCAGCAAAACTCTAAAATCTGTTCTTCAGCCTCAGTGACAAGTGACTTTCTAGACAAGACACTTGGAGCTTATATATCAGCATTAAGAGTTATCACACAGTTAACTTATAAGTTTGATCACTTACAAAAAGTGCTAAATCATTTTTATGTGACCTGCCTATACGAAAAAATGAGACTAGAACAGAAAACCCCAATAAAAATGGTTTCAAATCAATCAGGAACTTATTAATTAAATTACTTAAATTATTATTAATTATTTGTTATTATTAACAGACGCAATGAACTGGCAACAGATGGTGGGATATGGTGGAAAAGAGATTAATTTGATACATTCACTTTTGGCAGCCCTTCTGCCCAACCAGACCATCTGTGGCCCATTAGACACGTTAGAAGCTGCACCATCCATATTGTAAAGATGATACAAATTATTGGACTCTTTGCGTTTCCAGTCCAAATTCCTTTCCTTCTTCACGATCCCAGAATTTTAAACAAAGTAGTTTTTATCACACACATTCTGCCCCACGCCCTGCTGCTGTTTCCACAGCACTGCAGAGATTCTGCAGGATTCTGAGGGAGCTGCCCCTTCCAGTGTGTGGTGGAGTTCAAGTTCTTACAGCACATTCTCCATTGTTAACAGCAGGAGTTTGAATTTCCAAGTTGAGACCCATCTTTACTTTCCTTTTTTCCAAGTGTAAATTTCTTATCTGTTTACAGAAACCTGATAAAGAGATGAATGTCATCCTCCTTGCTGGTTCTTACCATTTTGTGTCGTGACAGCATTTAAAAATTAGATACTTGAACTTCCCTATCATATTTGTAAATGATTTTGTTAAAAACACTATTTCATCCAGCCAATATATCTCCATTGGGCTCTTCAACTTTGCTATAAATTTGTATATATGATACACACATAGATGAAATCTTGTTTTCCTCTATTTAATACATTTTTAGTGCTAAAACTAAAGTTTAACGGACACACACACCTGTGTAATAGTATTTGGAGTACAGAAATACAATCAGAAATCTAGATTTCCGTAGACCAGATTTATTGATACACTGATCATTTTAGAGAAAATTTAGTTGACTTGGTAAAACACTAATGACATCTGCTTCCAGTGAAACACTCTGCTTTTTTTAGTGCAAGTCTGTATTTTAAATTGTCCTAGATATTTTGTCCTAGATAACATATCCAAATCCATCTGCTATGGGCATCAGAGGACTTAAAATTGCAACTTGTAAAAATAAGAAACGAGGAGCTGTATTTCAGTGACCCCAAATGTGCAAGTCACAAACACATGCTACATGAGGATATTCTTATGCCCTCCTCACTGTTCTTTCCATCCAGGAAGAAAAGAAGTAATGAGCTAACAGAGAAAGGGATATGATCATTTTGTGCCTGATGTACTGCTCTATTTCTCATATGATTTTAGAAATATTCTCACAGAATTAAAGAGATACCACACAAGCAGCATTGCTGCTGCTCTGCTACAGTCTTTCTGAACAACAGCTGAAATAAGCCTTATGCCTCTTTTTACACCTTCTATCTCAGATCTCTTCTCTTCATACCACATTTTTCTTTCATGGTTTTCTACTCCTCCCTCTTCTCAGTTTAATTTGAATGGCTTAGCAAGCCAGCTCTCACAAGACCTCTGTGAATTCCTTATCAGACAGGTAATACAGATTATTACTTGAAACAAGACTGTGCTGTGAGCCCGAAAAGACAGCGTGTTCCATCCTTCTGACCACTGCAGTGGATGTGGCAAGTAGGTTCAAAATCTGAAACTATTCTCCTCTGCTTTGTTCTTCACCCTCTTGCCTCATGTACCTTTAGCTTGGCAGTAAAAGGTTTCAAATTAAACAAAGAAATTCCAGCCTTTCTCTTATTTCTTCATTGGAAGAGGCAATTCTACCACCATCACTACTGTCAAAATGGACAAAGGAAGAGAATCAAGGAGTGTTTTGTATTTAGTCCATACAAAAGCTTCCCTTAGCTGAAGAAAGAGAGATGCTATTAAATTCCAAACTTCAATACAATAGTCTCAATGCTTTAGCAGTTTTAGTTTTATGTATTCTTATAAAAAAATATATATTTTATTTGCTCCTTTTTTGCCATGAAACTATACTGGTTAAGATAGTTGTTAAGTTGCTTATCAGCATATCTTAGTTTTGTCTGTTATAGCAGAATTGATAGATTTATCAGTCAGTTTTTTATTTGTTCTCAGTTAATAGAACAGCACCTATAACTTCAGTGGTATCTCCATTTGTTCTCTTGTTTTTACTGTAAAGGAAAATCTTAAGCTAAAAGAGTCAAAAAAGCAATGGAAAGAAACAAAGGTTTTAATTTTCTCCATTCTACTTATTGCTACTAACTAGAAATCAAACAGAAAAATACAAGAGTTTAACAAGACATTAATTTCAAATATTCTGGACAGTGAATTCCTTATTTAGAAGAGTTAAAATACCTAAGCTAAACACAGGAGAGAGATCAAGCTTAGACAGGTGAGTTCTCAGGAAAATTCTGTTCCTTCGAGAAGGAAGCCCCCAAAAGCACTGGTTATGAGAAGGTCAGTGCTCCAGTAGTTGTCAAACCTGACAAGTAAAACAGAGCCTTCAGCACCAGAAGTAATAATCAAAATATCATTTAGAATTCTATCATGTGGTGTCTGTCAGGTGTTCAGACCCTGGGAAGAAGCTCACTATAAATGCTAGTAAAATACTTATAAAACAAAATAATTTATTTGAAAAAATCTCCCCCCCCCAATTCCATTCAATGGCAATGATTCATCATACATGACTTAAACAATTATGTGAGATTATGGAGAATAAACTGCAAATCATGATAGAAAACACCATCTTTATTCCCACCATGTTTGCAATTGGCATCTCGAGGTAGAATAACTGAGAGAACAGAAACCAGGTTGAAGTTGCAATATTGTATGAAGAGACTGCACTCACTTAAAGAAGATTAATTTTTTTAAGAAGTTTAAAAGTTCAGTACTAGGACAGGATTAAAGTATTCCCTAGTACTTCCTAACTCTCTTCTTACTCTCTCTTATCTCTCTCTCCTAACAGAAATATGACCTCTCTTCCTTCTCTTTGTCATAGTTTTAAGTATGTTATTGTGCTGCAAAAGATTGAGAACAATACTTGATAACCATTACTGCACTTAGAATAATACATATGAGCATTTAGCATTCTGTGTACAACTCAGCAGTCTGATCGTCCTTTTATTTTCAGAGCATTTCCAAGAAAAAGGCATTTTTCCTCAATCTCTTACTGTGACAGGTACATATGGTACCTGTAAGCAACTCTGTGCTGAAGTTTTAATGAGAGCTGTGTCCAAGAAAAACAATTCTGCCATGAAAGTGAAGTATTTTTCACCCATTTTGTTTAAGAGAAACTAAGCAAAATCTCATACAATGAAATTTTAGTGCCAACACTAATTTTTCTTTTGATCTAAACCAAAAAAAAAAAACAGTATAAGCTTTTGTTCCTTTTGTTAACCTTTGAAACAAAAATGCAATTTTTCAGGTTAAAGTTAATTGCAAAACACTTTGAAATGAAGCAGCAACACCAAACTAAAAGCACAGTTCATCTACAGTATTCTTTCCATTTCCTTCTTCCTCCATTTTTGACTGAAACCATGTCTTGAACAGATTTGAACTCACAGATTCTTTTGATTCCCTTGAAACTTCCTTTTGTTTGCAAAGGACTACTCAAGCAAATTATATGCCCCCACTATAGAGTATTCACTTCCAGATTGCATTTCTCACAGAGCAATTAACTCTTTGTTCAGAGAAGCATAATGGCTTTTTCTCTGTAACACCTTCTTTTTCACTGCTCAAGAGCCCAGTAATTCCTGAAAGACAAAATGACATCATCTATCAGCTTTTTCCACCTCCTCCTCCTTCCACTCTTCCTCCTTGTATTCTTTTCATGCTTCAGAACATCTCTGATTCACACAGTGATATCTCCTTGACCTTGACTCTACATTATCTTGTCATCTCTTGTCTTGTTTTCTCAACATCCTTTCTCGGGTCATTTAATCTCTACCTTCTGTGCTATTCAATGCCAGGACACACAAATGCTAATAGGATTTGAACCCAAAAAAGAGAGTGTCTTATCCTTTCGGTGAAATGAGAATATGACCAAGCTCTGATCAGTTTGGCACCATATTATGTAAGATGGTTGCTCTTTAATGACTAAAAAAAGATGGAACAAGTGTCTCAGGGATAAGCTCAAAGCATTCAGAACTCCAGAGTTCCTGGAAACAGCCAAAGGAAGGCCAAACAGCACAATTCAGTTCCCAGAAATGTACATATTTCACAAACAACCACAAAGACAATTTACCTTCTCAAAGTCAAGAACTAAGTCACAGTGGTTACAGCTTTTTTTGATTGCTAGTTCCAGCCTAAGTACTTCAGCCAGTGAAAACCAGTCAGTATGTTATCAGTAACATAAAAATATCAGTTATGTTATCAGTAACATAAAAATAGTTCAGGTAGAGATTTGCTCATTTCCCCCAATAAGCTTCATTTCTGAGGTCCTAACTGGCTGCAAGACTGCTGTGCAGACAACAAGCACTGACATTGATCCTTAGAATCAAAGAAGTGAAGTAATAAATTTGCAGCAACAAAAAACTACTCAGTCAAACTCTGATAAGAGATCACAGATTAAGGTGCAAAGTTTGGGAAATCTTTCTTGGTACTTTCCATATTTAATTGGTTCCCTTCAGAGCACAAAAAGGTGACACAATATCTCTATCCCTGTTCTACCTGGTCATTGCCCTTTACTGTTCTTCCTGGTACACTGGAAGTAAGTGATGATTTTTCACAATGCTTTCCTATGATAACATCACTGTTTCTTTGTTTATAACCCCAAATATCTGTTATGGAAGTAATTCTAGAGCTGCAGGAAAATCTCACCTGTAAGATTTTTTTCTAGTTTCCAAATATGTTTAGTTACTACAAAAGTGTCAAGTTGTCCCCTAAGCTACTCAGAGCTCACTGTGTCATCCAGGCACAGAACAATCTTTTGGTGATTTATCAGTTTATTCCCTATATCAAAACTTATTTTCATTATCATATCAAGTTTCTGTTCCCTAATGATCCTACAGCCATCAAGGAAACTGAATCTAAGCTAAATGAGTAATAGAATTTGACATGGCTGTCCTAATCCATTACATTGACATTACTATTTTAGGCAAGAGACACTTGTTAGGATAGTGTGGGACCTGAGCAGACTTCTCTCCTCTGCAAAGATAAGCTAAATTTTGCCCATATAGATGATTTGAACCCGTGCAGGGGTTTCTCATGTTCCTTTTTTGATCCCTATATTGTAGCTATTATCCTTGCACAGATTAATAAGGAATTCATAATTCAGTGACATGTGACAGCAAAAATGACTATCAATCAGTATTCTTTTTATAATGGAGGAAATCAGCTTAGTGTTAGAGATATTAACTGGTACTGCAGGATGTTATTCTTAAGGCAAGTCTGGTAATTTTGGAGCACCACTAGTTTGAAAAGTATATTTAACATCTTATTTTAATGGAGATAAATGGGCCAGAGAGAGCTCACCATCTCCTGTGGACCTTTCCCAATTTGCCCTTTTTTCTCCTCCTGCAGGTTTGGTACTGGACTTACTGTTTAAGGTGACACAAAGTGACATGTGAGGTGGACAGAGAGCAGTGACTGGGTCTCAGCCAAAGTTTGGGGGACAGGGAGTCTGCAGGGCATTTAGTCCCTGCATAGACTATCTGGCTGATTAAGCATTTATTGTTTGAATTCTTAGACAGCTTTTTCACGGAGAAAATTTATTCAGTAAACCCTAACATCCCCCTTGCAGAACTTGTCAAGTTTTCCTCTTATTCTTAGCAGAAAGTTCATTGCCATACATTCCACATATAATTCTTCCCATATGCCAGCATACACTCTATCTCACTTCAAATTCCACACTTTCTTTCAATTATTTCTTTATCGCTCCTAATTTCTACTCTAATTTTTAGAACACAAGCCTATCTAGGCACATGGATATTCACTTACCTTAAATCTAAAGAAATAAAAGTTCCAAAGACATGTATGGGTTTTATTCCTATGGTTCTTTCATCTTTGAAATAGCTTCTAAAAAAACCATAGAGCAATGATTAAAGAAATTACTATGGAAAAGGATTGCTAATTCAAGGGAAATCAAAATAATTTCAAAAGAAAGACATACCCCAAGTGATTTATTGTATTTTGAGCACAGAGCTCATTATTGGCCCTGTTGTACAACCCTGTTCTACAGTGACTTGTGAGTGCTGTGGGATAGAAAATTAGGAATTCTGTTTCTGTGTCTGGCAGACTGGTCCTATACAAGCACATAACCCCTTTGAAACATGAAAGCAAAACTGTGTATTATATCCACCTGGAAAGAAACATGGGCTTAGTAGGATCTGTGCTGTTTATATAAGCATTTAAAAGAAAAAGGCAACACTCAGATTTTATTCCTTTTCTCATATATGCTGTTCTCCCTCATCAAACACTTCAAAAAATTGAAACTCTCTGTCTTCTAATATAAATGTCTCCTACTGGGAAGCTACTTTTTCTAAATGTGTTCAAAACAGATCATTAGCAAGTTTGACAAAGGAAAACCTACGTTAAGCTTCAAGATTTTATTCCCCGAGAAAACATGTTTTACTCTCTTATTCTCAACCAACATAAAAAGAGAGCATTTTTTCTCTATCATTCCACTCTCCTCCTTCCCAAAAACAAAAGGAAAAGAGCAAGAACAGGGAAGATCACAGAATAATCTTGTTCATATCCTCAACTCAGACCAGAGATATCCTCCATTGACTTCTAGGATGTGACAGTGTTTTCCTGGAGTTAAGTCCCAAACTACACCACATCATCCCTGAACTGGGCCATGACAACTGCAGGGGTTTGAACATTCTAAATTTGTTAGAGCAGAACACCAGTAAAATGACAAAAGATGAATACTGACAAACAAATATAAACCAGGGAACACGGAGAACATGCCCCAATAACATTTCTTAGTTGTTTGATAGAAATGATCAGGGGCACATATTGTAGAATAATAAACCTTTACATCTTTAGGCACATTTCCTGTTCTTCCCTATTTAGCACAAATTGTCTTATTCTCTTAGTACATAAAAGATATCTTTCTCGTAGAATAAAAGAACCTGCTTGCATATTTCATGCTGCTGGTTTGTGGGTTTTGTTTATTTGGTTTGTTTGGTTGTTTTGGGTTTTTGTTTGTGGTTTTTGTTGTTGTTTTTTTTTTTCCCCCAAAAATAAGAAACTTAAATCAATCATAAATAAATCAATGAAGTGCAAAAAAAATGTCCCATTTGCATTCATCCCTGACTTTGGTGACACGAAGTTTAAAGGCTGAGGTTATTTTGGTGAAGTTAGAGTGAAAGTTATCTTGATCTCCTTTAAGCACAAAAGAAATGAAGTTGCTGTCAGTTCTAGACTTGTATACAGACATTTATTTGATTCACACATCTTAGGTAGTCTTTTCTTGTGATGAATGGATTCAAACTCTAAACTTTCTATTATTCTGAGATGGCCCTTGGTGTTGTACAGCAGGCTGCACTTACAGCATCTATTACCAGAAGATGCCTTAAACAAAATACATCCATCAAGAAAAAGGTGACAGATCTACACAAAGGAATTCCCAGGTTGAGAGTACCAGAAACTCATCAGTATTCTAACAATATTTGTTAGGTTTATTGAAATATTTTTCTCTCCTTAAATATGTTTTTTTTCATAAACAAGTAAACTTTGTATTTTCCTGGGTACTGCTGCATTTCTTTGTAATCACAAGTCTTCTGATTTCATAGTTATCTACCAAGTGGCAGATAATTTATATGATAACTTTCCAGACATTCTTATTTTCTAACCCCTTCTTACAGGCATAGAATCATTGAATGGCCTGGGTTTGATGGGAGCTTAAAGAGCATCTGGTTCCCACTCTCCTGCCATGGACAGGGACACTTTACTGGAACAGGTTTATCAGAGCTCCATCCAACCTGGCTTTTCACACTTCCAGGGATGGGGCAGCCACAGCTTCTCTGGGCAGCCTGTGCCAGTGTCTTAACACCCTCACAGTAAAGAACTTTTTCCTAATATCTGACCTAAACCAACTCTTTTCCAGTTTGAAATCCAGCAACAAGACATCAGTACAGAGACTGAAGGCTATAAATTAAGTTTTCTGTTGTACCTTTGTTATTTGTGGTCTGCAAAGATACTTACTGGTGATACTTACCTCCTCAGCTAATCCTGTTTCTCTTGGGAATTTATGTAGGAGTTGCATGATCTGGCAGTTATATAACCTGGCAGCTACTTTAACAAGTAAATAAGATGCTAAACCCAATGCAGAATAAGGAAAAGGTTTTCCCTACCAAGTATCAGGATCATCAGAACTGGTTCAGGGGAGGAATCAGCAATGGTTTGAAAGGCCCAAAGTAAATGAAGGCTCAAAAGCAAGCCATCCCTGATGGATTCCTTTATTTCACCAGTCACCTTCTCTCTGTTTCTGATCAATTTGATCTCTTGTTTATTTTTATAACTGTAACAGCATTCTTCATTTTGCATCTATTTTTTTCTGTCAGATGTCAGCCTCCAAATTAGTGTCTTCCCTCAGTCATCTCTATCTCAGAGGTTCACCTCCCTGATATGCAGCAGAGGAGGGGGAACAGCACATTGCGTGACAACCTGGCACCCAGCACTGCTCTCTTCAAAAGAAGCTTTTCAAGCTTCCTGTCTTTACAAGTGACTGCTCAAACAAGATGTAAAAAATGCATAGTGAAGTGTGATATGAATATTAAAGGGACATAACCTTTACCTGGTTAATACCATTATTTATTGAACTGGTGACTCTTGCAGACAAATTGATGTCAGGTTCACGGGTTGCTTGGACCAGTGTGAATGATCCTCAGAGGCCACCAGAATCAAATGAGGCTCAAGTTGTGCTGAGAAAATTAATGTCTAAGCATTCAGATGCACTGTTTGTGTCTGGGAAGACATAATGAAGAACTTTAGATAAGGCTTATCAATACAGTACCTACCAAGAGAATTTTTCCTTTGTTTACATAGGTTGTCCTCACAGAGAGAGAAAATGGGACACGTTAGTCAAGTCAGAGAAAGAGCCAATAACTGGGATTTTGGTTAAGAAAACCAGTAGG
Organism: Chiroxiphia lanceolata; assembly: GCF_009829145.1. Classification (NCBI taxonomy): domain Eukaryota; kingdom Metazoa; phylum Chordata; class Aves; order Passeriformes; family Pipridae; genus Chiroxiphia; species Chiroxiphia lanceolata. The sequence continues at coordinate 5,606,243 of NC_045650.1, forward strand.
TTGTCCTCACAGAGAGAGAAAATGGGACACGTTAGTCAAGTCAGAGAAAGAGCCAATAACTGGGATTTTGGTTAAGAAAACCAGTGTGAAGATCCAAGCTACACCTAGGCAAGAAGGAAATATAAGTTTCTGGCTTTTCAGATCCCAGTTCTCAAAGTTACAGTCAAGTCTCTCTCATGTTTTGCCCATCTGTCTAATGGGCTGTAAGCCTAGACAGTGCTGGAATGGAGTCAGTGTCATTATCCCTGTGCTGTAATTGGCATGGCAGGATGGAGCAGCATGTACAGCCTTCTCCTGGTGGGAGAGAAAGAGGGAAGAGAAGCTGAAGCAAGAGAGCCAGATGTCACAGAGCCCCAAAGAAGTGTGCTGGGATCCAGAGGATGAGTGAACAAGCTGTCTGCTTTAGCCACACAGAAGCTGTTTCTTCCCATCCTCCACTCTCTTTGGTTTCTTTCCAATGCACATGACTTTGTTCTTGTTGCTGGTTTTGTACTTCTCACCAAAGGTGGTGTATTTTAGTAACTACGAGTAGGAAACATCCCACTTTTGATGACCCTTCCGCTTTTCACGTGCTAGACATTGATGTCAGCAGGAGATTGTGAAGGAATAAGATGGTTTAGGTGGCAATACAGGAGTATGAAAGAAAGAAGAGGACTTAATAAAAAATGAATGACTACTTTATTTGGACAGTTTTTCAATCTCTTTGGTTTATGTCTCCAAGAAAGCCAGATCCCACTATAGCTGTGATAGAAAACAATTCATACTCGGCCTTTAGACCAAAGGAGGTATTCTGAGAAACAAGATTATTTTAATTTTGTGGCATATAGTACAATATGGCCCTGATCTACACTAGAAATTTGAAGTTTGAATGTCCATGGTTGAATCAAACCATTGGATAAGTTGGATAACTCTTGGGGCTGTCGTATGCCTTGATCTGTGAGAACCACTAAGGCAGATCCACAACTCTCTCAGACCTACTGTGCTGGTTTTCATCCTCCTCCCACTCCCTGATGTTGGCTATGCATGCCAGATTTTGTCTAGCAACCTAGAGAGGTAGGACATCACTGCAGCAGTACTGAACTGATGATAGAAACCCCCAATAAAAGCTTCAAACAAAACAAAAAAAGAAATTGCACTGTAATTTCTTCACTAGTTTTATATGAAACAGTGCTTTTAGTTCCATCCTTTTTCAGATTCCAGTTCTAGTCTGCAACACCCAGTTTGTTTCAGATCTCAGCAGAAGTATAACATCCATAAACACTTAAATAATTCCAGAGTCCTTAGTTCAGAATGTTAACATAAGCATTTCTCCAGAATCAAAGGTGAAAGAGAATTAAGTAGGTTCCAGATGGAGTGGACTTGAGCTAAAGAGGAAAAGTCAGAAGCTTAACCATATGATAGACCTAGAGGCAACTCCAAAGCTGCCAGGAGCTGCTTTTGGAGTCTGCCAAGGAGACAGATGCTCATGCCAACAGTGCATAGATTGGCATCATTTATATCACATCAGGTCTCGTGCTGTCACGGTGCCACAGTGCAAAGTACTAAGTCAGACAGCTAATATTTAGAAAAGAGCAATCACACTGCATATATTTAGATCATATATACAGTAACAGTTTTCATATTGTATTTACCTCTTTGGATCTTGACTTTTAAGACATGAAAGCATGTCTGATCTTACTGTATTAATTTAATTCTTAGTGAAAATTTCACATGGACATCAAAGCATAAGTTAAAACTAAACCTTTAATTTTTATACCAATGCAAAACTTTGTTGTAAGCAGATATCAAATAAGTGGTATTAATGTGAAAATTAGATCTTCCACTTATAAATTAATTCATCACAAGGTCCAGGAGTGCTTTAGGGTTTTTTCCTCCTTATTTTCACTTTACAAAGCTGAACATAAAGTGAAAAACTGAAAGGATATAAACACACAATACATATCTAAAACCTGTTTTTCTTTTAGTGGATTCCCACATTGTTCCAAACTTCATGCTCTGCCACTTGGAACATCTTTCTGTCTGAAAATAAATTATGCTCTGTGTGGAGCATCAAGTTTAAACCTTTGGCATCTAGCAGCACACAACTGTACAGATGTATTACAGCAAATATTCCTATTACACGCTGTGTCGTGGCGTTAGAACAAGTGCAAACTCTTGCATGGGATTTTGGACACAAACTGGTTCAAACACACCTTGTTTAGAGATCACTGTGCTGAGACTTCAGGTTGGATCACACCGTCTGTTCAAAGTTCAGAGATGGAATTCTCTGAATGTACCCAATAATCATCTAAATCCAACAAAAGAACAAAAGTTCTGAGCCCAGTAGTGTTCAGATGGAGAGAAATCACTGTCCCAGTAAATGAATGACATCAAAAAAGAGCACTGCAGCTCTGAAATGCTTCCATACCAGGAGGATTAACTTTGTTCCCTACGGAGATCCCACCATAAAGTGTGTTAAAATCCACCTCTCCCTGATTGAGAGTCTGAATAAACATTGACAATTATTTAACAGCTGTTTAGACAGCATGTTTACATATCCTGGGGACTGTGCCATCCAAATATTGTGATTTCATTAAGGAGCTTTGCCCTAAAGAAGCTCAGGGATTGAGACTTCTGAGGACCCTGGAGCAACATGATAATTCTCCTACTGTGTAACCTGGGCTTCACAAGGAAGCACCTTGCAGATGGTTTACTACTGCACAAGTTCTCAGCAGCCTGGTAAAATATCATGGGCCTAGGGGAAGAAAAGTAAAATCAAATGCATCACCCCCGTGTCAGATACTGCAGAAAGAGCAGCAACATAATTTTATTTATCTGGGGGCTTTCTGATGCATTTCTTTGGTTTTCTTTTCCTGGCCACCAAACACTCTCTAAAAACCCTATGTTCTCCATGCATCAGAAAAATCAGCACCTTCACACCAGTGTGTTCTTGCTCAGTGCTGCCATCCCCTTCACATGTCACAGAAAAATACAGGTTTGCTCCCAAGTTCTCCACCTCTTCCCAAAGAACTGAATCTAACCTACTAACTTTCTAAAAAGCTATGGCTAAGCATCTCCATCCCACTTATTTCATGGCCAAACAGTCTGCTCTCAAATCCCTGTACCTGACAGCCCTTTGATACCATTCAAAATATGCATTTCAGTTCCTCCGACATGTCAGCAGAAGCTCTCAGAGTAAACTGTGACTGGAGAGCTGCCTGACTGAGGCATCTGGAGCCCAGATAAGACCTTTGCTGGATATATTGGTATTTGGAAGAGGCAAAGGAATAGTTTCAAGAACCAGTCTCAAGAACTGATGAGGTCAAATAATCTTGAGTAAGGTATGTTTGGGATTACTATTTCTGTGATTAACAGTTTTCCCTTTCTGCAGACACAGATCACACTTAAGAACCCATACACCACTCACTTTATGTTAAAATATATATTTACCCAGTCTAAGCATCCAGGTTTTTTTTCCCCTCAAGATATTCTCTATAGAATGTGCAGCGTTGGGAATGCAAAAGTACTTAAGTATATCTTTTAAAAACACATGTAAATGTATAAAATCATTTTAATTTATATATACATAACAGATATTTGAAAAGAATGTTACATTATATTTGCTTAATCTAATCAATTTATACTCAGTTCCTTTAATGTGGCAGAAATTATAAGTCAGTGATTTATTCTCTTCAGAATTCAAATTTTCTTTCTTTACTAGTGGTACAGTCCTTAAAACCCACAATATTATCTCCAGTACTAAATATGAAGCTGATAGTTCTTTTTGCTAAAATTGACATCTGTTTTCCTCATGAAAGCAAACTAAAAAGCTTATTTGTGTTTCAGGAATTATGTCTTCCTGCTCTCAATCACATCAGTGAAAAGACACATTTGGCTGTTTCGTGGAAAGCATCTTCCTTATGTCTCACATCTAAGTCTAAATTATACAGCATTTAAAAAGCACAAGTAATACCAAAAAAAAAAAACCCACTCAAACACATGGAAAGCAGAAAGAATGCAATAGAGGGAGAGATGGGAGAATAGATATGGGACAGATCAGTGTCATGGATTTCATGTTTTTCAGCCCCTATATAAAATCTCAACTTTCCTTTGGTCAATAAGTGAAACACAGTATTTTCAGTCTTAACCCCACACACATTTCAGTCTGACCCATTTTTGACAGTTGGAGTATAAAGAAGGAGTTTAGGAGAGGGGTTTGTCCAGTCTCATTAATGAACCCTCTACCAGGTCAGACTTATGCAAGGTCAGCAGTCCATGCACAAAGCTTTCCCTTTGCAATAACCCCCCTGTGCATTGCTCTGGCTAAAAAACCCAAACATTGTCAGTGCTGTGACGTGGCCTCTCCTCCACTGGGACATCTCCCAGTCAGCAACACAGGAGGACCCTGGGCAAGGCTGGTTTGACTCCAGAACTGGGACCTCCTTGCTATTATTCTCATCTTTCTGAGAAGGCATTCAGCACTCTGGGGGAGTTCTTCCTTAATTAATGCCCACGGATAAGACCTTGGGGTTCACTAAAAATCCAAGTCCCATGAATGAAACATTATAACCATTCCTATCTTCTACTTCTTGTTATCACATAGATAAACAAAAGCAAAAAAGTTCACTGAGCTCATTGTCCTTTCCCCACAAAGAGCCCCAAAGGAGCGTCCTGTGCTGAGTGTGAGGCCAGCCCAAGCACACACAGTCCTTCCCCTTCATGTACTCTCAGACTCCAACCATCTTCAGCTCAGAAACCTGCCCAGCTCCACATCATCTCTTAATGACTCTCCCAGGACTTCCTTGGCATGAACTTTTCTGGTCTCTTCTGAGCCATGACAAACACAGCCAGAAAACAGGAATTACAGATTTTGGAGCTTCTGAGAGCACAGGGATGTAAAGCACATAAGTTTGAGTAAATCATTACTGAACTCTACTCACTACCTGAGCAACCAGAGCTGTTACACAACTCCTGCTGCTTGGGTAAGTACTAAGTCTGATGCCACCTTTCTTCACATACTCGTTATTCTTTACATTACACCTAAATAACTGTGTCCCCAGGCAGACCAAGAGTCCTCTCTTCTGGTATGTAGAAATCAGAACAACCAGATTTCCCAGGTCTGCTTTTGTGCAACTATAATGCAGGACCTCTAAATTACAGACAATTTTCTCTAGTCTTGGATTGCTACTGACCAAGAGGAGGTTTAAACAGTTGTAACAGTGCACATGTAATATAAATAAGCTAACATATTTATCAGACCAGAGCCTTTAGAGGAGATAATATTTTAAAATACATATTTGAGTAGATATTTACTACAACAAAAAACTTGTAGCCTGCTATTACTGATATGGAAGGTAATTCAAATTGACAGGTAGTTTTGCTATTTTACTGAGGAAAGTAAGTTCTACACAAGTGACTATAAAGTTGCAGCTGCCAAACTATTTGTACAACAAGATAATTTTTTAGGAATTCCTAGGAGGCAAAAAAAAGAAAGAAAGTCAGACTGTCTAATCAAAATATGAAACTCCCAGTAGGAGAAGAAAGCTTCAACCTTCCAGATATAAAACATATTACATAGCATTCACACTTGAGCAATTGATAGGATGGTTTAGAGAGACAGCCATGCAGTCAGCAGAATAGATAACCTTAAGGGAAAAAAAGTATATGAAATTTCTATCCCTCCAGGTATTATTCATTTGCTGAAACTGGAGGAGAAAAGATCCAGAGCTTCAGACCATTAAGAATACAAAAAAAAAAAAAAAAAAAATGCAGAAAGGTTTTTAGTCTGTATTTCCTGTATTTTCAAAGGGAAAAAAAAAAAAAATCTCATTTTTAATAATAGAAAATACCAAGTTATTTTATTTTAATCCAGGTGTTACTGCAGTCTGTTAGGAATCATGAATGATCTTCTCATTTTAGACGTACAACATGGTTTTTCAAGAGATATTGGCAATTCTTTAGGGCCCAATCCAAAGACAAAAGCTTTTCTGTTGCCTCCCTGGGTTTTGTATTAGGCCTTTAGTAAACTGAAATGAAACAAAATCCCAGAGCACTCACACACATTGCCATTTATCAAACAGCCAACTAAGAGTGCAGCAGCATTCGGAGTCACAGGCTTTCTATCATTTCCAGAGAAATAAGTTTCAAGTGGAATGCAGGATGGAATTCAGACCCTCATTGTACAATAAAGGAAAGAAATATGCCATAGCACCGGGCATGCTATGAGCAATAGGAATATTAACTATTTTCACAGGGAAAATACATAGCCCTTATCCTACATAAAACCCTGGAATGAACCAAAATACCTTCTGATGTCAGATGCTGGCAGCTCCACGACTGAACTATGATTCTTTTAATCTCAAGGTCAGCTAATACATTTTAATGAATTTTTAGACAAAATTCCCATTTGCCAAAAAGATTCAATCTCCTTTTTCTACTTGGTGAAGAGTATTTCTACTTTACTCCTACAGGCTTCTTGTCACCTTGGATGGAAGAAATGGAAGAATTTAAGAACAGATGCAAACCACAACCAGGTCCCAGTGGGAAATCCTGAAGAAACTTGAAGAAAGAAATATGTAGAGACATGTAAATTTTCTCCATTTGAAGAAGAATTTAGGAATTAGGAATGAAGAACACATGCTATTCAGTCAGGATTCCTATACTTGCATTAGGAGTTAAAACTTTGAAAAGCACCACATTTCAGCTTCTAATTAGGATTGGTTCCACTGCTCACCTGTACTTGAAACTCATTAGATAAAATATTTATACAGCCCAAAGACAGAAAATAAAAGGAAGATTATTAAAATTCCAGCCTGCTAACTGGCACATAAAAACTTATACACATTCCCACATCAATCACTCTGTACATGAGTCAAATCACTGAAGTTGCATTTACTTATTAGGAAATATGTAACAGAGTAGTAAATACTTGCCCTAAGACAAATTTTTTCCTTTCCTTATTTTATTTTTTAACCCTTTTCAAATTCTATTTGCTTGAAAGCATCAGACTGTTTAGATTCTCACAACAGCAAAACCCCTTTTCATCTAGAAGAGTTAACAAAGTTGATGGAAACTTTTAAATAGTTTTGGTCTGCTCATATCTTCATTTTTAATCTAATAAAATATTCAATAAAAGAAATTCAAAAATTCCAGATGCTACATACCCTTGAGAAATCATTGGAAATAAATATCACTGCATTGCTGTTGTACAGTATTTGTAAGATTAATTAGGACTAAAATTTGGGATGAATTCCTACCTTATATTTTTTTTCTACCCACGTACTACGATTTCTATATTATGATTAAAGCCTTTTGCCATTCTCTAAAGCTAAAGTCGGGGAGAAGCTACTCACTAACTCCGAGTTTATGAATCCAAAATAATGAAATCATGTCTTTTCTTGTTTTAAAGCCTACTTGATCACTAAGGATTGAAAAGAAAAATCAGGGGGCCTTTGCTATAAGGCTTTCAAAAGAAGACATAGGAACAGATAGATCAGATGCCTGATAAATGGCAGATTGCCAGGGAAGCATCCATATGGCTCTCCAGATAATGCCTGAATATGATGAAAGGTTTCTTTGATTGAAAACCTGCTGCTTCAGACACTTCCCTCAGACCCTGGAACTCGCATTAATAACACTGAAATCAGAACACAACACGTGTTCTGTGGAAAACACACTCTCATTTAGCCAGGAGATGGTCAACTATTATCATAACATTCATCAGAGTTCTCCAGGCTCTTCAAAAGTCAAGAAATTCACCTTGCTGTAATAAACTCTCCCTGGAAGAGCCACAGCATGGAACTGAGAAAGGTTCAACTCTGCTAAAATCTGATGGAAATATGTTCAGATTTAAGCACCAGTTCTATAGGAAGGTGCTTGTTTCCTGCAGTTGTTTGCAAAATGGGCAAATATCCATCTAGTTTAAAATTCCCTTGATTCCTAAATGACACATCAAATGGATCATTTGCTTCTGTAAGTGAAAACAGGCACGGTCTACCCCTACTCTGACACTTCAGTGTCAGGAGAGCACAAGAGAAGGTGGGGAGGCTGCAAACACCCAGGATCCCTGGCAACCAGGCTGTGTGCAGGAGCTCAGGGGGACAGGAGGAGGATGTTTGGTGAAGCTGAGAGGATCTTGGCATTACTGGTTATGCTGCTGGTAAGATCAAATCTGTTACTGCCTGCATATTTTTGAAGAGATCTAATGTTCCACCTGTCAGCTGCTTAAGTACTTATTTTGTAACACTGGGCATTGCTAAGATTGTCTTACAGCTGCTTAGGAGGGCAAACAGCTATTTCCCATATCTTAGGAACTCCTCATTTCCAGAATGAACGTGATCTACTAGATAATACTTTCATGCTCACGTTTTTAAACTGAATACACCATCTTGTATTTCACAGACCTCTATCCATACACATAGAGAGGTTCCAGAAGTAGGGAAAGTAGTAAAGACTGCTTGCATTTCAGGCATTTTTTGAGGTTACATGAATAAGAATGCAATGCCCTAATTCAAACAGAGTTTAAAAGTGATTAAGTGGCAAGCTAATGAACGCAGCAGTGTCCAGGTTACATATTATGATTCAGCCATTTTAGAGTTCCTATTTGAAAAATTAAGTCTCCTACCTCTAACTGACTGAGTTTATAGTTTTGATTTGGTTTATGCTTTAGATTAACATGAGGTGTATCAAGTCTAATTCATCTTTTTTAAAAATCCAATCATTTTTGTTCGAAACAAATCCAATTTGTTTATTAATCTCTCAAATATGTCAAATGGATTTTTAATTGAGAAGTAATTGCATTTTGCCTTATACAGTCTTAGTTGATTTCATAAGCTTATCATCAATCCTGTGGTGATTTCTCACCTGATAAAGAAATAACATATCTAATTAATCACGTTGTGCAATAAGAAATCTCCTATTTAAAGGTACAATAATTAGATTTGGAAAATGCTGGGAAAACAAGAAAATTATTCCCCAAGGTAGAGGGATTGTGGGTTCTACTTGAAAGAAAGATACGCAGTTTGCAAAGTTGATTAATTAGTTTTAAGAGGATCTCAAAAAGCTTGGGACTTTGAAGTATGCAATCAGTTTGGGAAAAAAAATATATCTGTGCTACAAAGATACCTTGTACCAACTTTCAAAATATTATCTGTGGCAAAACACAGCATTTGCTTTGCTATATGAAAAACCTGTTTTCACTTTTGGAAACACAGTATGATAAATTTTGGCAAGCTGAGTGATTTCCTGTCTATGATTCACTTAGCAAGGCAGAAATACTAAATAAGAAGCTTGCCTTGAATTTACATCCCCCAGCCAGGCAGTTTCACCTGCAGCAGCTGAGAGTAAAGAAGATGCTGGTTCCAGTGAGAAGTCTTTTTGGACAAGAGTCTGAAATGAATCCCACTTAAAATATATGGTCACTCTCCATCGTGTGCATATTTTTATCATTCTTATTAGACAGCCAAAAAATTTAAAAATCTCTATACAGCTCATTTTGAGACCTGTGGCAGAGATGAATAGATAGTTGAAGTGAGCGATTTGAAGCTGACAGCCTCAGCAAACTGTGGTTCAGAGCAACTGTGAGCAACACAGCTGTGGCATCAGGCTGAAAATATCACCCCATCTGAGCACATGTACAAACCTCAAACAAATGGTGTCCTGGGGGGGGAAAGCCAGGAAAAGAACACTAAATTCTGACAGGGCATCTGAAAAGTCTCTTTGGTACAGAAAATCAAGAATACTCCTCTAACAAAGCAAAAATAGAGTCAAACACTGAGTAGTTGCTGATTTCACGAAGCTGTTTTGAACTTCTACTTCCCCATTCTAAGGACACAATTTGAATAAGCACAACTTTGCTGCCTGAATAAGTCAAACAAAATACTAAATGTAGACGAGGAAGAGTTGCGTGGTTTCAAATGAGCATCTGGAAGATCAATGGAAAGTTCTGGATCAATAGTTTTCTATCAGTTCCCTTTTGGAAAAGGTCTCTGAAAAAAGGACTTTTCTTTTTGCCCAGCAGCTGACCTGTGGTTTGGGCTACTCAGAAGTAACAAAATAAAAATGAGATAGCAGCTTATTTTTATTTGTTTCATGACTTCTCAAATATATACCCTTTTCTCTAATATACCATATAATTAATTGAAACATAAAAAAAGCAGCAGCCTGAATTCCTCAGACTCTTAGTTATTTCATTATTCTCTCCTGCCATTCAGAAATACTCCTTTTCTCCCTTCCAAAACACTCCAAAATTGCTTTACTTCCTTGACTCTTTAAATGCAGGGCCTATCAGCCCGTCTTGACAAGATTATCTTCCTTCACAATGCAGGATCTTCCTCATGGGATACAGCAAGGTTATACCATATATATGCTGTACCTCTATAATTTCCTGACATACAACACTTTGCCTTGTCTGTTCTCATGATTAATTCCTGCCTAGTAGGAATCCCATAGGACTTCCTGATATAGCTCCATCAAAAGGTCCACTATTCAAAAAAAATAATTTTCATAATTTTCCAAGCGGTAGTCAAGAGAAATTGGACCTAATAGAGAATTCTGCAAAATTTGTACAAGCTCTCAAGTCAGCACAGCCCTGGATTCCCACACTGCCTTTGGGTGCTTCATTTCTACACTAGTCAAGTTCTAGAACCAATAATTTCATCTAAGAACCCATCATGCTTTTTGCACAACCCATTTTAGACTGTTTAATCCTAAACATATTTTTCTTTCAACCTCTTCCATTTCAAGGACAGGGTCCTTAGAAAGAGCATGGAATCGTTCACAGTTTTAAAGTTGAATTAATTCAACATATTGCCAGATCCACATGAAAAGTAAAATTCTTCTGTAAAGTCAGACTTCTGTAGCTCAGCACTGAATGGAGGCCAAGCCTGTCAGTCACAAAACTCTTTATTACCTTTCTTCCATGGCTGAAAATTATCCTCCTAAGCCAGAAGATGTGTTACCAATAACACCACCAGGAAGATGCCCATTGTGTTGAGAAGCTCTATGACTATATTATATTACAAAGCCTCATGGACTTTCTTCTTTGTCCTCTAAAATATACTAGCTCTTTAAACTGAAGACTGTCATCATAAAACATCTTCTCCCTGACCCCCCAAGTAATTTCTTAGTCTAAAAGAAACTACTAAAAATCTTTGAAATTGAAATCTGACAGTTAGTTTTAATACTTCGGAGGCAAATCTGAAGTGTCACAGGTATGAAATTTTCTGCTATCTGCAAATCCTGCCTGATTATTTCAGCTGGTTGGGAAAGCAGGAAAAATAATTGTTAAAGAAATTCTTTGAAAGAAAAAATTTGGTTTTATGTGTTATAACTTATCTGGATTTAAAGGCCTAATATATCAATTTTCTAAACAAAACTGGTCTTAAAAAAAACTTGTCTTCTCTGCAGCACCTTTTTAAGAGAACATCATCTTTTCACTACTTGTCACAGAGAGAGTTTATCTGTGAAATATTTATTCCACTTCTTTCTGATTATTTCACAATCCCTAAAAAGTATTCATGCAACATTATTTCAGTTAATGTAATCTGCAAATTCCTGCTATATTTCATTCTACCAAGTAAACATTCCTTGACTTTCTCTCTCATGTTATACACTCCAGCAGCTGTGCCCTTGATGAATCTGGAGAGAAATTACTTTAGATATGACAGCATTCATCATATTTGCTAATTTTAAACTTTCTCTTCTCAATTCAAACATGTCTTCATTCAGCTATTCCTGATACCCATTTATTGGCAAATACAGTAGTCCCTGGCAGCTGGCAATATGAATTATACCTATTTATCCTAGAAATGAGCCAGCACTGCGAAATTTAAGACTGGCTGAAAACCAGACAGAGATGACAGAGGTGACTGTGAGAGAAGTGCAATAAGTGCTTGAATTTCTGGCCAATTAATCAATTCATGTTACTGTTACTCAGTAGACTCGTAATAAATGTATTTTTCTAAGCTTAAAAAAATAAAATCAGTTTATAAGTTCTCCCTATACATGGTTAATCCTAACGTTCCAACTTTTTAACAGCTAAGTCTGCACTCTATAGAGTCTTCCCAATAATCTTCCACCCTCTTATGATCACAAGCAGTGGAGTCACCCATGGGTTGAGACTGTTGAACAACAGTTTTTAGGTTCCTGGCAGCAAACAGGATGGGATTGTCTCCACTGTGGATTGCCAGCCTGTTAAAAGTTCTCTTGTGTGCTGACATTTATTTTAATAGTAGATATAGAACATTCCTTGTTTCCTAAATGTTTAATATGGACTGACTGCTCAAAATCTTGTAAAATCATTTGGTTTTACATATTTCAATGTTTAAAAAAAATTACTATTTTAATATTTGAGGAAGGACATAATGAAAGTTCTCGTGTTTGGCCACAGATGCAACTGAAAAAAGTTCATGGAAGTATTGGAGTTTTCAAATTCATTTCTTTTGCTAACATGATAGACAGTTATGAAGGAAAAAGGGTATGAATGTTTGCTTTTGTGGTGAAAGGATGGAGAGAAAAGTTCTGGAGATATAAGTTATTATTCTCCAAACCAGCAGCAATTAAACTCAGAACAACTGGACAAGGTTTCATGACTCCATTTTGCTTCAGAAAAGCCTATTTTATGAAAAGGAATTGATCAAAAAGTTTGTTTTTCTTTTTAAATAGAAGAACAAAATGTTTCCAAAAAGTAGCAAGACTTATGCTTCTCCATATCTGACTCTACTGTTCTTACTCTTTATGACCATGTACATAATAAAAATTACAATTTCATCATGGAAATGAACTATATCTATGAGGAAAAAAAAATAAATTACTGACTAGTGTCCTAGAAATACTGAAGCTTTATAGTCAATAATCTACTACTAAGTTAAGGTATGATAATAGCACTTTCATGCACATGTTTTTAAACTGAATATGCTTTTACTTCTCTATCCATATATATATATATGTGGAAATATAAAAGGGGTTTGTATATTTTCTTTTTATTCTATCCTACAAGAAGCAGTGAAAATAAAATACATCATATACTAGAACCTGCAATCACACTGGAGCTACCACATATATATATATATATATATAGGGCCAAAGAAAATGTTACTGCTGTAAAACTGCACAGTTTGTTAATACATTCCATTAAAAAAAAAATAAACCAACAAAAAACCCAAACAAAGAAACCAACCAAACAGAAAAAAAACAAGCCCAGTTTATGAATTTTGGCTACTTCTTGATGAATGCTAAATCTGAATATAATAAACAGGCATCACAACTGTCACAATTTTGTTCAAATAAATCCAACTCAGGGCAAAGTCTCCTGGTATATATTTATGCTATGCATTGCAGGCAGATGCAAGCACACTCTGAGCCTGAAAAGAAAGAACTATAACTGCAGTGGCATGATGTGATGCCTACATTAATAAACCCCGCTGAGAGGCAGCTTTATTTGTGCAGACTTGCTGCTGTGTTAACACAGTTGCACAGTTTTCTTTTAGCTCAGAGCTCACACAGAACAATTCCAGATGTGGGGTATAAACATACCAGTGGTTTAAATTCACACACAAAAAACCCCTCCACATTTTTATAACCATGATATACTCAAACCTGGAATCAGCTCAGAGAAGTTACTTGTATAATTCCATTTTAATGTAGTACTGAGAATAATATTTTAACATTATAGACAGCAGAAATACTCATTAATCTCACATATATTTTATAACAAGTGCTGATCACTTTTCCAGAACTTGCAGTAGATGCATTTTGCTGTTTCTAGGAAGTTGCCTCATTGCCATCAGAAATTATTATACATATTCACAGAGAAGCATGGACTCATTTATATAACTTTATTTTAACCAGAAGACAGCCCCACACAGGAAATCCCAAACTGCACTAGATGACACTTCCTTCACTACATAGATCAGCATCAAAGCTTCACCCACTACATTTTTCACATACTAGAAGAGGCATAAACCAGCTTATTCTTTCCTCTAAACTACCCAATAAAATGGTTTGGGAGTTTGTTTCCTTTTTTTTTTTTTTTTCTAAACTTCGTTTCATGCAGCCAGGAATCTCTTAACACATTCTTAAAACAGAGGTTTATGCAGAAATTATAGATTTCATATCAGCCCTGTAAAGCAACCATTAAACCATACAATGTCCAAAACCCATGCAAGGGAGTTTCTTATCTTGCTCCTACCTATCTCTGTAATATTTCTGCATTAACATTCTCACTAGATAAAGAAATGCTAATCTAACCCTAATATGGAATTTAACATAGACAGACAACACACTGTGGATTGATTTGCACGATCATTCATCGTGCGCTAATTAAAACCGTGTTTTTCTGTTTAATTATTGCTCTCTAATGACATTAGAGGCAGACAACGTGTTTCTGAAGGAGCTGACAGGCTCTTGCTCTGTGGCAGCACTGAAAGCTGTCACACACCCAGTGGGTTCGATTTGCTTTCAAAAATATGCTGGAAGAAGCACTTCTGCAATGCCTTGGGAAAAAAATAAAATAAAAGTAGGGAACATCTGCTGATATTGATTCTGAGAATCTGAAACTTTATGAAACCATAGATGGGAGGCATTTGACGAGCGTTTTTCTGGAACATTTTCAGACTTAAGCAAACAACATCTGTTAATATTGATTTTTGGGTTACATTGAAACTTTCAGAAGAATTACAATGAGGGGGTGATTGAAAAGTGTTGTTATATATGTTAGAAGATCAAACACAAAACAAAGGTTTAGAGGGTCTGTTTCTCTTTAGCTTCATTAATAATCTACGATCCCTCCCCTCTAGAAGAAATAAAAAGAAAAAAAGTGGGGAAAAGCTTTTACTTTATCTAAAAGAGTAAAAGATCAGAGAATAAAATTAACATATATGAAAGTTGGTGAGAATGTCTGATGCAAAATTTTTCGGTTCTACAGTTCATATATACATTTCCAAAGCTACGTTAGAATAAAAAATAGATAAAAATAAGAAGAGAAATCACTATGACAAGTCTGAAGAAGCCTGTTTTGAAAAAAAAAAAAAAGAAGGAAATTTTCATTTCCCCAGTACTCTGTAGCTTTTGAATCATTACTAAAACAAAGTAGTACATTCGCAAATTGTAAAAAAAAGGTTTCAAATTCCCTTTGTTGGTGAACACTTCAGGTGTGGTTTACTGATGCCAAAGCTGGTTTTGTGTTTGAACTTTACCATTTTTCTTTTCAAGTGGCATTTCCCTACAATAGTGAACTTTTATAATTCACTAATCAATTCACTCACCAGTCTTCGATTTAGTAAGTGATTTAGTACAATTAAACTGCATGCTGAAATATCAATATAATTTTTTTTCATATTTTGTTTCTATAGTGCTTAATTAACTCCGCTTCTTCTGCACCAACTGGACATTCAAGTATGTTGCATTTCATGCAATATTAGTAGCATAAAAACCCACCATGGAACAGAAAATATTATGGGAAATACTTCAATCTTGTACAATTAATAAAAGCAGTTATACACTAGAACACAGGTGTTAAGAAACAGTTTTCTGATGCATCTGGAATTGAAAGTTATCAAGCAAAATTAAATCTCCTTCCAGTGGCAAAGGTAAGAGTTACATGGAAGAATGTCCCCTTCTGCCAACCTCCTACATCTCTTCCAGTCACAGATTAGCCCTGAATAGGAGCAGATAAAGGTATTAACGAATCAACATCAGCCAGAGGTCACACAACTTACACACACTATCACAGGCACCTGAACACAACCACCTGTTTAAAAGTCATTTAATCACAGCAAAGATTTCGGAGGACAAAGTATTCTATTTTATACAGGTGCTTTTTCAAATTTATGCTGCTTCTCTGTCCTACAGAAATTTTATTTGCTCTTGAGGGATTTCTTGAAGTCAAATCCCAACCATATGGAGGGAGCAGTCAGTTCTATTTATCTTTCACACCATATGAAGTACCACCAGCTAGTCCAGTATCTTGCTGGTGAATCTAAGCAAGACATGGGTAATGTTAGTAGTCAGAAAGAAGCACTTGACAGCACTGTGTGCTTCCTTCAGTGGGGAACATCTGTTTGCAAACCACCAAACTACCATGGAAAAAAAATCAGGATTTTTCATTGCTGATGTTTTCCATGGAGCCTGGACTACTGTGTGTATATATCCATCCACACAGGAACAGACACTCTGTGTGTCCACTCAAATATGTCTGTCTTGTTACAAACAGACTTTCCCAAGTCCTGACTATTTTATTATATATAAATCCTTCATGGTTTAGAACCTAATTATCCCTAGATTTTTCCGGTCCAAAACAACATTTGGGGTTCTATGCAGCTGCTTTAAAAGAAGCTGCAGCTGGTACCAGATGTCTTATGTGTTCTGGACTGTTCTGCTCCCAAGGGAGAAGGAATCTCTCCCAGGAGATCCAGGCCTTCCTTAAGAACTAGCCAGCAACTAAAATCTACAGTCCCACCTCATCTTTGGGCTGACAGAGCTCATCATCTTGAGGACCTGATGTAAAACAAAATTCATGAACTCTTAGCACGTCACCAGAGAGGCTCATACCAGGGTTTACAGACAGTGATAAAAGGAAAGAAAATTGAAATATATATTTTAAGGAAAAATACTCATTTTGTAACCAAAAGAGTATTCAAAGGGGAAATTTGTGAAGAAAACTCAGATTAAAGGTCCTATACTGATTGCTGGAAGATGCTGAGATAATAAAGGCATGGAAAAATCTAAGAGATATGAAAAAGAAATGGTAGATCTTAAATATTTGTGGAAATGCTTTCATGGTTCGCAGTCCTTGGCAGCTCTGGCCACAGTCCAGAGTGTTCCTGAGGATCTGAGTCAGAGTCAACCCACCATTCTTCTGTTCTTCCAGCACAACATCAATCCCTAACCACATTCCTATTTTCTAAGCCTGTCTTTACAGTGTAACCATTGCACAAGTGAAATGTTTTTATGCTGAGTGAGCTGTAATGAAAACTGTAGAAAAGCAAAAATAAAAGCACATTCACCCATGATAGCATTTCCCCCCCATTCTATACAGTGAGAACACAATGAGGGCAGGAATATTCCAAAGGTACAATACCCAGGCAGAAAATTCCTACCCACTGGCCAAAGTACAGCTCACTGAAATGTCTTCTAGATGTTATATAATATATACATTTATATGGATATGCTCACATATATCTATATGAATATAAACCTACATACTTGTACAACCCTATACACACACTCATTTTCAGACAAGAAAACATTTCATGTTGAGAAACAGAAATAAAATGAGAGAATCAAGAAAACACTCCATGAAATGACACTTTGTGCCTTCCCTCTCATCCTTTGTTCCAAGGAGACTGACCTATTGGTCTAGACACCATAAAAATTGAAGGATACAGCCATGGAAAACAAAAGCAGTCCCTGTTTGATCTTCTGCTTCTAACACATGGTATTCATACATTTTAAAATGGAGAATTTAATACTAA
Source organism: Chiroxiphia lanceolata (assembly GCF_009829145.1). NCBI lineage: Eukaryota > Metazoa > Chordata > Aves > Passeriformes > Pipridae > Chiroxiphia > Chiroxiphia lanceolata. The sequence goes on from NC_045650.1 coordinate 5,623,693, forward strand.
TCTCTATCTTAGAACTAGGACTGCCTTTTTAAGCTAAAGTTCATGTGATTCAAAGCTGACCTTCAGAATTTAGCATTCTGCATTTACACTGTGGATCTTATCTAAAGGAAAGGACATCTTGTCTCGTAGCAAACTTAAACTGAAGCCAAGAAGGATGCCTGTTTACTTAAACTACTTCAAGATTTTTGATTGCATTTGTTTAGTCTTTTATGGAAATGAACAGAACAATGTAGTCTAAAAAAAAAAAAAGCACATCAAACTGTTTTGTGCACTTCATATTAAAGGGCTTTCTATTTGGCTCAAGAACAGTTGGAAGTCTTATTTTATAAGGCTTCTTAGAGAGTAATTAAAACACTTCTTGTCACTACTTTTATCTTTCCTAACTACTCAGAGTGATTAAATAAAGACACTGAGTAGCTACTATAAACCTTCTTAACACCAGCACAGGGAATGTTCAGCCATGTGGCTTTTCTAAAAGCCCTGCACAAATTCCTTTTTCTTTCAAACATGCAAAAAACTGTCCGGAGGAATGGAGTTTTTTCCTTAAATGAGCATTACAAAAGCACATAACCATTCCTTCTGAACCATCCACACATACCTGCATTTAAAAAGTCTTAGCAACGTTTGATTAAAACTAATTTCATCAACCATCTATTTCCTGATGTAGTACCCATGCACCCAGGGTAATGGGGTAAGAAGTAAAGAGTGATCTTGTTTAGGGATGGAAATTAGTTTTAATTCCTACTCTCTAATAAGGATTAATTTTGTAATTCTTATTTCTATTAAAAAAAAAATAAATTAGAAAACTTACAGAGTTCTGAAGCTTAGGGCCTTGATGAAGTGTGAATCTTCATTTGAATCACCTTTCTAGAAGGGTTTGGTAACTGCTAAGCTTGAACCATTTAATGATACGCTTATCAAAATTAGTTAGGGCATAAATTAAAGGGAAAAGTACCAGTAGTAGAAAAGGTCAAGAAACTCCTTCAGACTGCTGCAGAATGAAAAAGTCCTACTCTATTTTATTATAAGTTTGTTTCAGTTGAATTTATGAGATTATATGGTACAATCAGATAAAAGCATTATCTCAGTTATTATTGCTCTCGTCTTTTAATCAAAGATTTCTGCATAGTCACCTGAAACTTCAGGTTTTTAGTCAGAGAATTTTTAAATTATTGAGTTTGTCCTACCTGGCATGAAGACATTAGTTGGTAACTCAGTCCTTCCCCAGACAGAATCCTGGTCCTTTGCATGGCTCTACCCAAAAGTTAAGCAGGAGAAAGGCACCTGGCATTTAGAGCCACGCTGAGGGCATTGTGTTCACTGTCAGAGAGATTGATACAACCTGAAAAAGGCATTGTGGTACTGGCAGTTAAGATTTATATCATGTGTTTAATGAAGATATACACTGTGTTTAAATATTCCTGGACATTGTTTGCCCATAAGTACAACTTGACAATTATTTGAAATTGATACATCTTCCCCCCAAAAATAAAATTAAAGCCTTTCTGCCCACCCCAAATATTTATCTTCCATGACTGTTGGCATCTGCATATTATGTATATGTACCCCTGCATTGTTTTTAATTCCATAGAATCTTCCTTAATATTCTCTTTAAGGAATATTGTAAAAATCCTCACTGATTAAACTCAGAAAGGCTCCCTTTCCTAGATCTCTCAAGCTGCACTTCTACCTTCCAGTTTGAATTCCTGTTTGTTGTTCTACTCAGGATTTGTTTATTATGCCATACTACCAAAATTAGCTAAATCTGGCAGATCCTCAGTCAATAAAACTGTGTGTGTATGTCAGAGGACAGATATGAAAAAGAAACCAAGATCAGAATGGACTAGAAAAATCTACTGTGATTTGTGGTATGAAGTCTTTCTGTTATATTACTTTATATTATATTAGTACTAAGTATTTTCCTTTATATTACTTTAATTCATGTTATTGCCATAAGTCCAGAATTGTTGGGGAGGGTCTGTTGGCTAAATCATTTATTATCTACCAAACCCAGCAACAAAGTGGGGTAATTAATTCTCTGTTGAATGCTTTCAGTAGGAGGGGAACATATGGAGCTGGTATCTCCTATTTCAAATATTGATCCACTCACTAAACCTAACTACAAGTAAATAGTTTTGCAGAAACAATACATTATCTGTACATCAGCTGTAATTCCTCCAGAAAATGTAGTATAAATTCCCTTGTAAACAGGGAAGAACATAATCAGACATTAAAAAATCAGACTCTTGTGTCACTGATGCAAATCAATGAGACTTTAGAGAAAACAAACCTGAAGAATTATCAAAACTGCTCTTTATATTTTCCTGCAGGGCATTTAATGTCAGCCACCAGTTCTTATGAAAATTCACTTTTAAAATTATGATATTTGAGTATTCACTTATAATTTATCATCTTGTTCATGGAGATGCATGATTAATGAAAGGAAACTGAAAGGTAATTGAAAAGTATTAATAAAATTTTATATATTAGATCTGTTATTTTTAGTTTTCCAAAGGATCATCAGAAAGCCCCTTATCACTTAAACGGAGTCTCTTTAAATGACCACAAGATGAATATTATGGGCTTCAACCCCTATAAGAGATTTTAAATAGAGCAGGGCCTTGCATATGTAGAAGTCTTATCAAATGTCTTTTCTGCTGCTGCCTTTTGCCATTTATTATTTGATCTCAATCTTTCCCTCAATGCAAGACTAAACCCCAAAAAACCTGTTTATGAGAACTGCAATGCCTGACACATTTAACACAAGGAACCAAAAGGATTTGAAAGTAGTTCTGTTTATCTAAACTGGGAGCAAATTAGCTTACTATTTATTGTCCATTTTACCAGTTCATTTTACTCAGACAAATAAATCCTGTCCCTTATTCCTGGGGAATTATGCACACCAAAGCAGACCATGCAGAAGTGGAAGGGGTGCATGAAAACAGAAGAGATCCCAAGCTGTGTGTTCTCTCCTGTATCAAACCTGGCTCAACAGGATGAACTGCTTTATTTCCAACCAGAGCACCATGAATGGCTCTAACATACCTTTGAAGATGGTACAAAAATAACAGTTTTTAATTTCTCAACAGTCACTCCCTTTAGAAATATGTGAACCTCTATAAATGACAAATAATGGCTAAGGATGAACAAGCAGAGATGAACAGCCAGCTGGCTTTTGATATTCAAAGAGGACTCAAAAGCCAGCTCTGTAACAAAGGGAAAGGGATACATAACAGAGATATGACACATGGGTTCAACTGCTAAAACACACATCAAAGCACAGCCTGGCTACAAAAAGGAACTGTTTAATTAGCAGCTTCAAGGAGACTGGCCATTTGTATACTGAACCATCAGCTGAGTTCTCTGTGGTCAGATCAAAGGCAGTGGGATCTGAATGGTCAGGGATTATGTACTATGTATCACTATGTATAATTATGCATTAATGCACAAGTCTGAGTCAGAAACTCCATATTTGCTCACAGGAAAATGTTTCCTTAATCAGAGGAGTTCAGAGATCTTTTACTCTAATTGCCACACCAATGACTTTGGCGGACAGACACAATTCTGATGCAAGAGCAAATATGTTCTAATTAAGGCTGCAGGGCTAAAGGATGTAGTAGCAATATATAGTTAGTGCCTTTTCCCCACCCTTTCTTTATATATATGTTCTATAATTATACAGATGCTGGGCAAGAATAGCTCAACAAGCATTGATAAATCCTTCCGTTTATTCGAGCTCAATTATTTCCATTTTAATTTTAGTATCACCATGTGTGAAGCCTCAAAAGCTGAAAAACTTGCTTCTGAAACCTTATTTGTCCCATGATTCTTCTAAAATCTGAGGGCGATATTTAGAATTAGCTCCATATTTACAGGGTTTGAAATGTACATTTGCAACTGGTGCAATCAAGATGCAATTTCACACAAGCTCCTGCAAACTAATAATGAGGTTCTCAGTGATGTGAAGATTCGACTGTCAGCTCAAAGCTTTCATTTCCGAGCTATTCCATTCATTAGGAGAAAGAACATTTGGAACAATGTTGGTAAGCTGAATGATAAAGTATCCTGAGGGATCTGAGCAAAAGCAGTTAACAAAGAAACCATCTGAAGAAGAACTTGTGTCATTTGCAACGAGGGCACGGCGATGCAGATCTCTAATATATTTTTACTTCCTCAATTAACATCACACAGCTCTACACAGCTTATTATCATTAGATTTCAAAGCACTTTACAATGTCTACTGTCATCAGCCATCAAAACCACAAACCTAATTGTTCATTAGTAGTGGTTGTTATGTTTGTGCAGTGCTTTGGCAGGGAAATTTCTTCCACATTGTACTTGTGGTTACATGTATCTCTACTATTTAATGATGCCATTTCCAGGCAATAAAATCTGTTAAAATAATCCAGGGAATGTTTCTGGCCTAGGCCAATTTACATTCTCCCAAATAATTCCCAAACTGGGATTTTCCAGTGGAGATTCCCCAGAGGCCATTCACAATGCAGGGACTCTACTTTGGGAGGGAGGGGACTTGATCACAGAATAGACTGGAAAAGGCCCCTAAAATCATTGAGTCCAACCTATGCACACAGTTATCTGTGAGAATTTGCCTCAGTAAACATTTCTTAGTTTAAAAAAAAAAAGTATTAAAAGACATTATTTAGAAATCAAAAACAAACTGAAGAAAATAATTTCAGTTGACACAGTTTTTCTTCCAATTTCTGGATGCAGGTACAAAAAAATACAGTTCTTGATAAGAAAACATATGTAAGACAATGTCTAACTTCTCAAAATATACCTTTACCTTAAAAAAATAAAAAAGGGAAAAAACCAGCAAACCAGAATCACATGAGGAAAACAGAAGGACCTTGTGAAATAAATTAACAACTTTAATTTTAAAACAGAAGGGGATCATTTTGCTTTTGGAGTTTCAGTCTGCCTGGCCACAGTATCAGCAAGAGGCCAATCTCTAAATTCCTGTTTCACAGGGAATTGCTATTTGGTATCAATTCAACAGGAGCAAGAGCAAAGTGTTTCTTGAAGAAAATAAGGGAAGTGGGGAGGAGCTAAAATGTTTTTTAATGTGTGTATGATGCCAAAACCAGACTCCATGTACTGCAAAGACTTTTCTCTTTCTTACTACACAGTTTTTAAAACCATCTGAAGTGACAGAATTAAACTTCCTTTCCAAATAGTATTAAAGACAGAAGTTTTAAAGGAAATGATCTTTAACAATAATTTAAACTACTAGAACTACACAATCAGAAATCCTGAATAAGATGAAAGCCATGAAGAGCACCTGTGGATTTATTTTCCTTTTTTGATTTCAAGCAGCATTTTTACTTTGCAGCATTGATCCCCAAAATAACTCCTGCTAACATGTGGTTGTGAATTGAATCAACTCAGATCATCTGTTTTGATTTAAATATTGATTCTTTGTAATGTATGAGAACAGCTGCCTTTTTGAATTCCTTTCCATTCTCCTTATTACTAAAAACATCATCATTTTATCTCTGGGATTTTTGAAGCTTAAATAGCATTTCAACTATACCATCTAATGAACTCAGTCAGAAAAGACTTATTCAGTGACATTTGAGAAAAATACAATCCAGATTTCCAAACACTGACTTAACAAAACATGACATCAGGAAGTTGCTTGATATTATGTTAGGGAAAGTTGTCTACATCTGTAAATCCAAACCCAGAATGTATAATTAAATTGATAAATGAATGGAATAGGTAATAAAAAGTTCTTCACCTAACTAGAAAAAGGAGTTAAATCAAAACCTAGGAAGTGCAATTATTTCACATTACACTCCAATAAAGGAATGATGCCTTCAATAGATTAAGAGACACAAGTTGCCTCCCTAATATTAGGACTCTTTCCAGAAAACAGTGAATAATTATGTAGATAACACTGAAACACACATTTTTCAGCTTCTCAAGTCTAACACAGGCAAAACATGGTGCTTGAGAAGTGGGAAGAGATGTCTCTTCCCCTAAACCTTCTCCACAACAGCTATGACTTAATTCTGATTTTTTTTTATGCACACCAAGGGCAATTTTATATCATTTGTAAACTGTCATTTAAGGTAAGTTGGTTTCCAAGGTTTACAGAACTCACACTCTCTCAAACATCTATCTTCACATGAAAACTAGAGCTCTGCAAGTTCCTTCTCCTCTCTTTACAAAGAAAAAGTAGATGACTATTAAACAGGTCTGGTGACAGAAATCCCACATGATTTGCGTGATGATATATTAGAAAATAATTAAAAAATACAACAATTTATTATCTCTGAATAAACAAGGAATAGGTCAAAGACATGTTTTTTTCTTAACTTGGTCTACCTTGAATTTAAATTCTAAATATTCCATATTGTGTATGATTTTCATACAAATCAGCATAATGATAGAAAGACAAGGGTCCTTGACACTGTTGTCTTTCTTGGAGTCCCACCTTAAGCTAAATCCAAATCTGAGATTTGTTTTTCAAAGTGAAGAGAAGGTCTAAGTGACTTGTCCTTTTATGTCCTCTCTCCAGCTCCACTGCAGGCTGTACCTACAGAACTTTGACTACCTCAGTGAAATATCCAAAGGCAGGATATGACTGGAAAATGCTGTTGGTGTATCAATATACAACTCAGCTGAGATGCTGTTCTCTGATGCACAGTCCTTCTTCTAACATGCATCACTCTGGAAGAAATTGAAATTACTTCGAAAATTCTGGTTATTTCGGAATAAAAATATCCAAATAGGCAATTTCCAGTGCAGTTACTATAGAAACTGTGAGAGTGGAGAAGTTAATTCTAGCTCTCTAACAGGAGTCAAGAATAACCACTTTCCATTACATATGCATAACCATAAAACTATGTTAGCTCATATAAAATAATAATTAGGAAAATTATTTTTTGATGAAGTGGATTTTTATTTTTAAAAGAATCTTGAGCAAGCAAAAAGAACCAAACTGCAAAAATACTCTGCACAGCAAGCTAGTTATCTCCCCAAAAACTTTGAAAAAATAGCGGGGTTTTGAAAATCTCAGCCTGAAAGCACATTTTGAGCAGTATCTCTGCTTTCTTCCTCTCTTCTGTGCCTACAGACTCCAGCAAACGTGCAAGCTTGGATGATCTATAAATTTCTACATCTCAGTGCACACATGAGCACAACTTCCAAAAGATCTGAGTAAGCAAGAAATGCATCAGCGAACTCTCAGCTGGCAAATATTTTGTCAGGTGAGAGCTCAGGGCACTGGAGTCTCCCATGCAGATTTAAAATGCTTCTGCTGGCTACAGACTCAGTAGCTGTTCCACAGGCTTTTATAGGACGTGGGATGTTCAGAGCAAACCTTCTTTGTTTTATTTCCTTTTCATTTTTACTTTGCTGCCCCAGTGCTTTCTCTCTGAAACAAGGAAAAGGCATCCACATGAACTGTCTGCAAATCCTTGCAGCTTAATTGCTTTCATCTGGGGACTTGTTATTGTTAAATTTAATAGACATTGGGGTGTTCTCTACTGAGACCTTTAATGTGTTCAGGGCTTTAGAGATCTCTGAAGAAAAATTGAACTTATGGAGGGAAAGTCAATGGTCCACTGACTAAGGAAAATCATGCACCTGCTAAAGAACATCTTTCTTTCAATATTACACCACGGTCTTTGGGTCCTAAAGGACCGGGGATGACAGGACTAATTTAAACCTTTTAGTCTTGCTGTGATTATAAGATAATGTCCAGCATGAATATACCTATTATTTCTTGTAAGGTAGCATAAAGGAATATTTTCTTGTTCAGAGTTATGTATTCCTAACAGACACAGAGTTCCTTATTAAAAGGGTGGGGTTTTATAACAAAGAAATAATTCATAGAGGCAGGCTGAGATTTTAGTTTACTATAGGCTATCAATGCTTTTCTACTTATATGAAGGTATCTCAGGATTCATTTCATCCTTTATAATCTGGAGTTCAACACGTATTTTGGTTTTCTGGTATCTTAATCTGCCCCAAATCAACCAATATATATTGAAAAATTAAGGAGAAACTCTTGTTCAGAGATCACCAGCCTGATTTCTAACCTAATGTTTTTCATCTAAGCACAGAATTTTGAATGTTTATCCACAGCAAAGGTTTTGGGTTTTATACAATACTTTTACTCTGTAATAAACTATTCTGCCTGGCAAGAATTACTGAATGGATCATATGCTCTGCAGTAAAAAAAACTAGGTATTACATTTTTTGTCATTTTAGCCAAATACTTTACATAGTTGAATAAAATAGAATTTAAAAGGTTAAAACAAAGAGCAATCACTAGTACAAGGAGAAAACTTGGCTATGGAATGCAGAGATGGTTTTCAGATGAGAGAAAGAAGCAGATGGAAAGCTGATGAGGCAAGGAAATGGCAACCTGGGACCTTATCAAGTCATCCAGGTGGCAAAGCAAAGCGTTAGAGCTTAATTCAGCAAGATGCTGAGGAATTCCTGAGATTGTGTTCCCTGATAGTCCCTACAGATGAAATATTACAGCATGCAATGAATTTGTACACTGCTTTTTATCCATTGCTTGCTAGGAGAAATAGAACTTTTCAAGAAGCTGAATTTCTTTAGAGTACATTGGTGAGAGCTTTTGAAAACTCCATGGAGAGGAGGATTGAGTTTAACACATTCAGAAAGTTAACATGAGCTGTTAACAACCCTGATGTGTAAATACCATACTAGCTCCATTCCAGAAGTGAAAATAATTTATAAGATCATAGCTTTGATAAAGCTCCTGGAGCATCTTAGATGATGGAGAGAAAATAAAGATGTTGAGGACCCTTTTACCTGGAAAGTAAAGGCATTAGTGCGAAATATTTTGGATTCTAAGGTGTTTCATCTTTAGAGAAAACAGGATTTGATCAAAATGGTGCTGTCAAAAAAAAAAACCAAAAAAAAACTCTTTCTCTGAACTTCCACATCCAATAGTTGTCAACACTCAACCAGTTCCCTTGACCCACCCCAACTTCTCTCATTTGTTTTTGCCCTCTCCCACACCTTTATAACTGGACAGACCACAGGAATAGTTGTTTGGACTTGTTTTAACTCTTATCCTCACAGCTGCTGGTAAGGTCACATAGGTTTAGAGACGCCTAAGCCTGCAATAAAATTAGCTGTGCCAAGAGCATCAATCTCTGTGCATGCAAGAGGATCTTGTTCGTACAACAAGGGAGAAGTGAGTGACAGGTCTCATTTGGAAGACTATAAAGAAAAGGGAGGGGTTAGGGAAAACCATGCATAAGGAAAAGCTTCTGAATGTTAAAGCAACAGAAAATATTTTAGATACGATTACAAGAAAAAAAAGTATTATAGAAACAAACAAAAAAAATTGGGTAAATTACTTGTCACGTGTTTATCATTAGATTCTTAAGTTACCATCTATAGAAAAACCATGCAAAAAACCCAAAAGGACATTGATTTTTAAACATTTTCTCAAAAATTCCAATTCTGCTGAAGTCAATGAGTGCTGAAGGCACTGAGGCACTTCATAAAACTGAGAGGGTTAAAGGCAGAGTGCAGCAAGTCTGGAGCCTGTTCTCTCAGGTCTCATGACAGCCTTCCTACTGATGCATCACATAATTATTTCTGTTTAGATTTATCTCTAAATAATAGAAAAGTGAAACTTTTTTTTTTTTTTTTTTTGCATGGGGGAAATTTTCTTTTCTCATTTTCCCTTTCTTCTTAACACATGCCAAAATAGGAAAGTTTCCCTGGGCAATACATCTCTTGGGGAATATGTATTCATTTAGTAGTTTAACTGCAGTACCAGCACAGTAGAAACAGCTGCATTTCAGTTCTCCCTCAAGAATTGTGTTGTCTTTTGTCCTAGGAGGCTAAGAAAATACAGAGAAAAAACAAGTAAGAAGCGTTACAGAAAGGTTCTAGCAAAATTGCATGCAGATGGAAAAGATTCCTAACAACAGCTATGACCACTGTGAAATACATATTTCAAATTTGACTCAGTTCTTAAACAGAATAAACATCAATTTGCCAGTTGTCATGTGGTTTGGAACCATTTATGCCATTTATTCTGAAGCAGCATCACATTTATTTTCCTGACCTGCTGTGAGAAAGGGTTTGAGATGTTACTGCCACAGCTGAAATATGTTGCTGTACTCAGTGAAGATATTCAGCGCTGTGCTGCACATAATAAGCTTCAGCACTCATCTGACAATTAGTCATGTTGACACATTTTTATAAATTAGACCCAGCCATCATTTTCAGATGAGACATTTTCCCTGCAGAAGGGATCTTTCAGCTTTGCAGGACGCACTCAAAGTCAGACATTTACTACAACAGAAAGCAATCTCTGGTATAGAAAAAGAGAAAGGTGCCTTTTGAACATGCCAAAAGGAAAATGAAATGTGAACTAAATTTATGGTGGCAACAAAAACCCATTTGCTCCGAGTGAAGAGACGTTTCACATAGCCTAACACTTCTCCTGGGCTAATTGTTCAAGATCTATATATCAGAGTATAACCAGAGGTAAAACAGAGCAAAACCAAATTCCACTAATGAGTGTGGCCCAGATTCCCCGAGGGCACAAACCAGCTCAGTTACACCAAATGCCAGAGCCACAGCAGCTATTTCAGACGTGCAGTTGGTGTTGCTGAGCCTGAGAAAGAACTAGAAGGTGACAGAATAATACTTCTCCTTCTGTAAGTCTGTTTTGACTGATGGATTCCTGATGAATTTCCATTAAATATGAAATACTGCACTAGGTACATATTTTTAACTGCCTGGTAGTTAATTTTACAGTTGTGAGCTCTGAAGACCTGGAGCTCTCCAGTGAAGTATGTAACTACAGCTAAGTAATCTGTCTGCTTAATTATTCCTCTCTTAAACACTGATAAATACAAGTTTAAGAAAGCACTACAGGCATCTTTTTAAGCAAATACTTTCCATATTTATGTATTTATAGACCCAATCTGACAGAAATGACAAATTACTACAGAACACCGTAGTATATTAGTTATAGCACTATATTTTCTCCGTGGAGAGAATACAATTACTACAACCTGAAAACATTTAAAAATGACACATTCCCACATCTGGAGACTTTGGGTTTGTGAAGGTCAATGCACAGATGTTTTACTCATATGGGCTGCGACAGAAAACAGTTCCACCTGTCAGTGATGCAGAGGTGTTGTGTTCATATTCCAGAGTGGATGCCAGCAGGTTCCTGTTGCCAAAGGCTCTCTGTCTTCAAGTCTCACCCACCACAGAAATGTTCTAAAAAGGCTCTAGCTGTACTCTAGCAAGTGGTGATGATGAGAGATTCACTGTTACTGCTTTATTCTGTCCTGACCTTGTGCCTTCCTGGGAGAGCTCCACAGAAGTCACTGCAGAAACCTTTTCATCAGCACCAAGACTTTTATGTACATTATGCAAGGAATAGTGTGTGAAACACCCTCCAACTTCAGGTTACAGATCATTTGCATTGCAATTTGTTTAATGACATTAAAGACAGCTGTGCATTCAGGTTTGACTGGAGTGTCACCTGGTTTCAAATTTTGTTGTAAAACTTGCAAATACTTGTTATTAACTTCCAATCTTTTGTTCTAACCATTACATCCAATCCCAGAATAATGAATTCTGCTCCACAGGCAGCCCTGCTAGCCAGTTTTATAAGTCTATCAACATACCCAAGTATATTTAAACAGCCTGGAGTGTGACAAACTATATAAAATGATCAAAGGACTTCAAAGTGTCATAACACCTCACCAGGTAGATCTGTGCAAAGGTATCAGTTCTTACTTTGCAAATATTTGCAAGTAAAAAACAGATTTCCATGAATTTGTCAAAAGGCAAAAAATGTCACTTCTCCCAGTAAATACAATTCTTCATTATGACAGCAGTAAAAAATATAGAGTAGTATATGTGCTCTGAGCTCTGCATATCTTGTAAAAATGAATGAGATCATTATAGCAAAATCATAGGAAAATAATTATGGAAATAACAAGATTTTGGTAATGTTTGTATATTTTTTTTTATTTTATTGCACACTTTGTGAACCCAAAGTTCTGTATTTGATTTTAAGTAAATGGTTAAAATTTTACGATGACAATATTGAATGTTTAAAGTCAGGAGGAGTTAAAGCCTCTCAGCAAAAACAGTGAAAGGCACAAATTTTTCCTTCAAGAGGTTACAGGGTGAGTATGCACAGGGTGACGCTTCATTCTCAGGCTACAGACCCACAATGAAATATTCTTAAAAAAGACTAACCAACACAAACCTCTCTGATAAACTTGCATATCTACTTCAAAAATAACATGGGAAAGGGAGTATTTTGCCACATCCAGAAACCTAAAGTTTATGGCTTATATGATTTCTGCATATGCTTTTTTATCCCCAGAAAAAAGATTTGGGTTCCCAGATCTAGTTACAAAATACTCTATTTTAAGTGATATCCATCAATATAGATATTTAGTCCATAAATGTGTACATATATATACACACATATATATGCACATATATTCCTTACCTCTTTTTTTCCTCTTTTCAGAAAGGCAAACCTGTCTGCTTTGGAGAAAACCAGAAATTCAGCACCCTTATTATCTTATTTAAGTACACAGTTGTAAACAGTGAACTTACTAGGGATAAGTCTAATCTGAAATTATTTTGAGAGCTCTGTGCTTTGATGGTGAATCACAATATAATTGGCTTTTCTTTCAAAAGAAAACTAACATGTAATGGGAATATGGTGCCTGTATCAATCTGCACACAGATGTATGTACATTACAGAAACATATTTTAGCACAGAAATGTGAATACATGACCACAATCACACAGAGACTCATTTATACCTACTTATTTGCTTTTTCTAATGTAACTTACACAAAAAAATATATTTGGCCTGACCGTAGGGCACGATTAAACTGTTTTATTGGATTTTTATTCAACACGTTTGTTATGGTGGTGCTGAAATAGCCACTGTGATCACATGGATAATTTACAGCTGGAGTATTTGCAGTCTAAAGAGAAGGGACTGATGCTGTGAAGGGAAACAGAGCAGGAGCCACAGTAGAGTGAACACTGGGTTTGTACAGGTGACTTGATTCACTTGAACTTGTGGGTTGAACTAGGAGGAAATTAGGCTACTAGAAGGGAAAAAAAGAAGTCAACCATATAAGAGTGAAAAGACACAGGGGGACAGAAATTAAGATAAAGAGAGATATTAAGTGATGTTAAGCAGAAGGCAGTGACCAGTTAGTGTTTGAGTCCAGTTGAAAGAGCTCTGGAAGGTTCTTTTTGTATTCCCAGTCCCATAGTGGGCCAACACACAGACATGTTTTAGCTGTTTTCTTTTCCTTGATACCCAGAATCAGGTTTTCATGACAATTTTGTTACCAACAGTTCTTAGAAAACTACTGTCTTTGTATGTTTGTGTGTATATATATATGTGTGTGTGTGCATGTGTGTTAATTTCCTGGATCCCTGAATTAAATATTTTCAGACTATTTTTACATGCAGATACTCTGTTTCTCTGAGGGGCCAGAATTGGAATGACTGGGAGCTTATTCACCAAGGGAATCTCAACTGCATGAAAGAGCAGTGCTTTTTTCCTTACATTTTCCATTTAAAACAAAGTTGAACATGTATAATAAAGATGTAGAGTTTCTGACAGATTGGAAAGAACACAGAAACCAGTCCTTTGAGCCCCAGAGGTAAGCAGAACAAATTCATAGGAGATTTCAATTTGGATGTGCATTGTGAGTCATTTCTACACTGAGAAAGATTTAATGTCAACATCAGTTGATTCAGTACTGACATCAGCTCAGAATTTCACCTGTTATCCCCTGGGAAGAGTGACTCAGTCTCTAAGTTTATTCCAGACTGATTTTTATTACATGAAAACAGTCACTGAGTAATTGTCAATATAATTAAAAAAAAAAAATAAATCATTAATCCACAGGGTAGATTTCAGGCTAGTTCACTGAAGACAAGCAAGCAGACATTAGCTAAAAATTCCTCTGGCTACACAACTCTGTCAGGAATTCTCACACTAATAAAGAAATCAGTTCTAAAGAATTTCTTTTCCCTCCCATCTTTCTAGCCTTTGCCTCCTCTCTTTTGTCACGTTAAGCCTCACTGGCCATCATTCTCACCACTCCTTCCTTATATCAATCTGTCTTCAGCTTCTGATTTTCCACTTCATATCCTCCATTTTCAAACAAAAACACCTCCCCCAAATCACCTTGCACTCAAGAAGCTCTTCAGTTCCAGGGGAAGCAACGATGTATTATGAGTATAAAAGTCCTATTTTTGCCTCTAAGCCCAGCAGTCCTGGGGTAATTGCCAGAGTTATAGTGGTTTTCAAGTTGAGTTTACAAAATCAAGCTGGTTTCAAAGCAGCATTTACTGCTCCATAATTTCATCTAATCCCCACAGCTACTGACATAAACTAATTGCATGTACACATATGATCCCATTACGAGTGGTGCAATCCAGATGGTGCCAATCTGGGATTGCAAACACAGTTCCAGTGCTGTCAAATGCATGCCAGGCTTACCTGCTGCATTTATAACTTTATTCCTACTTCTTTATCATTTTCTGTTCAGCTTGTTGGGCAACACAGTAAAGCCATGTCGTCCCCATGGAAAACATTGTCCAAAAGGTGTCCTAATAGACCCCATAAACACACCAATGTCTGAACATTTTTAGATTTTGCTTTAAAACATTTTAGCCTTATTATTTGCATCACTAACACCACCACTATTTATTATTAATTCAGTAACTTTTCAGAATTGCTGTGATTAGCAATAACCTACAGGCCATGGAACCTGAAATCTCAGGTACAAAAAGACAGTTCATACCTGAAAGAACATATGCTATGTTCTTATTTAAGTCTAAATAGAATAAGCAAACTAACCACCCACATAGCCTGTGGGTTTTTTCCTATATCACCTCACAAACTTATTAACTAGTAACCTAAAACATACCTATGCATTAAAAAAACCAAACCAACCAAACAAACAAAAACCCTCCAATTTACCAAACAAAAAAACAACCAAAAAAAAAATCCCTTATATGCCACAATGAGTTTGATGATTTGATCTTTGTTTGGAGGTAAATAGAAACCGGGAAGTGCCGAGCAATGTTTCTCTTCCAAAAAAAAAAAAAAAAAAAAAGAAGTCAGTTCTAAACTTACTTTTCCCTAATTTAATAAAATGCTGGTAAACATTGCTGGAAGGATCTGTATTTGTACAGTCATACTGCAAAGCATGTACATTTAGATCCGAGGCACACAGCAGAGATTAGTTATTAATTTTGGGAAACTTTGTTCCTAGAGTGCCACAGAGCACATCATCTCACAAAATGTGCTAAGCCTTTGTGATATATTAAAAGCCATTTAGTTTGATTCTCTTCTCACCTTTTAATTCTATTGATTCTTGCACTGCTACCCTGATCCACATCAGCTCCACTCAGAGTGAAAACAAGTCTACTTTTTGGCAAATATTCAAGGCACTTTAGCATTCACTTTCTATCTACATTCATGCAAGTAAAACTTACTTTCCAGAGCAGATTTGAAGTTAAATGAAAGGCCACTAGCCTGACTGATGTAATTCAATTTAGAATTCTACTGAATATTCAGCAGCTCTTTTTTTTTTTTTTTTTTAAATGTTATTTCTTCAGCTCTGGAAAACAGTAAACACAAAATGAACAGCTGATATGAATAGCCTGAATTTGTGGAGATCTAAAGAGTCTGATCATTCACAGGTGTAAATCAGCTTGGTGGCTCTGCTGGAGCTGGTGGTCACACACCAAGGGATGAAGGCACTCAGTGTTTCTCACACGGATTCTGATTCTTTGCATGTTAATATATATGTGCAGATGATTTTATGGTTGCTATTATTGCTCTTCATATTATTAAACAAACAGTTTAAAATTACTGTATTCAGTCTGAATTGCTTCTCCCAGAATCACTAGCAGAAATCCTTTCTGAGCATGCAAGAGGCACTTCAGTATTTCATGAAGTGTTAAATTGGCAAAACAACAACGCAAGTTCATTACTGAGGATGCTTTCCAGATGGAACCATAAATGTTCTGCACTTCACTGTGTGTCCACGGTACAAAGCAACAGAGTTGAGTATTCTGACCACTTTTTAAGGAATAATGTTTCACACAGTGATCATTTATTTCTGCAAGAAATAAGCTAATCCAAAACAGAGCAGGGAAAGGAAGATTCTAGAACACCTCTGTTTATTTTCAGCTCCAAAGCTGGAGCTGCTCTCTGCTTCTCCACCTCTAATTCAGAGAGGCTGGGTCAGAAGCCCTTCTCAAAACACCCTAGCCCAGGTGCTGACAAGCCATGGAAAGGACCTGCAGCCCACAGCAACCTTGGAACCAGCTGTGCTCTGCCAAAGAGCCATTCCCAGCTGCAGTGACATTTCCAAATGGCAAAACCAAGGGAATAGAATTTGGGAAATTTAAACTAATGATTACATACACAGTGATAAAATTAAGTTTTAGAGTTGTGTTCCAGAGAACTACTAAATGCTCTTAATTTTGGTTTTTTTTTCCCTTTGCTATGGTAGGTTCTATTTTTGTAATCTGTCCATCTTTTTATTTACCTATTTTTATGCTTGAAAAATGTGTGTATGTGCCTGTTTTAAAACATGAGCCAGTCTTAGCCCAATGTAAATCAAGATTAATTCCAACAGTGTAAACCAAACAGCAACAAAACATTCATATAAATAATTAAAATATAATCAGTTCTATCCGTCCACTGTTCTTTGCCTAAAGAAAAAGCCACTCCAAGACTTTCAAATACATTCAAAAAAGAAATTGATATATTTTTGTCTTCACTTACTTTGAATAGGTTTGGCCCTAAAGAAGTATCATTTCATTAATATGTACAATTCAGTGCATTTACTTAAAGTTTCCACAGTTGTACTGGAAATTAAAATCAATCTTTTAAACCACTCCATCTAAGCTGTTCTTTAAACTAATAAATTAGATCTACTTCTCCCCTTGATTATGTCTGCATTATGACAACATTTGTTTCTAGTTAGAAATTATTATTTTAATAAAGATTCCAAATGCCTAAAAGAGGTAGCTCCTTTTTCTTGGAATTTTAGGTGTAAAAATAAATATGGAAATAATGATAGAGCACAACACATTCATCTCCCTCTGCTTTTGAAAGTCTGTGATATCTTCAAGGGAGCATCCAATATGAAATTATGCTCACTGGTCCCCTGAGTTTTTTTGTACAATGAAATTCCCTTGTAAAATGTTAATACCACAGTCCTGGTTCACTTACATGACAGGAAGCATGTCTTCCTTCTGCATGTAGTGAATTATCCATATTTCACAAACACATCAAGTTCTCTTTGTTTAAATCTCTGGTTGTGTATTTCACAGCTCAAAATGGAAATTTCCTTAAATTCCAATCAAGAAACTCACTGCTGTAAAATGATATTTGCCCCAATTAAAAAATAAGCACTGCTTACAATGTGATGATATCAGCTTCATGGGGAAGGTGGCTTTTACACATTTATTTTGACTGCAGTTTTTGTATTGGAATTAAAAATTAAGAGAAGGTCATATCACTCTTTATTGTGAGTAACTTTCTTAGACATTAAAATAAGCTGTGTAGTACTATCTTCTTGTGCTACTACAATGGAACTGTTCAACTTTTTCTCTCCCACTATCATTTAAACTCACATAATTTTGACTTGTCTGTAATAGTACTATAAAAATGGCTGCATTGTTAGGCACTTTAATAAGTCTTTCCTCCTAAAGAAATGATGAAAACTCTATTGCTCTTGAAAAAATTGATGGACGTGGAGTAAAGTCCTTTTGTGACATCTTCAGGATAAATTCTGAAATCATAATGCATATTCCAACTCTCTGGCAATAAACAGGGCATGAAGAGCAGAAACAAACTCCACAGCAGTAATAAATTTCCACAAATAATCACAGGGTCACATCTCTACTATTTGTGCATCCCACCAAAACTCTTCTCAAACTCAGTACAAATAAATCTGTCATTGAGTTAGAAGAAAAAGATGATTTATTTGAATTGATAATTTCCATAAGCCATGGTCCAGAGGTTAAACTCTCCAAAAGCAGAAGCACTCAGAGTCCTCAGACTCCTCTGAAAATACCACTTGTAGCTGAGACCTATCTGGGTGTCTGGAAAGCAAAGATAGTGATCTAAATGAATATTCTTTACACAAATATACTATCACGTTAGGAAGGAAATCAAATGTATTACTTGCTCTTCAGAAAAAGTATACATTTCATATTTCTTCAGAATATGAATGCATGAGGACAAAAAAAAAATAAAGATTACATATTTTTGTTCAGTTTTAGTTGGATGGATGTTGGCACTTATCTCTGTGTTCATGAATTACCCACAGACAAAACAATACCAAGACAGAATGGTCCAGCAGTTTGAGCATGTGGATTAAAACTATTGCCTCCAGTAGATCAACTAGTTTATTTATGGATTCTTGTGTCAGGTTTTACATCAACTTCACTGGAGAAGTTCCTTAACCCATTTGTCTACATTCCTCTAACAACAATAATGTCAAACTACCCCTTTCTTCTAGAGTCTGATAAAGAGGAATGAGTTACCATTTTGAAAAGAGTCTAAGGAGAAAACTATTCCACAGTCATTAAACCACGCTTTCAGAGATAATCAATCTCTAGAAGGAATGATGACAAAATCTCCTTTCCCCTGCCTCAAGCCTTGTGTTAAGGCAGGTTTCTAGCTTTTTTATACCATGTAAAATTACTTCTTTCTAGCAGAGCCTGGCAAACTGGGCAGATTACCAAACAAACAAACACCAGATCATCACCTGAAAAAAGAAAAGACTCCTCCATGATGCCACGTTTTTGCAAGAGGTAGGAAAGAAGAGTATATTCTTCAGACCTATACACCAAAGCAATACCTGCCAGAGGATAAGTTCATGCCTATACCTTGGGAGCACATATTCCACTGATACTGTTTCAGGGAATTATATTCTCCTGCAACATTAACCACTATATACTAGATTCTCTCATGAACATGGTCTCCCCTTTGAAATCTTACAGCATATAACTGCAGCATGTTGTTCCTTTTGAAGATCTTTGTCACTGAGATACACAAAACCAACTTCCTCCAGAGAACAAACTCAGACAACCTTAATTTGCAACTAAAACAAAGGGCCAAAACTAACAAACAAGGGGGGGAACCAGGAGAATGATTTGATGACGTGGAACAGGTTCCAGGCTGGGCGCACCCATCTGGGATGTCGTCACCACAGGACAAGGCAATGACCCAGCACTGTCCTCCCTCACACACACCGGGAGGGCTCCCACTCAGGAGCTCCCAGGGGCTCAATTCCTCCACCCAAAGTCACTCAGGGGACTCCAGAAGGGAAACAGTCACTCACCAAAGGTGGAGGGTCACTCAGTCCCAGGCAGCCTCCAAGGTTTTCCTCACGCTCTGACCACAGACACACTGATTGGAAGGAACCCACACCTGAGGGGTTTGGGTGGAGCCTCATTTAAATTGGGTCAGGGTTCATGGACACACCTGGTGATGGTCCCGAAACTTCTCTGGGAGGAGGACTCTCATAGTGTGGGGGCACTGTCCATTGGCCGAGGGGTCCAGCCCTTCTCCCTCCTGCCAGTGGGGTGGGGAGTTGTGGTGTCAGTGAGATGGGGAAGGTGCCTGTGTTCCTGCCACAATCTTCACCCTTTCCCTTGGCAGGCCAAGGGCAAAAAGTGCACTATGTGTGCTCATATGAGAAGGAAGAGAACAAAACTAAGAAAACCTTGGAGATCCACCACATGTGATGATTTGCCAGGTTAGAGAAGAAGGTTCCAAAAGGCAGGAGCGCTTCCATTTGGGAACACCGGGAAAGCTCCTCTGCATGTGATGCCCAGTGGAGAGTTGAAGAGAAAGGAAGCACCAGTATATTCCACGTTACTCTTAGAACTCACAGCAGAGGCTGAAGGGGAAAAGTGTGCCCTGGTTTCTCTAGTGTTCCTTCCTTTCCTCCCACTGGCAGAACACTGGCAGGCCCAGGCATCAAGGCAGTGTCCAGAAAATTGGCAGCCCTGCATTCTCTCATGCTTATCAAATAAGCAATGCACCTAAAAATGTGTTCTATATAGATGAAAGTTTTTATTATCTAGTGTTATTGCATTGCCTTAGTGTTACCAACATGCAAAGTGATGATTTTCAATAGTTTCAGTGATTTACTTTCAGTAACTCTTTTTAATAAACAGCCATATTTCTTACATTTTCTTAAGTCTTATAGAATGTTTTCTTTAAAGTAGGCCATCCAGCCTTTAGAATTAAGTACAACCATTTGCCAGGACATGGCCTAGTTGAAACCCATTCCCAGTCTCACATACACAGCAAGAATTGTCCTTATACAGCTGAACTCCCTGCAGATACCCTGAGAGAAGTGAGAGTCTTTTGTGAGTCATCTTGAAATGGTTGCTGAGATTCAGGTTATAGAATGACCTTATTTTGCATACCAGTAAATATGATTTTTTCTCAAGTTTCCTCATAGACATGTCTCACCATTGTATAGTTCTTGAAATGTTTGAAATTCCTTTATGCTATTTCAGATTACTCTTTAAGTAAGTTGACAAGCCAGAATGCTGTCTGAGCCACTCTGAAGAGACTGACAACCAACACAATCTGAAGTCAGATAAAAGGAGATTTTTGATGGGCCTGAAACTTATGAGCAAGGCAAAGAATAAATCTGTTTCTTGTAAGTTACTTTCTTAAAGAAGAAAAATATCTGGAGTGTATTTCATCTAGGAC
The DNA here is from genome assembly GCF_009829145.1 of Chiroxiphia lanceolata. Taxonomy (NCBI): domain Eukaryota; kingdom Metazoa; phylum Chordata; class Aves; order Passeriformes; family Pipridae; genus Chiroxiphia; species Chiroxiphia lanceolata. The sequence goes on from NC_045650.1 coordinate 5,644,487, forward strand.
CTGTCAAAATAATAGCTCAGTGATGTGAGTTCAGAACATGAAAGTGTTCTATTAGCAATCAACAAGAGACAAGAGATACACCAATCTTTTCTAGTGTAGTTTTCTTATCAGACACATTTGTTTTACTTCATGAGATTGTTCTAAATGCATAAAATTTGCATACAAATGGTTGCATTGTTAATTCCTACTATGGAACTATTCTGAAGACTTTTCATTTTCTGCTTAGGAAAGGAATTTCCCAGCCAAGAAACGTAAGTGAAAGATGTCCTCTGATCACATTGGTACAGTTCCACCAAATATGGCTTGAATATCTTAGTTCCTATCACATAATAATGAGAAATTATAGAAATTGCAGGTGTTACATATTGTAACTACAAACTAGGCAGAGTAAACAACAGATACTGATAACATGAGTAAACTATTACAGAAGTAAACTAATTATTCTTTTTTCATTATGTGTTCAGATATCTGATTATGGACTTCATTTTCAAACACATAGCTTTTTTCCTCTTTTCTCCTTTCATACAAATTATCATACAAAGTAGTGCTAGAAAGAATACTTCTTTGCAATAGGTTAATAATTAGGTTTCAATTCCTTATATGGACACAATCAACTATGAAATACCTACTCAGATGTGAGTTTCCTAAGAAAACATATCTTGTCACAGCTTCAATACACATCTTGTCTTGAAGGAACAAAATTACAGGTAAGTTATGTTTATCTAAGTTAAAGGTGTTGTGAAAGAGGTTGCATAATAAAAGTATTTTCACTCAATAAGGCTTGTGAGAAAACATTCTTCATTCCTCATCCAGGTGAAATTACATTGCTCTAAATTAAATTCAGGATCAGAAGAATCCTAGAATTATCAAAATTATGAGCTTCCCTTTATTTTCACAATGAAATTAATCAGAACTTATTTTCACAGTGGCACTAATCATTGCAATTATTTTTCATTCATTTCTGCAGAATTCAGCTTCTTATGAAAATGCCAGAATTATGCCTCCCTCTCCTATGATCAAAAACAGTAATTATCATAAAAAAAAAAAAATGAATTTCAGACCTGTTCAAATATTGAATCCCATCTGGGCTGGAAGTCCACTACGAAAAGGAAGCCAACGTCATCACAGACAATTGCATATGAAACCAGAGCAGGAATTTATGGGTTGTTTTTGAAACTTATGGTGCAGTGAATATCAAACCAAAAATATGTTTTCAGATGAAGTCTATCACCTGTAGGTGCCACAAAGAAAATATTACAAGACAAAGTACCAAACTGTATCAGACAAACATTTAATAAGACATCAGTACTCAAAAGAACCAATTCACTAATGCTCTCAAAACATGAAACTCTCTTCAAAACAAGGATATTTCTAATTCAACAATACAACCAACTCATCAGATTCTGGAAAATTTGACTGAACTTTTCATTTCTGCAATATTTCTGCAAGATATTTTTAGGTAATTCACAGCAATTAATCCATCTTTGTAAGGACAGAGGCAGTGCTGAATGCCTTTGAGCTGAGGGTTTACAGCTATACCTGTTCTTTCTTGTCCACAGTATTAAAACACTCTTTTAGTATTAACATAGAGGGCTAATTTCAGATTAAACAGGGATAAAAAGATAACATCAAATTAACTTTGTAAAAGGGGATCATATTTAGAATCACAGAAATATTTGGGTTGGAAGGGACCTTAAAGCTCATCCAGTTCCATCCCCTGCCATGGGCAGGGATATTTTCCACTAGCCCAGGTTGCTCCAAGCCCCATCCAACCTGGGCTTGGACACTTCCATGGATGGGGCAGCCACAGCTTTTCTGGGCAACCTGTGCCAGGGCCTCTCCACCCTCACAGGGGAGAATTTCTTTCTAATATCCAATTTAAATTTACCTTTTTCACTTTAAAACTGTGGCCCCTTGAACTGTCACTACAGGCATTGGCAAAAAATCTTTCTCCCTCTCTTTTTATAAGCCCTATTTTTGTATTGAATGATTAGACTATGACAAATCAGTTGAACATTTATTTTCCAAGACATAAAAATGAATGAATGAGGCAACAGGAAAAGGTATGTATGAAGGGAAACTTTCAAGATATTCTAATGGCTCTAATTTTAAAAGCTGCCATCAAATCTTGATGGATTATGGAAGTGTGTCTTAGACAAATTATAGGCATGACACTTTAGAGATCTAGAAGGTACCTTAATTTATTAAATACTGACTAAGTACAAGTACTATGGCTCAACAGTGAAGTGTGCTAATAATAAGTTCAGCTAACTGCATTCAGAGGGCGTGAAGGTGTACTGAACAGTGGGAATTCTATTTTGGAGGTTAGTCATAAAGATTTAGCATTTCTTTTAAGGACATTATCCATATGCCTAATGTTATGGGCCCATGGTGGCAAAGTACACAGCAGAGACACAAAGAGATCAGCAACAGGAGATTCAGTATGGATATATATTTAGATATTCTACAGGGAAGATGCTGAATTATTCTGTAATGCATTTTGTATTGCATGCAGCATTTAACATAAGTGTTCAACCCTCATTCTATCAATATTAACTGTTATTTATTTTGTCAGAATAAGGAAAACCAAAAATTATTCTATCCTTAATCTATCAGTTTCTTAGTGCTGGAGTTTAAATGGAATTGTTTTGCTCTTCTGTGCAAAAATAAATTAAGACGTTTTTGAGGTATATTACTCAGGTTTACATCTTACTATACATCCAAAATGACAATATGTGTCAGAAGGCAAAGAAATTTCCCAGCCTGTGAATCTTTTCACCACAAACAGAACTTACCAAGCTGCTGAGTTCTCTGTTTTCCCCTCTGCTGAGACTAGAACTGACCCTCACAGCACTTTGCACAAAGCTGACACAGACTCTGGCAAAACTCTCCAGGTTCTCCCTGAAGTGGGAGGGATAGAGATGGTTGGTTTGCAGAGCTTCATATAACCATGATATTTACCATAATGCCTTCATTGGCAATGTAGGAAAGACCTCAGCAGGATGCGTCCTAACATGGAACAAAAACTCCCCTCCTTTGCTGTAAGAAAGCAAAGAGTTTTCCAACTCTTTTCCTGTGTGAAGCAGGCTGGTTTCCTTCCCATGCTGGTACTTCTCAATTGAGTGAGGAAATGAGTCGTGAAGAAATCTGAAATGGAAGATGCAGGATTGCTTGGCTGAGGTTTTATGGGAAAGGGATATTCCAGACTCACAGGGTAATACACCACCACCCCTTCAAATATAATTGAATAATTATGACTAGACATGAACAACATGAACTACACTGCAACTTTAAAACTGAGATTATATCTACTCACAAAACCCAAGTCACAAGAAATCTGTGAGTGAGCAACTTCGACAACAATGAAATTAAGGTACACTGGATTGCTATGCTTTCCTGTACATCACTTTTTACAGTCCGTATTACTTGAAGTCTTCTACTTTGGCTGTAAGAAATACAGTAGTCTACACATTTAAAATCAAGTAATTTCTTTCATTCCTATACAATTTAAACATTGGAAAAGGACCAGGATTTAATACACTTTATAATCTCTTAATAATTTAAGGTACCTGTTGAAGCCCATAACAGGAATTGAAAAAAAATCAAAAATTTAGTATAAGAGTCCCACTGCAGCACATTATCCAAATGAATTGTTTTACCATGCCCTGGGCATTTTAATGAGATAACTCCATTCCAGGAAAGATGGTGCCATATCCTTTCAAAGCCAGAATGTTTACTGGAAGCCCTAAATTTGTTTGATTGTCAGCAATGACACACTCACAGAGCAGCTGACCCTGACAGGAAATGCATTTGATGTGCTAATAAATAAAAAGCCTTTGCTTATTATTAATTACAGTAGTTATGTAAAATATTTCTTTTCTGATTTCTGAAAAGCAGTGGAACAACAGGCTTCCAAGTCAACCCATAAAAGCAGCTACTGCATGGCATCTAACTGAGAGGACACAAGTGCACTGTGCTGAAAAGGATCCACAGAGATATATTCAATATATCAAAAAACATTTTGATAGTGCTCAGTATGAACTTAATCCAGATAATTTTGTCACAGTAGGTGTTCAGCTTATGTTCCTTTACCTGCTTTTCAGGTGTATTCTTGAATTTGATATATTCTTGAGTTTGAAGCCCTACAGAAATCTCTTTAGACCAGGGAAAACTTGCTCTGAATCCAGTACTGATACAACTTGGGTCCAGAATTCTTGTCCTGTGGCCCTTATTGATGTATTTATTGCCCTTTCCACTCTCACAGAAAAGCTGTTTTCAGATATTCTTCACAAAACTCATTTCCTAGCAAATCTAAAATTACTGCTGTATTACTGCCAGAAATATCCACTCTATATTGAGCCTGCTCTTGCTGTCACAAGAGCCAGCAGTTCTAGAGAATTTGTAAGAAAGAAGAGGGAAAGCACAAGCAATAATCTCTCTTTGCATCTCTGTGTAGTGATTATACATTTCATTTACAGTTAGATTAAACTCACCTGCATTACCTAACAGGGATTGCTGCTAGTCAAAGAAACAGAAAGATAATAAGCATGAATTTGGATTCAGAGCAAATCATGGTAGGAACTCAGCGATATAACCTAGAGAAAGAAATGGAATCTCTGGGAAGACAACCATGATTGAGATTTTCAGAAACATTTGTTAAGGTTCTATATGTAAGTCCCATTAATTTCAAAGCAAGAGGAAAACACACAAAGCCAGGCACTACCCTAAACACCAATCTGAGCTAATTGCTGAATTAATTGGTTATTCTCTAGCTGGGGGACTGATTTTTACTTGTAATTGCCCTTAATTTCTATACAAAATGACGGTTTATTTTTTGATGGTTCCAGTTCAAAATCAGTATTGCAGTAAAAACAAAAAGGGCTCAATCCACACCACAAGGCAACACAGAGGGTTAAGTCTCTTTCAAAAATAAATGCACAACAAAGACTTTTCTATTTTTATTTCATATAGCATTCAGGAAGGCCAGATTCTGAGCTGGATTGTGTAAGGCAGGCAGTGCTCTACCCGTCTGTATGTGAGATAGAAGCAATTTCCATCCACTCTCTCCCTGAAAATAGGCAAAGATAGAGCAGCAAGAGCCAGAGAATGGCTGATATATTTGATATGTCTCAGTCAGTTAGGCTGGACCAACTCCCAAAGGTGACAACTGCATCTCTCAACAAAGTTTTAGCAGAAAGAAAAGACAAGACAGAAACTTTGACAGCTCCCACTTCAATGAGAACTCCCAACAAACTTTAGCTCAGACGAAAAGAAAGTATCCACTTGAATGCAAGTTTAGATGTGGCATCTACTGGTTTTACAAGTTAAGCCTGTCCTGCAATTGTTCAACACATAAAACAACCAGACACTAGTTTGGGAAGCTGTTTTATCTCTGTTTTGTCTCAAGTATCCCACACCATTCTATGAATGACAGTCAGAAATATCCAGACATATCTCCCTATTTTTAAGGAGTCCCAGCAAAACAGTGGATTCAGGCTCTAAATGTGGAATGTATTTGCTCTTTTGCAGGTGAATGAAAATACAGCCAATAGGCTTTCCTTACTTTTCAATAAAGAATGGAAATACACATTCTTTTGGAGATGTTCCTTAGGGAGCATTAAATTTAGATTTGGGCCACAGTTTTATTAATCCTAAAAGATTTGGAAATATCTCTGATGTTCTGAATGTGGATAGTTCAGCCATTGCACCATTGCTTACAGTTAGGCAGCTTCTAAAACACATTCCTTAAACTCATTTGAAGCATGTCTTATCAAAATAAAACTCCTTTTCACTACAAGTTCATGAAAGCACATAAAGACTTTCACTATCACATACTAATACATCCATTTCAAATGGTAATTCTACAAAGACAAGAAAGTAAATTATACAAATACTGCCCATCTATCGACTGGAAATGACGCAAAAAAATGTTGTTTAAATTAATGTGTCTAAAGAAACTGAATCCATAAATCAGTAATCATTTAAATTCCTATAAATTTTCCATTATAACATTTTTGAAGAGTAGACAAACAAAGGAATATTTAGACAAATGGTGTCAAAGTCATAATTTTTTAATAAAATAAGACTGTTTTATTTTTAAGAATCATTGCAGAATATGTGAATTGGCAGTCACATAGAGAGCTTTTAGGCTAAGATGACCATTCTCTTGACTGATCAAAATTTGATTCATTTCGTATATTCTAACTCGTATAAGGATGTTATTTGCTGCAGATTTTCTAACCCTAAACAAGCAAAAGAGCCAAATCACGTGATCTCTGTTTCTAGCAAAATAGATTTGGGTCAATATCTATGATTTTCTAAAAATCCAGAGTGAGATCATAGGCAATTCAGCACATATAGATCTCAAAAAATCCTGCAGACAGGATGTAGAAAGAAATCTCTATTTCCATTAGACATTTAAGTTCACCTGACAAAAAGAGCCAACAGAAGTAACACAACTGCAGTACTCATGGTCTTTACAATGGGAGGATCAAGAGGGAAATGTTCCATATACATAAACTCTCTACAAAGCTTGAATTACTAAAAACTGCCTGTAAATGGCCACTAGAAATGTGAAATACAGATATTTCCTTACTGAACAACTTGTATGTGGTGTAAAACTCAATTCCTGCTTTACCAATAGCCAAGAAAATATTTTTCAGGGCTAGAAGAGAAACTGGAAAACTGTCACACATCAGGTCTGCCAGTAACAATGTTGATTCAATATTTCCCCAGCTCAGCTCTTTGTCTCTCACAAGGGACAGCAGAGCACTGTGTAACACTTTTATTCCTGACAGTTTTTCTTGCAGGTGCATATAGTCAATCTATTTGCCATTTCCTCTCTTGCAATCCCAAAAGAATCCACCTTTATTGGCTCTAAAAGCAAGTGACATATTTCCCCCTACCTGAACAGTCTCGGGTACTTTCTTTATAAATAAGTTATTCTGGAAATGTTTCTGTATGTGATAAACTGGAAAAGGCTATCTAACCTGTGGCAAGCCAAGAACTGTTGTCTCCAGGAGTTTTCCTTGAGGAAGCACTTGGGACCTGTATATTTTCATATCAAATGAAAAGCTTTGTGTATGTTGTTACAGGAAGGAGCAAGATGTGTGAAGGCTTGCAAAAGTTACAGCAGAGGTGAGACATTTCCAGAAATAATCCAAACACCAATGAAAACAGAAATGTCTTCCTGCCCACTGTTAGAAAACATATTGAATATATAACCAATTCTATATATGATCTAATTTTATGTAATTTAATATAATAGATACCGTATTCCCTGAATCCAGTTTCTGGAATATACTCAATGCAATAGGTACTGATTCCAAATCTGAAGATAATGCCAATTTTCTGCAAATGTTTCAAAACCTGACACAGGAAAAGCTATTCAAGTTGCTGCTGCTTCATCATAAGCTTTTTGAGTTCAAAGACAAAATTACAGCACCAGAACCTCAGTTGGTATAAATGAAGGAATAAACTACACAACCATAATGTGGTAAAATACAGTGAGCAAAAAAATAAAGACATCACCAGCTGGAATCAAATGTAATATTATAACTGCTGTAACTAGGTAAAAATTATAGATTATCAGTCCATGCTGTTCAAAAATCAAGTTAACACCCTACTGCTCCTCCCTAGAACAAGCTTCTAGTTGTCTTGTGATTGCATGAGCAAAACAAGATTTCCTATGAGTGTTTTACTGCTAATTCTTCATTCAACAGAAAACCGAGTCCTGAAACAAAGCCACCCACCACAAAATGTTTTTCAGAGAATAAATATTGTGCTAAAAAATAACAATTAAACTTCTCACTTTATTTGCTAAACATTTGCACATGCAAAATGTGCTTTAAAATGCTGCTAGTCCTGGTAAGATTAAATCAAACAAGTAAAAGATAACCTACCATTCTTTGATCTGAAACATGCAGAACCAGAAAATGTTTGGACATGATAAAAATTTGACATTGTGGATAAGCTTCACATCTTTTATTCTTTTTCATAAAGAAGTGTCATCACAACTATATAAAAATAATAGATCAAATAAACATAGACACTGTTGTACACAGAGCATAAAACCTTAAAAAACACTGAATTATTCAAGGAACTCCAGCAACACTTGTAATTTACAACACTTGCGATTTTTCATAAAGCAATACTTTTCTTAATTCTCATCTCTTTTCTCTAAGGTGCCTCAGGAAAGGGAAAGGCAAAAATGGAAACCATAACTACAAATATTAAAGTGTTTGCTTTTAGTATCAGTGTAGTAAATATGCCATTACTCTTAGATGGTAATGCAATATGCAAACACTATTTGTCCCAGATCGCTACAGTAAACAAAATTTTCCGAGACTGTAATATTTTTCTCTCCTGCTATTTGCAAGATTACACTGCCAAAAAAGAATGGTAATTTTTGAATACCTTCCCAATACAAGGTACTTCTCCTTTCTGGAACAACACACAGATTATTTTTTTTCTGTTCTTGGGAAAGTAGTCAGATTTGCAGCAAAGTCTTTTGGTGAAGCTGGCTTTGTTAATTCTGCTTTCTGCACTAACTTGATTATCTCCTCGTTGCACTGCATGACATTTATCACAGGAAAACCAAAGAACCAGCCCCAGTTTTACCTGCTCCTTGCCTCTGCTGTGCCACAATAAAATACAAAAAAATATTTTCTCTTTCTTGCCCTCTAATTAATATTCCTGTGCCTGGGAGTTTGTGCACAAAGAACAGCTCACCAGGAAAATCACAGACACTCTAACAGTGGCTAAATTGGGAGTTATAACATACAATTTGATTTAGAGAAATAGACACCACATCTCCATTTCACTTTTATTTCCTCTGTGTATGTTTTGTGTAATAATACTTACACTTCTCTTTGTTAGTTCTTAAGATTTTTTTTTCCAAATTTCTTAATTTGAGTAATAGCATCCAAAAATGTTTTCCTGCAACCTAACCTTGAAAAGAATTTCCTTCTCTCTACCCCTTCTAGACATGCTGCCACCATTACTAGACTGTCCCAACTAATCAAAGTGAATTTTCTTGGGCTTACATATTTCCAGTAGAGCTTTCGAGTTTGATACTCTGATACTCAACGCTTTAAAGTATTGACACTCAATAGGAATTGAGTGGGTACACTCAATTTCCTATGATTATATTGTTATTTTCTGACCTGAGAGTACTGACACAATTTAAAGCACTTATTAGCCGCAGTGGTTTTGTCAGCTCATACTTAAAATATAATTAATTCCTTTAGTAACTGAACTCTCAGCAAACTGAAAAGAGTGAATTAGATAGATAGATACATAGATAGATAGATAGTTAGATAATGCATTATGGTATATGAGTCCCCTTGATCTCCTTTGGGGTGGAACTCTAATTAACATTGGAACATATTTTGTCTATAAAAACTCCTATAGGTTGCCCAAGAGGTGACAGGAGCTCATTTTGCCAGATGATGTTAACTTTTTTGAGTAAGGTGATGAGTTACCAGGAGCTGCAGCTTTGTGGTTTATGCTCAGGGAACTTTTTAAGACACTCAGTATTTTAGGAATCATGACATTCACATCTAATGTAAGAGGAATTAACAAAAGGAAGAAAAATTATAAATCATTATGTATTAAAATATTAGAACTGAGAAAGGAACCAATAATACTCTGACATATCACTTATGCATGCCTTATATATAATAAGTTCAGATAATTAGAATTACTACAAAGAAATTAAGTTATTGACATGGGTTAAGTATTAGTGATGCCATGGCCTCTGCAATTGAGATTTTCTAACATTTTTTTTAACATTTTTCAACGTGTTAGAAGTATGCCATGACTTAACAGAGCGATTATACCATTCTACACCAGCTTAGCTACTCAACCTGAAGTACAGAATACACAGAATAGTCATAATTTTTGGTTGGTAACAGTTGGTGAACTACCAAAACACAAGACAAACAGTAGAACTGCAGATCTACAAAACAAACCACACTGTTAGGTCAAAAAACTCAAATACATCCCATAAGTGAAAGACTCAACTGAAGCAGCTCTTTCTTTCCCATTTACCCCTTTTGTCAAAGGAAATACCAAATTCTTTGACAGAATTTTAAGACTTTTGAAACATTTCCAGCCATTTTCACACTACTATTTGTGTGGACAGTATTAAATGTCAAGAAAATAAAAGGCAGGTTAATCTTTGCATGTTCAGTAAATAATTTCTCTCAATAAAGGTGCAATTAATGACACCAGTTTCTCCAGTGTGCACGTAGTTTTTCTGGAAGGGCTGTCTTCCATGTAACATACAACCTTAATTCTTATGAGAAATTCCTTAGAGAAATTAAAGTTGGGGGAATCTTTCAATAGCTGTTGGCACTTCTGTTTGAATTGTGCCTGTTCCTAGAACTGAGATGTACAGTTCAGTAAAGCCTCTTCCCATTTCCTACATGTCACACTTGTGTTGCTTTCTTCTTATTAACTACTTCCCACGGAACGATGAATTTTTGTATCAGTTGATATACATTGAGCTACTCAAGGTCTGCAGAACAAAGACAGATACTGAAGAGCTCTGAGCTACATATTAAAAAACCTGATAAAAAACGCTCTCTGTCCTCTCAGAGAAACCAGCTTTCACATTAATAACCCATTTTACACATTCATTTCCCTGCAATCAGCCTGGAACATCCCTCTCAGCACGCAATTATCGTGTTTGTTGCATTTGCAGTGATTTTTCAGGAGTCTGCCAGAGGACTATTAGTGTTTCACATGTCCGTGACACCTGGCACCCACTGTGACTCTGCAAAATTTAATGGCAGCAAGGGAATTGTTATTGTCTGTTGCTTCACTGGTCCATGAACCGAGGATTCCTGAGCAAGGCTTGGCACAGAGCAGCAAAGCAGCTGTTGGGCCCCATTGTTGTCGAGAATCCTCATTTTGACAACTACTAATCATGTATTTACTCTGAACAGTGAATAATCTCATACGTTTATTATTCTCAGAATATATTTACCCAACAAGTAATGGCAACTCTAAATGAGTTTCTTATGTCCTAGCAAGAGAACACAAACAGTAATTAATTGGTTTATTGTTATTTAGCTACAATTTATTTATTTATTTCCCCGAACCATTCATTGGATACACCAAATGAATAATGGCAGGTAGCTTTCTGTGGCATTTATGGTCAGCAAGTTTCTGGCAAATTTCCTTATGAACTATTCTAGGGAACCTCAATTGTGTTTAAGATGAGATATCTAATTCTGTCCTGAATTGGGAACAATTAAAAGGCAAGAAAACGCTTCACATGTTGAACAGGTTCAAGTTGGTCGTTGTCTATTCTGTGTTAAAAAACAAAGCAAAACAGAACAAAAAGGAAAGAAAACCAAACCAAACAAAACAAAAAGGCCCAAACCCTGAGACAGAATTCCTAAGCTGTTTAAATTGCACAACATTATTTAGGTTTGTGAGACAGGCAATAAATGTAATCCATTCCCCAGGAAGCTAAAAACCAAAATCCTTAGTGATGGTGTGAAGGTAAATGAAACTGAGCTCTGATCTCTACATGCAAAGACAGAAAGAAAGGAGTCATCTACCTTTTTCAGATTCTTAGGACAATGATTCAGGAAAATGGCAATGGATGTCATATAATTTCAGAAAGTTTAGGATCAAGTGCACAAAAACTGACACAGGTTATAGGGAAGGTTATGCATGGGGAGTGCATGGCAATGATAACAACATGTTACTCAAACTCCTGATACTTGCATCACATTTTAGAATAATGCAGTTCTTTGTCCTTAACTCAAATTGTCAACCAGCTGATCTGGCCAAGGATTTGTAAGCTCTCATTTCTAAAGTTGCAAACCACATAATTATTCCTATTAATTTTCTAGAAGAGATACTCAGCATAGAAACTGGTAGTGGGTCAAAACCCAAGGTAGGTTTAATCTACAACAGAAAGTATTACCAATTTTATACTTGAGAACTCTTATCTAGGAAAAGCATCTGACTAATAAGTTGGACCTATGTGGTTATATCAGTTTATACTCACAAATTACTCAATTCTCAGAAATATCTTTCCTATATGAACTGGGCAATGGGCAGACAAATGGTGATCAGTTTACTAAAAATATCACTTCTAGAGATGGCTAAATATTACACATTCAAAATGCACAAAAATATTACAAAGAATATCAGGATTGAATAAGTCATCTGTGTGTGTTTTTTGTTGCACTATGAAAATACTGCCATAATGCCTTAGTATGAGATTGCTGAATGCATGGCACCATTTTCTTCTGTTTGCTTCTCCCTGAAGTAAAATAAATCATAATTAATGATAAACACTTGAGAAAGGAGTGCTACAATTGCAGTTATTTGGAAGAGATGATAATTAAAAACTGGATTCACCTGCGCCACATTAACTGTCTTGAAGCAAGTCCAGCAGCAAACAGAAGTACAACACATCACACAGTTTGGAGATCATGGCCACTGTCCTTCTGTCCTCAGAGCCCAGGTTTAGCAATTTTGAAATATTTTATAGCAATTAATTTGACTTAAAAATGAAAAACTACGAGAATGCCTTTAGATGGCAAGAAGAACAGGCTGTGTGGCTGCAGGGCTGCCTCCTTCCCCTGGGGAGAGGAGCTCCCAGGGAGTACTGCAGGATCCAGGACTGAGTCCCTGCCCCTGGGAAGTGCTCTCAGATCAGGTTCTTGCCCTTAGCACAGCCATGGACCCCATTAATCCATATCCCAACCAACGGGCTGGTGTCCCAGCCTGATCCCAGCCCTGTCTCACCCCTATGGATTTGGCTGGCAGGGATGGAGCTGTTTAACTCTGGTCATGCTCACCATGCTCCTGATCCTCTTTCCAGCCCTGTCCCTGCCTCACAGGTCTGATGACTGGGAGTGTCCGATAGCTGGGGGGTGCCCTGAAGTGGAAAATCCATTAAAGTGGAAAATTTTTGTCCTACAGTGAGAAGATTCTTCCCTGGCTTGTGACTGGATCATTCCCAAACAGCACTAGTGCAGGTGAGTCAGGATATATCATCAGACAGACATTCATCTTAAACCTATTGCCTGAAAACCAATCATTCTTTTTGCTACAGAAATCTACTTTTGTAGAAACTACAAGGTTCAAGGATGGTTTCTATGAGAAGCACAAAAAACTGCAACTGCACTGATGATGGTAATACAGCATGGATGATCATTAATTATGAAATTAATTCATTAGAAGCACATGGGGTGCAGTCCTGGTGTTCCTTTAAACCCTGAATACAGCATAAGGACATGCAGGCCATATTATCACCCCCGCAGAGAACCACTGGTAAGTTCTTGGAGGGAAAGTGTGTAAGTATTTAGTTGTGGCTACTGGTCTGACAGCAGGGCTGCTGACAGTGACAGTGGGAAGTGATTTTAACAAGCTCTTAGTATGAATCATTCCATAGTTAAATGAGAGAAGCAGTGACATACAGCACCTACCTGCCTTAGGATAAGCCTGGGGAGAAAGGAGTTAAAGGCAAGAGGGAGAGAATCTTTGAGCAGATAAACACAGTTAAAATCAAAAGGTACACACAAAATACTTGCAGTCCCAGACTGGCACTGGAACACAAGAAAATGTTACATTAAAACATAGAATACAAGAACACTAATGTTTATGAACTATTTCAAAATCTACTCTTTTAAAATGTTGTAAAGTAGTATCAAAATAATTCATTTTGTTTGTTTATTTTTTGCCCCAAATCCTTTCTGTTTTCAGTCACTGATCTCACCTTCTGTCTTTAGCTGGAATGCTGCCCTCCCCCGTAATCTAAACACTTAATCTTCTTTTGGAAATAAAAACATTCAAGGTCTGGTTTTCTTGAAAAGACTATAATGATTTGTGTTGAAATATGGGATTTAACTCATCATCAAAACACTTGGATTTGTGACTCCTACTGAATTTCATGTTCCCTTTTAATGCCCATCTCTCGGGAGCACCCTAATATTGTGAGGGCAAGCTGTGTGAATTCAGAATACTTCTTATTTCTCTTAAAACTTTCTGTGATGTTTACTGTTATTTTTCCTCCTTCTCCTGCTTCTCCAGCCTCCAATTAAAGACTGGAACAATTTATTGAATTGTAAGTTCACTAAATGAATAGATATATATAGACAGTTGAAAGCACCAGGATTCTCTACAGGGTTTGTTTATCATTGTCTAAATCTTGGTTAACAGCTTATTACCCTTCTAAATATACAACTATTTATTTCAGTATTTATGTACAATGTTTGTTTTCCATGGTAACTGCTAGATCAACTTGACATACACAGAAGTAATTCTATTCAGATGCATTTACCTCTTTGTTAGAATTCATCCATATTTTATGGTACTTAAAGAGAAATAACAACAAATTCTCAATATATGTTCCAACTTATTTCGTGTATAAAAGGTACTTGACTGTTTTCTAGCATAATGCATATGACTAAAGGTGTCAAACAGCCAATTAAATCAGCTGGGGGGGAATCATGGTAACCTTTGAATATTACTTGACCTGTGGGTATTCCATCAACAGCTACTTTTTGAATTTATACCCTGATGTAGTTTTAAAAAAGGAGAACATATATATCTCAGCAAAAATACAATTTCTCTAATTATCTTTTTCTACCATCTTTTTTTACACTTCAGACTCCATAATCAGTTGATTAGAGGGATGGAGCACCTCTCCTGTGAGGAAAGGCTGAGAAAATTGGGATTGTTAGCCCTGGACAAGAGAAGGCTTTGGGGTGACCTAATTGCAGCCTTCCAGTACCTGAAGGGAGCCCACAGGAAAGATGGAGAGAAACTATTTACAAGGTCTTGGAGTGACAGGACAAGGAGGAATAGGCTCTCACTGACAGACAGTAGGTTTAGATTAGATATTAGGAAAAAATTCTTCCCTGTAAGGGTGGTGAGGCACAGGTTGCCCAGAGAAGCTGTGGCTGCCCCATCCCTGGAAGTGTCCAAGCCCAGGTTGGATGGGGCTTGGAGCAACCTGGGATAGTGGCAGGTGTCCCTGCCCATGGCAGGGGGTGGGACTGGATGATCTTCGAGGTCCCTTCCAACCCAAACTGTTCTGTGATTCTGTGATTCTATATTCTAACATCCCTCAAAAAAGAATCCTGCTCAGTTCCAAACCTCTGGAAAACCCCAGTCCACATGTGAACACAACTTGACAAGAGCAATATACTGCTAACAGCAGAGTTGCAGGGAACTGAATACACAAAATACCTCCTGATCTTTGTCTTAGGATCCATGGAACAAAAGAGGTCAAACAACTGATTGGTTAAACTGTTGTACATTCAGAGGATGGTACCAGACTGAACCACATCCGTGGTTCACTGACCAGACCCACATTCTTCCTCATCTGCATCCATGGAATAGCCTGACTTGTTAATTCACATGCTATGTTTGGATTTATAGATCATGGGCAAAGCAAAGAGCAGAACTACGCATGAATAGTTCACAGAAATATAAACCCACTGCTCAAAAACACCAAGGGCAACTGGTGAGCTACCTCAGCTCGACCTGTTCCACTGAATGTCATTGACAGCTGATTTACCAATGAAATCAGAATACACAGCTCTAGAACTACCAAAATTAAGGCAGACCCCAAAGGGAGTGTAGAGGGTTAAAGAGAATAATAACTACAGCACAACTGGAAAGGAAACTGGATATAATAGGATCTGTAATTACACAAGGCAAGAAATAATTCAAGACTGCAACATAGGAGAGTACAGTACCAGGAGAGATTAGAGGGAGAAAGAAATCAGACTGGTCATGAAGTATCATATACACTGTCGAGTTTCCAACAGGGAATAATTCACTTATGTGATTCAACTCTTTCTCCCTCTTCACAGCCAGAAACCGCCCTGAAGTTAAACAGAGGACACAATTAAGAGATTCTGTGAATTCTTCAATATCTTCTGTACCAGCAGCCATACTCCAGCCCCTCCTGCAGTAAATGAGTAATAATAATGATAATAGTCATAATTAATATTAAACTCTTAGTGAAGGTTTATTATCTTCAAGTTCCATTAAGTAATTAGCTCATTCATTAAGATTGCTTGTGTAAAAGCAAGCAAGTTACACAGAGACACACCCTGCAGGTCCAACATTTAATAATCTTTTTTAATATTAAAAAATATTAACATTTATTTCTTACTATAGTAATGATCTGGTCCTAGAGTAATGCAAAACAAAACTGAAGAACACTTTTTTTTTGAGTTCTTATCTTTTCAGAACTTTCTGCTAGTTGTACAATATCAGCTGGGAAAGACTGCACAGGAATATGTATGTGCTTGTTTGAGATAAAAGTCTACCCTGCAAAGCCTAAGAAAAAGTGCTAAACCCACAAATTTCATAAGACAAAGCAGAGATGAACACAGTTCCAGAAATCCCAAGCAACATTTTGAACTCAGTAGACCTAATCCTGCAACTACACAGATATAAATCCAGAGCAATTACATGGTTATTGAGAGATGTTGAGTAAGAAGGAAAGTCAGAAAATGAGTAGCAGAGTATCCACACGTCCCAGCTGGAACTGAAACTGGTCTTCAGTGCTTAACATTTCATGTCAATATTCTCCTGTGTTCTTAAATTCACTTTCCTGTTGAAAGGGGACCCAGATGGGTCACCTTTACCCAGTAAAATAGCTGCATATGTTATTGATTTTATTTTCATTTAGGCAGTTGGCCAGTGGAAAATAAAATCAAGTAGAACTTTTATCTTTCTGGGAAAACTGAAATGTATCTGAAGTTCAGAGTTCATGGAGATTTTTTTCCATAACACTAAACTGTGATTATTCTAATGAACCAGAGTATAGTCTGCCTGAAAACACTGTTCATCTTTTGATTGGCAAGAACAAATGCTTCAGATCAGATCTGAGAACTTTCACTTGCATTTTGTTGCGTTCTGGTTTCAAATACGACTGTTTCTTTCATTTTATACCTTGATTTCTGATGACAGTAAAAAACTAGGAGCTGTGCTTGCTCTTATTTTGCCTTTAATGTTGTTTGCAAGGTCACAGGTTTCTCTTCTTCACGCAAGTGAAATGCAAAACTATCTTAACTTACTTCAGTAGGGCTGAATAAAACAAGTACTGAAAAAGAGGGAGAAGTAAAGGCGTCTTCTTCTACAGCAAAACAAAATTTGGTACAGTATTTTCTGAAAGTTACCTCTTTTCATTTATTCAGTTTCCAAAACAAGATATAAAGAAAGTTTTGCCTTACTCATGTCTTGTTTCTTTGCCTGAGAACCCCATCTCTGGAGAGACACAGAGCTTGGAGCAGGCCGTGCTTTAAGAACGTGTTTCTAATTAAGTGAACAGGTGGCTCCAGCCAGCAGGAACTACTGAGCAAACAAACCCAGGGAGAGCTGGGACTGCTTGTAGCAGATGGTGTGGTCTTTGTACCACTTTAATGAAGACTGTGCCTGAGCTCTCTGTTGGGTTTAATAGAACACTTTCCTTATCATTTGTGCAACTACATTTGCACCAAAATAAAAAGAAATGATTTCTAGATTAGAAAAGCAATACATTCTCTGCACCCTTCAAACATGTTCAAGCACAGCCTTATCTGCTAAGTATATATTATACATAACAAAATTCAGATAGAAAGTCAATTCACACCTAACACTGTTATCTATACCCATCCACCACAATATATACTGTTGTAATATTTGTATCATGCCAGAAATCCTCCTGTGAACCTTTGCACAGGCATTAAGTCTTTAAAGAGCAGGTAGACATTTACAGATTTTTGACATTCTCTTGCTAACCCTGTTTCAAAATTAATCTAATAATTATTAAGAATAGATTTATTAAATTATAAGCTTCCCTTTATAGATTTATGTGACCATACTCCAAATCAGAGTTCATATTAGGAATGGAAAAATATGTTCAAATGTTCTTAATGAGCATCATGGTTCTATTTTGCATCCTTACACTTACTTAGGAGAGGGTGATCTAAAAGAAGAACAGTTTTACAAAGGGAATTCCTATAGAAAAATGACCATTCCAAGATGAGTAAGGATTAAAAAGCAAAATAGGGAACAGAACAGGAGAAATTCCCCATAGAAATTCAGTAATTAAATCCAGAAACTCCAATAAATTACCCTGTTGTACAGTCCAGTATTATCACAGAGGGCTCATGAACTTATATTCACACATACAGTCTTCCATTCAAACATTTCCTAAAATGCATCCATCTGTAAGACAGCTCAAATACCTTCCAAGAGAGTCCTGCAAACTGGTTGTCCCAAATCAGGAACAACTTGCTCATCCCTGAGTTCACTGGAGGGGGTAAACCTCCCTTTTGCCACACGGCTGTTTCAGGGAAGCACTGTCAGGCATCCAGAGGAAATTTCTGGGGAATTGCTGGGAAGTTACACAACAGGGATGCAGGAAAAGTAACTCAGTGAGTGGGGAGGGAAAGAGATGCACAGAAATGTTAAGAGAACTCATTTGAATCTGATCTATAAACCTTCACACTGTCAGAAAAGAGATGCTGCAGTGATTTCAAAGTAATGTTGCTGCCTGGTCATTTTTTATTGTCAGATTTCATTCTATCATTAGGGCAATTAATATCCATAGTGGCCAGCATATATGGCAACTGAAGGCCAGGACAGTTGTCATTTATCTCTAAATGAACAGAAAAAAGATTTTGGCTTTATCAAATAGAAAAGGTACTTAGAAGGATGAGAGATTAATGTATAACAGCTAAGGGTGTAATATATTTTACTGAAATCTTTGTTCCTATTATTGTTATTGTTATATTTCCTAACACGCTACAGTGTAGCCTGACTATATGTCTTAGCTTTAAATTCACATGTTCAAAATGCATTTTAAAAATTAAGGAAAACATTTACTATAATTAAAGCATTCACAAAATTAAGCAAAACATTTACTATAATTAAAGCATTCACAAAAAAGAATATATCTACTTCAAATTGCCACACAATATATAATTTTTTTTTAGAAGAGAAGGGTTAGAAATGTTACTGATGTGGAAAAGATGGAAACTCACAGAAGTAGATCAGATGGATGGATCAGAAAATGAAAGCGGGAAAAGCATCCTTTTAACTCTAGCACTTTTATCAAGGCTGCTGCACAATTGTTATAATATCACTTGTTAATTCGTTGAAAACCATATTCTACCCTATCTTTGTGCACAAATTCAACTGTTAAGGAAAAATAAAGATACAACATGACCCCTTCTGAAGAGAAACATTCCAATATGTAATAATTTGGCTGGAATACTGCGAGAATCACAGCATACACAACTCACTATTCTTACTACTCATATCACTGAACTTGTCTTCCCAGTTCTATTTATTTTTCACTGGAGTAATTCTATGGAGAACTTCAAAGCAATTAGTTCAGGAGCACATGTTAAAGGGTGAAGGGTTTCAATGTTGCAGCAATGTAAGATAACTATAGATCACAAAATCTGTCATGGAATAATGCAAGAAAGAACAAAGCAAATTGAAGCTTTGTTTTCAAAAGATAAGAATGCAATGGAATGCATCACCAGCTCCCCTCACTTCTTGTGCTGTCTCCCTAAATGAGACTCCCTGCCTGCATAATTCAAAGTCATTGGTTAATTATCCTGTAGCAAAACCGCATTTTGGGTGCTGTGATTTGAACATAATGATGTGACTATAATTTGAACAAATTAGAAATATGCAAAGTTGAATACTTGATTTCAGATATAATCCAGTAATTAAAGACATAACAAATCATTTAGCAGGAATGTTGCCATTGTTGCTGAGAGAAGCTGCTAATTGCAGTGCCCATATCTCCCCCTATATCTGCAGTGTTTAACTTCCACCACAAATCAAGACCCAATGGTAAAAATAATGAATTATAATGTATATTTCCCAGGTTTTTATACCATGCAGACAATACTGAATAAGAAAGGAACAAGGTGGACTAAACAGACATAATTTGAAGTGTCAATTCAATGTTTACTATACACTCCCTGTACAATAGAAAATATTAATGTGCCTGCGTGTGAAGTTACAGAGATAATATGCAAGTATAGTAAATATAAGGAGATAACCAAACACAAAATGAATGCTAAGGAATATTTCTTTTAAAAATATGCCGGTGGTGTCATCCTGATAATTTTATATATTTTTTTTGCTATCCATTCACCCAATTCAGGCATATTTCTGATACTGCTTATGAATGATATTTTTCCTTAATAGAGTACCACGATTCTGGATGCATTTGAGGTATCAGCATTTACAAACGTTTCTAGGAGCTCTCCCTGTGGCAGCTGCTCTCAGGTACTCAAGGTTAATGTCACTGAGTGGTCTTTCACTGGGAGACCTGTGAAAAAGGCCTGCTCCGAACTCAGCAATACAAAGGGAAATAGCAAGAGCTGTTCCACAGCCACCTGAATTTACAGGCAGACTTTTATTCCCTGGCATCAGTGTGATTTCAAATCCTACAGAGACATTGGTTCTGCCATCCTGATGAAAAAATATAAGCATGTTTCAAGTGGATTGAAAATGCATGTTCAGCAGTCCTGCTCAGCCAAGAATATTGTTCAACAGTGACCAAAAAGAGAGGATGAATGATACGAATGTTTTACAGGTCAAACCCGCGATGTGAGAACTCAAATGAAAACCTCCTTTCCTCATTCCTTGTTCCCTTAGCAGTCTGTTTGATCACAGAGGTAAACCCCTGCTTTCACACATGTCAATTTGCCTCCAGGAATTGTTCCAGTGTTGTCTATTTTTTCACCTCTCCTGCTATAGGGAAAGGATAAAATCCTTTGAAATGCAATCTTGTGCTTCTATAGGAAAAATATTTTTTTTTGTATTGACAGTGATCACCACATCTGTGAGTGTTTTTGTGTCTCAGCAGTCAGCTCAAAATCTGCTCTGGTGAGATGAGACTTAACATTCAAATAACAAACACGGGCATCTGCTCAGGTTTTAAGCACAGACTTGAAGTTACTTTAGAGGGATGAGTTGTTTTTACGGATAATGATTCACAGACTTTGAGTGAATCTACTAATGGTGACTGACCTATGTCCATTTTCCTTCTTAAAAATCTCAGTTTTTATTCCCTCAATGTACAGACCAAACATCTCCTTAAAGTCCCCAGGAATTCTGTTTAATTGACGAGTGACATAAAAGCACTAAATAATATTATATTCTGCTTGTCATATTTGATGAGATAAATTCATCAGCCTCTGTCTTACTTTGTTTCTGTCACTGTGACACAATTTTGCAAATCAGTGAAATGCCCATGATAATACCTTTTCTCAGGATAGTTAAACATGCCAATTGGTAATTAGCTATTAACATCTGTATTTTGTTCAAACAATTGTCTCCTGTAAATACTCCTTGAAAACTGAACCTTTGGCTCTGTTAGAGAAGAGAGTAGGAGAAGGGATTATGAACCAGAGAATCTTATATTTGGCTGGGAATTGAATCCTGTATTGCCCATCAGTTCTCTTTTCTTTTCCTCAAACAAAAAAGGCAATGTTGTAACACAATAGTTCAGGGCTAAAGCATTTCTGAAAAGGCAGCACTTGAAAATGGCATAAATAATGCAAACAATATCAGTGCTAGGAAAGCAAAAGTCAGAAGAAACCCAGATATATTATCAAGAGAAGAAATATTCTCAGTGACTTCATACACTGTCAGTAAGTGCAGTAGTAAGTAATACCCATAACCTGGATGCCAGGATAATAACCAGGAAATTCAGAAGCCATGTTCCACAGTCATCCACTCTGAAGTGATCTAAATCTGCTAATCTTCAGGGACATGGAAGAACTCAGCTCAGGGCCCAGGCTTGGAGAAGGAAGTATAAATGGGGGGCTGACACAGCTGATTGCAAAGACAGCACTGGATTTACCTCTGTTATTCTACTTAGTTCACATTATTTGGATCATCAGAATGATAGACTGAAGTGCTTGGAGAAAGTCTACATGCATCAGGAACTGAAGAAAATAATAGTTCTAACACACGAATCTCTCAATTATTTAGTACCCTCAGGCATTAGTCATTTCATTTATTCCAGATTAAATACTGCTCATTTGACTTTACTACTGTTCATATAAAAAAATGAATTTCCATAGAGTGGTGAATAATTTTTAAAAGGTCAATATCATGGTAAGATAAGCTAGAATAAGTACTGGACACAAAGAAATGGAAAACCCACCCAAGCAAGATATCTGAAAAGAATTATATCAATACGAATCAGTCACAAGAACACCAATGAAAAAGGAAACCTGACATTAAATTATGGAATACATTTCATATAAAAAAAAGGTATTTGTGGCCAGGAACTGGCTCAAAAATAAGAATGCTGACTGTTCAAAAGAATTTTTTGATTTCCAGACTCTCTTATTTGTTTGAGAGAGGGAAAAAAAATGAAAGCATCTCGGCCTAAGGATTTATGATATTTTATTTGAGAGGATTCAGGATAAATCTTTCTCAAATCTGTAGTAAGATTTTTGTCCTAATATATCACTTCAACTACAGGAGCACACAGAAGTTTGACAAGGATTGGTATGGAAGAGAACTTTCTTTGTGCAACAGCTATCTGGAACTTCTGGAAGCAAGACAGACTAAAGCAAGGACCAGCTTTCAGTGTCACTTCCAAGGGCTTTAACACATCTGTGTAGAAAAAATGACCTGTAGTGCAGTTTAATTGGATTAACATGGAATTCAGTGCAAACACTGGCAACATTGCTAAGATGTAGCTGCTCTTACCACTGTCCTTTTACCTCACTTTAGTGTTTCTTTTCACCTGAGCTGACTCAGAAGCTAAAATTGAAAGATGTTTACCCAGGGGATTTTAGTAGCCTGTGAAGGCAGAGGTGACAATGTCCAAGCACTGACAGCCCTCAAGTGCTGTCCTACACTACTTTCTTGTATTTGGAGTGGACACAAAAATTCTCCCTCAGTTGCCTGGAAAGCACCAGTGGCACAACCCACTGAGGAACAAATAACCTTGGGGCACACCCACTGAAACTCCTACATCTTATGTACATCAGTGCCAGCCAAACCTGGCTTCAGTAACTCAACTGGCTTTTCATGCAGCTGCAAACACACATCAGAGATGGAGTAATCAACAGTCAGATTTAAGCCACTCACTCAAATTCTTCTTATTTTTTGGTTTTCTTGTTAAGGCAGTTGTACTGAACTGCTAAACTCATATCCACTCTACTAAAAGGTCAGAATCCTGCTATTCTTAACACATCATGCAACCTAGTAGTTCATTTTCTTTCCCTTTCTTCGAGCTGCACTTCAGCATGATGCCACTCTGGAGGTTATTGAAATTATTGTTCATGTCCTGAATATCTGGTTAAACAGAAATGTGTGAATCAAATTATTAACTAAAATGAAAGGAGAAAAGATGACAACATAAAGGGTCTTATTTTTAATTCTCTTTGCAAATCTCAGCAGTTAACAGCCACATGAATAGAAATCAGTTAAGGTTCATTACTGTCACAATTCATCCAGAGAAAGAGAAAGATAGAAGTTCTGGTAAATTAATTTTTATGCTTGTGACCCAGTAAATAATTTTCTAGTTAGAGCTATGACTTCTTGCAACCCAAAGCTCATATAATTTCTATAATAATATATTAATTTTTTGCATTGCTAAGTGCTGTTAAATGGAGATCTGAAGGCTATAAAATTGAGAACAAAAATGAGAGCATTTCTTTAAAAATCACAGATGTATATTCAAAATTTTTAGCCACAATGAGACTATTTAAATAAATGAGAAAACAAGACCGTCTGTCAAACCTACAGCAATCCAAACGAAAAATCAAATTTATAATGAGCCTACCACAGATGACATGCTTCCATTTTCTCTTCACACATGGGAGAGGGTAGATTTTCAGTTAGCTTGGATCATTTAACCAATGCCCCTGTAATTCAGATGCGAGTGATGAGTGTGTTACCTGAACAGACAGCAGAGGCAGGTGGAGGGGGGGAATATGACATTGGATTTGTCCCCACAAAAGGACTTTTATCATATCATAATTCTGTTTCACTTGCAAAAAGGAATGAAGAAATTAATTCAAATATATCTAGATTACATCTAGAAAATGGGGCCACATTTTATTATTATATTTATTGAATAATATTCTAATGATTAAAAATTCATTCACTGTGGAAGTCGCATTAGGAGGATTCTCCTTTGACGAATGTGCAGGTTGGTTTAGGAGAGGTTTAAACTGGTGAAACAAGGCAACTTGTTAAAAACATAGGGGCCTTTTAATCTTGTTTAACCAGTAGCATCTAAGTTGCACAGTGGGCAAGCCAGTAACTGTGATCCTGAATTAAAAAGGTGATTAATGAATTACAGATTAGCATTGTAACGTTGGATTCGGATGTTAAAAAAACACTGTATATCTTCTCACTGCTAAATGTAGGTCTCTGATGTGGACAAAAATTAATTTCCATTGATATCAATATCTGACAAACTTCTCAGTTGCAGGACTTTAGATATTTTCAGTACATACAATGAAGAACAGAATGATGGGGTTTTGCCTCCAACATACACTTCTTCAAGTTCTGCAATGCTCTGTGATAAATTCAGGTTATAATTTATGCTCACTTTTTCACTACTCTACAGGTAGTTTCTAAAGAAATCTTTCAGCAATGGTTAACATCTGTAGGAATTAATTTTTCAACTAATAATAGAGAATGAAAATTCATAATAAGCAGTACCTTCTTCAAATTTATAGTAACACCATACGACATTCTGTACAAACAAAGAAATTACAACGTACATAACTTAGGAAATATCTTACCACGTTCTTTTAACATCCAAGATGAAAACAGAGATGAGAATGGAAGGAAGGAAGTAAACCTAGACACATGGTATCATTCCATTTGTAACATTTTTACTTTCTGATTTTTTCTGTCTTACACCACCGCTAAGAGGAGTCTTTGTCTACCACAACTTCTCTTGTGTAAAAATTAAACAATCGAGATAATGTAATGAATATTAATAATGTGTTCTAGCTTTATCTTTTTCCTCTCATTTTTGAATTTTAATGATATGAGTTATAATTATGGAATTGTAGAAACACTGGTTGGAAGGAACCTCCAGGTGAAGCAGTACTAAACCAGATCAGCCTTGTAAGGCTCAGCTTTTAAAACCTCTGAACTCTCCAAGTGACCCACTACGATGCTCTGCTTCTCTCCTACTCAGGGAGGTGTTTTCAACGTGCACTGTGAATCTCTGATCCTGTAGCTCCTGGTCCTTGTTTTACTCTCTGCCCCATCCCCTGTAGGTCTCATCTTTGCCAGACCAAACAAGCCCCAGATCCTCAGCCTCCCCTCACAGGCCCCGTGCTCTGGGCTCCATATTTGTGGCCTCTTCAGTTTTTAATATCTTCACGATCTAAGGGACCCAAATTTGAATGTAATATTCCAACAGCAAGATATTGCCCAGTTGGGAATGATTATCAGGCCCAGCTGGTTTATTGCAGGGTCTCAGATGACTCGATGATCATTGTGGGTCCCTTCCAACTCGACACATTCAGTGATTCTGTGATAACTGTCCTTTACTGGAGTGTAAAGTCCTTGCTTACATACTTTATTCAGACCCAAAGTGCAACCCAGGTAAGCAATCTGCTCATGGATTATGTGTTTTCATAGGAAAAACATGAGCCTTTCTGAGTTCCTGAGGTGCTTTCTGTGCCTCCCTCTGAATCATTGAGACCAAAGCCTGAGAAACTTCTTTCCCGTTACAAATGTCCAAAAGAGAAACATGTCAGAACAAAGACAGACTGCACCTAATCCTATTAATGCTGTGCAAAATCAATCTCCTAGAGCTTTCTAGTGCTTGCAAACATGCAGTCAAGATGCCTCTGGTGATGGACAGAAATTGCAGGTTTTCCTCCCCATTTTGTTGTTATTTCTTATTTTCATTCTCTTTGCTGTTGCTGCAAACTGATTGACTGTAAAAGATCTACTTCAATGTCAGTCTCCTGTTAACAGCTGGGAGGTCACTTTGTCTTACTTGCAGCCACAAAAAACCCAAGATAATCACACTGTGACAGCCATACCCAGCAAGACAGCAAGGGAAGCAAATCTCTTTGCCTTATTCTGCTCTGCCCATTTCAGCCCTTACTGAATTTCCAGTGAAAGGAGAACATTCCTTTTCAATTCCATTAATGGTGGATAGCCAGTAGGAAAGCTTATTTTCAGCTCATAAAGCATGTTTTCAGGACAAAGGTAGAGTTTTTCCCTTCTCTGCTACTAAAAGTATAATCTACAGTTTTCATTAATCTATCCCATTTTAGGGAAAATAGTCTCTTAATTTTCTTAACTGTGTTTCTCAAAGTCCTGTTGAGCTAGACAAGAATATTCCAGACAGAGGAATTCAATGGGAAAAACTATAGAAAGAGACAATCCTGTGACATAAAAACCTGGAGCTGAACAGCATTAATGTCATGTAATTTAGTTGCTAGTTTCTATAAGCACTTGAATATAAATCACAATTTCTACTGAAAATGAATTTAGTAATTAGAAACACAGGGAAGGAAGCATAAAGAAGACCATCTCTTTCTCTTCATTGCCTCTGAACTGTTCCTTGTTTCCATAGGTGCTGGTGCTGCTTCTCATTTAACAGAGACATTAGCATAGAAATAATCTGCATCAAGTCTGCTTCAAAGCTTGGCTCAGTCCCAGGAGTTTTGTCTGCCTAACTATATTAGGATCAAAAATAATTTGAGTTGTTATATTTTACATCCAGATTAGCTATAGAAAAGATAACTTTATTTCCATTAACAGATAAACATTACAAAACTATTATTCCCCTTATATTCACATAACATTAGAGAGATTGTCACAGCAGTTCATTCAAAGAGCTAGAAAAAAAATAAAAAAAAAATCACTAACACCAGCAGTTTTCTAATAAAACCATCATGTCCAAGTCAGATCAACTACCTACAGTTTCACATTCTACATGGCATGTTACCTGTAAAGAAAGAGCTAAATATTTTTTTTTATCATGTATGCCAATAAATCACAGGTAATTACTCCAAACTCTATTTACAAAACAAAAGAAAACAAAAGGTTCAGCACTAGAAGCACTGTGCTGCACCAGCCAGCTCCCAGGGTCTCAGAATCTATCATTAGGTCATAGTTTTATCTACTAAAAAATTAAACTTGGCCGGGATCATCATGAAATCGGCAATAAATCTGAGATTCTATATAAAGAAAGAGCAAGTTAAGGATACTTTGCTATTCACTTCTCTGTACTGGTAGCTATTTGTTGAAGCATTCAACGTTTATGAATTTCTGCAAACCTAAAAGTAATAACTCAGTCAGCCAGACACAGTGTCCCAGAGTCATGAGCCAGTCAGTAGGAAAAATAAAATAACCAGTAATGAGTATGATGTATTGGTTAGAGTAGATACTCCTGGATTCTTTATTTAGCTCTGCCAGCAATTAGTATGTGACCTTGAGCAAATCACTCGGCTAAAAAAACAGTTTAAAGCACCAGGTTTATACTGGGCATAGATACAAATGTATTGTAAATCTCACAGATTTTCAAGTGCAAATAGGAAATTCAGGTTCCCTTACACTTGTACATTATTTTTAAAGAGAGCTGCAAGAAAATAAGAACTGTAAGTTCCACACCTACTTCCACTGAATGTTGCCTCTAAATCCTTTGAAAAAATGTTAAACACAAACTTTTAATGCTACAGTATCTATTTATGTTGTATATACTATCACAGTGCTCTTGCACAGTGCTGTGTAATGACGAGGTTTTGTTATGTAGTGTTATTACAGAGCTGTTTAACAACGAGTGTAGGATAAAGATATGGAACATGAGTACCTCCATCTTCTCCACCGCGTCCTAATGTCCTCTGTCTGGACAACTAATGGCAGGGAAATGAAGCCAGATTGATCCCACCCAACATCAGGCATGTCAGGGAGCAGCGAGGTGCAGATGGTCCATGAAGGGAACTGAGCCTGGAGCAAAGCACAGGAATAAGGCAGAGAACTTACCAACATGTAACCAGGATGCAGAGCTGCAGGTCCAGGTCAGGATCAGGGCCAGAGGCAATGGTCAGGACTGTACACAATCCCGTGATTACCCAGAAAGTCCACAGCAGCAGGGCAGGGTGAGGACAAACAGGGAAACCGAGCCAGCAGGTTGGGGGCAGGGGCAGGATGAGACCAGGCACAGACCGACCTTCTGCACAGCTCCTGTCAGCAAAGGGGCTGCCCTTGGACTCCATCTGCTAAACTCTGACTTAGCCAGCTAAACTCCAAGAAGGAGGATGCCCTCAGGTCCTGCCCAGTGCACTGAGGGGCAGAAAGAAGAGAGCTCGATGCTCCTCCATCAGAAGAGACGTTCATGCAGAGTGTCCGTACACTGATATCTGACACACCTTCTGGAGTGGCTTCTCAGTCTTGTGAGTTCATCAACTTCTGTGCTGCCTCACATAAGTGCTGAAGTGGAATGAAAGAACCTGAGTCAAGCATTCCTTCCTAAGACTGCAACCTGTGAAGAGCAGGAGACTGAACCAAACCCACCAGAATCCCCTGGCTATCAGCAAAGCCATTGGAATCTGCTCCTTCCTTTCTGATAGGATCTGAGCTCCTTCAGTTGTATTTTATCCAGTTTTGGAAGGATTAAAAATCCCAGTCATGCTGGGTAGATTCCTTAAGACATGTTCCCCATGACATTCAAAACTCTGGATGAAGAACCCCATACAGACACTGAGTAGCATGTCTAAACTAGTATTTTTAAGATGTATTTTTATATTTACACGTTTATCAGAGCTTCAGATATCTCCTTGTGGCATGCAACAAGAAGCCAGTAAGGTTGCCATGTGCAGATAAAATTAGTTAGCATCACTGGTATAATTAGTCCAGAGACAGCCCTCTCAGAGGGATAAAACAATCTCTCTTCCAGGATCTACTCCTGATTTTCCCTTAAGCCCTTTATGACAACAGGCACATTAGGCTTTCTATGACTACATTTCACCCTCTATTAAATAAATTAAAAAAAAAAAAAAAAAGAGAAAACCACACCAGGTTTCTCAAAACACCTCAGTGAAGAGTTTTGGGATCATAGGATACAGAGCATCAATAACTGATACTGCCTGCAAACCACAGGGAGCCTGGAACAGCTGTAACTGTTGGAACAGCTCTGCTCATTTCGCAGGATTTTTGCCTGAGAGCAGAGTGCACCATTGGTTTACTGATTATCTCACATATTCCAAGGGTATCTCTGCCACTGGATGCAGCTGAGTCATGAGTTATGAAATAGTGATTTGCATGACCACGAAATAAATACCTTGTAAACAGATCTAGTGGGATGGAGTGTTATTGTGTCTGAGCTTGCATAACACTTTTTTTTCAGCAAAGCTCTATGAGGTTGTATTAAACTGACATTGATTAAAAGTTACAGAATTCAGTTATATTTAGAACTTAATTTAAAATCTTAAAAACACCCCGAGGCCAGCTGTAGGAAGACAAAGCATCATTTTCTAATTAATATTAATGGAAACACTTTCAAATTTTATTTTATTGAAGAGAAACTGAGTTTGGAATATTTGCGCAGCCTTTTAGAGTGAAAAATCACTTTGGCAGTTAATCTGAACAAGTTTCCTACAGCATCTTTTTTTTTTATACTATCCTCTCTCATAATGCTGGTAACTCCCTGGCAATCCTTAGGTAAAATACATTTCCCCAAGATTTTAGCTTAAAAAACATTTCAAATTCCGAGGAAAAAAAAGATGTGAAATCAAAGATAAGTATCAGATTTTTTTCTTTGCTTTAAAACAATTAGAGGAACCCCCAAATTTCTGTTAGAGAAACACAGAAAATAGAATTTTTCTGAGTCAATCTGCCCCATCAATGAAAGGGACAAGAATCCTGAAAAGAAAAAAACCAGATTAAAGAGCTACTTGAGAGGTGATGGTTATTGAAGAGATAACCCAGTTAAATTAAAATGACTAATATCTGTTTCAAGATGTTGCTTTCTTTTCAAACCATTTTAATCTATTTGTTGCAATATTCTTTTTGTCCAGACTTTACAAAAAAGACCATGTTTTGAGATGTACCCAGCACCCAGTCTGTGTGTCAGTGAACTTGTACACAGCATGTCAAACAATTGGGCTAAACATTTGCTTATTACCTACATCATTTATTTACTTACTTTGTTTTTGAAATTAGATATCTAAATACTTAGATAATTTTAGAGATGAAAGGAATTTGCATAAGAATTAGTACTCACAGAGTTGAGGCCTTGGTGTATTTTTATGTTTTGTTTCCTACTATCCTGGGTCAACTTTGATTACTTATCAAAGATGAGAGAAAGAAGAAGAGAACCTCATTCATGTTCCTCCAGCCTTGACACTGCTGAAACATCTACAGACTCTGCCTCAAGTTTTAATAACATTAGAACAAATCTAAATTACAGCCTGCAATTCATGGTCAAATCAGCAGTTTCAGCTCCTGAGTTAACTCAAGTGCAGTTTACAATAACCATAACTCTTCCAAAGTGTATCAGCTCAGCTGCACGAGCAAAAAGGAAGTAAATTTAGAGGGTAGTATATGGGCTCTCTCTCAACTGAGGGCTCTGGAAGGGGACTTTTATATTTAGGGCAACAATATTTCCCTTAACATCAGTGAGTCTGTTCGCTCATGTATTCCCCAAAGTGATTATGGTTCAACCTGAAGCAAAAAAAGAAAAAATTAAGTTGACTCTTGCAGAATCATAATGAGTTTTTCTACAAGCAGCTGATTGGCCCTTTAAAGTTTGTTTTTATCATGAATGTCCATACAATTGCATGAATGATTTGCACCTTTAAAAACTACTCTCTTTCCATGCACAACAATTCTTCAGCTTTACCCATGCTCATCAATCTGTGGATAGATGCAATAACGTGTGGCTTATTTGATCAAGCATACAAAATTGAAAGTATTCAATAAAAGCAGTGTTGATATATTCACTCATGCCTCTCCTGTGATGGGCATTTTGAAACAAATATTGAGAAAAAATTGTGATCTTTTTACTCATAATTTATTACACAAAGTACATTTAGGGCTATGCAAACCCCTTCCAGATACCAGCTTGGCCTCTGCTACCCAAGCACTCAGGCTTTCAGGTTCAAACCAAAATATTTACACTTGTTAACACAATATATACGTGTAAAATGAGTGTCACATGTAAAAATAAGAAGGTAGTCAGGTAGTACAATCTTACTGGTTGTTTTTTTTACAGAAACATT
Organism: Chiroxiphia lanceolata; assembly: GCF_009829145.1. NCBI lineage: Eukaryota > Metazoa > Chordata > Aves > Passeriformes > Pipridae > Chiroxiphia > Chiroxiphia lanceolata. The sequence continues at coordinate 5,675,707 of NC_045650.1, forward strand.
ATAAAATATTAAGTTCAAATAATTTACCCAAAAGATTAGAGGATTGCAGGTTGAACTCCCAGGCACTTCAGAAGTTTTTAAAGAGCCATGTAGTAGCTCCAGTGATGCTAAAGCATATTTTTATAATTAGGTAACCAGCTTCTGCAAAAATCATATACATGTATATCACCATTATTAAAGAGTTTTAAAAAATCTACATCTTTTACCAACTAATTGACTGATACACTCACTGTATCAACAGTACACAGCCTATTTTCCTTATTAGTACTCCAACATTATTTTTCAAGATTTCAGACCTACATGCTTTATTACAGCAAATTAAAACATTTAAGTTATTTAAACCCCAAAATAATACAATACTTTATATATAATTTATTGCTTTCACATCCTCAGGGACAATGGATGTTTTCCCAAACCCAACTTTGAGAAGAAAGTATTTACAGCATATATATCTATGTCTATATATATATATAGCATAAGTGTATAGACTTAAGTCTCATTTCAAATAATAAGGTTGACATGAAGTACCACTGGGGTTTGTTTCCTTAATTTCTAATTATATTTTCTCATCCTGAAGTTAAACAAACTTTCTGCAACCTATTTTGGTAGGATCTCCTCAAGGTTCCAGTTTGACATTACCTTTCAGATCAAAAGGGAACAATTCAATCAAGTTCAAATACATTTCAGATATAGGATGTCAGCAATGTAAGTTAGAGGCATGACTGTAATGGGCTGAAGGATAATCACTGCTCACTAGTTCACACTGGAAACATTTATCATGAAACTTTCTCTTAAATGAAACCTTGCAATCCAACAGCAATATCTCTCAGCTGAGGAGAGACATGACAGAATTGTTCAATAAAAGTCTTGTTCATTAGAACTTGGACTTTTTTTTTTTTTCCTTTTTAAAGCAAGGATGTCTTATGATTAAAATATCATTATAAATGAGATGGTAGCCTGTCATGTGGAAAATTGAGATTCTCTGGTTCTAGTGAACTGCCTCCCAGCCTGAGGGTTTTTAGCTAACTTAAGTGACAGGCCTCCTTGTCTCACTAATTTAAACATTTAATTTTTCATTATCTGTTTTCATGTAGACTTTTTATTGTTTAATGTGCTTCAAGATACAAAATATGCTGGTTGTCTTCTCACTTTTATTAATATGCAGTCACATGTATCTATGGGCATATACAGAGTTCTATATACTGAGAATTTTTTTTGAAAGAAAACTTTAAAATCCATAGACATAACCCCCACTAAAAGAAGAGTTTATTTTTCTTGAATGACTAAAATGTAGAAGGAGCTGCACATGCATTATATTTTTGGAGGGTCTCTTGTTCTTGAATGTAAAGTTTTGACAGCCACACTGAACAGTTCCATTAGTGCACCATTTTTTCAGTTCTTTCATGATTTTAACATAGATTAGATTGACAGTAACCACATTTTTCCTTCAGGGCAAAAATATATGTTTTCCTATTAGATTTTGAAGGGATTAACATCAATGGTTGACCTCAATTTTTGCAGACTATTCTACTAACAGCACTCCTATTATATTTGCCAATCAGTTAAAGGACTTCTGTCAGACCCAAGTGCTTTACCTCCATCAGCTATGATCAAAGGGGGTCAGGACCTCCAATTTTAGAGGATATTTTTTCCTTCTTCCTCTCCCAGGAAGATATCAAAAGACCATGTTTTAGTGACTGATAGTCACAGGACGAATTCGTACTCCAAGTATGAGACCAAGAGGAGTTTCTTAGAGCAGGAGAGAAGGCAGAGCAGCAGCAACAGCCAACTGTGGGATATTCATGCACCAGGAAAGCTCAAATTTCCTGAGTGTTTGTACCTTTTCCTAATTTCCCATGTCATAATTGTTCACTGGCACAATGAGTCATGGAGTCTAAGCCGTGTGTCAGCAGGCAGATCTAAATCTCACTGAAGCCAAAGAGAATGTCACCTGTTAATGCCAGGGTAAATCAGGCCCTTTTGTCTTTTCCTTTCCCAGACTTTACTAGGATGACTAAATAAGTGCATGTATGAGGGTATCTAGCTTTGTTTCAGGGAAATAGTTGCATGAAGGTGGTATTTCTCCATTTAGGGAACAGAGAAAACTGGGAAATAAAAGAAGAGAGAGGGAATTAGATCCCCTAGGGATTTGAATAAGTTCTTTCCTGATGCAAGGACATTGTTCTTAGTTACTGGAAAGCTTCATTTCAGCCACGTACTGAGGAATATCTCAAACCTGCCTATATTTAGCAAAATATTTAACTAATAAATAGGTAGGCATTAAAGACGATGAAGTAAACAATGCTATGAAAAAATTCATCTGAAGAAATGGAAATAGTCATCACAACTCACAAGACTGAGGAATCCATGTTTCACAGAGGTGTTTGCAAACGATCCATAATTTAAAATGGTGAGAAAAAAAAAAAGTTGAATCCTGTTTGTATATTACTTAAGAGGATAAATTAATGGGATAAATTATTCATTCTGAAATATTCACTGTGCTTTACTAATTATGACAGCAAACACAATGCAGGAATTTGGTAACTTTCACTGTCACATACAAATGCAAAGACATGCCTGGAGATGCACTGCAGGCCAAAGGGAATGGGAAGAGAGATAATTAAAGATGCTTTAATAGGTTTTCAAAGTTGCTAAGATACCGTCAGGTAGCGTAGCACATCTTGGACAGGCACAAACATCCAAGACTATGTTCTAAATATTCATTTCCTGTAGCTTTGCTTTCATTTTGCCTTTCCTTTCTTTTGCATTTCCTCTACTTCTTCTTTTTCAAACTTTCCTGTTAATTGCAAACCTCTTTAGATAAAACATCACCGTCTGACAGGAAGAAATGTTTGTGTTCAGGATTCACTATATCCACACAGCAGTGAACGAGTCTTTAAAGCTTTTCTGAATAATAAAAAGCAACACAAATATAAAGATGAAGTTATCTGCAAAAGCATGACTTGTAGCAGAGCAGGCAGCTGAGGAGATATATGTTTACTGCTTCTGATACAGTCAGGAAAGTAACAGGAGATAGAGCTTTCTTTGACTGTCACACATGGATTTTTCTAGTAGCATTACACCTTCCTGTGTAATTGAAAAAGAACATTGAGGGCATTTACATTAGACACAAATGTGAAGATGGAGTAATGTGAAATAAAATAGCTTTACAGATGCGACATAAAAATAATAATCTCAAATAAATGGTTCTGATCTCACTACCTGCCTGAAGTGTATACAACAGAGCAGTATGAGTAAGTGTGCATCTGCTAATATAATAATATAATATATAAATATATATATATTAATAATGGGTATTGAATAATTTAGGTGTCACTTTAATCCTTGTAATAATCATATTCAGACACCTATACACAAAAGCTTCACCATTTTAACTAACACCACATCATCAGTGATTAAAGATCTTAGAGCAAACATTCCTCAAATTAAAAGCTAAATTACCTATAAATACTGAACGAAAATCAATTCAGTTCTGATTGCCTTGGCACAAAGCTGGACGGAAAAATTCTCTTCAGCCTTGCTTTTGGTGTCCCTTTTTGCCACACAGATTTTTGTACAGATGCATTCCAACCCAGACTTAGCAATGTTCTTTGAAAACAGAATGGCAAATGCCTACTGAACTTTTCTTTTAAAACTTAACACCTAAGATCAAAGACTAATTCAATTAATTTTAATCTCTAAAGTTATTAGATCTGGGGGCTTTATTATTAACATTTTTTAGGCTTTTAATCCTTTATACAATGACTTATGCAGGCACATAATATCCCAAATGATAATAACCACACTGCGAATTCTAATAAATTTTTATCTGGCACAAATCATATATAAAGCTGTCAGTTGAGCTCCTTCTCTGTAGAAAAGAAACAGAAAATCCTGCACATGATGGAAACAAGGGGTGATAAAGACTACAGATACCAGTGCACTATTTGCAACTAATCATTTATTCAGAGATCAGAAATTGTTTCCGGGCAGACACTGGGGCAGTTCTTGGCACTTAACATGATCCTCTTTCAAGCAACTTGGTGTTAAAAAGGGATATAAAGCATCCCAAGGACTGTGAAATGCAGAAATAGCTTTCAGCTGCCTTTTCTCTCTGAATTGTGCGCAGTCATGAGAGGGAAGCCCTGACCCCACTGAAGTCAACACCATTTCTGTCATTGCTGGTAGCAGGATTGAGCTTTATCACTGTTTTTATTAATATTTTTCCTTTAAAATGACTTTGTGTGTATTTTGGAAGTGGCTTTGCTTTTTCCATTGAAGTGAAAAATTGATGCAAACCCAAAACACATTTGGAGGATGTTACCAGCTCTGATATTAGGATAAAACTAGTTGAGAAAAAAAATTAGATCGTGCTTATGTTGATTCCCTACTCTTGCTGCTTCCCTAAGCTCCAGTTCCATTTGAACTATTTAAATACTATTTACACTGTTATACACTTGCACTTTTTATTTCCTGATTAAAATTCTCTATCAAGATACTATGGTACTCACAAACTCTAGATTTGATGTAATGACACGCTAATATTCTCCTGGAGAGAATATAAACTTAAGAACTTTAAAAGTCACTTGCTTCAGCAACCTGAGGCTGTTAAAAGAAAAAAACAAAAACTAAACCAAACCAACCCCCAAAAAACAAACAAAAAAACCCCCACAAACCAACCAACCAAAACAAACAGAAAACAAACAAAACAACACCCAAACACACATATTTCATATCTTTAGAAATATGTGGGTAAGGACATAGGGAGCAGTCTCCTGAAGTCTCAGCCATACCAAATGACATCTAAGTGTAAGCTCAAGTTTAACAGCCATTCTTCTATCATAAAGGAATTGCTTGTGAAGGATTTCAACAGCTCATATAAGCTGAAAAGTGTAAGTTCTTTTGAAAACACAAGAGATTACACCTCTAAGTTTGCACTTGCACTTAAATTCCTACAAACCCAGTAAGACTGAATTGAATCTTACCAATTTCTCAGAGGTGTTTTTTCATTAAATATGGAGTACAGCTATGAATTGCTTCCTTACATATTTCTGACATGTATCCACCACCAAAGTGGAGTGTGATACTGAGATTTTATTCCTACTTCAAAGCTCTTAGAAAGTTAAATCTTAACGTCCACAGCTTGAGTTGTTAAAACATCACAGTCTGTAAACTTATTTGGGACAGATTGTTAATTCTTTTTTAATTATGGAAGTATTATAGCACAGACAAAATTAGATGACTTTTATTTTGAATGTTAAATATTGTTAATGGTGGTGAATAGAGCAAAGGATTATTGATTAACTGTCAAGGGTACTTGGTAAATGGTCCATGTGTTTAATCAATGAGTTAGTACCCTGAGGAGAGTGATCCTTAAAGTACTCAGCCAAGTTTAGAGATTGATAGGCTTCTGTTTTATTTCCAACTTACTAAGCATGTGCTGTGTGTAGTGCAAAGTATCTTTGTCATTGGCCTGAAAATAAAACGTGTTTTTGTGGATATATTATGTACTTATAGCTGGCAACAACCATTTCACACTTGCAAATTAAACCAATCCCTGTCAAGTGACTGAGAGTCACGTTGATTTCAGTAAATCCAGAGAGATCTGGTAAACTGTCAGGACGAGTTTGGTTAAATGTTAACAGAGTTCAAAAGGAGAACAGAGAACATCAGTTCTAGTGAATTCCAAAAAGTAATTTGTGTCAAGTTCACTTGAAGGGAAAAAAGAGTTACAGAAAAGGTATTAAAACCCTAGAGAACCATGTTCAAACCTTCTCTTACAGTTTTTGGCCTTTGTGTGCTTTGGCATTGAAATAATTGTATGCAAAGCTCTTTAAAGATCAATCACTGCCTACTTGTTAATTATATTTAATACAATAGGAAGATCATTCTACTCCATGGGTTCATACAGCAATTATTTTGGAAGAGCCCAAGAACTAAAAGGCTAACTTACTACTGGATGACAAATTAACAGAGACTGATTTTTCTTGTTTACTTCTATGGAAATATATGATCGAGAATACAGACAGAAAGAAAGCATAAAGCTCTTTGAAAAACAGCTGTAATGAATACAGAAGCTGACACCAAAGGCTGTCTTTTGCACCCTCAGAAATGACCTGGTGTTTCCAGCCAGCAGATAGAATGGTTTATAACCAGCTTCTGACATTCAGAATACTGATATGGAAAAAAGACAATGTCTTCAAGAGTGACCACTGTGCTGAGCCAGCAGGAGCAATATTGTACATCAGTGATAGTGTGGAAAATTCAGCAAGAACACCTGGGCCGTGCTTGGCCAAAATTTCCATACAAAACCAGTTTAAAGTTCATTAGAACTGCATTGTACAGTCCTTGAACTCAAACAAGGTCAGTGTGAATAACTCTAGAGGAGTCCCCGGGATACCTCTGGAAGTACCTCAGTCTATTCAGACTCTGTTGGATTCCACATGTGCTGCTGTCAGTTTGAAAGCTGAATATATATGAATGTAAAACATGACTTTTGCTGAAGTCTTACATAAACATTCCTTCTGGTTTTGTTCTTGAGGACTACTCCACTTGAAGCATTTAATGCTACACAGTGCACCATTTGTAAGACAACAAATGTTTCCCTTTTTAATTTTTCCTATGATTCCATCTCCTGCTATTGCTGTTATTAAGCGAAAAGAGGGGAAAAAACCCTTCAACGTTTAATGAATCTGGCTTGTTTGAAAAATTTGATCCCTATTCTTGTGACATTTTTCAAAATCCTACCATCAGAGCATATTTATTTAAAGCCATCCAGATATGTTGAAGCTACTGCAACAATCGTGGCAGTTTGCAGTAAGTAAATAGGATACTGTAAGAATACCCTTAGAAAGGTACTGAACTCCCATTTTTAACCATTTGCCTTCAATAAAGGTGGGTTTTTTTCCCCTCATCCATCATCTCCACACAGGAGACTTGGACAGAAAAGACTTTGTCAGATTGGGAACTGAGTGGGCCTTATCAAGCACCAAATCATTGCCAAATTGTTCCAACCCAGCTGTGCATTGTTCCACTTCATGCTTCTCCTTCAAACTCACATCCATCTTGTCAGAGCCTCTCCATCAGAAAATAAAAATATTCTAGACTTTTTCCAGAGTAAAATAATATTTAAAAGGAAAGGAAAGGAGATTAATTTGAGCACATAACCAGGAGAAATGCAACCTGACCTCTTCCTTGCCTCTAAGCAAACACAACCAATGACCTTAGTTTTGCAAAACCATTTTTTCCAGTTCCATGCAGAGGTGATATCACTGCAGCAATCATCATATTAAGGTGTAAGTTATTATTTAACTAAACCTTCCAGCAACTAATGGCTTTTTCAGAACTAAACATGCTATTTTATTAAAATTTCCCTATAAATTTGAATACAAAATAAAAAAAAAAGGAAGGAAGTTATCATATTTGCTGCAAGCATCAGAAAAAGCAGATGTTCCTCATAATCCAAAAAATAATACAAGACACATAGCATTGTGACATTTCAGAAATTAAATTTTTCCTCCCCATGTGCAAATTTACAAGCTGAACAACTACAGCTCTTGGAAGGCTGAAGACTATCTGCTTCTAGTGAAGTTCTCCATCTCACAGTCCCACATTTGGCAAAACCACAGCTCTGTCACAGGGGGTTTCCCTGCAGGGAGTCCCACAACTTGTCCCCTCATCTGTTTCCCTATTTCATTAGTTAATATTTGGGAAATATTCCGCTGCATAGACATACTAAAACTTCAGTTCACTGGGCAGGAGTGTCAGCTGCAATAACAGGACTGCCATTTGTTACCTTGAGTTTCTCAGGGTTTCCCAGTATCTCATTACAAGCTGGTGACATTGTGCACAAAGTATTAAAAGACAAGGCAGATGCAAATTTGCCTGACTTCAATAACTCAGGGAGACCCAGGAAGAAGATACAGAAATACATATGATAAAGCCTTCCCAAGCTATTATATAACTGAAAGCAGAAATCCAAAGGCTTTGTTTCTTTCTTTCTTTTTGCACTAAGTATGGATTGACAACCAAGAACCACAAAGCACTGGCTTCACTCTCTTTTTCCTGTGCAATAATGCTCAAGCAGAATCTCTTCACAAACCCAGCACTGCCTAGCATGACTTTGCCTATTTTCAAAGCATGTTACATAAAGCACAAGTTTTCTTCACTTTTCAACACCAGCTTTGTGCCTACCCCACACAGCTGTGAACTGAACCTTTGCACACAGCAGGAAATTTCTGACCACTGCAAGCAGTTTCACATCTATTTGATATGTACATTGCTTTACTAAGCACAAACAACCACCAAAAAAGCCAGGGAAAGGTCTCCATAACTATTAGACTCTCAGTTTCCACATTACTTCATGCAAATCAGTCTGAGGGCTCTTTAGTGCATTTACATAATGCATACCCTGCCTTCTTTTTCCTTTTTAAATGCATTATTTTTATATTCTGTTTGCACAGAGCTCAAGTGATATACTGATAACAGGGAGCCTGCAATGCCTCCAGCATGCATTTGTGGAGCTTACAAGTACAGAAAATTCCTTGTTCCCCTGGTTACTCTCCCTAGATCTACATTCTAAGACAAGAAGAAAGAGTGACAGCTTCCTGGCTGTCACCAGTGAACCCAGCTATTAAGGGAAGATTTTGCAAATAGATATTGTTTAACATTTTAATTTCTCCTCTGAAAACAAGTAGGTAAGAGGAGAAAGGCCGTCAGTAAACAGGCAGTCTGAAAGAATTAATGTCTCTGGAAGAGACATTAAGAATCTGGGATGTTACATGGCTGCTAAAGCAACTGGAGAAAGATAATGTTTGTGAAATCATTTGTTTAAAGACACTTGGAGAAGTGAGTGGAACACAACAAACTGAGATTTTAAACTTATGCCTTGACTGTTTTTGAGATTTTGACAGTGTCAGACATCTGTTCAGATGCACTGACCTAATACTTCCTGGCAGTCAGGGTTTGGGATGTGAAATTCCAGTTTTCACCTAGCAAGAAACATTTGCACATAAAATGAACAGCATGACAGAGCTTGCTCTGAATTTCAAGGAAGGGCTGAGCTATCTGCAGGAGACAGCATAAATCCAAAGTTTGGTGTATCTCAAGCAATCCTTGCAGGGAACACGTTCAGCTTTCCTGGTAAAGCAGCTGCCTGCTCTCAGGCAGGTCACATGCCAGACAAATGCAAAGATTGAAGGTCTGACCCAAAGGTAATGAAGCCACTTATTACAGAGATTCCTGCACAGGAATATTCCCCATGATATTTTTGCTGTGTTTTCCATACCTGCACTTTTACCTGCTCACCCCTCCAGATCAGTAACGTGGACACAGAGCTAAAGAACATTCAGGAACATTAAACATGTTTCTGGCACACTGCACCAAGCATTATTCTACATCACTCACTATATCTCAGATCACATTACATCATGTCAAACATCCTGAAATTGAAATAATAGTACATGACACAAGACATTTGTTACATAATGTGATGTGACTGTTAAAATTTCACCAAAAATATTTTCCTGGTCCATAGACCACTATCAAATCAGACTGTAGTTAATAAACCCAAACTGAATTTGGCACAGAGAGCATGGAAGTAAAACGAGAACAATTTTGTGCATGCATTATATACATAATCCTGTACTTAATACAATCATGTTGAGGTGGAGATGAGGATTTTCTTGTTTGAAACTGGCAGGCTTGTGCAGCTAAAAAAATGGGGGTTTATTTGCATATAGATGCAATAACAGAAATCTACAGTGGATAAAAAATGTTTTCATGCACAACACTGAAAATAAAATTTGTCATCATTTTTAATCATCAGGTGGCCTTAAAAGAAAACACTGTAGATAAAGCAAGTCTAAGAAGACTTTAATAGTATTTTTTGGAAAATTCATATAGTAATGTCATTTGTGATGCTTCCCAGCTGTTTCCTGGTGTAATTCCCATATCCTGTCCTGCTACAAGCAAATCTATTACATCCAAACACAAATTCCAGTACAAATTTTAATGAGCGATGCAAAATTCTAAACAGCAAGCCCAGACAACTGATATTACTGGTATGGCATATAGCTGAGTTCAGCTAGATATTAGGAGAGAGTATTTTTGTGAAAATGCCCAAATATTCATAAGAAATAAAACCAAATAGCAGAGAGCATGATGTTAAATAATTTTTTCTATTTATGCCACCAATAAAGTCCAGGAATCACAGATAAGCCCAAACACCAGTAAGAGTGAACATTTTGAGGCGGTGAATTTTTTTCCCTTCCAACCATTTAAGACTAGTTCTGTCCTCAAAAAATACCCTTAGTTCTATTAACTCTACTGCCTGAAAACATTTGGAAAAAAGATGCCATACTTTCAGCCCTGAATGTTTTCTGGGTTGAAATATCAAATATGTGGTGACTGAGCAATCAAGGTTGAATTCAGACAAGCTGACACAGACAGCAACACCTTTGAGACAGTGACAGTGATGCAAAATGCCTGTGCCAGAAGAGGGCATCACCCAAGAGTACAAATGGAATGATCATGTTCTAAACTAAAAGTTACTCAATCTGCCATGATTTCTCCTTCGGAGAGGCTCCTCCTTAATTAACAAAAATTACATGCAATTTCTCTCTTAAAACATTGTCAGAATGAACTATCTGTTCCAATAAATTTGTCAAAAGATTACCATAAGCAAGTGATAGTGGCAAAAAGTAGTGACATTTTGAAGGCTCAGTATGGTCTGTTATTTTTAAAGGGGCATTCTTTTTACATGTTGCACTGGCATATATTAGAGAATGCATGATTGCTACCTTGAGCTAGCATCAAACAATTAAAAAAAAAATCCACCTTATGACATTATATTTTATAAATTAAGTAACTCCAGATTGTAAAGTTTCATTTTTAATGTATTGTAAAGTTTCCTTTTTAATGCATTAGCCATTTATTCTGATGAACTCAATACATTAAGTGTGAAGGTTTATTCTCCTTGGTTTATCAGGGCATTTATGTGCGTGCACAGGCACACAGTGTCAACCTTGTAGTTCAACATCTTCAACAAATTTATTTCACTTGTGATTAAAACAGAAGGAAAAACATCCAAAGATAATAAAGTGCTGTAATTTGTAGTCTGCAGCCAGGAACTAGATAGCAAAAGCAACATCTCTTTCTGCAATGAAAAACCTTTCTTAGACAGAGAACAACTCCTGGAAATAAAACAAGATTAACCTGTCTCTGTTCTGTCTTCATCCTTGTAGTGGACAGGAGGGAGATACCACTTGACTGTTGTCCTAAAGTAACTGAGTCAAAAGCAAAATCCCATCTATTTCATGATTGGAATCAGCTTCCACACAGCACAGAAAGGTAGACCTGGAGAACTGAATTAATTCATCTTCAGAAGGCATCACAGGACCTCCTCTGCTTAAATTATCTCTGGAAAATGCTTCTTTAGTCTGCTTTTAAGAGCTGCAGTGACAGAGACTCTAGGATTTCACCAAGCAATATATTCTACAGCACAACTATTTTTACAACTGGGATTTTTTTCCTGATGGCAAGCCTAAATCTGTGTTGCTGCCATTTAACTCCCTTATTCTTTATCCTGTCCCCAGCAGCAAAGGAAAACAAATTATTCCCTTTCTCTTTGAAGCAATTTGGAGACACTTGGAGTTCCATTACACTCCCCTGCTCCTCGCTCAGACCGAACAATTAAAACTTTGTCAGGCAGGATGGCTGAGCCTCCTGCCAGCTCTGCCCTCACCTCTCAAGTTTCTCCAGCAGTTTAAAGTTTGCTGCACAACTGGAATTGGTGGAATTTAGGATTAAGCTGAAGCAGGGAGCTGCTGAGAAGCCAAAACCATGGGCAGCCCACACCAGGTGGGACAGAAGGGTGGGTTTAGGAAGAGAGAGGATGGGTGGTTGGGTTAAACAGAGAGACTGAGAAAGGAGGAAGAAAGTTGCTTATTAAAACATTTAGGATTTTTTTTTTCCTCTAATATCCAGATTACTGCCAAGAAGCTGGTACTGCCAAAAAATTAAATTCACTAAAAATTCCCCAGGTCAAAGGCTATTTCACCTGTGGCACTACCCACAAAGAATCCTTTTAACTATTCCCTCTGAGCTGCATCTTAGTCTTTTCCAAACAACCTCTGCAAATTCTGAAGCTCATTTTCTGCTATTATCCTCTGTTAGAGTCCTAAAAGCACAGTATCAGTCTGGGGAAGAAACCCCAAAATTATCTGTTTATTTTCCAAATGAAAGAAATAATTGCAATAGACAACAAGAACAAAAGAGAGTGCCTTCTAAATTTACACTGGTACCTTGTGGTGTCCAAAATACTACACATGCTTGCACACACAAGAGTGCTGCACAGATTAGGTAAGGATCATATTGATTCTCTACTTACCCAGCACTGTAAAAATTTAAGTGTTTTTCTGAAATGTTCTAAGTGAGCCATTGTTGAAGGTTATTTTTCCACTTGATTTATCTCACCATTGACGCTTCCACTCTTAGGAACTGGAGTGGCACAGTCTCAGCAGCATCCATCGTTCCACAACCCAGCCTGTCACACTTCATGAGCACCACGTTCACTCTGAACTGCCCAAGAGGTCACTTGAGGGGAGAGATTAAAAAACTTACCTTGTTGTGTTTGTGAAACTGAATATGCAGAAATGAAGAAATCAGCAGGAAGTCAAGGTGTGTTCATTAATATCTGTGACAACACACGAGCTGGGTGCCCCTAAGCACTCCAGTTGTTCCAGGGTAGGGGAGGACCCAGGAGCAGCACCATGAGCACCACCTGCATCTCAGGGGAGCACATGCAAATCAGTAGTGACACCTGGTGTGCAAGTAAAACATCAATCTGCATGATTGAGGAATTCAGGTTGAGGAAAGTCCTTCTTTCTGGTGTGCTGAAACAAAACAAATTAACAGTTTTCAGCACAGAGGAACCCACAAGGCTCATTTACTAAAAGGGGATGTCAGAACAGGTAAAACCCAACCACCCTATGGGGCTATAAAAAAGGCCTGTTTTGGTTTTCCCATGGTGCCCTTGCAGAAGGACTTGTGGTGTATTTAAAGACACACTGCAGCAATAAAGACCATGATTTGTAGCTCACTTCTCGCACTGGCTTTCTCTGACAGCAGGTAAACTCCTCATCTTCAGCACTCCTGGTTTCTCAATGTAAACCTGAGAAACATCTCCCAAGTCATCTCAGTAAATGTTCTGAATAATACCAGGCAATTTTCCATCAAACAATTATTTGGGGATACACATTTCATCAATTCTAATATTATTTACCTACCTTATAGGCATACTGCATGTACCAGTCAGTTAATGTTTCAGTGATACCCTCAAAACACAAAAGCCTAGAATGATAACCAGCCTAAGTTAATAAATGATGCTATTATTCCTTGGATTAATAGTGTCTTCATAAAGGATGCCCTCTGAAAAGTTCAGACTGCTTTTGTGCTGTATGTCAAACAGCAACAAAACCCATTATAATTAGGCATTTTCCTGGATTTCAGTGCTCCTTATAAACAGTACTGAGTAGCACCTAAATTAATTTTCTTTCTTGTTTAAAAGCAGTGGGAAGAATACTCAAGAGAGAAAGAAAATGAGGGAGAAAGAGAACTGCTTGTCACATCATTTCTCAGAGCTCTGTAGTTCTGTACTGGAAACTCCCTTCAATGGTTCAGGAGCTGTGAAGACTCAGGCTGTGATCATACAGGCTGCAAGGGGAGTGGGGGCTGAGTTAAGGAGGGAGGTGTTGCTTTTTGCTACATATTTTATTTTAACATAATACACAGTTGCCAATATGAAAAAAAAAATGCATATACTTCTCCTTTGGTGTCAGAATATGCCATGAAATATCAGCATGCCTCGCTACATAAAGTTGTAAGTGATGCACCACCCACAGCCTTTTTTTTGTTGTGGTTAACTTTTGTTTATGATTTAAACCAATAATCACACTAAACACTTGGAAATAAATTAAGCCTTTTCAGACTGATTAAATTGGTTGAATGCTTTAAACATGCGACTTTGGCAGATCTAATCATCCCAGGATAGTCAGGGAGTTAATCATGCAAATGTCTTCGGATATTTCAATTTGCAAGGCTGTGTTTTGTAGCCTGCAATCTTCCAAAGCATCTGTATTCTGTGCTGTGAACTGCAGTGTTCAGTGACCAAGCAGCACAAAAACTTAATAACAAGCAAAATGCTAAGACAAAAAAGTAATAAAATCAAAAAAAGTTTTAATAAGAAGAATATTAAATTTGTCAGGCACTTTACACCACTATAGAAGGTACAGACCCAGTGGATCCAGCTGGGAGGGAGTAAGGAATTTAGAAGAGCTCCACTGCTTATGCAAACCTTCAAGCTTACACATGTGCTTTGTGGAATTAGACTTTTTTACAAATGAGGAGATTGGTGGTGTTCCTAAATGGCCCTTTGTTCATTCACTCTGTTTTGGAGACTGGCACTTCCACCAGTTTTGAGACTCATTTACTTCTCATAGGAATCATTTCTTTCCACCTTCTTTTCTGTGTTAATGAAAATTTTAAGATGAGTGAGAAGAATCATGGATTTCACCTTTTGGTGAAAACTAGAAAGATTTGACCAGAATCTGAACAATTCCTACCATGTCCTCTTTCCTATCTCTGGAATGACTGGAAAAGATTGCATCTAGAGCATATATTTTGATATTACAGCTAAACTTCTTTAAGCTCTCATGTATTAGACCATTTGCAAAAGGACAGAGTATGGTAGAAGAAACACCATAGTTTCATGAAATTAATTAGCCATTTAGATTTTTTATAAATTATCTGTTCTGAAGCAGATGTTTTCATTTCCATTAAAATATGTTACTCCTATTAATAAGATTTAATATATATGTCTAACTTTATGGACCACCTACTGTCTGAGTTTATTCCTTGATTAACCCACTCAGACACTGTGAAAACAATTAAGGGTAATGAAAGACAGTAACTCAGTCCAGAAAATAAACTTTTGCAATAGTCTCCAAAAACCTTCGGAAAATGTTCCCTGAGTTTTAAATTCTGCCCTGTAATCAGTTGGCAAAAAGAGTTTTAGTTCAGCTTTTTAGAATGCAGTCAAGCAACCAGACCTAAAGCCAGGAAATTAGTGAAGAAGTTTAAAATCTGTCTCATGGACAAGACAAGGAAGGATCAAAAGGTAGTAGAAAGTTTGTCAACTCCTACCTGCCACCAAAAGATGTCAGTGATATCTTGTCATTTTATAAATGGGTAACATTGATTTTACTTGCCTAAGTAAGAAGAACAGGAGTTATGAAGAGCATTCTACAAAAGAGTAAAACATAACTGGCTTATAAGATTGTTAAGGGTTGAAAACATAAATTCCCAAAAGAATAAGCAATAGAATTGATTGGGTTTATAACTGACATACTACACAGCACTTATTTGTAAAATTTAAACTAGTTAGCTTGCTGTAACTGGGAAGAAATACAAGACAAATCTAGGTCTTGTAAATGAGAGTCCCAGAGCCAGTTTGTTTCTTCCCCTGCTTTCTCCCTACACTCAGGAAGAGCCTTCTTCAATGACATTAAGGTTATGATGGAAAAATGATTCCAATAGAAGTCTATAGAGATTTTGTTAATATGCCTTTATGATGTGATATTATGACGGCAATTCAATTTCATTGCAGGCCTAATGAGACCCTGTTACAATGTCAAAATGAAAGGAAACTATATTAATCAAGTTATAGTACCCTGAGAGAAAGAAAAACCTAAAGAAATTAACCCCATTAAAAACTATTTTAAAACAACATTAAGATTTAGTGAATTCAGAATTGCTTTGCTTTTGTTGGTTTAGTGCTTCAGGTAGAAGCTAAATTTTGCACTGATTTACAATTCATTAAGTGTATTGACATCAGGGGAACCAGGGAAAGTTTTAAGGAAACACAAACAGAATAAAATTCACACCAAGTATTGTGATTATGCAAGGCACTGGGCACAGTCTGCTTAGTCCTACAGCTAAAATATTTTTTCCTCTTCAGTGGAACCAGAATTTCTTCACTTCTCACTTAAAAAAGGCGACAAGCTGGCCAGTCTAAGAGTTTAAGTTCTTGTATGTCAGCTCTTTGATACCATATTTGAATTTGTACTAAACTAAACTGCAGAATTAAATCCCTAAAATTCCAAAAGAGAAACAAATTGGAGTGGAAAATTATTCCTGAACTTATTAGAAGCAAATATGCAACTGCCAACAATAAAGTAAGAGTGAATACATACCCTGAAGACAAGAGGGGTCTTGGGTACATGTCAGGTTGTTAAAATTGAGTGTAACAGGACAAGCCACAACTGGAAAACAGCCTTTGTATCAACATCTTTGAAATGACCTGCAAGGGAAGTTAAGTC
This sequence comes from Chiroxiphia lanceolata, assembly GCF_009829145.1. Taxonomy (NCBI): domain Eukaryota; kingdom Metazoa; phylum Chordata; class Aves; order Passeriformes; family Pipridae; genus Chiroxiphia; species Chiroxiphia lanceolata. The sequence goes on from NC_045650.1 coordinate 5,692,083, forward strand.
ACAGTTATGAAAACTCATAAGTCTATTTTAAAATATTAAAATGCCTATATTAAAAAAAGTCTTAAAAGTCAAAAACCTCAGAATGTTAATTTTTTTTTAAAATTTAACTTTTTGGCAACAGAGACCTTTTTCTGTGAATTCATTGAATTTTATGTCAATGATTTTTGTCCTTCCCAAGCTAATGTTTCTTACTGAGTGCAGAAGTCAGGGCTGCAATATTAATGAGAATTTGATAAAGGCTAGCACAAGTATTCAATTTTAAATGTGCCACTGTCATTTTTCCAAACCATGTGTAATATAAATATATGTAATATAAATATAAAGTGCTGTATATATGCAGTATATATATAATACATGTGCAATATAAAGTTTTGGTCTCTTTAAAAACTGCCACTCACCTGAACAGTGGTGCAGCAGACAGGGCAACACTCTTTTTATATGATATGTACATTCCAATTTTCAGCAAATACTTATAAGAATAGATTCAGTAAGACATTAACACTAAACAGTTTCGACATGCACCAAAATATTTCAAAAAGTAAAAGACCCTTCTTTGTCTTTCAGCGAACTCAGACATTGGCATGGCACTATGAAGATTTGCAAACTCACAAGAAATCCATTGATTTTTGCTTCTATTACTGTTGAACATGCAGAGTTGGCACTTTGTCATCAGAGTATTAGAGAAAATTGAGGAAAGGAAAGTATGAACCACTCCTAAACTCAAAATCCAGTTTCTATTTCTGCTTGTCCTTGGTGGACGTACATAAACACACACATCACACATACACAGGGTTCTTTGTGCAGACTTGATATTTACTCACATATCTCATTTACAGAGACAACTCATTTACATAGGATAGAAATTTACTGTACTTTTTGTCAATACAGTAAGTTTCTGTTGCTATTACCATCCTTAGCAGAAATAACCTTCAGTTACACCAGCATCACATAAATTGCATGTTATTGTTACATTTTCCCAAACCTATTTTTGTTGGTGTTATCTGGAGTCTCACAATGCCTTAAGAATGGATTCACTGGAACCTTATCTATCTTGCAAACCAACATTCACTGTAGTATTAAGTTCTACTGCAAAAATATCAGGACCACTTCTGTAAACACTGCAATGACAGTAGTAATGAGAAATGCAACAGTGAAATTGTAAATAAGATTATAAAGTGAAAGAAAAACCCTATAAAACTTGACCTTTAATCAGCAAGGTGGTTTGTACAAATACACCCAGCTCAGGCTGAACATTCAGTGGAGAATGTACAGACCAACAGAACAGCAAAAGAATCTACTGGGGGAAACATTTAGCAGGATTGTTCTGCTGACCAAACTCTTCATCACTCCCTATTCATTATGTAGGAGAAAATATTTTTCCAAGGGTGTGCACTTTATTTTATCCATGAATTCCTGTGTGCTGAACTTCTCAAGAGTGTAAAAGGCAATCCATTAGAGAGAACTTTGTTCCTGTGACCTTGTCCATGATTACTTTAACTACATAACAACCGACTGGAACATTATAGAGATATGAAGATATTTACATATCCATAGGAGAGTTAACTTACTTACATAAACATACTTTTATTTTATTGCAGTCTAAATATTCATCATAGAGATTGCATCAATGTAACTATTTAAACAGTAAAAATCATTACTCTGATCAAAACACTTACCAGGAAACTTATTCACACTCAAGGTCCTCTATAAATCACATTTCTTGCTGGCATCTTCCTTTAAATATTTGATGGGTTTGCTTTGTGGACAGCACATTCAAATGCTTATAATCTGGTTGTAGGATAATGTATATAAATTACTAAAACTCTTTTCCTGTGTTGGTGTAATCTGCTTTGCAGCTGTAAAACAAAACCATAAATTTTTAAAACTTGATATGGCCACAAGGTCTAAGTCACAAAAACTAAAGGCATCTTCACCTAATACAGATTTCCTTGTTTTTCTCTCTGTATTTAAGTCCAGTAATTCAATTTAATTTTTATTATTCCTTCTCTGCCTAGTCCTTTATTTAAAGAATTCCTCCATTTTCTAATGAAGCTCATTCATTTTCCACAGAGTATATTCACTTCCTCAGCTACACCTTCAAATGCTGCATCTCCATCTTTCTGTCTGGAAAACTTTCAAAGCGCCGACTTCCTAACTGGGTGTTTACATTTTGACTCCAGAACCTCTTCTACTTTTCCTTGTGTCACTGGCACAACAAATATAAACACAGGTTGCTCACTTGCACATCTGTTCCACCAAGAATAACCCAGAAATGTCTGCATGAGCTTCAGCAAGACATTTCTTTGATAACTAACCTGCCAAATAATTTCACTGCTTAACAGTGCAAATGCTGAGGTGTTTTTTATTATTAGAGTAATTTTAATGATTGGCATGCATTGTGTGTTTATATGTTTGTCAAATATTGGGAAATCAATTAGAACAATATAATGCCACTGGGAAAAACATCATTTGCAAAATAATTATAAGCAATTGGCACCAGATGTTCTAGTTCTTCAAAATTTGCATTTTCAGTTTTATAATATTTATACTTTTCTTTTGGCAAAATGCTTAAGTAATCATACCTCAAAAGGCTGGATTTTTTCCTTTTTCTGAGTTTGGTTTTATGACAACAGAATTCAAAGGCAAAGCTCGGGTCATATGCCCTGAGTGGTTACACTTAGTGGTTTCATCCCCTACCCCAGAAATACAATATCTTTTATTTTTATTATACTTAGTCTTATCTACTGATCTTCTAGAAGCAGAGATGAACAGCATATTTTAACAATACTGTTCTGCTACTGTTGGCTTTTTCTTGCTCATCCAGTTTCACCTAAAGAACCAAAGTTATTTCATCTAAAGAACTAAAGATTTTAATCTAAAATGGAAAATTTTGATAGTCCTAGACCAAAAGTCATCTAAGCAAAGGTTTATTTTGACTTGTTTGCAGATGTGCATGGGGGAGCTTGTTTTAAGTTTCAACAGCTTTCTTTAGAAAAGAAGAGGAAATGGTTTCTGAGGCCACAAAATATTGAGAGATCATTAGAATCCCACAGTATGAGCTCTTTAATAAGAGAGTTTAACACTTTTTAATTCTTTGTGTGAGAAAGATGGATCATTTACAGAAATAGGAATAGTATTTTGTCTAAATTCAAGTGTTTAGATTCATGTTTATTCAGAAAGCCTTAGTAGACTGCATAGTCCAATTTCTTGGGGGGTTGTGTTTTTTTCCAAGATTACATTCGCTCTATTTTATTATTTATTTTAGGCTTTGAGTGAGCAATAAACTTAGCTGCAGGCAAAGAAACACAACACAGCATGAGTTGGCAAGGCCTTGACAAACACCATATCCCTGGTTCTACCACCACAGTTAAAAAGAACTGGTCAATAAAAATGCTCTGCCATGAAATCTCAGAGGTCAGACATAATCTTTGTTCATCTCCAGACTTTTATCTCCCTCTAGAAAATAAAATTTCTTAGCATTTTACTTGTTCTTTAACAAGATTCCCTAAATGTTCTTGGTTTACTGTCTCAGGTAATATTACATTATTTAGACTGAGTCAATACAGTAGTTTCTGAGATTGGAGCCTTGTACAAATTTTATTGACACCATGAAGTCACTGGGCTGATGGCACCTTCAGACATCAGTTGTTAATGACTCTGAATTCCTTGACAACAAGTGAATAGGAAAATAAAGCTACACTTGGATAATCAGAAGAGAGTGGAGAATATTTGAAACATGCAGAGTTTATTACTTTGTCTACTGGCTTTGTAATGTTGGGTCGTAAAAAAAGCGAAAACATTTAAAACAGATTTAAAGCTTTTATTCACTCTGAATCCATTCCTCTGCTTAAACAGCAAAAGACTTTCATAAAAAGAGATTATTTTTTTATCAAGATTATCACTGATGCAATGCATCTTTAATTTTGAGGGCGGAAGAAAGAACAAGCACCACTATTTATCATATTCAAAATATTAATTAATATTTTACTTGATTGAAGTAATAAAAAAATAGCGGTAATACTTTCACTTTTTGCTAACATCAAGCATACAAGTTTACCAAAAAAGTTTTATAAATTCCCTGGCAAGGTTTTATTGTACATGTTATTGTCACATCAGAGCAGGTGTGAGAACAATGACCGCTGCCAGTGAAAGAAAATGAAGCATATGATAGAAAAAAATACAAAAATAAAATGGGTTAAGTGCTTACCACACCTGTTCAAGATGGGTCTTCTCCTCTGGGATGTCAATGAAATGACTTTTCAATGGCTTTCTGGTTCCAACACATCTTTTACAGTTCACTTAGAAGAACTGAAAGAATTCTTGCTTTCATCAGTTCTGTGGTCTGCCTTTGCATCCTCTCCATGTTCTCTGTGATCCTGGCTGAGCTAAAAGCTCTCTTCTTGTTATATTTTCTTTGCAGACACTATTCCTGTCCCTCCCTTTTCTCCCACCAGTATTCCTTATTGAAAGCACCATTTCTCTCTCCCACCCCTGGGTTCCTCAGATCCACTGTGCTGCAGCCAGAATAATGCAAACAGCAAAACTTTCTCTTTGCTGCTGAGATTTATTGATTTTTTTTTTTTGAAGTCTAGGTGTCTATTAGCACATTGACACCTACCAACCACTAATAAGCAACACTGTGACATTCAAAAGCTAGTTTTCCTCCAAATATTATTTAATGCAAGAAAGTCTCCAAGAGGGAGCTTTGGAAGTCAGAAATCAGTGTCCTCTTGATGGCAGGATTCAGCAGAGACTCCATTAGAGGTTGTCTTGTGATTGTCTTCCATTTCACAAGAAAGAAGGAAGAGGAATCCAGAAAGCTGTCCTATGGTGAAGGGAAATAAAGAGTCACAACAGGACACCACATTTTGAGGTTTTTTGGTTTTGTTTTTTTTTTTACTAATGGCAACATGCCAAGGACTAGAATTAAATTCTTTCCCAGTTCACTCTTTCGTCGCCTACCACCATATAAATCAAGTCTACATGAGATTAAGTAAGTACATTCAGCTTGGGCTCAGGTGTGAGTGCAGATGGGCTTTAAAACATTCCACAAATCCAACCACAGCTGTATTGGCTTAAAGGATGACTGGGGAGAGGAATGGTTGAAAGACTACGTTTACTGATTATCTTCAGTTCCTTTAGCACAGTCCATATCATCTCCCTCCAATCTTCAGTTTGCATCAAGCTAATCAAGATGCAATAGAAAGAAAAATAAGCATTTGAGACCTTCCTTTGAAACCTGCAGGCCCAGCTGAGACACAGAAATGTCTACACTCACTAAGCAAACTATTATTCATAACATCTGCCTATCCAGTGCAATGTGAGTTCCTGTCACTCATCATTGACATGTCTAGGACTGATTTCCTAACATTACGTTATTATCTTTCATGAGAATATGCTAATTCCTTCTGTATCACTATGTATGCTGATATACAGTATCCTTTGACATTCACAACATGTTCTAGTGTGACAGATTAATTCAAGATAAAAAAAAAAAGAATGTGTAAAGGCACCATATATCTGGCAAAAACTGATTAAAAGTATGAAATTATTCTCCCAATAAAATTATTTTCCCAATATGACAACAGAATTTTTACCATCGATCTCAGTGGTGCCAGGATTCCACCTGATAACCAAATTTGGGGTTATTAATTAATAGTAAGGCACAATATTAGCTGTGTTATTCTGTAAAATATTCAAGTAAAATTTTTAAAGGCTTTCTCTTTCCCTTAAATTTCTAAAGAATGTGTTGACTTATTAGCAAAATAAGTTCTCTCCAATTCAGTTATTGTGTATTACCAGATCACACAGATATTTCTGCCACTATTTTCAAGTAATGAGTGGCCATAATCTTATGTACTTGACACATATAATTCCAACATATTGTTTCATGCTAAGAATGACTAGATGGGACTCTCACAGTGTCATCTTAGTATATTTTCTACAATAACTTACCTCTTTTTAATATTTGACTTCTCTGCCCTTCACTGATGTCTTCAATGATTTCCTCCACCAAGTGTTTTACTGCTTCACCCTACTCTAATTAATTCTCAACTTTAAATTCTCCACTGACCCCCATTTAACTCTCAGTAGATACAAAAGCTTTGAAAGAAAAATCCTCAGTGAGCAAGTGCTGGCCAGGTAGCTTTTCTTCAAGCTTTTGCAGCTTTAAATCTGATCACAGGAAATACTGAACCAAATCCTGCCCTGAACAGCACAACACCCTGTTGTATTGCAATGGCAGTGCCATTTCCCAAGTGCTGTTGGACTCCAATAAAATCACAAAATTAGAGTCTGAGTGAGGAGATGCACCTGCAGGTTCACTTTCAGCAAGACTTTGCAAGTAGCTCATCATCTGATGCACTGGGAGCACCGAGAGACTCCTGCAAATTCAGTTCTTTTTTCATCTCACTTGCCAAAAGAAGCCTCCTCCTCCAGCATATGTGTAAGCAGAGAACACAGAATGAAAAGTATTTGATTCCAAAACGTCACTGAATGGATTTCTAGTTTTATTTAGTTATCTTTAAGAAAAAGAAACATAAAATCCCTCAGTTCAAGAGGAAGTTGAGAACAGCTGAGATGACCCAGTATGGTAAAAATTATAGCATAGACAAGAAAAAGACATCATCCTTTCTCACATTAAGATTTAGCTGAAAAAAAACCAAACCACTTTAACTTCAACATTATACAGTAATTTTTACTTACTATTTTTTTAGCCATTGTATTCAGTGCAAACAGATGAACTGTAAAAAGTTTGACCAGGGAGAACTAGTGCATTTATTTGCATTAATCTCTCAGTAGAGCCAGCTCCAACCTGTTGGACTGCTCACAGCTCTGTTCTTCTCTGTGCTGAATTCCAGCATAAAATACATTTGAACACCAAATGCAAGAGTGTAAGTGAACAGAAGCAAATTCACAGATCTCAGGTAATATCAGCAACTCTAGAACTCCTTTGCAGTTAAATCAAAATCCCAGTAAAACTCAAGGATAGAAGTTTTCGGCTTCAGTTCTGTGCACCTTCAATGACCCTCAGTTCCATGTACACTGAGCTGGGACTCAATGCAATAACAGGAAACCATTAATGATTGAAAATATTTGTACTATATGAAGGATCCAATCCAGATGACTTTCACCACATTTTGCTTTCACTGAGTGTACAGCACTTGATATCCTTATTACAGTTGCAATATTATTACAATGATATCTTTTTATTATGACTTAACCATCCTTTATAAATTTTAACACAAACATGTGCTTAGGGTTTTTTTTAATGTTAATTTACCATATGCCCACAAGAAACCACTTTTCAGAACATCTTTCCTATCTTTTCTACTACATTATAAATTACACACATTTATGATAATTCTGCTTGATTTACAATCTCTCTCATTCCTGAATTTAATCTGTTGTACAAAAACAGGCAATTGAAATTGGATACACCTTTTGAATGGTACTTTAATGACCTTGAAATCAGTCAAACGAAAAACCAAACAAAACAACACCAAACCAAACAAAATGAACCAGCTATTAAGTCTATATAACTTAACCTATATCCAAAGTAATAGTTCAGCCCATGCCTAAGGGAAAGATAGAAATGTTTTGCTCCCAATTTGGTTCTGGGCACTGTCATATCTCGTATAATATCCAATTCTTTCAGAAATGACATTTTCATGTCATAAAATCTAATTGATAGGCACTTTCAAGTGCTATTTTTAGAGATAACATCCAAGATTAATGAATGCAATACACTAAGAAGTTTATATGAAGTTAAATCAAGCTGTCTTGTCTCTGTTGAAGTCATTCTTTTCTAGACAATAATACACAATAAGAGCAACATTCCTCAAATGGGGGTTTATAACCCTGATCTTTGCCTGAACTGTGTTTCACTTGAAACAATATTTACCATTTTTTTAAACCCAAAGGTTTCTCCTGTGACAGTTAACGTGTGTTTTGTCTGGTTATCCTGAACCACCCAATCTGTGGATTATGCACCATTGTGCTGTTGATACAACAACATCAGATCAGTCACATTTGCTGTGACTTTAGAGTCAATCTTTTCATTCTTTTGGAGGAGAACACCAGGATGAATAAAGAAAAAAAACTCTTCCAGGCTCATTTCGGTCTTTCACCTCTCACAGGTTTATTTTCACATTTTCTGTGAGATTCCACCTTTTCTCACATTTCACCGGGAATTCTTTTTACACAATTTTTTTTACTTTTTATCCTCAAATGACTTAAAAACCCCTGAATACGAGTAGTCTTTTACTAAAAGCCCCATCTCTGAAATAAAAATCAAAAAGCAAAGCAGTTCTGCCTCATTTACCCCCACATGGCTCAGGTAATTCGTGGGCTTCCTTCCTCATGAAAACTAAGCTCAAGGGTCTCTCATGCTTTTTTTTTACCCCTTCATCTTGCAAGTCTTGCTGATTGCATATGTAAGGAGTGTTAGTGGTTTTGGTCACCGTCCTGTAAAGTTTCCTTACCCAGATTGTAAAATATTTAGCAAACACTGTTAAGCTTTAGATGTGTCAAATTTTAAGGAAAAGCATTTGTGATATTTTTAAAAATTAAAAGAATAACCAACAATACAATTCCCATGAAGTGTGTTCTACTCCACTATGGCTTAACAAGCCATTCCTCTGAAATTGCCTTAAACTTCCATAAAAGAATTACACATATAAGCAGATAAACTCTTCAACTAACTTAATTTGACTGAATTTAAGCACACTGACTTATTGTTTAGTAAGGAATCAGTCAACATAATTATCCTATGGAGTCGGGAAATAATGAATAAACTGATCCTTGTGGAATTTTACTTGCCCTAAATATTTCTAAGACATTTCAAGTCTGTTAATATTCATAAGAGCTTTGAAAGTGAACCTTGCATTCTGAAAGCACTGATCATCTCAGGAAGGTAAACAAAATGCAGGCTTTTTTTTCTTTTTTGGTCCAATATTGGGAATCTTCTCATCCATGATCATCACACAAAATAGGCATCCTAATTGTTTCCATTAACTGATTCAGTGAGAAAAAAAGCAGACATTTTTTTGCTCAATAGGCATGACACTTTTAAGGGTTAAATCATCTTTTTGGATGAGCCACAAATCATATTCTTTCACTTCCTTCATTGTCAAGTTTATTTTTATAAAATATATAGAGATAGATATATCTACATCATCTTTTCTCCATTTCAGCTACCCAAAAATAATTGTTGAAACAAAAAGCAGGCTTTCACCTCACTTGAAAATGCACACAGAACTAGAAGGGGCATCCCAAAGTCTCAGCTGAAGTCCTGAAAAGCAATTTCCATATGGAAATACAAGATAATGATGGTGGTGAAGTTCAAAATCCAAGTCTGTATTCTCACAGACTTCATCAGAAACAGGACTGGGGGAGAAAAGGACTATTGGAATGTGACACACAAAACTGTTCTTACAAGCACTAATCACACATCCATAACAGGATACATGGCAAACAATTCAGTAGAATGTCAGGAAAAATGTACATCACAGAGAACTTTCTATTGATCTAGAATATGGTATTTTCCAACAGAAAATAGTATGAGCAGTAATTTTAAGTCAAATTGACAAAGTACAAATCATCCGAAACTTCAAAACCAAATATTTAAGGGTCATGTTAAATATCCTCAAGAGTTCTCATGTACCTTCATCCCTTTTCTGCTCAGCAAATACACTAAAGGACAATGCTCATAAAAACAAACAAACAAACCAAACAAACAAAAACTCAAAACCCCCCCAACAAACAAACAAACAAACCCAACAACCAAAAAAACCCCAACCCACCACATTAAATCTGTGGATTATACTGGTTAAAAAAAAGACATAAGGATAAAAGTGACAAAAGTAGCCCGAGGTCTGGCAGCTGACAACAACAACCTGTAGAGAAGTCAGTTGGGAAGCTCTCCAAAATCATTCTGGGACAGTACACTGATTTAAAAATGGCAACTCACCCTAATTTTAGTATTTGGAAATATTTATTGCACAAAAAAAAAACCCAACAAAACAAAACCTCCAACATTTTGCTCAAATTAACATAAAGCATTGAGAACAGTGAAGATACTGTTCATGCATGTGATCTTGCTATCAGACATACAATTTTTCTTATGAAATGGGATTTACCTTCCTAATGACTCATCAGGTGCTCTGCAGTTCTCGCTTATCTGAAATTCCACCCTTGGGACTGGCTGTGAAAACAACTAATAGATTCTAATAAAGTCAACCTTTTTGTGCTACTGCTCTTGCTTTCAAAAGGTCAGTGCCTTTGCAGCAGGCTTGTTATGTCATTAATTTGTTAGCATTGCTATTCATAAATAACCCAACCTCTCTCACACAGCTGCATCGACCCCCACAAACAAAACAATAAACAGATGGTAGTGCAGTGGCTAAAGGTGCTGGTTCAGCTGTTGGACGTGCAGCTCTCTCCATTCTACATCCCCAGCTTCAGATGTACCATAAAATTAAAAGGGGTTATTTCTGATTTGAAAAATATCATGACTTTCTTTTATTGCAGCTAGACAACTTTGATAAAAGTGTTAAATTTTCTCTCATTCTGCTCCTCTGAGTGAAATGTCCATTCTACTGCTGCAAATAACTCATTTTTCTCAGGTCTCCCCTTTTAAAAATTCTTCTACACTATGAGTTCCTAACAGCTACAGACACAAATGAACATACAGAACTTGGATACCAATAACCAAATCTTCACTGTGTTCTATGTCAACCTACTATTGACAGCTTTTAGTTATGCATTACTTTACATAAAGTGAATCTACAAAAAGGAGAACAGAGATAAGAAACACAAACCAGAAATGCAGCATTGGAGAATGTGAATTACTGATCTTTGTTCTCCTAGGAGCCACTTCATTGGTTTACTATTTTGCATTCAACAGCTTAGCCATTAACCCCCTGAAAATACTGTGTAATAAGGAATTAGCTTTGTGTTTGCCACCAATTACTGCAAGCTGGGAGCAGAAGCCTGTCAGCAAAATCTGTGGGCTTTTTGAAAGGACAAAGCAAAATTGCAGTGATCTTCTGCCTCCCTGAGATTAGCTGAATGAATTCAGGTATTTAAGACCTTTTACCACGGATGCCTTAAAACAAAAAAAAACAAAAACCAAAAAAAACCCCAAACACAAAACCCAAGAAAAATCCCAACAACGTGGTTCATGCAGGATGTACAGCATTTTATCTGCACAAATGAAGTCAGGTTTACCTCAGGTTTCTGGGGGGAAGTTTTTAGGAAACCTACTGGTGCCTGCACCATGCAAACACATCAATATTGGGCAAGCTTGCCACAAGCAGACAATTAAAAACATAGCAAACTTGCAGGATCAGCTTACTGTCATCTTCCCATTTTAGAGGGATCTGGGTTTATGCCTGGTCAGCGCTTTGCTAATTAACTGTATTCTGACTATTCTGCAGAAATGATATTGTAGCTTGTAACATATCAGATGAATATTATGTCAAATAAACTTACACTGCAAAATTGTGAAGTCACTGTCAGTCTGCTGTGTCTTACCCTGAGAAAGCTTAGAAGGGGCCCAAGTTTTGATTATATCAATATTATGCACTTTCTCGCTATGAGGCGTTTGTACTGGAGTTCAGTGTTTCAGTATTTGAATACACAGTGTCTCAGAAAAAGAGTATTAAAATACAGGTGCCTATTAACATACCTTTAATAAATATCTAAGGACTAAGATGTGTTAATTCAACTCTCTCCAGACTGCTCTAAAAACCCTTCCTTTACTTGAAAAGGAAGTTGCCTTGTGCTTGTAACTCCATGGAATTCCACATTCAATGGACCGGGGCTTGAAGCAGCTCCTTCAGGACAGTTCTTACTAAAGCCTGATAGTTTTTGCTTCTTCCTCTAGTTTGTTGACTCAGAACAGAGGTAGTAGATGAGGTATGGTTATTTTTCTCCTTTATCCTATACAGTTTCTTCACATACTGTAGTCTGATTGTAAAATAATTCTTTGCCACACTGAGTGCTCCTGGACTTGTCTATTAGGGTTTTGTGCTAAACATTTAGAATATAAAATATGAAAAGAAAATTTTCCATGTTTTAAAGACAACCAAAACGATATTTGTGGTAAGGTTGTGCATTCACTGAAAGCAAAAACAAAACCCTGACACAACACAGGGAATGGAAGCTGAAAGGTAAATTGTGCTTGCTGTGTTTTTCTGAATTGAATCCTGCCTGTATGATCAGCAGCATTCAGACTCCCAGCAGGGAAGTCTCCAAAAGAGAGGGAAAACTAGGCAGGTGGCTTTAAAGAAAGCACAGAGCAATGTACTGAAAAAAAAAATCTGGTTGAGAAGTGAAATTGGTTAAATTGCCTACAGCATGTTTGGGGAGGAAAAGGGTCTACACTGAGTTCCCTGCTTTGAGGGATGGAGAGAAAGCATTGCAGAGCATGAAAAGAAAAACCCTGGATGGAGGACTGGTTCATTATGGACAATTGCTTTATAGATAATCTGTTTTGGAAATGGACAGAATGAGGGAGATACTAAAGAAACCACTGAGACAGGGTGAAGGGATCCGTTTGAAGGATCAGTCAGCAAAAGATTTAGCAGTGACTACAAGAACAAGCTGCAGGGGACAGAAGGTATCATGGGGACAGAAGCATCACCTGGGCCTGAAAGCAAGGATTAGGAAATAGTCCCCTGCCTTCTCTGGGTGGCAGAGCTGTAAGATGCCTCCATCAGAGAGTTTACCCACAAGACAGGAGTCATTTCTGCTTCATCATTACTGGTCAGCAGGAGCTTCAAAATATTCAAGATTGGAATTATTATAAATTTTTAAAAGTCAGGTCACAATTTGGAGGTAGGAAGAGTGAGGAAAGCTAAGAGATAGCTACAGAAGTAAAACAAACAGCTATCCTTTACGATTACTCAAAAAAAAAAAAAGGATTGTATTCTGAAACGGTTTGTATATTAAACTCATCATACACTCAGAGACTTACTGTTAGTCCAAGCTTTAATGCTTATCCCCATGTGAGAGCATTTTTTTCTATCAGATGGAACCAAGGATCCCAGAATTCTTAACCAGCTCAGAAGACCTCAGTTCAACCACTTTTTGAACAGGTGAACTATTTCTTCCTCAGTAGCATACCATGACCTTCCCTTTCACAGAACCATGGATTGTTCCCCTCCAATATCAGGACAATTTTTCAAACAGTAGAATTTTAAAACTCTGTCTTCTGGGCACCATAAAAATGTCAATCTTGGTGTAAGGCATAAACTGGCCAATTTGTCTCTAGGCAATTCAGCAGTATGGAAAGAGTACAAACACAGTATGTGAGACAAAATATAGCTGAGAGCAGGCCACTGGAACTCCCCAGATTTTCTTTTTCTACTTGAAAATTTATTTACAGATCATGTACTAAAGATAATGCTCAAACTTGTACTGGAAATCATAAACTAATTTAATCTATGACACTCACCAAGGGTCGATCTCTTCAGAATGGAGACACGACTGTAGAGACAAGAAAAGCTTTAGGATAGAGCTGCAATTCAGGTGTCACCAGGAGTATTCAGCTTAATTTTAAAAAAACCCTTCCTTGTGTAGTTCACAGACACACCTTTCCCTATTAGCCTGACTTCTGCACTTGTTCTGAGCGCTGCAGAACTAACTAAAATTCCTCTGTGTATTTGGACAACTCTTAAAATGGAGGGAAAATGCTATTTTTCCAGGATTGGACACTATACAATTAATGTCATCAAACACTAAAGTTGATCTTTAAAGAATTAATTTTTTTTTCAGTGTTACCACAATACTGAGAGCTACTTCTAACCTGCTTTTATGCCTCTCTGTTTTGATAAAGAAAAGCAAGGACAAAACCTGAAGAATGAATCACAACTAGATTTGAATGCAAAGCTGTCACCTTTCACAGAAAACATACTTACTTTTAAAATCAGTTTCTTTGAGACAAGATAATAGGTTTCTAATGACCTAATTAATGTTACACAAAATGTATTTTGCAAATGTACAAAGTTAGACAGCAAATTGCTGTCTGTGCTTTGGTAAGAAATGGTTGTCTCCAAACAAATCTCTAAACCCAATGTACAGTAATTCATGCAGATAGTTTATTCTAATTACAGCTGAATATAATGGTTCAGCTGAGATGTCAAATTTCAGTGCAAATAGCACTTTGCTAGACAGTAAATAAAAGAAAATGAAAACAAATTACAAATCCAAGTTATTTTAGCTGAAACCTTGTTTTTTCTAAGCACATAAAGCTACAGAAAGTTATAATGTAACCAGCAGCAGTATCTGGTGCTGATTCAGAAAATTCAAAGTATTTTTTTTTAAGTAAAACTAACAGATATATGTTTATATTTTTAATTGAATATTAAATAGGGGTAGTTTGTTGTTTTTTTTTTTTAAGTCTTGGTAAACTTCTAGACAACCAGAAAAACATTTTGGAAAACACTTAAGTGTAAAGTGTATGTATATAAGAAAAATGTCATGCACACTAACAAAGGCAAAAAGGAGAGTTTACATGTTAAAAGCTTTTGTGAAAATAAACATATCTCATACAGGAACAGGTTCATATATAAGGAAAAGCAAAGAGTTGAATTAATTTTTCTTTGTGCACTTTCAGGGAGGCTCAACATTCAACATCTGTATTTGAGATTTTTAAAGCTTTATAGGATTCAAAATACAAAGAATTTGAAATCAAAATTTGAATTTAGAGACAATCTGAAGTGGTATAAGTATTTGATTTTATGAAACTTTACACACTTCCTACTCTGAACCTGGAAAAATTTAACGTATAATTGCACTATACCAGCCATAAACTCCAAATTCAGCCTCCTAACTGAGCCTGAAAGCTCAGGAATGCAATTTGTCAGGATTGCAATTTGTCAGGATTGTCCAGTTGATAGCACAGATAAGAGACAGGTTTAAGAGGTTTGACAACCATAAACCAACAGTTTTGTCCAAACTGTGTGCAATGGCAAAATCACAGTTTTCTGGATTCAATCCATGGGGCTGAGAAATGTAAGAAGCAGAATGTCCTGTTCTTGTCCTGCTCTCCAGGGAGAGATCTCCTGCTGTGTAGGACAGGAGTAATCCTTCAACAAAGGAACCTGGATATCTAAAGGCGAAAACTCTTAAATGATGTCAATGGGCAAATAAAGGGAGAATAAAACCCAATGATATGATAATGAATATAAAAATATAATTAAACAAAACCAAAACAAGGCAGAAAATGCAGGTGTAAGAATTAATATCCAAATAGGTTGTTTCTACAGAAAGAAGTACAGTAACAGCACTACCATATGTATTTTAAGCATTTTTTAAAAAGACTCCGATTGTACTTAACAGCACAAAAGTAGAAATTTTCTACATTCTTCTTTTTCGTACTGGCATACTACAAAAAGATTATTCATTATAAAAAAGGCAGAAAAATTCTGTAGGATAATATGAATGAAGCATAGAGTTAATCCACTAAGATTTCATTAAGAATTGAGCCAATGTTCAGCCAACTAATTACCCATTCATTAAAACAGAACCATAAATGACATTTCCAACATATTACAAAACCCCTCTGTAGTAATATTTTCCCATCTACATCTATTCTGGCATTTATATTCTATGTCTCTTTCATAATTATTTCAAATAATTCCTCTGACATGTCGAGGGGAAAATAGCTTAAAAAGAGAATACTTACCACCTACTAGTTGCTCACAAAGAAAGGAGCAGGACAAAGTAATTATATTGGTGTATTAATATAGAATTAGTGTGCTTGTAGTCCCTAATAATCACTACAGTGATTTAATTTTTCCATGGTGAAAATTTTAAGGTGCTTAAAATTATTTGCCCACACCTATAACTTGAGTTTCATCCTCCCCAAAAATGAGCATATATAAAACTAACTCATGTGATTCACAGAAAGAAATACAGCAACCAAAAGTTGGCATTAAAAACAAATAATTAAATCCAAAGCTGGATTTTTTCATGTCCCACTTAGTTCTGCTGTTGCAATAGCTCCTACTCTATACAGTAGAAACAGAAAGTGTGAAGACGGTTGCACAGACAACTCAGACTAAGAATAAACATGGTTTCAACCAACAGAGAACTTGATACTCAGTACAAATTGTTATTTGTTGCATGTTCACTCAGGGATCCCCTGCACCTCTTTCACTGATAATTAACGAAGTCACAAAAGCTCAAGTTTGCAGGAAATAGTACAACCTCTGGGCTATTTAGACCAATAAAAATCTGCAATCTGCTACAAGTGGCTTCTTCCAGCACCTTTCATATCAGGATTTTTATACAAAGATTATTTTCTTCCTATAACACCACCACATTATTAATTTCCTCTTATAAAAGATAAAATTTCTCCTTCACACATTGTTTCATGCTTTGGCTTCCAAACTACGCTCTTCCATCTTTGCATTCTTTTTCCTATAGTTCATGTCCCTGTTCCTCTCCCATTATACATTATTCTGACCTAACTTCTTCTAATGATATTGATATTGAAAATTCAACAAACTTTTTGCTGAACCCAGATTTAGTTCCTATCAAGAAAAACTCATCAAAAAACTCCAACCTCAAGAAAACCTAGTCAAAGCCAGCTCTGCATTACATCATATATCTGATGAGATAACAACATCTGAAAGATAAAATAGATAAAATATCCTCAATGCAGATTTGAAGCCCTGCAAATGCTTCAAGTCCATAAAAAGAAAAAAGGTGGGATGTCACGGTTTTATCATGTGCTGTTTAGGGATAAAAGAAGCTACATTTTTACTGAAGCTACATCTCATACTGCATCTACAAAAGGACCCACCTACATAATCAAGAGAAGAGTTATACAGTCTTCAAAACTCATCTCTCCTAAAGATTTCTTTCCTTTTAATTTGTGCCATTACCACACTCATGTAAGTCAGAAAACAGAGTGGTCAAGCAAATCTAACAGCTGACATGTCCCTAGATAGAAAAGTAATCTTCCTGACACCACTTCACCTGTGTTGGTCAATACCCAAATGATTTCTGGGTGCTTTAGCAGAGCTGAGGGTGGTAACAAACCGTGATGTAGCGACCATATGCCAGGTATTGTCTGCAACCTTGAATAAGGTCAGCTCCCTATTTGAAGCACAAACAATGTGTGATCAGAAGGCAGATGCTGGAACACAAAAAGCTCTGGCAAGCATATGGAAAAGAAGGAAAAAAAAGAAAGCCAACAAGGTTTTTAGATGCAAAGGCTGCTCAAGGTTTCACTTACCAAAAGAACAGTGACATAAGAAGGTGGGATTTATGCAGAATGTAGAGTCTGTAATGCAGCCACTAGGAGAGAAACACAGACCTGGATTAGATGGCACCACACAGCCACTGCACTCTTACCACTACTTAACAGCCAAATATTAAGTCTTCCAGAACAAACACAAACCTCCAGAGTCTATAAATGGAATGAGTTCGCTTACTGTCCATGCCCAAAGTTTATTTTTAAGGAAATATGTATGAGACGTGAGTTTTAAGAAATCCACACACCGAATAGAAGCATGGACACAGATAGATATGAAAAACACAAAGAACATTTTCCTGAATTAAAGGAATCAGACTTGTCAAAAAGCAAACCTCAGAATTTGTGGTTTCCATCAAAAAAAGGAGAGACACAAAGACTTTAATATAAAAGAGGTTTATTTGTCTGGTTTCTACAGTACATCAAACTAGATGTTGGATTAGTTGTGGCCAAGGGCAATATATTGGTGGCAAGAGAGAGCTTGTAATGTTCTTTGATTTCCCACTCTCTGTAACATAAGAAAAGCAAGGGACCAGCCAAAACCTATTCCATTTCCCTCATCCAGCCCATGGGTGGAGATCCAGCCCTGAAAAGAGGATTTTGGATTAACCTGCGCAAATATGAGACAGACAATACAACTCAGTACAATCCCTGAAAATTCCTCCCATTCAAAATCATACAAGAGATTCATGACTACAGACAGTTACAGATAATTTAACAGATAGAAAAAGAAAAATACAGTCAAGCCTCTCAAAGAACTTCATGAAGAAATTGCAGAGATTTAAGCAATGTCTCACAAATGTTTGTAATTAGTCTCAAAACAGATTCTTTTTTCCCAAATGTACATTGGCTTTAACATACTTATAAGTCACCCTGTACACAAATAATTTATTGCAGCCTGTTAGGGGAACTTTTCCTGTGAAAATGGGGTGATTAAATGTTTATAATATGGTCCATAATTGTCCACTCGTGTGTTTTCATTTCTTTTGTGGGAAGTTCGCACAAAATAAAGATTTCAGAAAGAAACCACTCTGTGACAAAGTCACTGATATGAAAAATAGTCACCATATCCTCTAGAAGCACATAGCATTTACTTTACATTTAATTACAGAAAATTCTGTTACATTCATTTAAAGGAAAAATATTAGTTTTTCACATTGTGCACAATTTTTTTTTGGTGAAATCCGCATTTTGACACAGTCTCACTAAGAATTTGAGAACGGTTGACTATGAAATAAATTGATACTAAACAAACTGTGTTTGATGTGTCTGTATGAAAGTTTATTGTGAAAAACAGAATGTGAGCAAGTGGGAACAAATTTGAGAGCAGATGCACTGGCTACTGCTATTAAATAGAGAGGCTTTTAAGAGTCTTCAAAGCAGCAGTCCACAGGCAGTGGGAATGCAGCACTAAGATAAAATACCTATCACTGGCACTACATTTTGCAGCAAAAATAATTGATGAGGAGTTGGGTAGAGTGGATTATAAATTGCAGGGTGCATGCAGTAATTTCTGCTCTGGTCAATGTAGATATTAGATATATTAGTATAAAGACTGTCACTGATACAATAAAGGGCAGAATAATCCACTAACAAGGAGGATTATATTTTGTTGATTGATAAGAGATTAAACACCTACGTTATCCAAAATTTGTTTTTACTGCCTTAAGAAAAAACAATCTTTTTCTGCAAGCCCTGCATCAAATATTAATCAAGCCATAATTAAATGGGATAAAGAAAACTGTCTTGGTATCTAACTTGCAATCATTTACTTGGTGTATAAAATAAGCCAAGCTTGACTGAATAAAACTGTAATACTCTAATACTGGATTTTTAAATTTTAATGTTCTGCTTTATTCCTAACTCCTTAATAGAAACACCATTTTTAACTGACTTTTGGTAATCTGTGGGATGATGTTGTTGCTTATGAACAGTGTAGTGAGATGGCAAAGCAGGGCCAATATAGCAAGATGAGGCTTCAGATTCTTCTTTTGTATTACTTGAACTATTCCACTTTGGCTGCAGGCTTTTTTTATTACATTTCTGTGACAGAGTACCAAGGTCAGAGAGACCAAGACAGAACAGCTCATCTACTCAGTGAGTGGTTACACACGTGCTTAAGGACTTCATAAAGCAAATAACTCCTTAACCAGATCTTAAAGGATCCTGGCTGACTGAGGATTCATCTTGACAGCTCCTGTGCTGGACTTTGCCAATGACTATTTCATTAACTGCTGAGAAGTCATTGCAGGTATAATGTGCTGTTGGATTAATTGTGGTTAACGAGAAGTTCATGGTTGATATCACCACAAGGAGGGATCTTTAACATAGAGTAGATAAAATAATAAATATTAGAAAAGAATCCTTTAGGAGACTCTGTCTTAAATATCCCAGTGCCTTTGATTAGAGTACAACTCTGACAGTCAGCTAACTACTCCTTTTAACGATGCCGATCTTATACACCCGAAAACTGATTTTTACCCATTATATTATCAGAACAAAAGCCAACTATTCATGATTCCAACTGCAACATTTTTGGAAACACCTCAGGACAGAGAAACTAAAGCCTGTTACAAGCAGGTTGACTGGGACTGAAGCACTCAGCCTAGTAAAGAAGTCATGGTCATCTTTACATCTCTTCCAAGCATCAGATTTTAAAACTGATTGTATGAACTTCTGTGTTTAATCCTTTGCAGAATCAGGATCTTAGTATGACAAATAGTTTTAAAACAATACTTAAACTTATCGGTACTGAAGGGAAAAAAGTACCATAAATTAGCCTGTTTGCTAATTAGTTGAGAATTTATGTTGTTTTCAGAGAATAAAATCGAAAACAACATAAATTATATCCTGTCAAGGAGATTCTCTAAAGTTTATTTACAAATAATGAGTTTTAAATAATGTAGTGAAGCATTTAATGGGGAAAGTTTGTTGTTTTGGTTTTTTTTTTCCCTGCATGCTGGGAACATTTTCTTTTAACACAGATTACGGTAGAGATATAAAAAAAATAAAGCATAACTGCCTCACATTCAACATTATTAAATCTATCAGGCCTCTACCTACTTCAGTGACAATATTACTCTCCTTGCCTTTTGAAAAATCCTGCAGATTACTTTTTTTCTTCTTCCATAATATGCTTGAGATATTTGGAATTATTAAAATACATGAAAATCAAATAGACTTTTATGTATCTACTCTGGTTAGTTATGAATCCATAGGATTTTTAATTCCCTATGGGGAAAAGAAAATAGACAGTATTTGAAAGGCCTCAGTTGTTAAGAAGAACAATGTATTATATCAAGGTGGGAAGAGAAGATAAATTCATGAATATACAGAAGAAAAGGAAAATGAAAGTCTGCACAGAAGTAAATAATGGTCACATTTAACCAACTCTACAGTGAACTATATCCCAGGAAAAGGCAAAAGCCAGTTACTCTTTCCTTCCTTTCCATTGGTTCTTTTTGTTGATTTTCCATAAGGATTTGCATTTCCTGCAATGGGACATATGGAAAATTTAAAGCAGATTGTCCTTTGTGTAAGACGAGTGTATAGAGGTGACAGAAATCAAGGTAGGGATTTAAACCCCAAATCTGAGTCTCCTGCTCAGTTAAGGGAGATCAAGATGAGGCTGGTGCAGCTCCTCAGGGATGATATGAAAGGAGGCTTGGCTGATGTGAAGGCAGGTAATTAATTTGGTGGACCTGCACCAATTTTTCTGGTTGATCAGAAAGAAGACTGAATCTAAAAAGTTATACGTAAATTACTATGGAGTATTATGTTAGAATTGGAAAGATATAACAACTAGGCTGTAAACTCTACTTTGAAAAGTATGTAAAAAAAATATATATTTCTCAGAATTCATCTTCTGGAGGCTAATTATTTCTGGTTTGCTACCCCATAGAGAGCATAGTCAACAAGCATGTCTCATTCTCAAATAGTCAAAAACATGAAATACATCGTGTCTCTTCAGATTTTACAGCATTCCAGAATAAAATCAATTAAGGCCTGTAGTAGAAAAAATTGTGTACTCAATTAGCACTACTCCAAAATAAGATAATGAAACTCTGTTAAATGTCCATCAGATTTTTAGTTAGCCTGCTTACAATTTTGAAAATATCAAATCAGTCTAAAAATACCAAACCAATTCCATTCCTTTGGTCTCAGTGTCTTCTACAGAACAAGCTGAGGTTAATTGCTCTCTCTCTCTCTCTTCCCTTTATCTGAACTTTTGCAGCTCTGTACAAAATTCCCAATTAGAATACATGGTCTGTTTTCTACACTTCAATGGGCATCTGCACTAAATTTAACCAAAGCCTTTAAAGAAAAGAAGTAGCTTATTTGAGATGACAAAAAAGAGCAATTTCACCAGAGATTGTTTTCTTAACGTTACCTAGAAATGAAAAAGGAATGTCAATAGAAAATCGTGACCTCTGCCTTCACTAACTTGTTCAACTATGCCCAAAACCACCTGGGATGAGGGCAAGGGTGGATTATCCCTTCAAATACCGTGGAAATCTACATCTCAGGTTTGGATTTAATCATCTGAAAAAGACATGAAAATGGATGGGTTTGTCTCTGATTCGTCTCAAACCGCAAAAAATAACCAACCATTATTTCAAGTCATCTAAGAAACCATGCAGTACCCAGTGCAGCGTTTCTGCAGCTCATAAACTGGGATACAACTCTCAAAGCTACTTTTGCAAATCAAAAAGCTGGAGATAAATGAACTCTTCAGGGTCTGCATTTGTGAAAAACACTGCCCCAGACACCTTCCAAGCTTTAGGGAATAACTATAGCCTCAGAAAACTTGGATAATTTGGAGAACTACTGAGAATTCTCTCTGAATTGAAATGACTTTAAACCAACAATACAATATGTTTTCTTTTGGTTCATCAAAGCAGGAGAAAGAAAGGAGCTCACCATTTCCAGCCTACACAGCCAGCTAATTGTTGTCTCCTTTGTAAAGCAGAATGCTCCTTATTTTTTCTGATCACAGTGAGAGAACTAAGGACTTTTCCATGTATTTTCTTGATGTTGATAAGGCTGATAAAGTGTTAATAAAGCAGTCAAGTGAAATATCAAATACAGTTGTTGCAATGCCTCACTGAAAATGGCCCTGAAAGGATGTGAACTCTCACATCAGAACCAGATGAGAGTTGTACCTCTCTGTGAACCCACCCAAACTGTGCTGACACAGTGACACAGGGTGACACCTGCACTGAAGAAGTTTCTGCCCATTCAACAGAAAAGCTCTGGCCTTATGAAATCCCAAGTATTGTCTGGAAGATTGAAGGTATATTACAATATTGATGATAAATGTTTACATTATCATATTCATGGACAAAGACTGCAAATAAAATTTGAAATGCTTTTTTAATTATTTATTATTGTATTTATTTTTTATATAAAAATTTGAAGTGCTTTTTTTAATCTACCTCTAATACTTGCTGAGGTACAAAAATAGAGCCATAGAAGCTGGTGCATATAGGACTGAGATAAGAGCCAAGTGGATGCAGACCCAGAATTCCAAAGGGAAATACTGAGGGATTAAATGTGGATACTGCCTGTAATATAACGTTTTTCAAATATGTTGACAGCTATAGTGTTGTCAGATGTTTAATTAAATGATATTAATTAAAATCATTATTTGTAACATAGAGAAATATATAAATCTGCAATATCCAGACATTTAAATCTCAGTACTAGAAAGATGGCAAGCAGGAAGATTTTGTGCTGTGTGGGACCTGATTTATTTCAGAGACAGTATGTACAGGTGACTGACTATTCCAGTTTCCAAAAAGAAAAAGCAGAGGTGAAATCCTACTTCTACAGATGGCCATCACAATGTGTCCTGCCAAATCTGCACTTCAAAGGAGAGGTAGGTGTGTCCTTTATTTTGAAACTCTCCCTCTCACTGTACTAAATTTAAATAATCCATAAAATGTTTAGCTCTGAGGAGCAGCAGGAATTTAGCAGCAGAACCTGTCATGAGTGGCAGAGGGATGCAGGCTCAAGGACTGTGGGACTCTGCTGGCTCAGAAGTTATTGAGACCTACATGGATCCCTGGGAGGTTACAAGCTTGGTTCATTTTAGCTGCCAAAGTGGCAGCCTGACAAGATCCTGCATTTCCCAGGCCTGCAGTCCTCCAACAGCCAGTGGAGAAATTCTTGCCCAGGGAATTTCTGCAGTTTGGGTTCCAACCAATCACTCTCACTGTGAAACACCAAAATCCTTAGAAACACAGAAACTGTTTTCCTACGTACTGTTACAGCTCTAAATCTTTCCTTGCATTTCACTTCATTCCCATCTCTGAGATTAGAAAATACTGTATTTTGGAAAGATTCTCTACAAAATAGTGCTGTGGCTACAAAGTGAAGCTGAACAAAGCTGCACCTGCTAAAGAGACACACCTGCACCACGAAGGGATTTGGATTGGGGATCCAGTCAAACCAGGACAACTCTATCATTTCACCCTCTGGTCAGCAGAAGGTAAGCTGCCCAAAACAGAGAAGTTCTTTCAAAAAGAGCAGGAAAAGAAGCAGATGGCCTTGGATGAGGATATCATACTTCAAGAAAATGAAAGTTATTAAAAATGAAAACCATAAAGTTAAATCTGAGGAAATAAAACACTTATCTTTGCACAGATGTAATTTAAAGTCTCCATAAAAGATCTGAAAAAAACTTGGAGGAGATAGAAAAATAGGCTCTAACCTAGTGATCAGAAACATTGCCTACCTACTTTCAGAATACTCAGCTCATAGCACATAAAATATTGAACTAGAAGAGAACTATCAGTGTAGATGTAATGGATTTGTAAGCAAACTTGCTTTTTGTGTACATTTTAATAGTAATTTAAAGCCTCATATGTTTGGAATTGCTGAGCCTAATTTTTAGCCCTGAGCAAATTTTTATAGCTAAACAGCAAACTCTAATGATAAGGGTTTCTAATGGTCAGACTTAACTACTCCTCTGCTGCCAGGTATTGGAAATGGCACAGCCTACCTTTGCCAGAGCTGGTTCCACAAAAAGGGCTATTCATTTTTTTACATAAACTCTGCAACTTGAAATTAGACATTATTTGGAGGCATTTAAACCTCATCTCTTTTAATGGAGAGCGTGTGTTCATTTTCTTTCAAACTACCTTTGAAAGGATCCTGAGCAAGTAATTAAAACTATTAGTTGACATTTCAGTTCTCAACAGCTCTATCTAGCCTAAAAGTGTTCTCTTTAGAAATGGCAAACATATTCAAAACAAATAATTGGGAGTTATTAAGAAAATCAAAACCCTGAGTGCTTTTCAATTCATTTACATCAAACTAATTTCTCTTGACCTCTAAATTTAAAACAACAATTTTTTTTTTTTGCAGCTGATATAAAATGAAGAACAAAAGTTCCTGTTCTTTTAACCTAATGAAGGCAGAAGTCCAAACACAATTTCCTGTGCCTAACAGACTCCAGCATTCACATTTTCTGATGACCAACTGAGAAGGAAACTGGTACTATTCCATCGTGTCATTCATTCAAGGAAAGGAGTTGTTCAAAAATGTCTCTATGAAAATGTTATTAAAAACTTGTTGTTGTTCCACATGCAGCTGTGTTCTTTTAATTTTGGACAGGTCAAGAGGATTGGCAGTAAATCAGGGACAACCTAGCAGCAGGGTTCTGTTGTCTGCAGGGATAAAAAAAACTAAAAAAAAAATAAAAGCCAAAAAAAGGGGACACACATGTTGCAGGATCTAAGGTTTCCATGGATAGTGAATCAAGGCTTTTCCTCATCTCTAACTTAGCTACCACCTCAGATCAGGGGCAGAACAGGGAATAAATTTAAGATTTCCTAATTTTCAATTGTTTCACACACACATAGAGCATTCAAAGTGTTGCCAGCTGATTATGAAACTTTTCTCTAAACACTCATAAATTGCTGAAAAGCTCTCAAAAGAATCAGCTGGCATAAATTGGAACAGAAGCCTTGGACTT
The DNA here is from genome assembly GCF_009829145.1 of Chiroxiphia lanceolata. Taxonomy (NCBI): domain Eukaryota; kingdom Metazoa; phylum Chordata; class Aves; order Passeriformes; family Pipridae; genus Chiroxiphia; species Chiroxiphia lanceolata. Next base: position 5,717,327 of record NC_045650.1, read on the forward strand.
GCATTTTAACACCTTTTAAGCTAATCCAATATATTGAACACACAGAAAATATTCCTACCTCGAATTTTCCCAATAACTGCCATTGACTCATTGCAGTGCTATGGTTTCTAATCAGCAGAAGATACCCAGTTTTAACAACAGTATGACTGAGTACAGCACTACACCTCCTTAACTCTTGAAAAGGAAGGAAAAACAACAAACCTAATGTTCCTATAAATTGTAAAAGGACTGAAATTATTACATATTTTTAATTAAATGGTTAAGATGATAGAGAGCTTAAATCCAGTATTAACTAAAAAAATGGAATTATTTCAGTGAATTAAGTCTGATGATTGCAGAATTAATTGTATTTGCATAGTAATGTTTAAGTACTAGAAACTGCAAAAGGAAAAATTCTGAATATCAATTATGTTAATTATGTTGCAGACTATTGGGAGAAAGGAAAAGATAAGTCTTCTTCCCTTCATTTTCTTTAGTATGTGCTTTTCTGTGTACAGTGGAAAGATGAGAGCTCCAGTTGCTATAACAACTTAACTCTATTATAATCAACAATCATCTAAGTTTAATTGCCATCTTGTCCTTCTAAACCAATATATTCAACAGCAGTTGTATGAATTCCATAAATTTTGCTACTAAAACCTGTTCAACATCTGAAAACAAGCTGAAGAATACTTACCCACCAGAGTCAAACTGAAATTGTCCTTCCATTCCTTACTGTAGCAATATACCATTTAAAATACTCTACTGTATCCATGAGAATGTTTATCTTGGGACAGTTATCTTCTTACTAAATCCAAAACTAAATAAAAACCAGAATTGAAACTTAAGGTATGAAAGTAAATAAATTAAAATAGCAATTTTAAACTTAAAATATATTAAATATTGCAATATTTTTTTCTGATACTATAAGCACCCCTACCTTCTTCAAAAGAAACTCCAGTTAGGCTACCTACAAGAGTTAAGTTAGACATAAAACATAAAGTAATCAGAAGAAGAGCACTCAATGAACTTCAAAATCTAGTGTTGCAGACTAACTACAAAGATTATTACAAACTATATAATGAACTATAATAATTTCTATTGTTGGCCTCTCTAATGTTTCCTTTCATTATTGAAACAAAATGACATTTGAAAAATGGGAAATTTGTCAGCATTCTTCAAATATTCTCTAATTCAGGCCCTGTGGGCTCAGAATAAAATTAAGCCTTATCATTTACCCACTAATTATGGTGTTTATCTGTAATAACATGCCTTGTAAGTAACATTGGAAACAATCAGAGCAGAAGAAAAAGTGGAATCAGCATCAAATGGTGAAACAGAAGCTAAAAGAGGTCTTTTACATAAGGTACAAAAGATAAACAAGTGATGTAGTATTAACTGAGATTGTTTCTTTCTGAACAAAAAGAATGGGGGCTCAAAAAAGTACTTAAACTTATGTACTTTTGCAACCAGTGGTTCCTGCCTTATGCCCTACATGTCTTTTATATTCCAGTAACTTGCAAATAATGCAACAACAGCTCATAGGAACACTCAGAGCAGCAGGCGCAGGACTCACTTTCATTTATAGTACAAGGCAGAGTTCCCAGAAAACTCTTTGAATGCAATACTGGGAGCTAAACCCACAAACGAGCAAGACAAAGCTTAAAACTGGATGATATAAATCTTTCAGCCACAGCCAAATCTTTTGGCCAAGTATTAGCTTGTTAACTACACCTCTATCAGCGTTTGACAGTAAAGATACAGCTGATGCACAAGAAAAATCAGAAAGGTGGAATTAGCCTGAAAAGGTGGTTGAAATTGCAACTGAGCCCTCAAACAGAAATGTGGAAGTACTGGAACCATCTTGCTTAAACACTGGTCATCACTACCCTGGTGGAATGATAATCTTTCTTATCAGTTAACCATTATGAAAAGAACTATTTCAACAACACTATGAAAATAAATCACATTCATTAAACCTAAAACAATCAAAACTATTAAACCCACTGAGTCAAGTTGTTTCCTTTTTAAATATACCTGTTTTAAGATTTAACACACTAATTCATTTTAAGTTACTTTTATATCTTTTATGTACTGATTAATGAATACAGTACATTAAAAAAAAACAATGAAAAAACCCGTAAGAAATAAAAAAATAGCAGCTCAGTAAAACTATTAGGTGAGCAAAGGGAAAAAATGTTGCAATAAAAACTCCCCCCTGCAGTCCTATTAGGATGTAGAGCAATCAAAAAGGTACTGGAATCTAAGCCTTTTTATCTATTTATTTGTCTATTTTGTTCAATTACAATGAATATTTACATTATATATATATAAAACATGAGGGCTTTGTCAGGAAGTCAGAGCACTTTAAAAACAAATTGTACTGAATTTTTTGACAGCAAATGAATAGTTCTTTTATCAGAAATCAATAATTCTAAAACACAATCATGAAATGAGAACAACTGATAATCTTTGCTAAAGGGCCAGTTTGGAGAATTGCAGCACTGAAGAGACAGAATAAGCTTTGACTCCTGTTCCAAAAGTAGCATTTCATAAACTAGCAAAAAATGGCTTTCTTTTGATCTTAGTTTATTAGATCCAGATCAGAGAACAGAATGAACTATTTATCTTTAAAAAGTAATATCTTTTTGATTATATGTCATAGCAGAAATCTTATCTTTGTCTTGGAAGTTTGAGACTAATGACGCCAACACCGGGAGTCGTGTGAACCCTGACAGGGGCTCAGCCAATTATGTGATGAACGATGGAGATGGAAAGTTCTTTACTCCTCTGTGACATTTCTAGAAACCATAATTCTGAAAATCTAAATGGAGTCATTGCTTTTCACCCCCGTGGGCAGAGCCATAATTCCTCACATATACATCCTAACTGGGTTTTTTTCTAATAGCTCCATTCGTTTCTCAATCTCTCTAATAAGATTGCCAGAGAGGACAGCTTGTCTCTGGCACATTTCTCTTCCAAGGAGGACAAAAATCAGCTGGGCTATTATTCAGCCTTTCAGCATCACATTTTGGTCATTAGAACTTGTCAAATTAAACAAACTAATACCACTAATGAAAAAGAAAAATGGAAGGGACAGAAGAAGGTTCCGTGGTTCCACAGCACGCTTTGTGAAGTCAAAAGTGTTTGAAAAGTAACTCCTCACTTCTGAAACACAGAGGGATATTTACTAACCTGAGGTTGATATCTGGCGTTCACTATGTGGTGTGAAAAGTCTCACAACAATTTAGCACTTAAAATTAAAACTGTAACCAAATAATGAAGTACCACTGCACATAGTAAAATTGAAATGTAAAAACCATCACTTTGAATTAGAAAAAACAATTTTTGAACAATTTTTTAATGCAAAATGTAAGCTAAAAAACCTCTCAGTTAAAAAAAAAAAAAAAAACAAGAAAAAGAAGCTTTTAATATATTTTAATATTTTCAAAAAGACTACAGGGAAAAGAAAAGCAGTGTGGAAATCAAATTACTTTGCAATAAAGTTAAGGAAAAACTCTTGATCACACCAATGATATATCATTGCAATACATGAAACTGTAGCTCAGAGTAGCAGCAAGAAATTGCTACAAAATTTTATTTTAAAAAACACAGCAAGTGAGAAGCTTACCTTAATTTGTATAATGGGAAATATCTATGTCATGTCAAATGTGTATATGAGAGCTCCCATGTGATGGGGGAAATTATAGGTTTACTCTTAACATAGTTTAGGTTACACAGTAACCAGCAAATTGCAAAAAAGCTCCCCAGGAAAAGGAGGAGTTGGTTTAAGAAGTACAAAGGAAATCTGGCCATTTGTAAGGGACAAATTCCTTGGAATAAAAGAACATGGTTAAAACCTGGTCTGGCACTTCCAGAAGTTACCCTGTCAGCAACTACAGCAACTTGTTAAACTTTGTGAGCCACATGATAACAAGTTTTCTGATGAAAAGATGGAGGTTTGTGCTAAAATGGTTTCATTTATACTGAAAAACAGAGACTATCTTGTCCTTCACCTCACAGAACTCTAAGTTCAGTCTGAGTGCTGGTGTAGGATTCACATTTCACTGAATTGTTCTACATTAACACATATGAACCATCCAAAAGCATTGGTTTAAAAAATGCATCTCTTCAGAGGACTAAAAAAAGCTATTAGAAATCTAAAGCCCTACAAGTGCATTAATTCAACAGACCTTAAGTAGAGAGGATCTGTATGTAATTTTTCTGCTACTCAGTCAATATATAAATTTCCATCTCTTAAGATATTCCTAGTCATTTTATTTTATATTAATTCCAAGAAATGTGAAAGTTATTAAAGCAAAAGTAAAATACTATTTGCTGTAGTGGTTTCTTCTGTAAGTTCTCATTTCTCACCATGTCCAAAATGCTTCTGTTTCAGCCAACTCTTGAGGAAACAAAACACCATTATATGTATAATCTCCTACCTGCGCCTTTGCCTCATAGTTCAAAGACTGAGAAGAAAAGAAATTTTCATTGTTCATTTGAAAAAGAGCAAATGGAAACAGAAATTGAAGAGAGGACTTGGATTTTGATAGAGTTGACTTTCTTTGAAAGTGAGAAAATATGAGAGAGTGCAAATATTGTAGTGAGTGAAAATAGGGTCGACATCACAAAGAATGTTTGTTGTCTGATAGAAAATGTGCCTTTGAAAACTTAGCAAACAATATCAAAAGCTTAGGTTTTGTCTACAGATATGACTGGTAAAATCCAAACCATCCAGTTCTTTTAATACAATAAACTCCATTTAATTGGACTCAGATGCAGTCGACTGCAGTTCATTTGTGTGAACTTTCTGGCAAGTTTTAAAATGAGAACAAATCCCACTTACCCACACTCAACAGTATCCACAATCTGACTGAACTATAGCATCTGTAACTGAGAGTATGGCTGTAAAATGGCTGAATGCCAAATACTGCCTTGATTTCAATGGAATGTTTTGTCTTAATGTGGTTTTCTTATTTAGGCAAATACTGCTTTCAAAAGTTCCAGAACACTGGCCAATTACCTCTTGAGGAAGAAATATGTATTCCTCAAAAATGGCTAAAAAAAGAAAAAAATTACCCAGAAATTCCAGACTAAATCTTTGTGATTGTATTTTTTTCTTTCACGTGCTGTTTGCACAATTCTGTACGTGACACGTGTGTTTTTGGACAGATGGACAAGAGGTAGGAGGGGGCCCAGCCAGGACAGCTGACCCAGGAGAGCCAGAGGGGCAGTCCCTGCCATGGACTGTCATGCTCAGCAGTCACACCGGGGTGGTCGGGGGTCTTTCCAAAATCACCACAGCTCAGAGATTGGTTGGACGTCAGCCTGCTCGTGGGAGGTGGTAGTTACCTGTGTTTTCATTTTTCTTTTTAATTCCCCTTTCCTTATTAAACTGTCTTTGCCCTGACACGTGAGTTTTTTTGCTCTTCTCTTCTATTCTCTTCTTCCGCCACCCAGCTGGGAACAGGGGGTGAGGGAATGGTTGTGTCATCCTTGCCTGCTGGCAGGGGACAACCAAACCCCTCTGAGTTCAGAACTCCTGCTGAGTAGCACATGCCACTGTTTATGTTCTTTGGTTGGAAATCTCTTAAAACTGGCCTGTCCAGACCAACTCTCTTGGCCATCCTTGTCCTGATTCGAGATTCAATGCTCATGGTACAAAATTCAGCCTAGTAAGGCTGAACACAGGATTAAGTGGTAAAAGTCAGTATATGCAGAATCATAAGAGCCAGATCAAATTTTTCTTTTATGTTCAAATGAATATTTTTTAGGGCAGAAAGCACTGATTAAATCTGGAGCTCTGAAATAACACCTTTTTGTTTGTTTCACTATAAGCATTTCAGTGCTTTTGTGTAGCTACTTCACAACTTGACAGCTACCTTCATGATATTTTTAATTAAAAGACATTAAACACTTCAAAGAACAGCTAGCCACAGTGCCACTTGGCAGCTTCCTTTGTTCTGCTCAAGTAATGCCAGAAACAGAACACCACTGACAACACCTTCCTGGGATTCAAACGAGTGGTTTTCTGAAAGCTTCCACCATCTACAGCCTTTTCTTCAAATGATTAAATTTAAGCTTTTGGTAATTTTTGGCTCTTCTATTTTCTCATGTTGTCACCAAAAGGGACCCTGTTCAGAAAGAACTGTTGGGACAACAAACACAACTGCATCAGCACAGGCTTTGCACATTGTAACTTTCTTTTCAGTTTTAGTATTCAAAGGAAAAGGTTTATTCTCTCACACTGAAAACACCTCTTCATATAAACCAGATTCTGTCTCAAAATAAAAATAACATTTGATACATTTATCTTGAAACTGTCTTAATTTTTGAAATTTTTTGCAATGTACCACAGTCACCCTAAGTTTACACAGAGCAAATTCCATAAATCCTATAAACTCAAAGCCCCAAATGCCCAGATATTTGATCCTCTCTTCCCATTCAGCCAACAGGATAAAAAAGGCATTTATAGAATATTCACCATGACCATGGGAATAATGATAACACCCCAATACCCTTTGCCCAAAGGTGAAGCAGACAGTTAATATAAACCCAGGTGAACTGCTTTGATTTGTGCCCTTGGAATTTTGTGCCACGTTTGGCAAGAAAGATATAGTCTATATTTCACATGCTGCACCACTCTTTTTATGTGATGTATATTTTCACCAGTAATAGTTAATTGGAGTACAGGAATCAATTACTGCCTTCCCATTCTAGCTGCAAAAATCTCATAATTCGTAAACTACATTGTTTTGCCCCATGCATACTAAAACCAGGTTAAGCGAGATTAGTACTGAAAACAGGTTAAAAATAACTTTATTCACCAGAGAGAGATGAATTTAAATGTTATATATTCTGAAGGAGGAGCAGGGGGAGAGGGGACTAAGAGGTCTCACAAGGGGGATTAGACTTTGCTACTTAATAAAATATTAAGTGACAATCAATCAAACTGGAATGTGTGGGAAGCACAGTTTTGCAGAACTGCTCTTTTAGGATTTGTTTTCTTTCAAATTTGCATTCCTTTCTGCATGCTTTGGAGATATACGTATGTTGGCTGTTTAATGATTAGAAATGGCTTTGATCTTGACTACTTGAAGGAACATAAAGATATAAATAGTGTGAGTGGATATGATTAATCCTAGTAATGACAAACATAACAAAAAACCCAAGATAAGCTTTTCTGAATTTTTCAACCATACCTCAGGAAGTTCAGTCTTAATCTCCTGCCATTCCTACAGGAATGATCTACAGGAAAGGTCAGAAACACACCGGTGTTCAAGGTCCCCAAACACCTCTAGTGCCAGTTTATCAAAGATAAGAAGCTGGGAAATCAGAAACATCAGCTTTCTGCTTGAGTAACTGCCACTTTGCTTTGAGATGGACTAGAGAGCAAGAAAACGTCCTTCCTGCTGCAGCATCACTGCCAAAATAATGAAATAATATGCAGTGACCAGGTATGACACTGAAAATAGCCCACTGATATAAGAAAATGTCACCAGTAGATAATAAGTGCCTAAAGGCCAGGGTTTGATAGCTATTTATAAGGTATGAAGCTAGAACTCTTATCAGCTTAAAAAAGAGAACTCTCTACAGCTTAAAAAAATGGCCCCAAGTTGTCATTAAGATGATGTAATTTTCTGCATCAGTGTAAGAAGGGCACTCAAGTGAGATGAGAGGAAGAGCTTTTACAATTAAAAGAGGAAATTTTTAAGGGCAAAATACAAAAAAAACCAAGAAAGGTCTACAAGACATCATCTCTATTGTGTCTTCAGATCTCATCTCCTCAGTGAAAGAACCCAGCAGTTCCAGAACACACCTGTCCTACAAAGTGGTGACTTTCAAAGCCTGTAGTTTCTTGAGACAGCACTGCTGAAACCTGAGCTCTTGTTTTCTCATGGACATAAAATACATCAAATAGGTTATATATAATCTGAACCAAATCCTTAACCTACTTCTCAACAGCAGCTTTAATATAGGAAGTTGATTACTTCTAGTGAAACTACAGAAAATTAAATGGAATATCAGAATTAAAAGGAAAAAAATGGACCAATTGCTCCACCAAATAAAGTAAAATTTTAGAGAATTCTGCTGCATTTTTTGGTATTCAATGGACTGGAAGACAAATTCTGCTTCCTTCCATTTCCAGCCACCCAGTTCTTTTTCATGGATTCTTTGCATTCAGGGGCTATTCAACTAAAAGAAAATTAACTTACAGACTAAGAAGTACAGTACAGCAACAGAGAATTAACTAAACAGGGAAAATTTTTCAAAACTCATATTTGAATAAAAATGGCAAAGTCATGAAAGAAAGACCATATAATACCATGGTGACCTTTTTTTTTTCAAAACTAGTTTAGTGGTTTCACAGCAAAACACATGAACACAGAGCAATTAATTACTTTAGTTTCCCTTCTTTCCACTTGTTTCTTCCTATGTATTCCCCCACCAGTGGCTTGAATTCTTTACAGAAGCATGAAACCTATACCCCACTCCTCATAAGCTAATGAGTGTCTAGACTGAAACAATCTCATTTTTTCAAAAAAAAAAAAAGTTTCTTATTTGGATCAGCCCTATTCAAGCTATTTGTGAGAAAAGTACCACCAGTAATTGCATTTTGAAAGGAATATTACCCAAAATAACTGTACTAAGACTTGTTACCCAGTGAAGCCTGGATTTCAGTGATAATCTTTCAACACTAAAGATGTTTGTACTCAATGGAGGAGCAAAACAACTTCATTAAGTTATCTGTGTAATTCTTAGGTATTTCCAACAAATTATAAAGCTCTGATCTTTTGAAAAGCACAACAGAGAGACAAATAAGATGCTAATATTATATGATTGTTATTTTCAAAGCATTTGAGAAAACTCACACCCACCCAGAGTGCAGACATATTAGAAAATGATTTATATACAAAATTACATAGTTCAGCATCCCATTGTGATTGAGAAGATGCTACAATATTGGTACCTATGTTTCACTCCTGGATTACTCTAAAGCAAGGCTAAGTAGTATTTTTAAGTTTTGCTGTAGCAGTTGCTTTTATTTGGGAAAATGGGAGGAAGATTTGTATTTAGTATAATGTATCATTAACTTTCTCTGTTATATAAGTGTAATAGTTTTTGCAACTATCTCCCTGACTATATTTGGAACAGAAGAGACATTTGATAATAAAACTTAGGAAAACAAAAACCAAATCAACCTCTAAGGTCTTAATCAAACAAGCGTTATAAAGTAAAAAATTGAAGAGCCAGCAAAACAAAGAAACATAGAAACAATTCTAACAGTTTTATTGGAGCAGCTTTTTCCTTGGATCAACACCTGGAAACCCTCTGGAAGCTCCAGCCAGCAGGTAACACAGGCAGTAACTGGCCCAGCAGTCCCTGACACTGTAAGAAACCTCTCTGTCCTTCACTCTGTTCACATCATCAGGATTTCTAACTCTCACCTCAGCTCTCAAGGTGATCATTTTTCCTGGCTTCTGGATAATATTCCTTCTCTATCTGTAATTGGCTCTACAAAGCCCAAAGGAAGTTTTGCAACATCATAAAGAGTAATTAAAAATGTTCTTCTAAACAGCAATACCTTCAGGGTCCAGGAGGAAGGAGAAGCTTTCCTGTAAGATGTGTTTGTAGGAGCAACACCAGCACTGAGCTCTCCAAGCTTCAACCAGCAGAGGCACTGACAGTGCCTAATAATATTAATAAAAAGCCCTTCTAAATGAAACATAAACATTTAAATGTTTGCTGACCCACAGATGAGCTGATTAATTCTGTAGACCTGTCTAAGTGAGTAAATGGGGGTGTAGCTGTATGGTGTTTGAACATATTGTGACAGTGTGACAAAAACAGACAAATCAAAAAACCCCCAAACCCTGCATTTAAATAAGATGATGACATATATATGCAATTTCTCTGCTGGAAAATCTGAGTAAATCTGAAAATGTTACTGAAATAAGTGTATTTATAAAGCAAGCCTAACAAAGGACAAAAAAGCTACCAGCACCTCCCAAAAAACCCCAAACCGACAGATGATATAAACTCCTTTTTTTCTCTGAAGAAATATGCTCTAATCCTGTTCAGGATGTAGCAGAGTGATTTTAACTTGACAGCTGACAACACATGGTACTTACATGGACTGCTCTCAGCCTGGCAGACAAACAGCCCTCCGTGGTTCCTGCAGTTACAGGGTTGGTCTGAGGTTAATGAATTCCCCCACTCATATTCTTTTAATATGTGCATTTTGTAGCTGCCGAGACACAAAAATACAGGCTTTGAAAATTAGAGATTTACTCAGTTGCTTGTGGAAGGAGGGGTCAGGGCATGAATGATACAAACAAGGCACATATTATGCACATGGTGGCTCTCTAACATTAAAAGAAAGCTTCACAACTCTATATATCCTTGTTTGTACTCGTTGGGCTCAGGACTTCAACTATCTTTTGCAATTAAATCTATCAAACTTCAAGCTCCCAATTAAAAATTTTCAAATGCATCATGCTCCAGGGTGTCTGAAATTAAAAACCACTTTACATGTTTGTCAAGTCCTCTTTTGTAATTTTTACAGTGTTGCTCTTTCTGCTGCGATAAGTGCTGCCAAACCCCTTTCCATTTATGTGCCACCACAGAAGAGAAAATAAACAAAACTCCTTCAGACATTCAGTTCATTCCAAACTGCAGAGTTCTGTTTCAATAGTGGCTGCTCCTACCTTTCCCAGACATCCATTCTCAAGAGGAGGACAAGGGGGGACGAGAGGTTGTCTCCCTGTTGCCATTCCTACAGCTCCAGAGGGGTAAACTGGAAGCAGCACAGCACTGAGCTGTGCAATTGCTCCTTCCAATATTGCCTCCAACAGGTATCAGCTAATCACAAAACCTGGGAAGATCCTTATAAGTTCATGTCACCTTTTGGTAAAATGGAAGAAGGGAATGACTCTGTTTTCGCTGAGTATGAGGGTACAACCAGTTCCTAATTTTTCCTAAGCCTCTGGGGAAGAAAAAAAAAACAGCAACAAAAACAACCAACTACTAATTCTAAGACTCTTGAGAAGGCAGTAAACCTTTATATTTTTTTCCACAACAAACTCTTCTTCTAGACCTGAATGCCTCCTATATGATGGTCCAAGTAAATATATCTATAGATAAAAGAGGTTTATTCATTATATACTTCTTAAGTATTCCTAAAATAAACTGTTTCATGCCCATAGTGATGTTGTGGTGAGTGTCCTACCATGGAGATGGGAGCCTCCTTTTGGCCTTCTCTCAGAATTGATTCACCAGGAGAGAGCACCTGAAACCAATGTTGTGTCTTAAAGCAGATTATGGAAGGACAGATAAACACAAAGACACTGTTCTCAGTTCATATGAATATATATTAAAAAATGTGATGTGACCAATATTGTTTATCCACCAATGGACACTGAATGAAAAACTTACAGTGGGAGATACTGAACAGCTGGATTGGAACTGCAGGAGCCTCAATTCCCTTTTTCTGTCCAATGGCTTCTCTCACCTATAGAGAAAATGAAAAGACTTCAAATCCAAAATGGCTGAGCATGAGAGAGAGACAAAATGCTGCAGCTTAAATCTTCCTTTGCCATTTGGTAACACTGTAGGCAACAATTTTAAATAGCTGTTTCCATTTCTGTTAACTTCAATTCCTATTTTATCTTTAAAAGGAAAAGACAGAGACCATGGAGGACCCAAACTAGCATTTCCCAGTAAATAAAAAATATTATGTATTTAGGAGACAAACAGCAGTTAAAACAGAAGTATGAATGCAGTTTAGAAGAAAATAGTACAGTACAAGTAGAAGTCACACAGTGGGCATAAAAAGAATATGCAGAGCCTTAATTATGAATTACACTTGAGTTGTATAATGCCAGGGCAGACTAAAATTATTTATTTTTCCCTTTCCATCAATTATATAAGGAACAATTTTTTTCTAGGTTACACTTTCCAAGCAATGTTTATGATGTGCCTAGTATTTTGTTTACTTAGTTTTGCAAAACATCCTGGTTTGATTTGCACTCTTACCACAGGCCCTTGAAAATTAAAACATGTTCAGAGAGAATTCTTGACATTGATCTTTTCCCATTGTAAGTGTTCCCTCTTTTTTCTCAACCCTGCATGAACATTAATACTTGTATTTCATAAATGTGTGTCTATTGTTTTACCTTCTATACCTTGTAAAACAAAATCAATGCTCTCTGATGAGACAAAGGTAAGGTTTCCAAGTAAACTCTGAATTTCTTCTCCTTGAGATATCTGGAAGACAAATAGGGATCTACCCTAAACAAACAGTAACACAACCAACCGGGGAGACATTTCTTATGCTTCCCTTGAAGATGCAAAAACATCTCTGAGCAAGTAATTACTTGAAGGGACTAATCTGAACCAGCACATCTCCACTTCCTAAGGAAAGCCAGAGAGAAAACAGCAGCACATATTTGGGGACCTACACATGGAACAAACACTTCCCTCATCCTCTCTCTTTCTCTCCTTAAAAGGATCCAAACAATTTCTTTTTATTCTAGGTAGTTGAGGAGTGTTAGAACTAAAACAGCTTTTTAAAGCTCTAAACATACTAGAGAACACTGGGGAACTGAAGAGCACCATATCCTTGAAGAAGGAAAATATAATTTAAATCCAAAGCTTAGGAGGAAAGGAACATCATCAAGAGGATGCTATCTATTTTAACCTAGGTACATGAAGCTTCTCTTATTTCTAACACAGAAACACTGAAATTCAGTTTTAGAAACGTGGATTTAATTCAAACTGTATCCACAGTTTTAGAATCTCACCTCTTCTGCTGCTGATTTGGGTTTTCAGCACTGCAGAGCAGCCAAGTTTAGATGAACAAGAGAACGAATACTTTCAAGACTTCCTGTTCTGCTTGACTTGCTCACTTGGAGAAGATTCAAACCAATAAAAGAGAACAAAGGGGTACTTTTTTTCCCAGGCTATAGTTTCTTTGTTTGACTGATTCCTGACCATCCTATTAAGAAATCTTCCAAGCTTACCAGTAAATACAATAAACACCACAACTTCAGGAATTTGTTCTACCAACTTCTTGCTTTAAGAGTTTATCCATAGGCTCTGGGTTGGTGAAACAGTTTCAGTTTTCTTTCATTCCACATTCTTTGGTGGAGAATTGCTTAAAAATGGTGCTTGGCCTTCAATGGTTGCTTGTTACAGTTTCGTCTGTTGGTATTTGTGGTTTCCTTGAAGGTCAAGCTCACGCCTTAGCTGGCTTTTTTCAATCCTCACTGTCAAAACTTCTGCTGAGAGTATTAAGTTTAGTTCAAAACCCAGAATCACAGCTATTTGAGCCAGGTTTTCAGGGTGGGTCATACTTTAAGGAGCAAAATACGCTGCTCCTGTCAGACACACTGATTTATCACATACAAAAATAAGATGTAACATATTTCATAAAATCCTTCTCCATTAATTCTAGAAAGATTTCTCTGCAGGAGCACATTCTTCTCTCAGCCTCCTGAAACTTAGGAACAGTAACAACAGCTATCAGTGGCTGACCTGTAAACAGAGGTATTTTCCATAAATTGCTTGATATGCATGGAGTTTTGTGGATATATTGCTAGGAATGAGGTGTTAATGGTCCTCCTCAATGGGATTAGGAAGCAAACATGTTAACTGACCTCATTTAAATAAATTAGTACTAAGCACTCAAATGGAATACCTCTGTATAGTTAAATCACGAAAGAAGAGGATACCTGGTGCTACCACCCGAGGCAAAGAGGTCAGGCAGAATCATGGAGCTAACAGGTGTAATTCCTACTTTATTCCTAAGGTGCTGGAGGAGGCTGAAGCAGAGAACTGAGGGCAGCTCTACACCTCCTGCAGCAGCACAGACCTCAGGTCTTCCCCTTCCAGAAAAGCTGGAGGAGGAATGTTGTTTGCTTATTGTGTTCCTGACTCTTCATGGAAAGAGAAAACACTAAATCTCTTTAGAAATAAATGAATTGCAATAAGAAAATCCCTGAACATGCTGTCACAGTTTCTCAGCCAAAGAACAAGTACTTTACTCAAGCAGACAGGAATATCCCTAAATGAGGACTGACTGGAGCCCTAAGGGCCTTCTAGGACCCAGTAACCCTGTGGTGGTGACTTTCAGCAGGTTTTCTTATTGAAAGAAACAAATCTCCTTGCAGCAGCTCCCCATCTTAAAGAGCTTTCAGGAGTTCTGGTTTCCAGGCTAAAAAAGTGACATTTGACAAGTTGCTCCTCAGCGAAGCAGAACTGGCAGGGTTAGTGGGTCACTGGTGAGCTTGTTCCCTAATTGCACAGGGGACAAGGTTTGTGCTTCTTGAATGACAAACTCACCAGTTTGTTCAGGATGATCCTTTTCTTTAGGATGCAGTTCTACCCTAAAGAAAGTACCAGTAAAATACAGTACCTGATACACAGAAATCCTGAGACACTGGGCAAATTAAGCTGACCTAGAATCTGCATGCTTTTGGAAACCTGTGTAATTCTTCAACACTCTCAGTGAAACACGTGAAAGCTAAAATCCTCCCATGTAAAATTATTTTATTTGTTTTCTGATAGAAATAAATTCTTTCAGCATAACAGAGTCTTACTAAATAAGCTCAAAGGAAAGGACTAATAAGGTTTTTGCAGAGGTTTGAGGTTTTGGGTTTTTTTTTGTACAGAAAATATCATAAGCTCCCCTCACCATATTTTGTAATATTTTCTCTCATTTTCAATGGAAACCCACCACAGATACAGTCCTTCACAGGGATGCAGTATATACTGCCAGTCCTGAGGAATGACACAACTAGCACAGTGAATATTGCAACATCAAATGGAAATGAATAGAAAGGGAGATATAACTAAGGTAATGATACCCTGTTGTAGTAGATTAAACCAGCAAATGAAATTAGTAGGTAAATAACATTTATTTGTACAATTTTATCTGTTCCTGATTATCATTATCCTGAAAAATAAGACATTTGTTATTGCTTTAAAAGCATCATTAAATATCTGCTTGCTTCTTTCAAACTGACAATGTCATATTAAACAAACAGGTTTTCCAAGTTTTAAAACAAATGTAACATTTAAACTTCACAAGGACATAAAATGCATTCAATTCTTACTTTACATTCAAATGTCTCCCTGCATAATATTCATTAGATTGAATTAAAATGACCATTCTGGATGCCAGGTCAGCTGTGTCTGCCTTTGAAGTTCTTCATGAAGAATAACAATTTCAGCTTTTGTCTGACTACCAGGCAGACTTTCCACAGCAGCTGTGCCAAGAAACAGACCTCACAGTGTATCAGGGCTCCTGAGTGTGACCAGCATGAATTCAAGAGCAGACTTAGAATAGATTAGTCTCGTAGAGTAATTCAGAGATGCTGTTTCATGGTTTGCCCACAGATCTGCCAGAACGCTGCAGATTTATCAGGAACGTTTTAAGGTGGCTCCAAATGTCCCCAGCCTCCTGGACCAGGCTGGCAGGGTGTGAACCTGCACTGGAGCTAAACCTCCACAGCTGATCAAGGTGAGTCTGCTGAGAATAACATAGTGAGCTGAAATTAGATTGTTATTCCTCCCTCCAGCTCACACCTGCAGCACTGGCTGAGCCAGGAAGCTGGGGACAAGGATGTGTGATCCCAGCACTTGGCCTAATTCAGCTGATAACTCTCTTTCCTGAAGCTCCTCCCTGCTCTTTATGAGCCTGAGGAATATTAGTATTCTTAAGGAAGTGAAAAAGTGTCATGATTCACAGGAGGAAAACGAAAATAATCCATCTACAAAGCTGAAACTGCTGCCATTAGAAAGCATCAAACATGACTAAGTTTACGTGATTTACAGGGTGATTTACAGGTTGTTCCAAAAAGAGGGGTTATCTGAAATCCTTCATGTTCTTCCTTTCTTACAACAAACAAATGCCTAAATCTGAACAAACACGAGAAAAGAAAGTCTTGACTGAATTTTTAATTAAAATTAAGGCAAAACCCATTCAATATGAGGCAACCTTTTATTTTAACACTGCGACAAAAAAAACTTCCCAGCAGCCAATCTATTTGGATCATGAGAAGAAGTGATGCCCTCAGCACTGAGTCAGCAGATACAGACAAATCCAGAAAGGCTGCACTCCAAGAAAAAGTTCTCTCCCCCATAAATGTCTTTTACCCAAGCAACACTTCTGTCATCTGCCACTGGGGAAAAAATTCTCACGAGCTTCAGAATGCTGCAATTTTCTGGCAAACTTGTTGCCTAAAGAAAGAAAACATTTGTATACTTGGTCTGTATTTATTCCCTTGTATACTCTGGTGTTGAGAGAAGGGATATGCAGGAGCGATCCCCTTCATTGTGGATATAAGGTTTGCTTGTGGCTGATGAAGAGTAATTAAATGAAGTATTATGTGACACTGCACAGACTTACAGTAGCAGAAACTAGAACCACACTACAAAAGTTTTTTGAAAAGGAAGAAGACCTCATTCATTTTCTATCTTTAATAAGGTTATATGGCAGCTAAACTGTGGATAGGTCAGGAGAATTCTTTGTGTTATCCAAAAAAATAACAATATAGAGGAAATAAGGACTCTGTTAAGAAGGCGAGAAAGGAACAGCTACTATGCAGTCCTCAGATAAACAAATGCACAATAAAAGAACAAGTCATCTGTCCCCTCCTATCCACACAATCATGCAAAAGCCATTTTACATCCTTCCTTATCCACCTGTGATACCACAGAGCTATCTCAGATTTGAACTGCACAGTCCTTGACTAAAATCTGTGATCTAGCAGCAGAAGATTGTATCCTTTTATTAACATATCATATACCAAAATGCCACTTAATTCCTAATTCCCAGAAAGGAAGGATGTAACAGAGAAAATACCACTTGCTCTTTGTGTACCTTGTGGTGACCTCACCTGGTCCCCTCATTTTCACTAAGCATAACAAGTGCAGGAAAGTACATACTAAGAAAATAACCTTCAGAATTGAAAAAACCACTCACTTTCATAATAAACCACATTCAATTTTCCTAATTACATTCTTTCTTAATCTGATCTTTCTGTTACATGTAATTTTTCAAAGGTCCTTGAATGACAATCAAAGTCAACAGTTTTAAAGAGAAAAAAAATATCTGTGTGTTTCTGTCCAGGATCAGAAAGGAAGGGATACAAAATAAAAACTTTTTTTGTGGTTTTCAGAAAAGTATATTCTAAATGTACCAAGGCAACCTAAATGTCACAGCTGTCACAAACTGTTCAGGGTTTATAATACTCCTAAATTTCACAAGTAAGCTGGATTACAAGAGCACTAACCCCTTTTTTAACTCTGGACTTCTTGCAATAAGAGTATTATCTTCAATCTACTTTTGACTGGATTCCAAGTTTTCTGTTATATGAGCCTTACACAGCTGAGTCGTGTATTATCAGCATTCTTCTGACCCTTATCACCCTTTTATTCTCAAGAACATTCAACAGAAATTCACAAATAATTTTATGACATTTAGCAAGTCATCTCAGCACCTAAGTGAAAGCTTTTTTAAGAGAGTATTTGAAAGAAAATGATAATGAAAGGGTTATCAGAAGAGGAAGAAAAGTGCTTTCAATATCCAAAAGTACAGAAACAATTCAGCTCCAACATCCTAAAAGATTGAGATGTAAGACACCAGGTTTCATGCTAGAGGAAATTGGACAAAAATATTTGGGTGGAATGGATGAAGAAATTCTAAGAAATAAGGTATTTTTGGGGAAACGGGGGGTGGAAGGAGGAAGACAGAATACTATTTATGCTAAGAAATAAGCTGCTTTTTTGAGGGACTTTCCCAGTGGAGTTTGTGAAATTACACTGTTGCAAGTCTGAGGAAGGCAGTCACCGGCAAAACGTGTTTCTCCTGCACTCACATCCCTTTGAGGATGTTAGATCTGGGTCTGCAACCTCTGCTGACACCCCCACACCCCTAAAACCCCCTCCTTTTTTCCTGGACCTCTGCCCCATCTGGCTGACAAGGGAGAAATATAGTTTATACATAAACAGCAGATAATTCCTAGTTTGTGAGAGTGAGGGATGCAATACTGCAGCTGAGATAAATGGAGATTTGTCTAAAATATTGAGTTTCCTGGGTTATGGAGGTGTAAGTGGGCCACCTGAATCTCTGTTTTTGTATCCCTTCAAATAATGCTGCCCCATGCTCTCTGCTTCAACACAGGACTAAAAATCTATTTTAAATGGTTGAGATAAAGAGAATGGTTCCTGCCTTCTCTCTCATGTTGATCTTTATTAGCTCCTTATTCATTTATTCCCCTTTCTCTCCTTCAGTCTGAAATAAAAAACAATTTTGAGAGGAAAAGTGTTTGCTCAGAGTAAACCTTGTATCAGAAACTTGGGATGTTCAAGGGCTGAAAAGAAACCAGGGCTCATAGGAAGTGAAAACAGTACTAACTCATTTAATATGTGCTTCAGGTCTTCTGCACAGTGCATTAATATGAACCTTTTAAAATTCAAGCAATAATTTTGTATGTCTTTCCCTTTCTAGTGTGTGTGAATCATCACCCCCTCAGACTAAGAAAAGAAGGCAATATTATCCACACTTTATGGATGAAGTATAGAAGATTAGGTGTCATGCCTCAAATCAAACAAAAGTCTTCAGAGGAGCTCCTGATCCAAAGTCTGGTACTTTAACCACATGATAATTTTGCTCTCCTGGGCATTTGAATTTTACCCCAGTAGTTCAGGAGTTGCCATTAGCAGAGAATTCATTCCAGCACCTGTCACCAATGAAAGTGAAGGAGATTAGAGTTCATGAAGGGGATCCCATCTGCTCCTCATTACCATGTTTTTCCCTTACTGAAGATGGGATGTGTCTGCAGAGCACTGCTGAAGGAACTGAGAGAGTAAGAGGAAGGGAAAGAGCAAACAACACATTGCAGAGGCCACAGAAATTTTCAGCACACAACTGAGAAAATCTTTGTAGTTTTGCTTGGCTCTGCCTGACACTGAGAGCAGTCTGGACCTTGGAGATAATGAGTGTGAAAGACTTGAGGATGAGGACACCACAGGATGGGTTTCTGGAGAATTGTCACTTCATCTAGATTCATTAGATTTTAAGTCAAGGTGACAGAAAGCCTTAGTCTCTATTTCTAATATTTTTGTAAATAATGCTATATTACTATTCTCAGGCCTTGAGTTCTGAACTGTACAACTGATTTTCAGCTACTGTTTTTGTTTTCCATCCTTGCATTGAGATTGCAGATCTCTTTAACTAAACACTGGCCCTCTCCTTAACCCTTGGGGGGACATGGGCTGATTTTACCCAGATAACAATCCCTCACATATCAACAAGTAGCAGCATAAAATGCAATATTTGAAAGGAATCCTCATAAAGCAACATGGGGGAACCACAGGTCCCAGATTATGTTGCTTAGATTGCTCAGGGGCTTTTCTCTATAGAAGTGTGATAATACCACAACACTGAGGATTCTATAGGCTGTTTGTAAAACTTCCTTGATACTGTAAAGGCTGTCAAGGTGTGAAAGATGAATCCTAAGATACTCAGTCATTGGGGATTTAGAGATTGTCTTAAAATATTACTTTTTTTGCCTACTACTCAAATAATGCTTAACATGTGGATGGAGACAGTGCTTCTGCATTTTCCACAACACTGTACCTGTATGGCTGTGCACAGACATTTTACACACCTTTCTACACACAGTACAGAACTACTACAACTGCATAGTTTGTCCTTTGCCTTCTTCCAGGTCCTGTTTCTAATTTTAGCCTGTGGATACTGACCATATGTGCCCAGAAAATCCTATTAAAAATCAAAATAACTCCTTGATTACGGATAGGGTTCATACTGTACTAACAGAGAGCTTCTGTTTCTGCCAGAAAGGGCTGTTCCTTCCATTAAGTCCAGTTTTCACAAACGTGTTTTAATATTTAAAAATGCATTTAACAATTCTCACCTCATTTAAAAGGATAAAAAAGTAATGTCCTGATTATGTAGGTGGTCACTCCAATGATTACTTCCATGATGAAGAAATAACATCAGTGTCCATAAAAAATCAGCCATGGGAGTTAATTTTGCATTCTAAGTAAAAGTTATTTATAAGTGTTGATTTGTAGACTTTATACAAAAAGGTGACCAACTACTCAGAACTTGAAAACTGTAGGATAAGCCATCCAGTTGAAGTCTAGAATCCAGAAATGTTGCCTTCATAACCTCTAAGACTGTACTACAATCCTTTGCATATTAAAAATTATCATAGTAAGCTTTTAAAACTGAACAGCAGTGCAGTGAGTGACAGGCCAAGTAAATTTTAGTATTTTGTAATATTCAAGCTTGAAACTTTGAGGTATTTTGACCAACCGTTGTTATTTTTATTGCAACATTTTAAGGTCAGAAAAGACTGTTATCTCACCTGATTTACCTTCCTGCCTATCACCGGTGATCAGCTCTCACATCTCAGCCAGATCTCTCTATGAAGAGCTCTAAGAGGGAGTATTAGAGTTCTCACGAAAATGTCAGTGACAGGCAGACACACCAGGAGCTCCTGCAGTGGAAGGAGCCTGATCAAGTGATATGCCTGCAGATGAACTCACAAATGCCAAATATGCCTTGTCATTACAGGAAGGGACTACAGTTCCAATTTGCTATTAATCTGGAAAAAATGCTTCACTAGCCTCACCTTTTTTTTTTGACTTTTGTGTATGTTCAGAAACATCCCAAGTACAAAGATTTATACAGAGAGCTATGAAAGCTGTCTGATTAAAGAGCACATACATGTTTTAGCAGACACACACACCAATCCATTAAAATCTAACATATTATCTCAGGAATTTAGTGGAGTAGCACAAACCCCTTATTCCAGTTACACCATTCTGACGGACAAGTAAGTGAAGTTTCTCTGGCGACAGGGAGCCCAGGAAAAAGTCAAATAGAAATCTCAAGTCTGCTTCCAGGGAAGTCCTGAGGTTGCAGCGTGGTGGGGGACTGACAGCTCTGACTCTACTCCCCAGACAAACAGCTGTGGCAATGTAAAGCTGTACCTCCTCCAGCTGTTCAGTATCCCTTGGCCAGGTGTTGCATCCCTGTGACAGAAAATGGAACACGTGGCATCACCTTCTCTCTTTCAGCGCCGTCTGGTGCTTCAGCACAAAGTTACTCTGACTGTCAGCTTGCATGAGGGATGAATGAAACACAGACCTTAAGGTCCTGTGTTAATTCACCTTTCCAGAACTAGACTGGCCAGAGCTGCCCTGTCAGATCACTGCTGCATTCACAGCAGCAGAGTCTCTCTGTTCCCAGTTCAGCCCCACACAGGGAGCTGAGCAGCATTTCCTGCCTGTGTGAGAGGTAACTGCTAATTGTATTAAAGCCAGAGCTCACAAGTGTAATTTCTGTAGACATCTCTGAAAATCCCATGCTGTACTTAAGTGGGTGTGCTTTGTGTCTTCCCTGTGTAGAGGCAGCACTTGCTGCTGGGTGAATGTTTCAATGTATTTTTGTGTCTATGCTGGGGTTTAGGTGAGATAAGCAGACAACTGAAGCCTTCCTGTAGCATAACCCTGCTTTGCTACTTGTCATGACCTCTGAGGCTCTGAATTACAACCCCATTTCTCTCTGCTCCAACTAGTGGAAGGGCCTATGTAAAGATAAAACAAGACTGGTGTTTCATGAACTTTTACAGAAGTTAGTTGTTCTAATATCAGACTCCATGGACAGCAGGCATTAGATATTTTAGGATCAAGGAGTTATTTTTAAACTAGCAATTAATCATCTTCTCAGCATATTCACCAATAACAAGTGTAGTTAAAATCCTAGGTATTACAAAATAGGCCTGCACATATCCCTCACTGCTCTCACAACACAGTCTCAATCTTTGATATGCTTGATCCAAAGACTTAGTGATACTGATACAGGTATTACTGGGATACATCCTCCAGCCTAATTAATGCAGATTACTGGGCCACAGTATTCTACCTTTTTCTTGACTATTCAGCACTCAATAGCAGCAGTAAAATCAGAAGCTTATCATGCTATTAGTTGTAAGTAGACAGGTCTTACTTATTCCACTGTTTATGGTGATGCAGTCTTTCTCCTCTTAAGGGGTTTGCTATAACCTCAATAAAAGTTTAGATGACCTCTGAAACAATTCAACAGAGAACTAAACGCCAGAGGCAAGCATTAGGGTACAATATGTCAAGAACCATCCACAGCTGAGAGGAAATTTGGTCTCTTCCCCCTGGTCATGCACAGCAAGAAGTACTTCCAATTTGGAGTGTGCCACAGAACAGGCTGCAGGAAAGGTTAACATTGGCAGTTCATACATGACCATGTGGATGGATGCTGTTAGAAGGGGACTTGGCAAAAGTAACACCATGAAGTGCAACCACAGATGTGGGAAGAAAAAATGTACATGTAAACAGACCACCAAACAAACAGTATTAAAAGTGCAGGTTGGTAGATGGGACTGAGGCAGTCAGTAATGGCCTATGTTCCAAGAGAATACATTTCAGATTTATTCATACTTAGAAAGGGTTCCATGCCCTAAATGATTGCAACTTAGCCTGCATTTACCAGCTTGTTTTACCAAATATAAATGAAGATTCTCCTCCCTCCAAAGGCACAAAGCTTTTCATGGACAGGATGGTAGAACAGAAGAATAAACATTATACATTATCTAAACAATCACAGCTGGAACTGTTACAAATTCAGAGTAAAAATAGTTGCTTTTAGTGATAAATAACCAAGATGCCTCCATTCTAACTGTTCAGTGAATACATGCACATACAACATGCAGAGCACACTCATCAGCAGGAAAAAGGAACATATTATCTGCCAGGCATATTACAAGATGAAACCAGAAGAGGACTGTAAGAAATATATTGTTATAAAAACCCAAAGGCAATTGTTTCAGTATCCCTTTAACACAGAAAATATCAGCAACATCTAAAGCTTTCCAGATCACCACAGAAAGTTGCTTAAAAGATATCCTGATTTATTGTAATGAAGAATGACATCTTCATTACTGCCAGAAGTGGTGCTGAATATTTGTTATGTAGTTTCGAGTGCAAATATTAGAATCCTGTTTTTTACTTGCTCACAATTTCTGCTACTGAGATTTTTTAAAATACAAACAGAGACATAAGAAAATTTCCAGTCACTTAACATTATTTTTAATTCCCTTTGCTACGCACAACCTTGCCCAGTGCATTTTACTGTGGGGACTGAAGATTCTGAGACAAGGGGTTATCAAGTAAGACAAAGAACATAATTTTCTGAGAGAATAACTAGGCTATACTCTCAGTAAAGCTGAGTTTCCTACCATGGCAAACAAACTTGCTGTAACTGAACACAAACCAGTTCCTCAGAGATTCTCTAAATATGTCCATAATTCTATTAATTTATAATTGTAGGATTCACTAAAGTATTTTAAACTTTCTTAGTCCTCACAACAAGATTTTCAGGACCTATAAGAGTCAAGTTTTTGTAGCCTTTCAGTCATTTTTATCCCATTTTTACCCGTGCAGCCACTGTGCTATTGGACACACATACAGAAACACTGCACTCTGGGGAATGGCTGCTGCAGAAAAGGTTCCACTACACAGACCCAGAGGATACACATATAGTATTAAATTTAACAGCACAAAGGAATAAACAATTACTGGGACCAAAAATCAATTGCCTATACCATAAAATTGCTAAAGTAGTTCTGCAGGAATTACAAATAAATCCTATATCAGAATTTAGCTTGGTCCATGGACTATTCCCAGTGAATATTCTTTTTTTGAATCTGTTCTGGAAGCTCAGTGAACTCGATACTATGGACACAATCTGCTCCATGCCTCTGTTTTATTAGTATAGATAGAGCCTATCAGTCTATAAATTAGGGCAGCAGGGGTGGGGTAATCAATCACAGTAAGTGCCCATTCACAATGCTATATGTGCAGGTACAAATTGTACTTTACCATGCACAGACTTGCTGAATGGCACATGTCACATTCAAAGGTACCATGTACCAACTCTCACTTGTCCCAGAACGAAGAGCTGTTGGATAGTTACAACAAGAAGTAGAAAAGTTGATTTAATGGAGCAAGGAAATGTCAGGCTGTCACAGAGGAACAGAATTTGGCAACACCAAGAGAGCTGGAAAAACTGCACCTAGTCTTGGATGCATTGAAATGGTCAGCAGAGACAGGTCTGGTTAAAGCAAACTAATTAACAAAATGTAATAATATTCCATCCTCCACTACTTTCTGCTTTTTAAGGGGAAGAAAAAAACCCAAACTTTAAACTCTGGGATCATCACAGAATCATAGAACGGCCTGAGTTGAAAGGGACCCAAAAGATCATCTAATTCCAACTGCCCTGCCATGGGCAGGGACATCTTCCACTAGCCCAGGTTGCTCCAAGCCCTATCCAACCTGGCCTTGGACACTTCCAGCGATGGGGCAGCCACAGCTTCTCTGGGCAACCTGTGCCAGGGCCTCCCCACCCTCACAGGGAAGAATTTCTTTCTAATAGCCAATTTAAACCTACTCTCTGTCACTGTAAAGCCATTCCCCCCTGTCCTGTCACTCCAGGCACTGGTAAGGGTCCCTGTCAGCTCCTTCAGGTACTGGAAGGCCATACTTAGGTCACCCCAAAGCCTTCTCCTTTCCAGGCTGAACAATCCCAGTTGTCTCAGCCTGTCTTCAGAGCAGAGGTGCTCCATCCCTCTAATCAACTCAGTGGCTTCCTCTGGACTCGCTCCAACGCAAACTGTTAAATTCCTGACTAGAAGTTTCAAGAGTGCAAAGCTCACTCTTGCTGAGCCAAGGAGTCTCTTAACAAAAAGAACCAGATTTGAACATCCTGCAGGACCTCTGCAGCATATCCTTGTAATCTACCTCTCATTACAGCACACTCATCTTTTCTCAGCCCTACATACAGAGGAATAACTGTTGTGTACACGTTGGCTCAAATTGCTTTTTCTTTCCACCTTCACCATTGTTTGCCAGGGTCAAGCATAATTGGGTGAGGAAGAAGTCCTTGCAACCACAAATGGAATTAGAAGACAGTAAATAGCATTATTCCTATACAAACAGCATCTCTTATACTCCTGGGAAAAAAAAAATAAATCGAGAAACAATCTACACATCATATTTTTAGTTCAAAATATGTGTGAGGTAGGGGCATATGCTTGGAAGCCTTTTGAAAAACTTAATTAAAACTGTTATATAAAAATATACTTGACAACTAAATCAGCATTAAAATAGTTTCTAGGAGATAAATAATTTACAGATTTTCACAGTTAACAATCTGCTTTCTGGAAATAAACTTCACAGTTTACTATAAAATGATCAAAGAGGGATTAGGTAGCTATTCAATTTACTGGAAAAATGTTACACCATATCAATGAGATTGGGAAAATGACTAAAGAGCTGAATATGTTAGAGAAAATGTAATGAATCTAAACAGTAATAGAAATTCACTGGGTATGGAGTCATTAATGTTAATTTTATGAATATTTAAATCACCAAGGGGAACAAATTTGCTGGCACTAAAGCTGATAATGTCTAAACAGTCCAAAAGACTTCATTTCTAAAAGGCTTAACAGATACATTTTGAACCCTGAATTTGGAGACTCTTAGTGGTGGAACAGAAGTTACCCAGAATAACAATGTTCAGGTTTACGTCATTGTGGTTTACTATGAAAAATTCTGTGTTGTCACTGATGTTGCCTCAGGACATGAATTTATTACTCACCTTATTTGATCCCTCCTGGCCATTCCAGGGAGAAGTTAAACAGCGAAATGGAGCGTGTGAATATGCTCCATGTAGAGAAACACAAAATGAGATTTGAGATAACACCACTAACTCCAACCTGAAACAGCTGAGTGGATTCACACTGGAAAAAATTAACAAGCTCCTTCTTTTTGATTCCAGAAAACTTGGTGTTATTCTCTGAAGCAACGAATAATGACTAGAAAATAGGAACCCTCTTAGTCTTCAGCCTAATTTATTCTTCTCCATTTTCTGCATCTTGAAACACATTAACAGCAGGAGATTTGATGTGCATACAATTCCTAATAAGTCTTTTACATCTTAGGCTTCAATACTGTTTAGGAAGCTCTTTTTAGTATGAGTTTTCTTTTCTTTTTGAATGTGAATCTCGACAGTAATTTTATCAGTTATAACGTTACATTTGGAAAAGTATGGTTTTATCTCCAATTATCTCTAGTTTCTTTAGGAAGGATGCAATTTCTACATGATCATCAAAATCTTGCTTGTCATGGTAAGGGAAATTTGCTTCTTGATTATGAAAGTGGAAAGGAATTTATATCAAATTTATTAATACATATTCAGGGTGTACTTGGCAATTCACCTTACCCTGAGAAAAATGATTACTTTAGAATCTCAGAAGTCATAAAAAAACAAATTTCCAAGTCTACTCTGCAAGGTGAAAATTAAACAAGCACAACCTGAAAACACAGACCCAGGAAATATTATATATTCACACCAATGCATATTTAAGAATGTGTGAATTGTGAATCTTTTATGTCCAACTTTGAGTAGAAACAGTATGATTAGGACCAGTCTCAGCAACAGCAAATTTATACCTACTAATGAAAATGGACATTTCAAAAGATGCCACTCACCTACCCTGCTATTTCCTGCTGGACACCACAGAGACATTTCCAGGTGATTTCCTTATTCATTTTCTTTTGCAAGAGCTGCCATCATCCATGACCTGAAAATACCACAGGAGTGAAGAATCTGATGTCTCATCACAAGTCAAAACTTTGTAATACAGTTTGCAAATGAATGGTTGTGAACCAGTTCCCTAATATTTGCCTGCCATTCCTATTTATGAACCTGGTTCTCTGGAGAAATGTATTTCCAGTTTCCCTACCAATTTCTCCCTATTAACTCTAATCACCCTTTTTCTCTCTTCCCAAAGAATTCTTTGATATCTCCATTTATTATCATTAGCCAGCAAGTAAGAAAATTATTACTATTATTACTTCCTTAATAGAGATCTTTGGAAATTGCTTTCAAAGTCCTATTTCTTGATTTTAAAACTTATTATAACAGAAACAGCAAGAAACATACTGCAATTAAAATAACGCCCACTTCCAATATACTGGAAGTTTCTTGTTAAATCTTAAATATTCTAAATTTATGCCTCTAAAGTGTCTGCCTGCTTTCATTTCCCCACATCTTCTGCTTGAAGACAAATGTGGGAACAGAATAATTAGTTTCTATTGTAATGAACTGTAAAATTTATAGGAGATTATTAAATTGAGAAGCATAGAACAATATTATCATTAAGGATTTATAGGTTATAAAATTCAAATTATATATATTTCATAAATTTTCCCTGATCTTCATCGTTATTATGACTTTCCCAAATGTCCTTCCTGTTTCTTATTTCCATCTGGCTCACACTCACAGGTTAAGGGAATCTTTAAAATGAAGGAAATGGAGGAGTTTTTACCCAGCTCAGCAGTAACAATTTGCTCTTTGTGGTTAATCAGGATGTTCCATGTGGTTGCAGGTGAGATCTACAACTCAGAAACAAACACCTGTCTTGGCTACATCCTGTGTTTAGAACACCCTACTCGGAATATGTAATTTACAGTCATCAAAACAACATTAACCTTTTAGCACAGTATATATTGTTTTATCCCGGAGAGAACTAAGCACATTTTTAGAGCACTCTTAGTTCATACTTACATTCTGGAAGTGGAATTTAGCTTAGCCCCCTTTTCAACCCAAACCCTTCCCCATTTTTTGTCCTCTTGTAACATAAACAGCTTAATGGCTCCTCCCCAACAGCTTTGCAGCTGGCAACGCCGACACCTTGCTGGGAGCAGGCAGCCACTGTCATTATCCAGTGATCTCCTAAACTGCCATTTTTCTTTTTCAACTATCTCTGCTATATATCTTCTTGATAGAAAACTACCATATGAAGTGCTTCTGAAGTAAAGAAATTCACTTCAGAGAGTCTGGAGATGTTTTTTCCTCCTAGTTTTTTCTTAAATTCATGGCTCTAAAAAAAAAAAAAAAAAACCCACCACTGACAGTTTTGATGGAAGAGGTTGCTGCCAGCAAGAAAACAGATGCAAAATTGAGGAAAACGTGTGAAATGTTGAGAAGAGTAAATCAGTGCTTGGGTGTCAGAGTCACTATTTCATTATTCAGATGCAGTAGGCTGAGCATAAAAGATGAAACACGTCAAAAGAACGAGGTTAGTATTGAAGTTCACTGAGAAACCTCCGCATCCAAGGCTTCTGCTTTGTAATGTTTATAATTACTCTCCAGAATCCTTCTGCTCCTCTGCCTCATATCAGTTTTGATCAACATACCAAAGCAGATTACTGCAGTATTTGTTTCACTTCACCCTAATTTCACCGAACTCAGCTGAATTTCACCACTGGAAAGTTAAAGCTGTGCTACAATGAATCAAGCCCAACAAAATTGCTTCCTTAAAAGTAAAGAAAAGATAATACTTAGAGAATGTAACATGTTTGGGAGAGTTAGAGGAAATTAAATTGCTTTTTAGAAAAACATCCAAAATACACTGGCTGTGGCAGGACTGGATTTGCTGCCTGCAAATTAGACCCCATAGGGCTGAATGTGGATACAGATAGCTGATTATCAGATTTGTAGGAGAGGACATGTATTCCTACATTTACTCCTGGGTTTTTTTTCCTTTAAATTAACAGTATTATCATTACTTTCTGTCTCAGGACAGAAATACCCTGCAGAAGACCAAATAAAGGCTAATTTAAGGACCAAACCACTACAATCCTTCACTAGACCACAAATTGAGGCCGGGCTGAACTCAGCTCTACCACAGTCATGCTGTATCAGAGCAAGGTTCATTTTCAACTAATTCACTTGGATCTAATATTCTTCACTTTACTGTTTCCAGCAAAGAATTTTTCAGAGGGGAAAAAAAAACCAAACCAAACAAACTAGAGCAAACTATAATGTACCTGATCAGTTGTAAGGTCTGTTCATACCCTAAAACGTCACTTTAGTTGGGTTTTGTAGTGTTTTGTGCAACTCAGCCTTAATGATGGATAAACCTTCATGCCTGTAACCCTCTAAGGAAGGAGTTCATTTTGTTTTGAGAGGGTGGCAATGAAGTTAGCTCAAAAGCTGTGGTAAGTTCACCTCAGGTTTTTTAAGTGTACACACCAGAATGTTAACACGAATTCTTCTATAAAAATGACAATATGTTTAATTTTAATCTTTTCAAATTAATTTTTTACTGCAACTTACCCAAATCAACTTTTCATGTCCAACTTGGCTGTTGTTTTTTTAAAAAAATCCCAATAATGATAATATTTTAAAAGTAAAATTAGTTCGGCAGAAAACGTCAAGATTTTTTTATAACTTGCCAGAAAACAGAAAAAAATACTTAGTTATTTACCTGTTCAATAGCCTTAACCTTTATTAAACACCATAGACAACTTGCAGAAACACCTGGAAATACTGAATATGCCCTGCATTTTCAGGAAAAGTCTCAGATTCAGCAATTTGCTTTTACAGATCTGCTTGGGATTCTCAGAAATATTAATCTATATCCAATTTAAGACACAAAGCACAACACAAAAAGGTGATATTCCCTGTACCTTGCTGCTTCAGTTTGTTTGAGCCAGAGGAACAACAGGATTATGAAGAGCTGGCCCAGAGATGATCTTGCTACTTACCAATTATAATGGCTGCTAATGGCTGATTTCTATTCACACATTTTTTAAAATAAAGGTTCTCATTAGTGTTAAGTACTGTCATTTGTAATTATTATGGCATTTTTCTATGTTTTGCCTGTTATCCAACCAACCCACTGAAGGGGAAAGCCTGTAGCACTGTTTTTGAGTGACATCTTCTCAAGTGGCAGGTCTGCACTAATCAATACATTTTATCTATAAAGCTAAATGCACTTCCAAGGATCTGCCACGTGAAGATGTGAGACAGCAACTAGAATGCACTGTCTGAAAGTCCTTCTAATTACTTTTCCTTCCCAAACAAGCCTTGGTTATCCTGCAAGATTTCCAGCCTGATAGTAATCTCTTAATCTCACAGGGGAATTGTTTATTTCTCATGAATTAATATTTTAGAGCTTATACTGTTCATCACAATTTCCTATCCTCAGTCTAGACAAAAGTGATGATTTGTCGTTTCCAAGAACAATATTTTTTATTCAGATTTTTATTCAGATTGTGCAGGAAAGGATCAGAGCCATCCTAAAATGAGTAAACAACCAGTGCACAGACGAAGGGAAAATGAAGGCAGGCTCACAAGAAACACAAAAAAGACATTTTTAAACTTTTTTCTCTTTCCTCTTGATCAATTTCTCTTCTCAAGGTGCTTTTTAAAAACGAGGCAAGGCAGTGTACTTGGCTCTGTCAAACCCAACATTCCCTCAACGTCATTTGAAGAAATAATGATTTTCTACAGGAGAAAATCCTGTAGAAAGGACTCGACTGATAGCCCAGCAGATACATTTTTCAAGGGGGACAGACAGGTCTGCAGTTTTATACCAATTTTAGGAAGGCAGTTTTATACCATGAAAACCAGAGATAGTACAGTTCAGCTTAAAGTTCAACCTCTTGTCCCAGTGCAGATGAAAGCAGCAGGATTTTGGAAAGAAAAACAAAAAAAAGGAGAAAAAAAATAGTAATGAGCAAAATCCAGGGTAGAAGGCTTTAACAGAAATGATAACAACTGAAAAGCTGTTAGAAAACCTTCATATACAGAGTATTTCCTCCTCTGTTCAAAGCCTTTCTGCTGCCCCAGAGTCCCAGGCGATGCCCCTCAGGTCACCCGAAGCCCTTGGGCAGCACGGTGGAAGGAGGCAAGTCCTTTAACAGCAGTACCTGCCTCCCCAGAGCTCCCTCCAGGAGGGAAAACACCTCCCTTCCTCCTGACCCTCCGTGCTGCTCTCCTCCCAGTGCCTTTTTTCCAGAGCATCATCACAAGGGAAGGCAGACTGTTCCCCTTCCCTCCCTCCTTGGCAGCTCTGGGGGATCATGGGTGAAGGTACCCAGGAGGAGATTCAAAGACTGTGTCAGTGCTACCAAACCCAGGAGTGCTTCAGCAGCTTTAAACAATAACAGTCCCTTCTACTACAACCAATACTACAAATGAATTAAACAGAATTTCTCACTCGAGCAAGGCAGGCTGTCAAAGCTGGATTTCATACCCCTTTTAAATTCAGTGAAGGTGTTTCACACTCCTGTGACACCTCTGGCCACACCTGTGTGTGGAGCAAAGCTGGTCCCCAAAGGCGAGGAGACGCTGTGTAGCAACAAAGATCAGGCAAGTTTTTAACTGCCCACAAAGGGACACTGTTCCCTGCCTGTAGGCAGAGCTCAGGCCGAGGGAGGAGGGAAACAACAAGCACTGCTTTTCAGGAACGCTCGGGTTACTCTCTTCTCTCTGCTGTCCTCACTCAGCTCGTTATTTACTTCTCACCAAAAAGAGCAGCTTGAAGTCAAACTGTGGCCAGACATTTCCATGTCTTTGGGGATAACTCTGTGTAAGGTGTGTGTACAAAAATACTTCTAGTGGATTTCTTAGCAGTAAATAGCAAAAAAAACGTGATCTCAATGGTTTTTTTTTTATGTCAGATTTAAATATGCAAAACTTTAGGGGTAAATATCACTGGCATAAAGCTATAGCAGCACACACACATGCAGAAAACACACAAGGGTTAAGGAACTTTTTTCCCCAGACCAAGAAGTTCCTAAAGCTCTTGTAGAGTTTGGGTGTCCCTAAGTTTGCATAAAGATGTTGACAAACCTATTCTATATTTTAGGTTATTCTTGGAGTACTTTTTCTTTACTGTATGACCAGAATAAACATTGGGTGGGAAGATGGAATGTGTTTTGATTGCCTAAACAGGCTGCAAATAATTTAACAAGCACCCTCATGATTCTTGCTGTAGGCAAAACATTCATTTTCTTCTGCTTAAAAGTAATGATTTTTTTATTATTTCCTTTTTACAATGATTCAGAAAACTACTAAAAAGAATGCTTCTACTATAATCTTTTATGAAAAAGACAATGCCACAAAACTCACTCAAGAGCTCATTCCATTAAAATCAAGCTTTGCCAGACACTTGGCCACCATGGATTGCAAGTTCTAATAAAAGCTAAAAAAATCTATTGAGATTTTGATTATTACAAAACTGTTCAACGTGCAAAATTCCCTACACAGAAATATGTAAAAGATTCCAATTTACACTATGCTATCTTAACACTTAATTAATATTTTTGCTCTAATTAACAGCTACTGAGTACCCTTTTTATGATTCTTTTTTTATCTGATATCCCCTTTCCCTCCCCGTCCTTGCAGTATCAAACACCAATTTTGAATATTAGCTTTATGAACACTCTGACAAGAAAATATTATAAATTACATTTTGACCAACATAACCCCCCCAAAAGTCACAGTTTCATAGCAAAACTACCCATCTATATTTTCAATTCAAAGAGCTTCTGAAGCTTTAAAGGATTATCAACCCAAAGAAGGTTAAAAGAGCAGCTTGTCTATTCAAACTGGAATACACAGGACCCTGTTAAGGAACAATCTACAGTATACCCAAGAGTTGTTTATTTTCTTGGACACAACAAAATTAAAAGTATAGTTTGGAAACATTGTTTTCCACATACTCCTGTCCTTATCTAAACAAACAAATATTCACGGTATTGAAAACTCTGTAATTGAAAGTCATGGTCTGACTGCTGCAGAGGTGTAAATCAATAAACCCATTGATCTGGTAGGAATGACTCAGTATTAAGTAAAATCCTGGTGGCAAATGTAAATCTGTCATAGAGATAAAATATAAAATGTAAATTTGTGATAAATATGTAAACCTGTGATATTAACAGTGATTTCTCCCTTGTCTTTTTTCTTATTACTTTCACTTTAAAAATATCTTTTGTTTTCACTGACATCTTTTAAATATCTGTTTGCATACCTTTAATTGACAATCAATACCCAAAGTTTTAGAATTATATAAAAGGGTGGAAATATTGATTATACAGAGGAATTTCACTTTGTGTTCTGCTCCAGATCCCACATTTCTCCACAGCCTGTGCCTTGATGTCCGTGCACAGTGTTTGTGAGGTCATTTTCCTTCACTGGGGACAGAGTGTTTTCTAGAGTAAGGAAATAGTAGTTTGGTCCAAGAGAAGTAGTTCCCAGTGACCCCCACCAGTACAGAACAAGCTCGTTAAAGGAACAACACTTCAAGAGAATGAATTCAGTTGGACCGGTGCCATCTTTGTGGAAGGACTGCAAGAACACTGCAGCCCAAGTAAACGACCAATAATTTTGTTGTTAGTAGAAGAATAAAAGACAAACAAGGAGTTTTACTGTAGTTCCCAAGTTATTTGTGGCTGAGCTGCACCTGAAAAGTTGGTAATTAGTAAAACACTGTGTTCTTTATAGGGCTCTTGAAAGTCCCATTAAGTCTGTATTTACTTAGCATTTTCTCTAACTCCCTTATTGAAAAACCAGGCAGAAGTAGTTTTCAAAAAGAATAAATATTTTCCAGTCTAGTTCAGCAAAAAGAAGGGGTTGAATTCCAGGGTGCCCAAATTAAAACTGGACAAACCTAATGATGTGCATTCCAGGTTCAACCACACAGTACAGCTCCAGAATCAATTCATTACCCCATTCATTCCAAATAGAGTTATTAACTGCAGACAGCACGATCGAGGAACACTTGAATTCCTTCAGAAGTTTGAGACTATGAAAGGACTGATGGATTTCAATGCCCTCTCTGTGGTGCAATAAGAAGTAATAGATTAAAGCCTGTACAATTTTAAAAAAGCATACACAGATTCAGCCACCCAGCTCTCCTTGATGTAAAACCATAAAGTCACCTAGAAGTATTCAAAAAATGCAGGACTGTAACTTCAGACCAAAGCAGAGTAATCCAGTTTTCAAAGTTCCCTGATAAGAGCTGCAGTCTTTTGAATTCGCCTTGAGTTTCAGTTTGAAGATCTACAAAAAGATGCCTATCTCTAAAGGACTCTTCTCAAGAAATGTCAAATGTAAACAGACTTTGAAGGACTTAAACAACTGTTTCCAGAGCAGCAATGATCAATTTTTAAGCTTATTTGTTGTTTTAGTCTGGTTTAACAACACTGAGAGGAGACCTCAGCACAAAGCAATAACACGTGGTGATGTGGTGGGTTGCAGCGTGATTTGATATTGCTGGGCACCCATATTAATTCTGGGGTTATGTATGTACATACAGCCCTTTGCAGCTGGCTTCATTTTAATATGTACAGAGTGGATGCTCTGACAGCTGTGTGCCATGACAGGATCCCATCTCTGTCTGACAGGAGTGATGTGCAGCCCTGGTGACAGCTATCTTTCTCCACAAACAGGTATTATACAAGTAGGCCATGTGAAAGAGGCACCTTCTGTGAGAGGGGACCAAAGAGAAAAGGAAAAAAAAAAAAACAAAACAATAAATTGAAAAGGGTTGCTTTTATTCAAAAAGCAGCAGGACAGGGAAAAGTAGGCCTTTAAAGAAGAACCTTTCATCTCGCAGTGCAGCCTTAGAAGATAAAAATGCTTCTCAATTTTCATATATGAATATCTAAATTCAATCTACAGACAGAAATTGAAACAAGAGTGGCCTGGTTTCCCAATATACCAAACACTTTCAATTCTTATGCTCTGTCTTATTTTTTGTATCATGCTGGTTTTTAAGGTATCTCTGTAGTGCATATTGCCAGCTCCTGCAAGTTTGTTGTGTGCAGTGTCCAAACCCACCATAAGCAAGGCAGCTGGGGTAGGGTGATGGTTAAACCATGGCTGCTGCACCCAAAATTCTAACCAGGACATGGTGTTGTACTAACTGAACTGAAATGCCTCTGGCAGGTCAGCTAAGTCATAAAATTTAGATGCTGCTTTACATACACCTGTACGTCACACGTGCCTCACTGATCAAAGTTGAGATACAGCATTTTATTTAAATAATGGATTTAGATGAAAAATCAGGAATCAATAATATTGTTCTCCTTAAATGCAACCTAACATGAACTGATGGCTACCTGATAGCAAAGGGAATATTTTATTTTGATTTTTATTTTTATTTTGACAAGACAGAATATATTCTATTCCCCCACCACATATCTGTGTGCACACAAACATGCATACACATCCTCAGATTTAGGTGTCTGAAGCATAAACTGATGAGAATTTTAACCTCTTCACCCAAACTCTGTGAAAGTCCCCAATCTTTGAACACAGGTAAATCAACTGGGAGTTTTCTGAAATTGTGCACGTTCTGATTACAATGACCTGTAACATGTCGATAAGAAGATTCCACATGCACTACAGAAAGAAAACACAAGCAAGGTTTTACCACTCCTTCCTCTATCTCTCCCTTTAAACTATTCATTTTGCTGAAAGGAGGAAGAAGAAGGAGGGAGGCCAGACAGAAGGTGATTATATAGATATTCACGTAGGACCAGGAGTCACAGGTCTGCATGTTCAGCACAGAAAGACTTGAACAAAAAGTACCACCAATGAGGGATCCAGGACTAGAGATCAAGACAACCTCTACCCATCAATCACTAAACACAACACTAAAAAAATCCAGTTTCTGTACCTGGCAAACACTTTGGGCACATGGCTATCAGAGATCCTTCTAGAAGGTGACCAGCCTCTGCTTTTGGTCATCAAAAAGGATATCAGGAAACTCTGAAGCCTAAGTGGCATCACTATTTTTCCAAATTCTCTTTGGTCCAGTGGCCAACTGCCTATACAAGAGGAAGGAATCAGGGTGAAACCCTTGTCTAGTGTGGAGCAGGTATTATGCTACAGGGAAAGGAAATGTGAAACATCTTTATCTTTTGCCTAAAAGAAGGTGAAACTATCTTGGTGAAACTTCCAGATTACAAAGGTGTTGCAACTGAAGTGCAAGGGTAACAGGAAAACCAGGGGACACATTTTATGTACACTTAAATTCAGTTCAGAAGAAATAATGAACATTTACTTCATGAATCCCATTAACACTTAAGTGTGAGATATGCTGAGTGACTTAGCACTGTCAGAGCTGAGATACTGTTGAGACTGTCCTGAAGCCAAGCTTTTAACACTGGGATGCATTAATTTAGAAAAGTGATTTATTAACACACAGATTCTAACCATCCAGTAGATCAGGCTGAGTGCAAACGGACTCAGAATGAGCAATTGCTGGGAAGTACAGACCTTTTCCTTATTTTCCCATTTGAAGTAACCATATGGCATCCTAAATGTTACCCAAGTGTCCTGAAACCATTACATTCTGCTAACAGGTTGACACCCATGAGCACTGCCAGAATTGCTCTCCTCCATCCCTCATTATTCCCACTTATAACCTACCAACCAGAAGTACTTGTTCTCTAGGATAATTGCTTCACCATAATTCACTGTTAACTGTGGCCACACCGCAATGAATGGATCTAATACTAAGAGAGATTAGAAAATAAAAACCCCAGAGTGGGTATGGAGGATCACTTATGCTTTAAAATCAGGTTAAGGAATCATGATTGAGCTACTATTGCTCATATCCCTGCAGAATACAAAAATTTAAAACCTGTCTGAATCTCTATTTTTCGATGTCTATTTGGCACTGGCATCACTACTGACTTAAGAAATGGAAATATCCATTTCCAGCTGTTAACAGCTTTTTCTTCTGCCAAAAAAATTATATCTGTGCTGAAACTGAGCCTCAGATAATCGAGACAATTAAGTTTGGTATTGATTGACAAGGCAAAAATATTTTTATATTGTTAAGATTTCTCAAAAATCAAGAATTAAGAAAACACATATTTATGTGCTGGATAAAAGAAGCCTAGAATGCACCATACAATGACTGCTATAAAAATAAAAACAGGTTCATATTTGAAAAGATTATTGTCTTTTCAAAAAATGTATTTTATTGTGCCTGTGTTATTTTAATCATTACATATATCAATTCCCAATTCCTTGTCTTCCATTATAGCGTGTCAAAGGGCTCTTCATCTGGATTAATCCAATTCACAGAATCACAGAGTATATCAAGTTGGAAGGGACCCACAGGGATCATGGAGTCCAACTCCTGGCCCTCCTCTGTTATCCTCATTCCTTTCCACCCCTATACACCACATGTCCTATTATCAATTAATTACAGTCCATATTAACACCAAAATCTTTACCCAGCAGAGGGGACTCAACTCACCAGCAATAGGACGCCCAACACGGACCCCATGTCAGTAAAATTTACTAATATCCATCTCTCCAATGTCATAAAACCTATCAAATTCACAGTATATTAAAAAAGTCAGCCATGGTTATTATGTCATTGCAGCACTCCATACACAGAATGAAGAACATCAAGTACAATTAAATCTCCCAGGCTCACACCCAAGACTACTGGCAAAGCAAGAAGCAGGTTTGCTTTTCAGCAGACAAATGACTGATTATTATTAGACATTTTCTACTAGAGCTGTAACATCAAACCTTTCCTTTGAGAAATTTCAGAGATTGTTCCCAATGTTTCTGAGACACATTTATGGATAGTATATGACTTTCAAAGAAATTGCACCTTAGGATTTTGTTTCTATGACAAGAAATAATATTTCAACTCTTTCTTTAGTTTCAACAGACATATTGAAGGTCTGCATATTTAGACCTCCAGAGAAGGCAAAAAGTGAAAAGGCAAGTAAATCATCTTAAAAATACAGGAGCCCAACTATAAAAACCTATTGTTTATCTTTTGCAGGGATGGTATTTTACCATCCAAATAAAATTCCCAGTCCACCAATGAACAGAATTATTGAAGTAACACTGTACTACACTGTTTTAATTTCAGGTATTTGAAATGATGATACCATAAAATGGTCTGAAGGATTGCTGTAGCATAAATCTCCAAGCACTTTCTGTGTCCTTAATGTTCAGGCTTAAAATTGTTCCATTCTTTAGCTGACAGTGCACATTGTAAAAGTTGCAGTTTATCACTTTTCTTCCCTTTTTCTCCAGCAGTTACATTACCACATTCTTTTTTATTACTATCGCAGGATGTCACCGTGTAAGTGACATCATGAGGGGAGAACAAGGATTTGCCAGGAATAATAGGAATTGCTCTGCTGTGCCACAGAGCTCTGCTTTTCAGAGACGAGGGGACAGTCGTGCATTTTAGCATGCTGAACATGTGCACTATCAAATCTATTGCCTGCCACTACAGTCCCTTGGACTGGATAAATTATATGCCACAGTTGGGTAGTACAAAGGTAATTCTGTTGCCATATGTTGTGCCAAAGAGCTCACGCCGTGACAGGGTGCATTACAGATTATGCTTTCCCATGTGATGCCAATTTTCTCCTTCATCTGTGAGGGATAAACCTTGCCTCTACTAAGGTTTTAAAGTGTCCAAAATAAAACAGTACCTTCAACAGAGGGGAGATGCAAATTCTGTTTTTTAAAAAAAAAAAAAATAATAAAAAAAAAAAAGGTAGAAGTTCAACAGTTTTTCAGATTTTGGAAATTAATTTTTTGTCCCTGTATGCACACTATGCATCAATCCCACGGGATTTCCATCCCAGCTCGGAAAAAAATGAGTCAAGAACACTTTGATCAGCTTCACACATTTTCTTTATCAGACACTGCAGTATTTTTGAGTTCCTCTGGTCGATTTGGAATGCTGACATGGGCAGCAGCTCACACAAAAAGAAAAATAAACACCATGAGCATAGAAAGAAAATAGGTAGAGCCTCCCAGAGCGTGTTTAAGAGATTTGGCTTGTCTGTTCAATCTATTGCTGGATTTTATTACT
Source organism: Chiroxiphia lanceolata (assembly GCF_009829145.1). Taxonomy (NCBI): domain Eukaryota; kingdom Metazoa; phylum Chordata; class Aves; order Passeriformes; family Pipridae; genus Chiroxiphia; species Chiroxiphia lanceolata. The sequence continues at coordinate 5,756,104 of NC_045650.1, forward strand.
CAGCAGAAATGAAGTGGTTGATAACATGCCACAAATGATTTCACCCATCGACATCCAGCTCAGCTCAAGAATAACCAAAAGCCATTGCTACATGACTAGATTTGGGCAGTGAAGGGAAAGCAGCTCTGCCTGGAGGCTTCGTCCTGGTGAGGACACGACCACAGCCCGTGAGTGAACTCAGTGAACATGAGACCTTCACCTCACAGAGCAGAAATGAAGATAACTACATTTTAGGCATAACTCCAAAATATAATATGTCAGAGGGAAGAATGGACAGTAAGCACCTAACATCTCACAGGAGAAAAACTGCTCTTCAAGTTAAAAGGCTGAGGCAGGGATTGCACATAAAAACACTTCTCACTTTCCTCAAGATCAAGCAAGATACACTCCTGAACACACAGCTCATTGCTTCAGTCACTTTGTTTTTAGAACTCTTGGAACAGAAACAGGCATTCAGAAAGGGTTTTGCATAACAACAGCCTTTGGAATTCAATGGTTTGGTGAGAAAAATCCTTGCTGTCGATTTGTCCAGGTAAAGAGCCATAGTCACATCAGTGTGTCATCCCCCCTACAGCAAGGAAGTGACTGAGCTATGACTTCAAGGATCATGCACAGGGGATGAAACCCAGCTCACTCTGCAATCACCAGGAATGCTGCTTGCAAACCCAGGACTTGAGGAGTACACATCTTGCCCACCAAAAGCGAGCCTAGGCCTGATAAAATGCCCACTCTAATGGGAATTTCCTTCTTTCACTGTTTTAAACTATGAGTTTAGATATTTGTTAGGCCAGTAGGTAGCCTGTAATCCTCACCCCAATTTCAAGGTTACTAGAACAAACTCCTTTTGATTTAAGGCCTTTTGCCTTCAGCTAAAATAGAGCTTAGTCTAATTATCTTCATTATAACACACATAATTCAAGGCTCCCATGGGCACTAAGGGTGTAACGAGGATGGCATACCACATCCACTGACCTCTAAATTACTGCAAATTTATTTCACTGGAAGAGGGTACAAAGGAAAATAAATTCTTTGTTTTGACAAATGAAATGTTGGGGTTTGTTATGTGAGATCATGTGTCATCTGCATTCCTGTTTCTCAGTGCTACATACAACTCATGGTCCAGATGCCGCAGACATTAAAGGTTGTTTTATGTGTTACTTTCATGGCCAAATTGCTGTAAAGCCCAGGAAGGTTTATGGCCACGTTAAAGAACATTCTCACATCAAGTCATCCAACTTTGCCACTGGGACACCGTAAACGTTAGAGGAGATCCTCATATACAACCAAAGGAACCAAAAGCATCAAGTGGTCTTTCACCATAAGGAAATATTGTGGGTTTGTGGGTCTCCTTTTGCCCTGGGCCTCCCAAGACAGAAGAATAACGTGAGAATGGAAAGAGTATTCAAGGTGAATAGAGGAAAATCATTGTTTCTCTTCAGTTGTCAGAAATAAAGAAAATAAAACAAAACACTGTTCCTAGATGTGAGATTTGTTCTCACAAAGACACCCCAAGTTGTCCAAATTCAGTTACCACGGTGAATAGCATGGAAATGACAGTATGGAGAATACCTTGAGATGCAAAACAAGAGCAAATCCCATTATGTTCAGTAAACACTAAATCTATGATAAATCAACATATATAAATCAGCTAATCTCCTGTTCAGTTATTTAATAGGAATATTTACTATCTACAACCTGGACAGAGGTTATTACTTTTATTTCACATATTCCATCAAGCCTTGTCAGACCACCTGTTGTTAAGAAAATGCTGTAAGTGAAATCTGATCAGATTTATTGTTTCAGGATTTCTCTTTTTCATTTCTGCATGCCCCACTAGTTGGCAATTACTACCTACTGTACAATCTCCTAAATATTCATGTCAGATATTATTTACATAAAGCAGCTTTTCTCTGATAAAAAATATGTTATTCGTTCACTGCTTAGAAGATTGACCTCAGGTCCCTACTTTAAACACACAGTTATATTGATTGTGAAAATACTCTAGGAAAATTATGTAGTTTATATGCATGCATTATTTCTACTGAGTCATCCTCAAGCTTATAATTTAAGCCTCAGTGTTTCAGGTAAAATGAAATTACTTCACTAAGTAAGTCTGCTTTGATTTCAGCTTTGCTCTGAGCTTTGCCAGGCAAGCAGAAAATCTTCATAGTATGAAAGGTCTTGTTCATATAGAATGTATAGTCATGCCTTGATAGAATCATATGCCTTCAAAACACATCATGCCTTTGTCCACAGATTGTTTTACAAAACCTGCTTTTTGTTCCTTATGTAAATAATCCCATGTCCTATATTAATGGAGGATCATCATAAATGAACAATGAATTTAGATTTCCAAAGCACTGCTGTGACTATTGCATTATACATAGCACACAGGGGACAGAGGAAAATAAGGAGCTTCCTTCAAATAGGAATAAAATCCCCAAACTGAACCAAAGGAACCCCAAGCAGCAACAGAAAGATAAGGTAACTGGATTTCAACTAAAAACAAATGTACTCCTTGTGAATGAGCCTCCTTGAGGAAAAAACTCTGAAATACACCACTTTTGAAAACCTTATCTGCATTTTACTTTTCTGCCCCTCTCACCAGACAAGAACAGTTTAAGAGTATAAACAGGGCAGGAAAATAAAGGAAAATAAACAGTGAGAGAGAAAAAGAGTGGGCATATTCTTTGCCTTCTTTCCTCTTTTGACACTGTGCTATTTTCTTACATCCAGCCACCCACTCTCTTTCCCAGGTCCTCTCCACACTTTATAACCCTTACCTCCTTGCCTCTCACTTTGGTGTCTTCTGTTTGCTCCCCATTTCAGTCTTTCAAGAGAACATCACCTCCAGTATGGTTACTCATCACAAAAAAAAAACAAACCAAACCAAACCAAACCAAAAGATTGAAACAATGAGGAAAATTACAGTTCAACACCTAGAGAAATTACATTACCCTGGCACTGTTGCTTTGCTCTGACAGCAGAGTCATGTCCCAGCGAAGACTGTTCACCTTCCAGGTCCCACAGCTCAAAGCAGGTTTCAGGTGGTGTGTGAGCCTTTCTCTCTGGTGATGTGCAGATAAACAGCAATCCCTCTGCAAGGCCATTTCATTTCAGGACCCACAGGTCACACCGATGCAGATGCCATTAAAATGCTGAGCTAACCAATGTGTTTGAAGGATGGAGTCCCTTCTAAAACTTTGGAATAGGCCCAATAGGGTTCATGCTTGTCCAGAATAAGAAGTCCAGGATGTGGTTTTCTCCTAAATCATAAAACCAAGAAAAAAGTTCTCTGAAGACAGCTGAAATTGGTATCCTGGGGTATACAATATTCTGCAAGTTAGCCCAATGTGTACCCTTCTGTATTTCACCCAAAGTCTTCACTTAGTTCTGTTCAGAAAGTGTAAACTTCAGCCTCAGTGGAAACACTGGCAAATTCCTGCTGAGTTCTATTACCTGGGAAAGTCACCCCAGCACTGCGGGGTTAGGGAGGCTGCCTGGGTTTGCTTTCCTTTATCAACAGCAAAAGGGTTTTTTAGCCAACAATAATGTTCAGATACAGGTATTAGTAGGTTATTTTCTTCTCCAAATCCAACTCTTTTTAGTTCTAACACTGAGTTTCCATACATGCACACACTTCGTTTTCCTTAACCCCTTGTGATTATTGCATTTCATTAAAAAGCTGAATAATCCAGGGAATGCAGACCCAAATTTCAACCTACCTTTAAAAATGCAAGCAATACAGTAAAGATCTGCCATAACTTGTACTCACTGTGACATGATAGAAAGCCAAGCACAAGGTTGGAAAACAGATGCAGAGGGTGTTAAAGGTCTGCATAAGGTGCAGGATGGAAGAATAACAGGTAACAAGATCCTTTATCTATTGACATATAACAGCACGTGTGTTAAAAGTCTATCACATTGGCTTTTAAATTTTGTTTCAAGACTTTCTTTAAAAAAAAAAAGAGAATTAAACCAGCATTTAGTTTCAGCTTGCAGAATGATGAAAATGATTTAAAAATTATTTTAAAATTAAGGAGACTATATCCAGCCACATGGTGACTTTAACAAATTTGGGCTGTAGACAACTGTAAATCCAGCAAACAGAAGGATGCTGTGGGATCACTCTGAAGACCTAAACTACATGCTCTGCATGCTAGTATTTTTATATAATTTCCTCTTATTTAAACAGGAAAATAGTGTCTCCAAGCTGAAAGGGTCTCCCTAGTTTTACTAAATTTGTAGCAATAGGCAAGACACAAGTTCTTTGTGAGGTACCTTACTTATGAGTGTGGAAAAAGCCTGTCCTATAACATGGGTATTGTATTTTCAGGGCATGAATTAGTCTATACAAACAAATAAATTATTTTAATATCTTTGTATTTTTTCTACTGTGCCTAGAAATAGTCAAAAGGTAAATTAATCTTTTGTTAATTTGTTTATAGGTTTTTACTTTATGCCAGTAAAGGCTTTTTTCCTTTATGAAATTGTTTATTAAAATGATTCACTAGAAATATTTCCGGAACGTGGTCACTCCACAGAACATTATATTACTACAACTACAACACTCTTTCTGAAATGTTTCTCCTAAATGGATCTGAGGCTTTTCCCCTCACATTTTTATTCAGGCATATTTTATAGCAAGAATGGATGTTTTTGCAGTACAGAAATGTATCCCAAGAATGTATCTCTAGAAATAAATCTGTAACAGTTCACATCTCGTACCAGTGAAAACCTGGAACATTTCCAATGATGTTTCTGAAATCATCCTAATGTACAGAAGAAATAAGTAAAACAAACACAGAGCCTTTTGTCTCCAAGGTCCAGTGCTATACAAATAATTAATTAGTGTATCTTATGTGCTGTGGGCCTGCCTGTCTGACCACTGAGCAATTAAATAAAGTGATTCTAGGAGATATAAGTGGTTGCTTCTGGAAAACATAGCATCTTTCAAAACAACGGAAAAGGCATTCTTTACTAATTCAATTTTTGCATAATTATAACCTAGTCAATCTTATATAGACTTTTTGGCATCACTATTCTCTTATTGTTGTAGCATTTCATAATTTATCCTTGCAGTAACAATCTTAACAAGAAAGTCTGGACGCGTTCCAGGCACAAGGGCAAGGGACAATTTCTACCAAATACATTATACATACATTTTACCATTACTTAATATTGCATGTAAGAGATACACTTAGAGAGAGATTTAGATTTTCCTTGGAGAAAACTCATAGGCACTATAATCATTAGCTAAATATCCACCAACTGCATTAGGGAATGCATCAACTTTTTGATTTCCCCAGAAAAAGCCTAAAATTCACAAAAACAGGAATAAAGGATCCTGCTTTATGAGAAGAAATTGGGATTGCAATACAACAGTTATCAGCACACAAATAGAAATACAGTATGTCATCAGCTATTTAGGGACTTCCCTAAAAAATCTTCTTAAGGATTAGATGGGAAAACTCGAATCATAATAGGTGATGAGAGGTTATAGAAAACTGAACATAATTCAGACACCTGGAGGCTTCTCCAGCTTTCTCTGGGGATTCAACAGGGCAGAGGGTACTCAAAGTGATCATTAGCACATTCCAGATTAGCACACTTTACCCTGTATCCTTGTGTCAAGCACACAAACACAGTAGTACAGAATAAGTCTCACAGAGGGAACACAAATGATTATTTTAACAGACTTTATGGGAGTAATTTAAAAAATAATGCTAAAATCTCAGCAGTTGGGCAGACTTTGTATATTTGCTTGAAGGTGATATCCAATAGGCTTTTTTTCCTACTTCAATTGAAAAATCATGTTTAAGGTTAAATGTGCTTATTGCAAATCCTGTGATACCATAGAAATCAGGGCCTTTTGTAAATTCTCTATAAACAGTGATGTTACTGACTAGTTCTGATATCAGAAAAGTTATGTTATAAAGTTGCATATAGCACTTAATTCCATTTGATCTTTTAGCCACAATCCCCTGCAATCATTTCCACAGCACAGACATGTAGATAGTAGGAGATGGAATTTTTCCCAAGAAGCATCATCTGGACTGCTCCTTTTGTCCAATCTTCATCTGCAAATATGTGAGGGGGGCTGAGTGAAGACTGGAGTACCCTCAGGGTACACACATGATGTGACTTCTTGCCTATATCCACCAAAAGTGCCTTTCCAGGGAGTATCTGGAAATATTGTTATTAGTTCCAGGAAACATCATCACCTCTAGTAGCTGAAATACTCACATACTGGCCTTGCAATGCCAGGGAAAAGTTACATCTTTCCATGAGGAGCTTTGGGGCTGGTCTGAGGCACAAACCAGAGGTGATTGTTAATCACTGTGAAGGGTTTGTTTTGCAAGCACTGTTCAAGCAGGGGTTCATCAATTCTGTGCATATTAGGTTCAGAAACACCCCTCCTCGCTGGGGAGTACTTAGTGCAACTAGACAAACACAGATGCTTCCCAGAAATCCCTAAGCACTCTTGTGTTCAAAGGATTCTCATTTTCCAAATCGACTATGCTAATCTCCCCTGTCCAATGGGTTAGAGCTTGTCTTCAGCAGGATCACTTATGTCTAGATGTAATTGAAAGTTATGGTCATCTCTGCTATTTATCTCTGCCACTGAACTGGGCCAGTCACTGCTTCGAGGTAAAAGGTTGGAAAGATTTAAAGGAACGGCGTGGATTGAAAAAAAAATACTGAAAATGCAACAGACTCTTTCAGTTTTATAACAATTGCCCAAATTCCTCCTGCTATGTAATCCTTACAGATTGTAATTGTTATTCCCTGTCTTCACTATGGTATTTGGATTAAAACTTACATTCTATTCTTCTCCCTATATGGGGCTAAATTCTGTTTTTCTTCCTATTTGTGACCTGGGGATTTTCAAAGGTACTTGAGACATCAAGGAAATAAAAACTTGTCCGTTTTTAATTCTGACCAGCCGAGGCTCAAAAGAAACCATATGAGGAGTTGCCATTCCTTGCCTACACAGCCTCAAAAGACTCTGCTGAGAGTTATTTTCTAGGTCAGAATTTTCTCATGAAAGTGTAACCATCTGAACTTAAGTATAAACAGATGAAATGATTCTTAGGTCAGGTTCTAAAAAAACCCACCTCTTTATTGATCAAAGTGTTACAATAGTTATTACCTGTGCACTGAAATATACCTGGAGATTGGAAACTTCAGAGTTCATTCACAGTCATGCACTCCCTGCTGTCATGTGGATGCATGAGTGTGTAACCTATTTACCCCATTCTGTTAGAAGATATGAATTGAGTCTGTACTGATCTTTCTTCCCTTTTAATAGCTTTGTCTTTTATTTCCTTACTCTCGGTTTGAATAAAACAGTTTAATCGAGCTGTTTGGAGCATGCCTGTAGGAGCCTGGTCAGTAAAGAGTTAATATGTTGTTATGCCTCAATCCCAAGTCAAGTAGGCAAGAAAGAAGTGGATGTGCCTGGAAAAGCGGGTAGTACAGAGGTAGGGCAGCACCTTTCTGGAGCCAATTTACCTGCTCCGGTTCATGGTGATTGCACAACACAAAGGACAGCATAGGCACAGAAGTTGGGTCAAAGAGTGGGCAAGATCAATACAGCAGGAGTTAGACCACCAGAGACCCTTAAAGCCCCCAAACCCATTTCCAGAAAGGTCCAGAAGAACAAACAGCACATGCTAACTCATTTGACTTGAAGAATGGGAAACCTAATCCCAGGGTGGGGAGAACTTACCTACGGAAAGGTACCCCCACAAAGCCTGGGTGGTGACTTCAGGACCGTAGACACCCTGTGTGCTGGATCAACACTGGATCCAGGACTGGTGATCTTCCCTCTCCTCTCTGATCTCTTTTCATGCTCTCCTTCCCTCTTTTAACTTATTCTTTCATTTGTCTTACTATTAGGAGATAGAGGTAAAACATACCAATTTCCACTCCCGTGTGCTTTTTGCTAATACAACTTTGTGAGCTTTATTTTTTTAGATACTTTTGGCTTTTGCCATTCCTTTTCAAACACAGGTATCTACACATCTTGGAGAGGAAGATTCTGTAGGAATGGAACGCAGCACATGCCACAGCCATTGCACTGAATAGCACATCCCAGCTCACCCATGAGAAAAAGAAGAGCAAGGCTAAATAACCAGTGTTACATACTGAAGACAAGATGTGCAGGTATCACTGGAGGAGAGAGAGAATGATCTGATAAGAAAACTGTCTCCTGGAAGTATCCCAAAAGAGGAAATCACCAAAAGGTGATGGCAGTTTGTATATGGTGGAGCTTCCCTGGAGGAGCCAGGGCAGCAGAGCCCATGAGGAGACACAAAGCTGGCCCTGCTATAACTGGGTCAGCTGCAATTCACAGCACAAGAGGAGCTTTACTAAGAGCTGGGACGTGTCGTAACATGAGTGAATTGAATCATTAGAGGAGGCTCAGCAGGTTTATGTGCAGCCCAACACTTGGTCTGTTTAATGATGGAGAAACAGTGAGAATTAACAGTAACCTGTGATGTGCCACGCTGGACCTGGGTGGGAGTGGATACTGAGGTGGTACTACTTCAGGTAGTACCAAATACTAAAAGAGGTGTAGAAATTCTTGATTTATTGAATACCAGGTACTTTGAACCCCAAAAGCATAGTGCACTGTGAAAAAAATTTGAAATAGGTTCGAAAAGGTGCTTGTAATTTAGAAAAAAACAGCAGAAGACTCATTTTTTACTGGCTGCTCCATAATAATGTCTTGTATAAACAAAGGAATGGCCCAGTATTACTTGTAAGGATAACAGAATGCATCGTGATATGTTTTGGCTTGAGGCATGTGTTTGTGGTTTCCAGTTAATCCCTTAATCACTGATGTGAAAATTCCTCGGGATATATCCAGCCAGGATAGCTCCTACCCCCAGCACAGCCTCAGCACCTTTTATTTCAAAGAACAAGCACAGCTGGGAGAATAAACAATTAACACTTGATGTTACATACTTAATTTAATTTGGGATAATAGAGTGATATCTTTATAAGATACTTAATGAAAATGTAAAAATAAAAAAAAATAAAATAATGAGAAACAGAAGAGGATTTGTTCCACTTAGCACAGAAAACATAGTCACTACACAGAGGCCAAAAAGAGGATTTTTAAAAAGAAGCTGTAGAATGAGCAGCTGAAGAGCCACTAACAGAAGGCCCATAGCAACTAGAGATCAATCTGTTCTCTGGGATGGCAGTGTAAATTAGGAGTATTTGCACAGAATTTAACAGTTTGGGCTGTGTAATACTAATAGCAGAATGAATGAAATTAAAAATCAGGGTAAAATCAGAGAAAATAGCATGTGCCATATAAGAGACATGCATGAAAGATTAAAATACCTTAACCTGGCAACAGAGAAGAACTTTATAATGCAAAACAGGAAAAAAGAGAACGTAATGTAAAAGACAATAAAAAAGCACAGCCTCATGGCAGCAATGGAACATTGCCCAAATTCCACAAATACTGGAATGAAGATAATTTAAAATGAAACTTGATAAAGATAAGTTTCATAAATCTGCCATCTAGCCAAATAAAACTGCTTTGACTCTGTAGGGATTTGTGTTATAGATGTATGATCTGTGTTTCTTCCTGGGCACTTGTGGGACATTTTCACAAGTGTAGAGGAAAAATTTTCATAATAAAATCTCCATGTTCACAAGACAAAAAGGAAGTGAAAAGCAATATGTGTACCTGCAATCCTCTGGGAAGAAAGTGTGCTCCCCATCCACAGTGGGTAGAGCAGATGGCCCAGGACCATGCCTGGGCAGGTCTGGAATGTATTGAAAGGACAGAGACTCTGCAGCTTCTTTGGGAAACTTATTCTGGTGTCTGATCACATCCAAAATACAATTTTTTCTTATGTTTAGGTAAGAACAGCTTCAGGAACCACGACAGCACCTGGTGATTAAATGCAGCTCACTTCTTAAGCTTAGCTTCTCTCTCTGAATTCTCTCTTGCCTCCAATACACTCAGTAAACGTGGAAAGCATTTCAAAGCACCATATGCTGGTGTTTTCTAAACTATAATTTTCTGCAAATTGCCATTTCATAGAAGTTTAGGTGAAAATGCTTTTGTTCTTATTTGGATGAAAACTCATTTTAAAAGATGAAGAAATTCCCTGAACATGCAATTCCTGACACTGGGTTCTCTCTAACGTAAGATAAAGCTGGGAAGTCAAACTCATGATTCTCTACTAATTTACCTCATGTATGGTATATTTTTAAACATCTATGCTTAAAAAATTAATGTACCTTTGAGAGTCATCATTGTTATACCATAAACTGGTTCTTTTGTTGGAAATGGTAATCTTCAGAATATCTCTCCTAAGAAAATTAACTGTGAAGCCAAATATCCTGGAAACAAATATAGTTCACTTTTAAAACAAGCAACCTCAGACTAATTAAACCAGTTCCTAGTTGCTGGTACTCTGACTTCTTCATTGTGGATGAATTAATTTCCTTAATCAGAGTCTTACAAGCAAGCTTAAATTTTACAGTAACATGTGAGAAGTAATCAGAGCCTGGAAAATACCCCAATTACAACTGAGAACAGATTTTTAGAGTAACTTGGTTTGTGCTCCAGTTTGTTATTGTTTAAACCTTTATTACTGACTACATAAGCTGTTTGAAAATAAACCTCGTGATGGAAGAGAATTAATGATTTAAGATAAAACAGTCAATGATTCTGTGTGGCTCCCATAGCTGAGACAATGAACCTCAGATACAAAACATCTAGTTGTGAAACAACAACATCTAGTACTGTCTTTTGCCATATATTCTGATATTCCATAAATTTTGAATCAGGCTCCATAATGTGTGTATATATATATATGTATATCTATGTATATTTCTGACTCTCAGGCTCTGGCTCTGAAGCTTGTTCCTTGAAAGCTAGCCTGAAGTATTTCCAGTTTACAGATAAAACGAAGAACCACTAAAATAACCGTCCTTTTAATTTTTCAGGAAATGACACCATATAGAAAAATCTACCCCAAAATTCAACAGGAGATACATTTAATTCAGAAAGACTGAATGACATGTTAAAGCAAGGCTTGATACCTTGAAAGAAATCACTGATTTTCTGTTCTGTATTCTTAGCACATATACTTAAAATTTGAGAATGGCTTCAGCTGAGAGGAGTCTTCAAAGACTGATTTAAATGTTTGATGGGATGGTGATGCAATTTGATAACACAAGTTTTTGTTTGCTTTCTTAATCACTTTTTAATTGCACTGCATTCTTCTCTTTGATAGATAAATTTGCATTATGGAGCACAGTAAATCAAGAAAGCTGAATGTTATTAGTTTTCTATGAATTAACATACTCTTAATTTTACTCAACTGCTCTGCTTCTCAAAATCACAGTCATTGCTGCTGACTCACCCTACTCCTAGAATTAGACCCAGTGAGGTAAGCAAGATGAACAGGATTCACACCTTAACCTAAAATATATGTTTGTTAATTTTACTATTTAAACAGTTTGACGTAAGAGAAAACATCCTTCATTGCTCTCAACTAATAAGAAAATGGGACTAGACACTTACGTGTGTACTCTACCAGAGTATCAAGAAGATGTTAATTTCAATATTTTTTAGCTCTGGATTATTCCAGATTTTCCTCTTTAGTTGTTGGTCAGTTACCAAACCCATAAAATCAACAGTGAATTTGGGTGGCAAGTATGGAATATTCAACACTTCAGGTTTTCATCACTGAATCAGTTGCCTGAAGGCAAACATTTCCTTAATGAATAAACCACTTTTTTCTTCAAACTGTACTTCAAATGCCTTGATGTTTTCCATGTAACATGATTTCTTTAGTCCAAAGGAAAAGCACCTGTGCAAGAAGTACAATGCCACTGAGAGGTGGAGTCATTAAAACTAATGAGCACATTAGACATTCAAATCTCTGTAGACCCATCGCTGGAACCACAACTTCCTCCATTTACTATAAAGAGATAGATCTTGCCACTGTTAAGAAGTTCCCTCTACCCCCTTAGAGGAGATAATCCCATCAGATAACAAAGTAAATCAGCCTCTGTGCCTTTTTTCTCAGCAGCCACTGTGGCTGTGTTGAGATCATGAGGCCATGATCATGCCACTGAATTTCAATGCTTCAGGTTATGGATATTCACCTTATGGAGAAATCCCTGGGACAGCAGATGCAGTGTCTGAGAGCATTCAGGAGCAGTCTCCTACAGAGTATTCTGTACAGACTGGTCAAATCCACTCTGCACAGCTTTGGCCCAGCATTCCTTGTGCACTCCATCACTCCTGAGCCTCTAAGAAGCATAATTTTTTGTGATTTAGTCTTTTTTTTCCCACTTCCAAGTAAGGGTTGGGTCTTAATCTGCCCTGATGGCATTTCACTGTACAATGCTGAGAGGAGAGGCTCGTGACAGATGAGAGGGTTGCAGGTGCACAGCTTGCTGGGTTAACACTGAAGGATCCCGCAGGACAGAGGCAGTCAAACAAGGCTCAGATAAACTATTCTCTAAAATTCATCTGAGGTTTGCATCTGAGGAAAGGCAGCTCATTCCAAGAAGAGCTCAGCAACACACTAATAAACAGGAGGTGTAGCCAACCAGAAGAAGGGAATAGGGAACAAAGTAGGCAGAGAAGGTAGATGTGAACTAAAGATTGACAGGGCTGTTCAGTTCTTACCCGAGAACAGTTATCCACAAAAGTGCTTTTGGTGGATTTTTTGCAAAGTTCCATTAAACTGGTAAACACTTTGCCTCTATTCCAGTGGGGGAAAAAGCTATTTCCATTGCAAATATGAACTCTGTTCCATTGACTGTGCTCTTACAGAACACTTTTTGTACCTGAGAATTCCTCCTGCTAGAAGACTAGTGCCACCTATTATGATTTCATGAATAATGACAACATATATTATAAACTTTTGCTGCAATATTTGCATTCACACAATCCTTTTGTTCTGAGCTTGTGCCTTGTGATATTGTAAAAAGCCTTATTTTAACTTACCTGAATGTCTTTCAAAGTATAGATGAAGGTCAGTACTTTTATAAGCTTTCTTCCTCTGTAAGCCCATAATACTCTTATGACATTAAGGTATGTACTTAAAGACTTGATTGCTGGCTTTCATTTACTTAATATCTTGGCAAGTTTGCAGTACTGCCACGAAATCTGTTTAGTAGCAAAGCACACAACTGTTCTGCTTTTTAAGCTAGGCTTATTTATATAAATTTATTCCATAGCCTGCTCATCTTATTTTAATGGCCAGATGTTCTTTTCTCTTCACTTCTTAATAAACAAATACCCTTAACTAACCAGAGATTCTCAAAGTTTTTCATCCTAATGGCTTTGGTATTTCCAACGTTTTTTTTTTCCCTTTGGGCCCCCTTCTTCCATGAACAGTTAAGGGCACTAAACGCATTTCCACTATAAAAATATTCATTTGTAAGAGAAGGACAGAAGTATACCAAACTCCTGCTCTCAGAAGCAGTTTACTTCAATATCTAACTGCAAGCTCACCACTTTTTCTAAAGTGAGCTTGACATCTGTTTTTGTTTATCATTTGGTAATGACATGAATTCATACTAAGAAGATGAAACAAAATTTAAATATAAGTACTCCCTCAGACACACTGGATGGAGAATATAGCATTTTCAAGACTCTATTCATCTCCTTACAGTGTACATGGAGGCTCTGTGATGGCTTAGTTGTGTTAAAAACAACAGTTGGATTTGCTGCTTGGTTTACAAGAACAATGCTGTGGAAAACATTTCATCCAAAAATACCCCACGAACAAATAAAAAACCCCAAAGCATAACAAACACAAAGCAAAGCATTTGCAGTTCTAATGTAGCATTTTTGATCAGTTTTAGTTCTGAATGTAGGCATTCTTTTGAAGACAAGCAACTGGCCTTGTTCATTACCAAGGTTAGGTTAAACCCTGTTGTAAAACAGGAAAAGATATAACACATATGTAAAAGACATTGAAAAGAGCACAGACTTATGGCAGCAATCAAACTTCATGAACTTGTTAACACAAAAATAGATTTGTACAAATCCCAAATAAAACATATTAGAAATATTTCAGGACTGTATTAGATCCCACATTACCTGTTTGTATAACTCAGGATATGTTCACCCTTCCTCTGAATTATTTGGTAGAGACACAATGGTGGAGGAGGGAGGTGACTGATGTGATTTTGCAAAGACCACCTTCTCAGCCTGGTCATTCTTCCTCTGAAAAGCCTACAACCACTAATACTGAAAATGAGAGTTAAAAATATCTGTAAGATTTAGATGAATGTACTACAGTATTAAAGTACTACTGTTCTGTCTAAATGACAGGGTCAGAAACAGTTTGTACTTAGCAAAGTGTTCTACTGAATTACAGAAAATTACCACTGTAAAGTTCATTAAGATGGCTCTATTGCATTCCATTTTCTATGGAATTAAAATGGAAATTGAACAAGAATACAAACTCATATTATTTAGCATGGTTCCTCTTCCCTATTTTACTTGTGCATATACAGCAGATATTTTTAAGAATAGTGCACAATAACACCTAGAAAGAGCTACATTCATTTGTTTTAATCTCACAGGACTACAGATCGTTTCAAGTTTATAAAGTGTGGTTTATACAAACCACTCGTGCAGGGCTGGCCCAGAGGCAGCAGCAGCACCAAGTGCCAAGTGAAAGTCCCAGATTTAACAGCTCAGGAAAAAACCCAGACAATGGGACATGAGGCTGCTCTGCCTATTATAGTGAATTGTTCAGTCTTTGAGGGGGGATGCTGCCAACTGTTAGGGCACTAACATTCCCAGTGCCTGAGTCATTCATGTGGTAAAGCTGAGCACCACGAGATGCCACTCACCATTCGTTTCATCCTTTTGGAAAGGTTTTGGCTGCGAGGAGAAATAAAAGGGAGGGAAGCACGGAAATAATGAACCATATGCAAAAACAGCAAGAGCAATTTACTGCCATTCTAACACTTTTTACATGAGAAATAGTAGGCATTGTGCACTGTTCAAAGGTGCTGATCACACAGCCCTGGGAATCAAACTCACTGATGTGCTTTGAAGGTGTTAAACACCCATCTAAAAGAGAATATCCAAGTATCTTTTGGTGTTTGAGCATCAGATAGTGTGGACTAAAGCATGGAGTGGTACCCCTTAAATTAATAACATTCCCTAACCATAAAATCTCAGCAATGTAGATCCTGATTAATGACTTTGGAGCTGACAATTCAGTAATTTTTTCAGTGCAAAACCAGTTCAGATCAGTTTAACTCAGGCTGAGGGAGTGAGGACGGTGTGCATTGCCTATTAGTAAAGGGGCTGACAACACTGAGGGCAGAACACACAACCAGAGGCTCTCTGTGGTGAGTTACATCCCTGTAAACTCTGCAGGGTGATGTGCAACCCATTGAGTTTGACATAGAATATACTGTTGTTTTTAAGCATATCACAGAATCATAGAATGGTTGGGGTTGGAAGGGACCTTAAAGCTCATCTTGTTCCACCCCCTACCATGGGGAGGGACACCTTCCACTAGACCAAGTTGCTCAGGGTCCCATCCAACCTGGCCTTGAACACTTCCATAATCATAAGGTAATCCTGGGAGCCCACAATTACAGGGGCCTGCTGGAGTGTGCTTTCATCAAAAACTGCCACCACAGTAAATCTGAAGGTCAAGACAGGGAGAACATTATGCTCAAAGTCAGCAATAACCCAGAAAGCATTAAACCACTTCCTATCTCTTGCTCCATGTTCTTTAGGTTTCTATGGGTTTCTAACTAGCATATTCTCTATATAAACTAGATTTTTTAAAATATTAAACAGATGATACATGAACTCATACCATTTTGCTTACTTGAATCTTACAATCAGTTTTTAAACTTTCCAAACAGAGAAAAGACAATTACCATGGCCCCTAATTTTACAGGAATATGAAGAGGGAAATAGCAGGGAAGACAGAAAGAATTAATATATTAGTTCTTTTCTTTCTTTTAAACAGACATATTTAAGGAAAGAAAAGACTAATTTGAATATTATGCAAAACCTAAGAGAAGGATATTGCGATCATAGAGAATCTCAAGCACTGATTTAATCCTCAACTTTCTCATTACAGACTTTATAAATTAATTTTGATTCTTCCTGAAAAGTTCTTCATGAACTGTGTTCTAAAGTAATAATATCTGATGTAATTTATAGTGTTAGGAAAATTCTTTTACAACTCTCATATGATTGCCTTCAGTGAGTGTAATTATTCCCTTCTTAAATTTTGATCTGCAGGTCTCATTTCAAATGAAGGCTTAAAGGTTAAAACCAGGCTAAGATGGTTCTGTCTGTCTTGGACACAAGGGAAATGCTCCTTTAGCCCTATCAAAGCAACCTTGAATTCTCACAGGGAAGAAAACCACTTCTTACTTAGCTTTTAGAATTTTCTGGCTTTGATTCAGGAGAAAAAGCTTTTCACAATTTGTTGATTCTCTCAAACCTTGAATTGCTAAAACCAATAGTTAGATTGTGATTGTAAAAAGAGGAGGACAAAAATCATAAAACTCCTAGAATGGTTTGGTTTGGAAGTGACCTTAAAGATCATGCAGTTCCAACCCCCTGCCATGGGCAGGGACACCTTCCACTCTCCCAGGTTGCTCAGAGCCACATCCAACCTGGTCTTGGACACATCCAGGGATGGGGCAGCCACAGCTTCTCTGGGCAACCTGTGCCAGGGTCTCACCACCCTCACAGGGAATAATATTCTTCCCAATATCTAATCTAAACCTGCCCTCTGTCACTTTAAAGTCATTACCCCTTGTCCTATCACTACATGCCTTGGTAAAAAGTCCCTCTCCAGATTTCTTGTAGGCCCTTTAGATACTGGAAGGTGCCATAAGATGTTTCATGCTTGAACCTGAAGGAAGTATTTCGGAGTTCCTGCTAAGATGACCACATTATTAGGATCACAAAAGACCTTTCCTCCTCCAACACTGGTAGATACTCTATAGCTTGGTTACATCTGAGTCCTCCTCCTGGATCTTTGCTGTGCCTGCCACATTCCATATGCTATTTCTGAAAAGTGAGAGTTCAGTAGTCTGGACTTATTTGCTCCTTTATCTTCAAACTGCTGATGTTACTCAGAAAATACCAAGGTTAATTCTCTGCTTACACAAATTGTCCTTTTCATTCCTCTGCATCTGACTGATATGAATGTAATTAACTCCATTAACTTGCACGGTCATATCCTCTCCCTTCCCCCTCTTTTATTAATATTAATGAAAAAGAATTTGGACCTCTATTTTCTGAAGTCAGTGCTGCAGAGATTGGTGCTGGGAAAGCAAGCTACTCTAGAAATACACCTTATTATTTATGATATTATCCATACCGTGAGAGTTTGACACACTCACATTAGACAATACACAGTGCATTTTAATTTAGGTGAACCATTGGTTTTGGAAGGATTTGGACTATCTCAGTGACTGCTGATTGACATAAAATTAAAAGGGAGAAAGAGTGGCTTTGAAAGTGGTTGTGCATATATTTAACTTAGTGGTGTACTGAGGGAATGAAGGGACTGCCTCTCATGACCTGTGTGGAAAAGCAGTAGAATAAAAATGTGGTTCTGCACTTAGCCTCTCCTTTCTAATACTTGTCACGTCTCAGATTTGCCACCTTCAGATGAATTGCTGCTCCTCCCATGCATAGTGTGAATTGTTTGATGTATCTTTCAAGCAGCTGTTAAATCTAGGATACAGGAAAGTCATGTAATTCATCCCGAGTCAGGGGTGGCATTCCTCTCCACTGCACCCAGCAGCAGGACAGAAAAACTTAGGATTTTCAGTTTTGTTTTATGTTAGGAAGAAGCAACTAGTTTCATCAATTTAGTTGGAATAA
Organism: Chiroxiphia lanceolata; assembly: GCF_009829145.1. Taxonomy (NCBI): domain Eukaryota; kingdom Metazoa; phylum Chordata; class Aves; order Passeriformes; family Pipridae; genus Chiroxiphia; species Chiroxiphia lanceolata. The sequence goes on from NC_045650.1 coordinate 5,773,985, forward strand.
ATTATTTCCTATCATATGCCCAATTTTTTATTGTAGCCAGCAAAAAACACGAGGTGAGTTCACATCTACCAACTTACTGGCTCTTAAGGGAAAATAGTTTCTTCCCATATTTAGATCCACCCAGAGACACAGAGGAATGCACTAAAACACAGCTGTCCATGAAAAAGGTTTTTCTATAGGGCAGTAATCTTACTACCTTTAGAACAAATTCAACTTTTACATTGGCAGAAAATCCAAAGAGAAAAGACACCATAACACATGGGACGGTGACATTCTACTGCACAAGGAGAAAGGTATGTTCCAATCAAAACAGCCCCTTCCATAGCAATTTTTTTTATCTGCATTTCAGAAACTGTGCCTCTTGAAATGACAGTCCTTGTACACATGTTTGAGAACAGAATCTAGAACACTGTGCTGATTTATCAATTTATTTTTGACATTTGTTAATATTTGTACCCGATAAGGGAAAACATTTCTGATATTAGAGGTAGATTGGATATTGCATATATCCAGACTTATTTTTAGTGGTGAAACATATACCTTGGTATGTTATAAGTCAAAATAAAATAAAGCTAGAAAATTCGAAACAGTCCATAGTAAATATATAAAGATTATAAACAGATGAAGCTGACTGACACCTGGTTGAATTCTTCTTACCTGACTCATCTATTTTTCTTTATATAAAAACAGCCAAAGCAAAACAGAAGAGGGTTTCTGTCAGATTCAAAGCGTTGATATATGTCACAGAGAGGTGCTATATGATACTTTCTTTGACTTTTATCAAATCCTGCAGAAAAAGAAAAATATTCAGTGAGGGAAGGCTATCCAGCCATTTCATGGGAACACGGAGGGATAGTACCAGTTCATGTTTAAAGAAATGTTGTTCAGTCATCTCCCAATTCTGTCTCCCGAGGGATGGGACATGACATTTATAGATAGAAAAGGCAGCAATGGTCACCCTCGGGATCAGAGGAAGCTGCCCAGCACACCCAGCTGTACCAGCACTAGGTGTGAAGTGCATTGGAAGGGTTTTGCACAGCACATATTTAAACCTTGACTAATTGCTTGAACAATACTGTCACTTCCTCAGTGTCACTTGCTAGATATGTCCTCTGACACGGTTAGTCTTTCTAAAAACCTCAAAGTAAAAAATGCAGGATGTAGCAATCCCTTCAATGTTAAAAGCTGGAGTTCTGAGCCTTTCATTAGTATACAGAAGGTGAGCCTTTAATTACTAATCTTTCACAGTCTGTAGCACCCTAGGGCTTCCACACATCCTGGTGAAGGCAGGAAGGATATTTCAGACTTCATTTCAATTCCCTTAAACTTTTGTCAACAGCCTCATTTCAAATGGAAACTGCTCAGTGCTGCTCAGCTGTGCTGTCTCAGCTGCTAAACCAGCCCAGCCCTGGAAAAAACTGCCCTCATTAAAAGAGACTGGCATGAAATAAGACTCAGCTTCAAAAACCTCTAAACTACTGCAACACTGAAAGAGATGAATATAAACTTTTGGGGCTTTTCTATATCATAAAGACATTTGGCCATAAAAATATTTTATATCCCCTGTAGATGGTAAACAGGAGGGAAGCAGTGATGTGGTGGATATGTATGAGGTTTGTCCCACGACTGCCTTGAGTCCTTTGCAGTGCTGTAAGACACACACATGCCCCAGGCACATGCTCTGGGGCTTGCTAAGACCTGCAGGGAGCCTTTCTGAAGGCTTCTGGCAGATTTCTGTCACCAGAAGGAAATGCTGCTCAAAATTCAACAAATCACAACACAATGGCCTATTTTGCAGACTGGCAGAAAGTACTTTCCAGTTCTTTACCCCTGTTATGTGAGTATTTTCACCTACTTCTTTTTACATTCTTTCCAAGTTGTTTTTTGGACACAAATGCCCTGATATTTCAGAGTGGGCTCAGGCAAACTCAAAGACAGCTCTCCATAAACCAGGGCAAGTGTCACTGGCCAAGTGATATATGAACCACGTAAGTATAATTGATAGCTATTCCTAGGAAAGACACCTTGGATGATTAAATGATATTTCTACTTCATTCTTAATTCAAAACTGATTATTACATGTACAGTTACTCGTGTTATACTTCCCAATTTGAAAAATGAAGGCAAGGAGGTTGAAAACCTCTTTAACAATGCCAAGGAAGAGACACACAGATACTGCACTGAAACCATGAAAAAGGCATCTGTTCTGAGCTTCATGTTTTAAACTAAACATTCAAAACATCTTTTGCTGTTCCTGTTGACTTCCAGTGATAATTCTCAAAATCTAATCGTGTTGCAACCATTCAGGAGAAAAAAATCTCTGTCTTGTAAAAGTCATGGTATATAGTGTGGCTTGTTGAGTTACATCAGAAATAGCTTCTATGGTTTGTATAATGTTTTATGACATTTTATGAAGTTTGTTAATTAATGCTGCACAGTATTTTAAAATTGGCCACCAGAATTATTTTGAACTTTTCATTTTTTTTTCCTTTCAAATCCAGTTAAGTATTCCACAGGTGCATACAATGATATTTGGTAAAACAACCAACCAACCAACAAAACAAACAAAACCTCACCAAAAAAACCCCAACCAACCAAAAACCCCAAAACTTCTTTTAAATTTAATAGGAAAAAAATGTACAGTAGATTGAACAGTCTCTAATGATCTGACTGTTAAAACACCATTGACACTGGTAACACCAGCAAACCATAGTGTACTATGCCTCATACTTAGTGTTCAGGGAAAACATGATCTGTAGCTGCTCTAAAGAGTAATTCTGATCTCTAGAGAGGAGTCTCAATGATCCCATTAACATTGATCCTGTTTAAGAAGTCTCAGGCATAATACATTATTAATATGACCCCCTTTCTGTTTGTTTTTTTTTAATGGTTTGAAAAGAAACAAAGGAAATTAGATAGAAATGTCTCCATTAAAATAACATAAGTGGTCAGACTAAAACTCTTCAATGACAGGAAATCCAGAATTCAAAGTTGCTGCTTCCACTGTCTCCAGACATCAGCTGAACTCATGTGCAATACTTTGCAATATTGAAGCCTGGAGGGAGTTCAAAACAAGGTGACTAAAGGATGAGTCACCTCCTTCCTGCAGGTTTATGTCCAAACCTTAATGCATTTTTTGTGTATCATACCAGTAACTGTCTTCTAGTTCTCACTCCTTTTAACACATGATTTTTCACAATAATTTCATCTTCCATGAAAGACAAAATCATGCTAAGAGTAAAAAAATATAAATTCTTGAGGGATTTGATGGAAAGACATTGCATGGAATGCTCATGTCCCAGGTTAGATATAATGTTAACAAGAAATATCAAAAATCAAAAAACCAGAATATATTACCTGATCAGACTTTTTTTCAGTAGTGGAAAATAACTGTAAATTAACATGTCTATCATCCCTATGTTTAAAGCTAGCTTTAGCTTAAAGCTGGAAACCAGAGTCAATATTCAACTCAAATTATGCCAGTTCCATATTTTCCAACAAAATACTTCCTAAGTATTTCAAAAGAAGATGGAATTACCCATTTTACAACATGCAGAAATAGGAGTTTGAAGTGGATCCCTGATATAGAGGTCAGATCATCAGTGAGCACTGATTTATATTGACCTGTCAGAGGGAGTCATTCCCTAGTCCCCCATGCCTTGGAAACCTCTCTAACCTGGACCAGAGTGGCAGGGGCCTGGACTGCTGGGAGTGTACAATGTGTGAGTAAAATAGAATAGAAACATTAAACAGAAAAAAATAGAACCTGCTATCTATCCACTCAACCCATCCCAGTTCACAAATACATGTTAGATTTCATGCCATTGATACATGGTGTCCTTCTTGCTCATTCCACCCCACATTCCCTCATGGCACCACTTACTGATCCACAGACTAACATCAAGAAGTACCTTGTCACCCTGTAAACATTGTGCTTTGGCCACTAAGAACAATTCATGTCACCTACTGTGTGTTTTAAAAAGAAAATTGCATATGTCTGTCACACAGAAACTCAAGAATAAATCAGCAGAAAGCCCAAGAGCACATAATTAAGTCTTATCTGACAAATAATTAGTCATAAATTCCTATTCTAAGTCTACAACAAAAGAATTTCGTAAACCATGAAGATATTTGCAAAGAACTCCACATCCCTTCTCCATGTGTGTGCACAGTGGACTCCTGTCAGGGCAGCTCTCAGGGCACTATATAGGAATTCAAGTGCCAGTACACAGGAGCATTGGGAATCCTGCACTGAAGTGGGATGCAACTGCACAGAACAAGACTACTTTTACAATCACCCACCTCCAAAAGCTGCTTTTGAAACAGATACATATTGGTTTCTTTCAGAACAAAGGTGCCTGATGTGCTATTAGTGAACTGATCAGTATTATTCAAGAGATAACGTTCACATAGAAGGGCATAAAAGCTCCTTGTGGAAAGGAAAAGGCTAAAGGAATCCTCTCTGAATTATATTTTTCTCTCCAAAATTTAAAATATCTAGGGAGTTACAGCCAATGGACAAACTTGTTTATTCTATTTTTATGACCTAAGAAGGACAGAGCCCATAACACCACAACAAAGATTTGCAGGTTTGAATCACAAACTGGAACTGCCAAACTGACTGCAAATTTTTGCAAGTACTCCAAAATAAAAGATTACTCTGGCATTGGTAATAGGTTTACTACAGGAGTTTACTTTGCTGCCAAATCAACACAAAATAACAGTAAAAACACCTTTTGCTCTTCCTTTACCACCAGCAAAATTTCCTACTGGGAGTGCCACCAGTCACAGAATTATATCTGTGCAGTTTTTTTGAGCACAGTAAAATCTTCAGTTCTCTTAAAAAATGATACCATGGGGAAAAGCATCCCCGCTTTGTTGTGAAAGATTTCCTGTTTTTAAGGTGAACCTTCAAAATATTTCCACCTAGCACTTCTGTAATAATGCATGCAGGCTGATCTAGTTGTTTTATGGTTCCTTGTTACATAAAGTATAAAATCTTATTTGATTTCCAATCAAGCATCAGTGATTTGGCATTCATTTTTCACAGTACCCTTTGTTGAATGCAAAGAAGCTTATATATGGAATTATTCACGTCTATACTGATTTCATGTATGTATACACAGGCACAAGTGTACCTCCATACATGTGTGCATATATAAATCTATAAATCTATGTCTAAAATCAAGGAAATGTGGTTGCTAAAGTTTTCTTTCAGAGAACAACAGCAAAAACAGCAGGGGGCAAGCAGCAGCAGGGAAACGGGAAGAGCTTTAGAGTGAAGAGCATGACGAGATCCCAAACACATTAGAAACAGATTTGTGTAATAGTATTTCAGCATTAGGGAAATATCTGGTTATGTTGCCTTTTTAAAGTGCATCCCTGAGCAGTTAATATCAATTACCATAAGCAGGTAAAATTCCAGTTCTGTCTCTGTGCAAAAACACGGATTCCAGTCTTTAGGGAAAACGTTGGCTACTTTCACCCACGAAAACTGTAAGAAAAAGGAAATTCATATCCTTTTTGAAGATATAATTCAAAATCAAATGCTTTTTTTGATAAGCAATTTTTTATTTCTGTGCATATTAAACTAAATGCAACAAATAGTAGGTATTTCCTTTAAGAAAAACAAAACCTAGTAGGCAGCTGGATCTCACCAGTCATTAGAAATGTATACACTGACAAAAAAAATGAAAGCCAGATGCCAGAGATAATGGCAAAGACATTTGCACTGGTGTTCACCTCAATTTACTTAAAAAAAAATAAAAAAAAAAAAAAAAACAAAAAAAGTTTAGTTGTCTCCTATTAAATCATAAATCTTTTTACTGGCATTTCCTCTGTAAACCCTGTTGGCAGCTGTGGATGCACCTTGGGAAAAGCACCCTTACATCCCTCATGAGAAGAGCAAGGGATAAATAAGGGGGACAGGTGGCACAGACTCGAGGTGCCAAAATGTTCTGGAAAGATCAATTCAAAGAAAAATAACTCTTTCTGTGCTGCCTGGGGCAGCTGGGCCAGCAGTTCACATATTAAAATGGAAGGTTATTACCCTTCTCTCTCTCTCAGCCCACCACAGAATCTTGGATAGTCGTCTCTGTCCATATTAGAGTTGAGGGACAGCTCTGCTAATAAGTTGTAAACCCCTTTCTGTTTAAAGGTAGACTACTTTAAGTACTCAGAGTCCACACATCTATTTGGAATTTCCTGACATTTGATATTTGCTCTGGAGTTCAGCAAGATTAACATTTCGAGGTCAAAGTCATTCAAGTCCTCAGAAAGTAATGCTTGTAATAAAATCCATGCCTGTCTTTATGCTGGCAGATGTTAATTATGTCTCTTCTACAGCCTCAGATATCAGGACAGAACTACAGCCTTTTGTAAAATGGTCTTGATCATTCAATACCTACCCAGTTAATTTTAAATATTGAAAATAACTCTTTAAAAGGAATCCAGTTCCCTAGATAGCTTCTATAGTCTAGGTAACAGTGCTTCCCCATTTTCCTACTGCCAAAGTGGTTCTTGTTTGCTAATTAGGAAGAAAATAGAGTATTGAAGAAGAAGTCTAACTTACTTCCATTCCTTTTACTTCAGAGCAGACTGGTTGGGATACCTGTTCTCTCTCTGATGAATTTGCCTAAGGAGATAACAGTAGGGAAATCTGAGGAAATAGAAGACAGCAAAGCATCCTCATCCAGATTTTTTAAAAACCCTAAATTCTACTTGCACATGTATAAGTGGAGGTTGGAAAGATGCTGCTCTACAGAAGCTTTAAGATAATCAGAGATTGTTTTTTTTTTCCTTGTCCTTCACCTCTATTCATAAAACATCATCCCTGCACCAATCCTGCCTTCAAAATATATATGGATGGTCCACTAACTAGTTCAGAGAGCTGAATAGCGAAATATCTCCCCAAAAAATGATGGGAGGAAGCAGTTGCTTGTCTGAGCCAGTTCAAGGTTAACAGAGGAAAAGGAACAGGACAGCAGCATCTCTAAAAGCCATGAGTTGAGTTGGGTTTCTGTCTTTTTTTAGAGCCTCCTTCCAATCCTAACAACAATTACAGGAGTGCTGAAGTCTGGAACGGATTGTTGACCTTTGCCTAGACATTTGGTGGATACATAGCTTGTGCTACTTTAATTAAATATAGGGCTGATAGCCTGGACCAGTGGTCAGAAACTCATTAAAGTAATGAGAATGCCTTTGCAACTACCTTCCAGGCTATCTTTGTAAACTCTTCAGGCAATATTAGAGATTGCAGAGTTGAGAACAGGTCCAAAAATCTACTAGAGAAATAAATGATGATGGGAACTCATTATCAGATGAGAGAAATTAATCCAGATGGCTGGGAACAGGAATAGGGCAAGTTCAACCTAGTTCTGTTTATTTCAACTAAAATTTTTCCATTCCCAGCACATCAGTGAATGGAGAAAATGATTGCATAAAATTCTTATTTATAGTATGGACCTGAAATGTCCAGGGAAAGCATCTGATTCGCAGATATTAAGATTTAATTACATTTTAAATTCATTTAATAAGATGAAAAAGTTTGAAAGATTAGATATGAATCTACATCTGAACTTTCCCCAAATCTCTCTTCCTAAAGTGCCTGTAACTGAAGGTTCCCCCAGGATTAACATCTTGAGTATCCTTTCCCTCACATTCTCTGTCAAATCTCTGTTCAAAACCTCCAAAAGCCAAGCAAACCCACAGAGCCACAGCTATGAGATTGCTGCCATCAGAAACCTAAAAAGGTGTCTCTACAGTATTGCTACATAACACACAGCACAAGTACTTATTAAACTCACACTGGAACTGGTTTTATTAGAGTAAATTGTGAGCAATCTCACAAAAGCCTTTGCATTATCATTTAAAACTATATTGGCAAAAAGGCTTTTGAGCTTGTAGAGCCTTAAATTTTCCAAACAAGGGCATAGAGCTCATCAGCCCAAATATAAAATTTTGCCTGGTTGATTTTATTTCCCTTGGCATTTTTCCTTTTTCTCTTGACAAAAGACATCTCCATTGCTATTCTGATAAAAGAGCAGCAAAGCTATATGATACTGCCACCTCCATCAAAAATCACTTCCTTGTCAAAGATCTATATATTATTGTTATAGCTGAGAGTGGCTTTGGTGTGGATTCAAGGGAATGCTGCTGTGACACACTGCCTGTGTTTGCACTGGGCCTTTGCTCTGCTCTGCCAGGTAACTGTTTCAGGCACAGAACCTTTTTTTGTCTGTGCTATACTTGTCAACTGCTTCGTGGGCAGGACCGAAGCTTTGAGAAGCCTGTTTTCAAGGTAATTAAAAGTAAAGATTTTTCCTCTCATTGTTTTGGGGTTTCTTTCTGCCCCAGGATTTTTGCTCTTGAGCAGAAACTCGCCATTGAAGTGAACAGAGCTTTCAAGAATGACATCTCTGGTCAGTGCAGCTGCACTTGTACAGCAATGATTTTATTAGACAGGGCTGTGTTTGGCCAGCTGAGAATGGGACAACAATTAAAATAAAGCTCTTGCAAAGAACCTGAATTTGGGCAGATGTATTATGTGCTTTTAAGAGATAATATGCCTCAGACAATGAGATGGCAAAATTCAGCTGAGATGTAAGCTCTTTTGAAAAATCCCCTTCACCAGTTAAACTGTGCCTGTGTGTACCGGAGCTGTTGTCATCTGAATAATCCCACAGTGAGCCATGACAATAAAGCAGAATTCCTAAGGCAGAAGAACAGAGAAGGAAGAGGATTTCACGATGCTTTCTTTGGCAAGAACATTTTAAATTGGCCCATTTCAAATCCAGGGCAGCCCTGCCCAGAAGGACCTGGAGGTGCTGGTGAGTGAGAGGCTGGACATGCCCCAGCCCTGAAAACCCCTGTCTGGGCTGATCCCACAACCTGGGGAGCAGGGGACAGGGGGAACTCTGCCCCTCTGCCCCCCTCAGGTGAGACCCCACTGCAGAGCTGCCTCCAGCCCTGGGGAACAGCACAGGAAGGACATGGAGCTGTTGGAGCAAGTCCAGAGAAGGGACACCAAGGTGATCAAGGGATGGAGCAGCTCTGCTATGAAGAAAGGCTGAAAGAATTGGAATTGTTTTGGGGTAACATGATTGTGGTCTTCCAGTACCTGAAGGGAGCTGACAAAGAAAGATGGGGAGGGACTATTTGCACAGGCATGTAGTGACAAAATAAGGGGGAATAGCTTCAAACTGACAGAGAGTAGGTTTAGATTAGATGTTAGGAATAAATTCTTCCCTGTGAGGGTGATGAGGCCCTGGCACAGGTTGCCCTGGCTGTGGCTGTCCCATCCTTGGAAGTGTCCAAGGCCAGGTTAGAGGGAGCTTGGAGTGACCTGAGTTAGTGGAAGGTGTCCCTGCCCATGGCAGGGAGTGGAACTAGATGACCTTTAAGGTCTTGTTCAATCCATTCAAACCCCTTTCAAAGCCATTCTATGATTCTATGATGCTACTATTCCTAGTTGGATATACAAGTTATTACCAAGATCTCCTTTGCTGAGACAGTAGGACCTGAATTTAAAATGTTAATGAAGGAGTAAAAAAGAAGTTCTTATCTCTTTCCAAGTTTTCCTTGGATCTATACTTTTCTTTTTTTTTCCTATCCTTTCCACTTCGTATTATTCAGTGAAAAAATGGGGGGAGTGGGAAGGAAGGAAGTAGGTGGAAAAAAATTACATTAGGCAAATCAGTGTGTTTCTGTCCATATGGTCTCTCCAGAAAACAGAAGATATGGTGAAAATCACTCATATCAGACAAGTAAAAGAAAGGCTGCAGCAAAGACTGTAACAGGGTAAAATATCTAGCAGCATAATCCATCCCTGCTCAGAGCCTGACTATACACTGGTGTAAAAAAGGAAAACCTGTTTCAGAGGAAGCCAATTCAACTCCATGAAATATCACTGCAAATCTTCTCACGCCCTGGCCTTCCACCCTTCCATCAGAACACGCTGAGGGGACAGTGACAATCTAGTGGTTAAGGCAATTAATAGCTCCAAAATGCCTTCATTGCTAACTTTGGGAAATGAGGTCAAGAACAAGTTCTTCAAATTCAGAAATAATTTTTCAAACTTTGCTCTCAAAACTGTAGTGAGGTCCAAGTGTGACACTTAGAGGTCAGTCAACAGGCTTAATAAGCACTGATCAGACACTGACATGCCAGACTGAAACCCATCTTTGGTTTCATTTGGGATCTGTCTGAAATTAAGAATTTAAGGATAATGGGAAACATTGAAATATTCATATTTTCTTTGAAAATGAGGAAAAGTACATTTAGTATTTTCAGTTATACTCGCAACACATAAAATAGCTGCAGAAAAGTTTTACTTTTAAATTTTATGCCATAATTTCATCTTCCTTTTTTTTTTTTTTTTTAAGTATCAAGTCATTTCATACCAAGACAAGTAGGAACACTCTGAATTAAAGGTCAAAGTATTTCATTACAGCCACCCATTCAGAGCAGCAAGAAGGGAATATCTTTCAAACATCTTTCAAACTATCTTTCAAGTGTTCTGTATTGCAGCTGCCCTTTATTGAACCTGCTCACGTTTTGTTGGGCTTAGAGCAGTAGCAGATAATTTCTGGAGTTGTTCTGATGTAAATGTTTGTATGCAGATCTACAGAAATTGTTACTTAGAAAAGTGGAGCCGTACTGTTTAGTGGTTAGAGAAAATCACAAACTGATAATATTTGCTAAATTTAACATTTACCTGATAAACTTCATTTTGGTCAATAAGTCATCTCTTATGCAAAGAAAAATAGTAAAACATATAAATGGTGATACAATATAAAGTTCCAATGTAATTTTGATGTGTATGTATAATTTATATGACATATATGCATGTCGAATTAGGCATATTCGTGTTAACAAGCAAAGAGCAAATGCTTAGAAAATGAATATATAAAGTAAATAATATATGAAAGACTACTTATGGAGGTGATTTCTTGAATTTCTTTCCTCAGGAATCATACTGACAACAGGCCTTCTGACAGAGCCATGTTAATGCAGGGTGTGTGGAGGTATATGAGTGTATATATGTAGTTACATGAGTAAAAACATAATGTTACCATTCTCCCTGAAATGAAGCTGGTTTTTTCTAGTATGTTCAGAGTGGCTAGACAGACACAAACCTAACCAAAATAAAAGCATTAACACACCACATTTAATTTCAAACTAATCTTATGAAATGTCACAATGACTTCTAAGATACAAGTTAAATAGAAAGTTAAATACTGAAATATGTATACTACTGTATACATATGGCATATTATGGGTATATTTCCTATGATGAATTTTTGCACAAGAGCTCATTAAATATCTCAGAAATTTTAAAAAAATATTTTAAAACATGTATAAATCAGTGTACAAACACCTATGAAACATAGTAGCAAATTTAAAAAGTTCCAGATATTGCTTACAAGAATTCTCACTGAGCTTCAAACATTTTTAAACATTTTGGTAATTTTTCTTCATTATAAGATGGACATACCTTTGTAACCAATTCAAATGCTGCCTAAAATGTCAGCTTTCACCTCTTAATCATTCCACTGTCATAAAGCTCCTGATTCACAGGAATATATAATAAACGCTTGGAAAACATCCAGAAACTGGAGTGATGATGTCAGTACAAGTGGAGAACCAGATAAATGACATCCAGTGTTTCACCACCACTGTAAAAGAAAATGTGTGCTTTCAACAAGAGACTCATTTAACAGTTGAATTGATCTTAGTTAATGCTTTAAGAACAGAAGTGTATAACTTAATTACTGTCAATAATAATAGTAAGGGATTTAATGCTCAAAGCACCTTTCAGTTATTTTAGTATTAGTCATTTTGATTGCATGTTGTATTTGTAGTAATTTAGTCCTCAGGCATTCAAAATTCTTGTAATTCATATAAATATCCTTACACCAAATTTTCCTTATAGATGATCCTCAAATTTCAGTGTGTACACTTGTCTTAAAAGTCAGTAGTTTGACTTGCAAAGACACGGAGTACTGAAGCAACTCACACTGCTTTAAAAAGATGAGTTACTAGCCTATATCAGGTACACAAACTTTAATAACTCATCCTAATCTATGACATACTCTGTGAGACATTTCTATTCCTCTAAAATCCATTTCAATTCAAGCTACTTTGGTCAAACTTGACAGTCACTGTCCAAAGCTGAGATATTTCTATATATCCATTTTAATTCCCATGCAATGAAGTATGAATTACTACAGAGCTCACACAGCTCTGGACTGTGGGCAGCTTGATTGATCTATCTTCCAGAATGGTACAACATGCCCAGATATTGCACAAATCCATAAATCCAAGTACATTTCCAGGGCTTGAAGCAGGTGGAGGCTGGAGCACACAATTTAGGATTTAGTGGCCACATACTATGAAGTTTGCAGAGAGCATCTAATAATGAACATTTTCAAAAGTCTAAAAATATCAAGAGTTTAAGGAAATAAGGAAAAGGGACAAATAAATGTCTTTGCCAAATATCAACTCCCCATTGTAAAAGTTAGCAGTGCCAAGTCTTCTCAAAAAGAGAAACCCCATGGCTTCTTTCTGCAAAGAAAAGTTTATTTCCTTCCCTTGTTCTTGTATATGTCCAGAGCATTTTAGATGCTGTTCCATAAACAAAATAAAAAGGAAATATTGTCTTGACCTTGATGCTTTGTACAGAGAATTGCAATCCAAATTGTCAGTTTTCTGCAAAGCCAGGATACATGTAAGTTGACTTTAATAATGAATGGGCAATTGCCAGTTCTTATAGTAACATGGTTAGTACAGTTCAGTGTAAACATTTCACACTCTGGTAAGCAAGATCAGGTTTGGATGTTTAAATCAATATTCATTTTGGTTTTCAATTCATCATTTTTAGTTTTGCAAGTGCCTAAATATAAGTGGGATCTGCAGACAAAAGCAGCTGTACATCAAGAGGCATGTGGTGCGACCTAGGCAGAAATACATGTGGAGTTCTGAGCCTCATCCTAAACTTCCTATTCAAGCAGTATTCTTAATGCCATCTGTTGTTGCATTTGAATGTTGTTAGTCTTCTAACATTAGCTGATTAGTCTTTCCTTGTGCATCAAAATAAATGAAAATATCTCAAAATACATTTTCACAGTAGAGACTGTCTTAAATGAGGAAAAAAATGGCACAGAATCATTTCATTCTAATGAATGACAAAGGAGAGAGAAAAGCTCTTTGGGATTTTTTAATTATTTAAATGTTATTAATTATTTGTATTCAAAATTATTAATATATCACCTAAATCTTTACAGTGTAATCTTATAAGTACATATCCATCATATTTTACTATCTATGTTTTATAGGTATACACACAGATACACACTTTGGGGGAAAATTCAGGTATTTCTAAATAGAGACAAATACAAAATGTCTCAGTGTCTAGAAATACTCTAACAAGGAGAATGCAGTAGTAACTGCTCCAAGACAGCTACATTTAGCTTTGCCTGATCCCACAGTCCAGTAGGACTCCCTTGGCAGGGAATCAGGCCCTTCTCCAGCCACAGAGCCCTGTGGATACAGCTCTGCGGGTACATTACATGGCACGATGCTCTGCCTGGGCTTGCTGTAATGATCCCTCCTGAGGAACAGGATATACTAGCCTGAGAAAAGTACAATATTAATGCTCCTGGCTGCCCTACTACTGCTCTCCTTCGAGAAAGGCTAAAGGGCTTCAGAAGCTGAGGGTGGAGGACTTGTGTCCCCATTTTGCTGGCAGTCACGTTGTCTGTCAGGGCAACTCGCCAGATTGATTCCTTCCAGAAGCTGGGCTATGCCTGGAGCTCCCCACTGGAAGTGACAGAAGTACTGAGAAGCTGGTTATGTGCCCAGGAGCTAGGAGTGGGCCCAGAGGAAAAAAAAAAAATATATGTACGTCCTTATGCCCTGAGAGAAGCAGTAAGGAAAACACAGACATAATATTGGCCTGAGTTTCCTTAAAAAGGAGGGCAGGAAGTAACATTTGGGAGTTGTGACTCTGGCACAAAGAGAATGGAAATGGAGCAGGAAAGACTTGATAAAAACAAAACAAAAAAGCAAACCAAACAAACAAACAAGCAAAACCACAACAAAAAGGTCCCCCACAAAGCCAAAATCCTACAGGAAAACCAAAAAGACACAGACAGAAGTTATTAATTCTAGCAAGGTCAATATCTCAGCGCCTTTTACCCAGCTTTACCCTGAACACCCATTTGGATGTTATGGCCTGGTGTTTTGATCCAGTTCTACGTAGCTTAAAGCCTTCCTTCTACACCTTCCTTCTACACCAGAAGAAATAACCAAGTAAATAAAAAATTAAAACCTTTCTGCTGGGTATAGGAAGCAGAATTGGCTAAAAAACGGTCCAACAAGTCCCAAAGCCAGCACTAAGGAAGGGGTGTGCAGAAGTGGATTTCCCCTTTCAGCAGGCTCAGCTGAAATGTGCAGCTTTGCTCACACAGTACCAAGTTTTTTCCCTAAAAATTTGTTCAGGGACAGGTTCCTGAGAACCAGTCACCAGAGCAGCATGTTCAGTAGCACCAGGCAAAAGCTGATAATGAGAATAACTACCCAGCAACCAAAATTGGAAAGAAAGAACAGTTGTTAAAGGAATTTGGCGAGAACATCAAGCTTAATACACTGATTTTACAGAAACACTGGGTAACGGGGAATCAGCCCAAGTGCTGTTCTGTCTCATCTGGAATGTAGAAAGCAGAGACAGTGTCCTTTAGTCCTGTGCTATCTATAACAATGAAAGACAAAGCTGCCCTGGTAGCAGTCTCGTCCAAGTCCTGGTGCTATTCCAGTCCTGGCACTGAGGGTGCTCTGCATTTTTCTAACATTGGTCACCTGCAGCTTCATACACTCCTGACCTTCCATTAAACTCTGTAGATTAAAGTGTCAGCTCTTCCTCTGGAATTCCTGCTTCCTGTGGCTGATAACTACAAGTAAATGGGAAGCTCTGGAAGATTTTTCTTTCCCCACAATGTTTTGAAAGGTAGAATTTGATGTTAGCATCTCTCTGCTGCAGAAAATTCAACTTTTGACTATCTCTAATTATAGATGATTGATGTTATAACTACACTGAATGCCTTGGTAAGAGCATTTGACTCCAGTGTTAGGCATATCCACCTCTAGATCAATTCTAATAAATGTAAATATCCTTAAATAACCTTATAATCGGAAGGTAAATTAGACAGGAAGAGACAGACAAACTTGGATGACCAAACACTGCACCTTTACCAGCTGTCCATAACTTACAGTAGTATATGGGAGAGTGTGAAATACATACAGTTTCTTTAAATGTCTGTCCAAGATTTAAAGAAAGCATAAATAAGCTGTTATTAATAATTAGTTTTAATAGAACATTACATTATCAGCAAGATTATCCTTATTTTCTATCAACCTATGTCAGATGTGGAATTCCTTTAAATACATCTGTCCTGTATTTGTCTTCCTACTTCTAAAGAATCTAAAATGTATTCACATGGGAAAGCTTATTCAGGAATAATGCAAAATAAATGCATGTCCCTAAAAGATCCATTTCAGTCTGCTGCATACAGGTGTACTGAAGACAAGGCTGTGCATATTAAACCTCCATGTAAAAAACAGCCGAAAAAATATTGCTACCCAAGCACTTTCTCCCATTTCCCAAACTGAATGTGCAGATGCACAGGATACTTCACCAGAAGCAGGGATAATGTATGCATTATTCCTTTTACCCACTGCTTCCTCCCATAGCTCTCAGCATACAGGTCTGATAATACACCTAAGGACGAGAGAGAAGAAAGAACTTTACAAATTGTGCCAAATAACATTAATCCATTGAAAAGACCATAAATTAATCCTCTCTTTTCGGGGGTTGAAAGAAGCTTGATATCTGTGAGCAAGTATTCTAGAAGCTCTTATTTCATTCCTGAATTGAGAAACCTTCATTAATTTGGGCCATTAATTGTGGAGATTCATTACTGGCATATTTTCATCACTTTAGTTTCCTTTTAATGTATTCTTAATGAAATGCTTCTATTTTCACACAGGCCTTCTATAGCAGAATTAACTTGGGCAGCTTTGCAAAAGCTGCACTATAAAAAAGGCAGATGAATGAGCCATGAGCTTATCATAAAACACTATGATTTACTAATAATGCTAAGCACACTTTGGTATTAGGCACTGCATAAGAAAGGCTCTGTATATTAATTGTTTTCTATACAACGACAAGTCTGCCCTTTAAAATACGTGCATCTGTGAAATGCTGTCTTAGAAGGAGGCCAATTTGTCTTTTTAGGGGTAAATATTAGTTTCAGGTACTCTTCCACCAGCCCTATTTTCCTTCCAAACTCCCACAAACTCCCAATGGCATTAAGGGGACATGAAATGTGTGCAATAAAGAGAGAGACAAGGACTCCTGCAGTGTTCAGGTGAGATACCCAGAAAAACATGGGTCAGCAATATGTTGACTACCTGCATATTACCGACATTCATAAAATATGAAATAAATAATGGGAAAATAATGTTGGCAAACAGACAAACATATAGCCAAATATATATTTGGGTACAATACACCCACACTCAGAATTTGCTTGGCTTCTTTAGGGTCCTGAGACATAAACCTAATGAAGTCAATTGGACTGAAAACCCTGGGGCCAAATTGTCTACAACAACTTCTTTCCTATTCTCCGGACCTTTCCCTGAGTGCCTTTATTAGGATAGTAAGCAAAAAGGCATTCAGACTTTATTGAGAGACACTTCCTACAAAATTCACAATTGTAGGTGTGTAACATTACTCACCTGCTGTTGCAATGTATTCACTTTGAGTGATATCTCTTGATTTCCCTTTCACAATCTTAATGACAAATCCAGTTTGCAATTAACAGAACATACTTTTAAAATTAACTTTTTTTCAATTTATGTAACATCCATCAATTTAATTTCAAGTTTAATTTCAAATTCTTAGCTTTATATTTAGAGAAAGAAATACATAGATCCTCACTGAAAATACCTTTGACACTTCACTGTGATATATTTTACAGATATTTGTTTCTTTTTATAGGTACATTTTTAGGCATCAGTTTATTAATTGGATAAAGTTAAATACGTTTTTAGAACCCAATTCTCTGCAGACTTACTCAATTAGCACTGGTGAAAGTCCACTAAAACCAACTGCAGCTACACAAATGCTTTATTGGTTGGTATTTGGAGTTGCATTCAGCAGACCATTTTTAATCAGTACATTTTTTAAGCAAGTTGCTTGTATCAATGACTTAATCACAGGCTTAACATTAATTATACCTTAAATAGTTAGTTGAGCAGCCTGCACTTCAGCTTTGATTAATTTTTTCCCCAGAATAGGGGAAGGACAGACAGAAGAGGGAAGCTGCTTGCCTTCAGCCAATTTTTAATTTCATTTCCCAGCCAGAAATATGCATTTTGCTCTTACTGTAACCCAGATTGCAAGCAACAATTTGTCTTGCAACAAACAAGACTGGCAAAAAAACATCACAGTGTCAAAAGCAATTTTTTTCTTTAAAGAAAAGTATTTTATGAGTTTTGTTGTGTTTCTTGTTCGTGACATAACATTTCATAATGCTGTGTTCTTTTTAGCATAAATGTCCTTAAATGTCACTGGCTAATTAGTGCAAACATACTTATTACTGCTTATAATTACAGGTTACTTCTGATTAAAGTGCATTTTTTAGATGTTACCTGCTCACTGAGGATTAATTAGAAGCACCTCCTCGAGGAGTTAATTTCTAAAAGTTAACCTACATCAGTATTTGCACATAACAATCACAGAGTTTAAATTCAGAATTCCAGATTATTTTTTAAATCAACCTAAGATAAGTCTAGGTTAGGAAACTGCTACGGGACATTCCTGTGGTCTCTTTTCAGTGGGATGTATTCTGTGTCTTTACAAAGAAAAGACAACATGGGATGGAAAGTTTGTGTTGCAATGGAAAAGAGAAGACCACAACCTTCCCAAAACAGAAGATAATGTGTCTGAATTTTTCTACAACCTCTGCCACTTTGTGCTACTTTAGAGAAACTACGGAACTTAAGATTACTTACTGTGAAAAGGGCATTCCCAAAGATTTCACCCAAAACCTGGATGAGACCCATCAAGAATGATCCGAAGTTGTTGTTTTCTGAAGTTCTTATTTAACCTCTTTTTTTGGTACTTACAACTAACATTAACTGGTAGAATTCCTTACAGCTCCTGAAACTCCTGGCACCTTCCCAGATCACTGGGCTACACTTGTGACATTTTAATTCTGCTGGTACATTCTTTCCACTCCCAATATGATTTCAGTGATCTATATTTTTCCCTGTATTGACAGAGTTGTTTATGGCACTCCTCAGGTATAGGCCTTGGGTCCCATTCTACATTTATCTGCTCCCATTAAGTGGTGTCATTAAAGACTTTTTGGCAGCTCTCAGCACTCTATGAATGTTTGTGACATTAAGGTTTGAATGTCTTCAAATTTCCTGCAGCTAAATGTTGACAAGCTTGAATTCTTATTTATTGGTTCCCTGCAGTAACAAACTGCATGTTCCTCTTTGACAGTTGCTTTCGTGATGAGCTCTGTCCACAAAGGGCTGATGTTTTGAAACCACATTTGAGCAAACCCACTCATTTTGAGGGCTAAATTTCTTGCAGCACTTAAAAAAAAAAAAAAGAAAAATACATTAATATAAAGGGACATAATGAGATATTTAAATGTTATACTGAATCATATGTACTTATTTCAAGCAAGCAAGTTCCATGAGAAAAAAAGTGTCTGGCTTTTGTTTGAATATGGGAGGAAGATATAAGTATCCTCATTCCCAGATGCACTAAAGGACAACACTGCTGCAATTATAAATTAGCAAATGCAAATCAGCATTTATATCACTGTCCATTGCCTATAGAAATCTCAGAACTTCTAAATTAGATTAATTTTCATGTAACTTCCATTTAGAGACATTCCACTAACTGTCAACCGAACATTCTTAGCCAAGAACCTGAGCTCAGGTGTGCGTTTTCCCCATTTTCTATTAAGTTGAACATCTTAAACATTACAGAAGTCAGTGGAGTAGTAATTTGTTTTATTCATCTGAAGCAGAGGAAAAAAGGTTCACTTAAGACATAAGGCACAACTAATATTTATATTTTTCATATGTACATATGTATAAAAGAAACAACAAAGACCAAGTTATCACAAATTCAGAATCTCAGTGTCACGTTAAGCCAATATATAAAGTCAGATTATACAAAACCGTAAATGTTCCCTAAGCAGGTCTTCAAGAAGGATCAGAGATTTTTAATATAGACAGTGCATTGAGAATACTTGTTTACACAGAGCCTACCAATTCTGTATATACCAGGAGATAAAAATGTAATGATATTATGGTCTCTACCATGTACTAGAAATGTCTAAACGTGGACTAGAAGAGACAGATAATCAAATGATAGTGCAAAGACTTCGTTCTATATTGTTCTGTATCACAGTTGACATGCAGATCTTCATTTCCTGTGCCTACCCATTTCCTCATGCCTTGTGCTGCTGTTCTCAATATTCAATCTTGGGTAACATTCTGCAGTGGAAACATAAATCACTAAATCTACAGATGGCAAGGGCAACGAACCAGCCACCCAGAGCCCAGAATAAGTAATTCACAAAAGCCGTAAGGCCAAGATCGGGATGTGTTCTCCTTATTTTCTGTGCTGCAGTACTTATCCAAAGTTTTAGAAATAGGTATTTACAAACAAGAGCCAAGTGACTTGACTCTAGAAGTCATTTTTTCCTGTGGTATCAGCAGGATAGCATTGATTTATTTGGGGACAAGTTCAAGCCCAGCATTTGTTCTTTGTAGACTGCCTCTCTAAAGGTGAGACTCATAGTTCAAATCCTATACACCAAATAAATTCCACTTAAATCTACTTTGATGGCTTAATTGGGGTATATGACTCGTGTTGGCCTCCTGCAGAGTGCTGGATTTCACTCTATGTTATTTGACCTTATTGTGAGAACAGTGTTGCATCTTTTACTGTTTGTTTTATTCATGATCCAGAGGTGAATGCAATAAATAAAAGCTTGAAAAAGCATTCTTGGAACAATTCCACTGTTAGAGGAAAGCACTGTTTACCTTACTCCTGGGTAAGCAATGGGTCTGCAAGTGCCAGCAGTGGTGCTCAGGGTAACTGTTCCTTCTAGAGGCAGAGTTTGACTCCACTGATGATTTTACAATCACTGCAAAATCCCAGTCTCTGTTAAAGTGGTATGAGATGCATACAACACAGAGCACTCAGAATACTCACAAAGGGAATTTTCCTCTTTACCAAACAGTTCTGGCCATTTTATGGGAAATGGTCACATCTAAGTCAAGCACAGGTAACAATTTCCTTGCTGATAACTGAGTAGGATTATCAGATATGTATACAAAGCTCATATTCACGCTACACTTGTTCCATAAGCATATAAACTACCTTCTGCTTGCTCTGCTATGCTCCAGTAAACGGTCAAGTGAACCAGTGTGCATGGAGAAACCACAGTGCTTCATTAGAGCACTACTGAGCTCAGATTAATAAAGATCAGTATTAGTAATATATTAGTAACAGAGGCTTGTTTTCTGAAAGCAGTCAGATTAATAGGTTTACAAGTCTTGCAAATATGGCTCACTCAGCTGCATCTTGGAGTGTTTTTAACTTGCTCACCCCTGAGATTATATGTGTACCCAGTGAGAGCGGGTGAGGAAAGGGACACTGGAGCATGGGGATGGAAAAAGCCCCCATCTCCTGTTGGCTCAAACCCCACACCTGGCTGGCTCCAGGCCATGGTGTTCCTCAATCTCCAGAGAAATGCAGTGCCCTGGTGCTGCAGACACACGAAGTACATAAACACAGGAAAGATTTACTACTGATATACACTCACAATTTTGATTATAAGGAAATGCTTCAAAACCTCAAATCAAAAGAAAGCTTGAGTGGGCTTAAATAGAGTCATAAAATCAGTGTTGAAATCTATGAAGTTCACGTTTCCAAAGTGTCTTCCACTCTGCGGGAAGAAGAATTGTGCTGAGCCATTCTGAAGGTTGTGCCAGGCAGATCTGAAACAAATATCTCCTACTCTCCTAACACTTCCCTCAGCCTCACTGGTCATAGATTCAAGAGTCCTTCAACACCGACTCAAATACTCATGCAAAGAAATCCTGGCGGATGCTTTCGGAAAAGCAACGTGATACAGACTTTCTGCAAGTACTTAAGCAAATACCTGACAAAGCTCAACATGAACCTGCTTCCCCTGGCAGCACCTATCACCTGCAGGCCCTCACACAGGGAAAGCACAACCTGGGAGGAGCAGGAAAGGCTCGAAGTCCCCTGATAAAAGCTACCCTCATAAAACAAACACACTGCTGCCCTTTAAGGGAAACGACAGCCCACGACCTCATGTTCCAGGAGCTTTTTGTGTCTGTTACATTTCTTAAAATACAGATACTAAGTCTAGAGCAAAATGTCAGCCATTCATATACTTTAACAGTTTAAGGAGAAGAATTAGTTGAAGAAGACAGAGAAATCCCCTAACCTTGCAGTTTTACTCTGTTTCTAGGTATTGATTGCACTGAAGCTCATAATATCCACTTTACCAAGAAGAGAGGGGCAATAGCAGCAATTACCTGTTCACAAAGAGAAATATAAAAGCTCTACAAGGAACAGTGCCTGAAATTAACTTCGGAATAGATTTAGGTGAATTTTCTAGGCTGAAATTTTTAAAGGATTTATAAGCTAAATATCAGTTTCACTAACCATTCAATATTTCACAACAAAAAACAAGCTCCATAAAAGTTTTTAAAATCAAATAAATATATTTAATCATGATGCTGACAAATTTTCTTCAACTATTCTCTAATATGAATACTCAGAAGTTAAGGAGTCTTCAGTAAGATAAATTTCAGAGATGCCTTAGGTTCATATCTGATGTTTTTTGAGAGGTTTTTTTTTGTTGTGCCTTTTTTTATTTTTTTCTTTTGGAGGAGTGAATGGAATTGGACCCAAAGAGTACTAAATATTTCTATAGTATAATATGGGGGAGAAAAAATAAAACATTTTCTTACCACTAATTAGAGTTCTTCATATGAATGCACTATTTGACCTATCAGTCTGATCTGGAAAATATCTCTTTGAAAAAAACTAGAGAGTATATGTATATCCTGCTCCATCATGATTATCCCAAAGGTAGAAAGGAGGAGAATATCCAGGATCATTCAAATTTTCTTTTGACTGCAGATACTGAACATTAGATTCTCAAAAACTCAGCAGGAAAAAGGAGAAAACACACATATTTTCATATCGCTCATCTTGTATTCCAGTTTAATTCAATCTTCTAGTCTTTAAGAGTTAATCCTATTTTCATTCACATTTCAGATATAGCTCCACAGAGCTTCCTCCCTCCTGGAAACTACGTGACAAACTGCTCTGGTGCCATCTGATGTCCCAACAGCAAGTGAGGAGCTCTGCACATGCCAAAGCATTGCCCAAGGCCTCGGAGATGATATAGCACACAGTGGAGGTATGAAAGAAACCCCTGTTGCTGCCTAACAGATGTCAGATGCAAAGATGTTTCTCAACTGAGCAGTAAAGCACATTTCAGTTGAGTCCTAATAATTCATGAGTATAAAGATTCTAATATATCATGGTTAACACCCAGCAGTCACCTACTCCCTGGAAAGTCTACTGCAAAGTGTCGGAGTAAGTCACATATAAACACATTAAATCCTAACGAGTAGCCGCAGAACCACTGAGATCACTGTACCTCAAAATCACTTATTAGTCATCCTAATTTAAGGTAACACTATAAAAATAAGCCTCTGCCTCATAAGGCTGAGCTATGAATCACATAATATATGAATCATAACTTCAAATGCAGTAATGAAAAGACATGAGAAAATAATATGGTTTTTTTCAGGAGAGTGCTGATTATTCCATTTCACAGAAGACTGAAAAAAAGCAAGTTTCATTATTTTTAGATAATCATTTTAAATTGCAAAGTCCTCCACACATCCAGCCTATTTAAATACCATTTTAACAATGTAATTGTTAGAGATATTTCTCTCTGTCTTCTTTTGAAAAAAACCACACCAGTAACAACACCTTAATTTATTTTCCTATTCATTATTCCAAGGGGCTGACACCTGGTGGAAACTATTTTGTTTATATTCGTTCCTATCAGGGTACTCAGCTGGAGAAGGCCCAAGTGAATAATTAACTAATCAGTGGAAGCACAGGGCACATCCCAGCACAGAGGAGATCTTGGAATTCCCACTCTGTGACAAAGATAAATTCACATGCAAGCATGAAAAGTCTCAAAATTCTAGATCCCTAAAAATGAAACAATAAAATATTTATTCCATATTTTGTGGCTGTCAATCTTTTATCCATTTAATAGTTGTGGATCAACGAAACTATGCTCGTCTGAGCTTTTTTTGCACCAGAGGCATATTGGCATAGGGAATTTAATAACATATTCTACCTTACATTTGGTACCATTTCCAGCCCAGTGGAATCCAATCCAGTGACAGCTCCTGAACATACATTATCCTCTTCACAGTGGAATTAACCTTATGCATAGGAGGTTACATACTTAAGATGTAACATTATCCACGTTTTCATCACATTCCTTTGAAGTTTGGAAAGCTTTGTGTACATTCTTGATTCAAACTCCAATTCCTCCCCAGAGGAACAGAATATAAAATCTGCTGAACTCTAATCTCTCCTTTCAGGGATAGAGTGTCCAGTGACTGGAATCAAAGGAATTGGACTTAATTTGCTTAGACATGTGCTGACCCTCCCCATGCACTACAGGTATCTTAGGCCTTAATATACAGGATATTAGGCTTTCCCCTTGGGGCCAAGCAATTAGAAGTTGGGCACCAAACTATGTTTTCAGCTTTCTAAATATTTGACAGACCCAGTCATCGTTTTCATTAAGAGAACTTCTGTTTGTACCTAAGTTTTTCACTGATTGTAGGGTAGGAAGACAGAGCACAAGGCTGTGCATCTGCAGCTGCTCTCGAGCAAAGAATCCCTCGCACACAAAGAGCTCCCTTGCACATGTTACCTCTGTGCCCCCCTGACATTTTGATTAAAAATGTAACTAATCTTACAAGAAGTCTTGTCCAAATGCAATCAATTATATTTTGTTCAAAATGGAGCTGTAGCACTTCCGTGGAAGAAAAATGAGAGGAGATGCTGGTTTGTGGAGGTTCTGAATTGATGAATGGACAGGGAGCTGGGAGCACACCAACTCCATTACTGCTACAGACAAATTAAAACTAATGCACTTCTTTGTATTTCACGAGTTATACCCTTTTTTACCTCAAAGTCTGACTAAATTGCATTTAAGGTCTTCTGAATTATGTCAAAGATGAACTATTGAGCCCCAAAATTTCCATTGTGTACTTTCTTGCCCTTTTATAATATGTTAAAAATATTAAAATCAGAATATTTCAAATATCACAGAAATATGGAACTTAGTCAACACTTACTAGGTGCCAACAACCAAGGTTTTTAGTTTTACATAGTACCATACTATGTGAAGTTGAAGCTGATGAAACTACTTCAAACTAGATAGAAATAATTGATTCACAAATCAAAGTTGTAAAGCACAGTCAGGCTTTTTGCCTCTCAGAAATCATGTTGAACAGGTAGTAACACGTTGCATCTGAAATTCGTTCTCATTTCTTCAAAAGATATATAGAAACTCTACATCCCCCAAAGCTACACTCTACGACAGCCAGGGCAAGGAATACTAGAAAGGAATAAAAAATAACACAGCAGACTAGAGGTAGTAGCCTAATTTTCTGCCCTGGTATGGTGTAAGTGTAATGTTATTTTTAAAGATACATCAGTATATAAAAGGCAGATACCAAACTTGTGGAGTCCTATTGACATTGTTGGAGTTCTAGATACTTTTAATAATTAACTTTATTTAACTAATTAATTTATAATTTCCTAGAAGTGTAATAGTAGAAAATTGCAAACCTAGATATTCATGAAGGCAGTGAGTTAAAAAGAACACTACACACAGGGATTTTGTTGATCAAGAAAAACCTTCTAACAATATTGAGAGAAACATTGACTAATTTGAAATCATAAAAAAGTGTGGAATCTTCAAATAAATTTGATTGATGTGAACTACACTCCTCTATCTTATATTAATTTCTGAGACAAACCACTGAATTAAGTACTCTAACCTTCTCTGTGATTGTAATCCTACACTGCACAGACTGAAGGTTGAATGGATTTAATTGAACAGTACACATTTTAGGTTTGTCTGTCTGGTTGAACATTCAAAAACAGATTACTGTAAGGCTATTTTGACAGGGTTTTTATTAGCTGGATTTGCTTGTGAATAAAAGTTTAGAAATTAATTAGCTTCAGATGAAAGTATCACAAATGATGTATTACAAAAACATCACTAATACAGTTCCCTAAATTAAAATACTATATTAAAATGTGTAGAGAAGCCTGCTTAATTTTCACATTTGTATGTATATAAGCATGCAAAAGACTTGTTTATTGAGTATGGTCACCTCTCCTCTTTACTGGCTTGTGTACCTACATAGTTTTTCTGAAACATCTGTGCAGGGCCAGGAGTCGGAGTTAGATGTTTCTGGTGGGATATTCTACAACTCTGTGATCTTGTTAGACAAGGTGGCAGCCACAGAAAAGGTGAAGTTTAAAGGCTGGTTTTATCTGTAATGTTTGTTTTCCCCCTCTTAAGGCAGATAATTGATGGTTCAACTATGAGACACTCCAGGCCAACTGCAGTCCTGCTGCAAAGGCAGTGACTGAGCAGCTCAGCCCTTCTAGCCTGAAAAATACTAATAAAGACAAATCATCAAGTATGTTCTCACATATCCTTGACTGTAATAAAAGGAATTTTATTTACATGTTTTGTAAGATTTATAAAAATAGAGATGCTTCTGCAAGTCAGCCCAGTTCTTCAGAAATACCTCACTTCCTATTCTGACTTCTACAGATTAAATTATTACCAGGATTTCTGATCCTGGAGATAGTGAGTGCCCAGGTACTGAAACCCACCAATGTCAGTGATTTTCTCTGAAAGTCTGTTTGCAATTGCATTGTTTTGTCTAAATTATTTGCATAAAGCTGAAAAGAGATTAATTTCCCCTTTAAAACTTACAGCACTCATGGGAGGCAGCTGCTATTAAGAGGCCTTATTCAGTCTAATGGCACTTACAGTTGATATTAAAAGATTATTCTAACACAACTTTTTTGAAAATCAGGAGCAGTCTACATCACAGAATTGGGAAAGGGCATGAAGACCCCACACATGAAATGGACATTTTATGAGCATGAACTCAACAAAGATCATCTACGAACAGAAAGTGAAATTATTTTCTGTTAATTTGCAGGAGTTTCCTTCTAGAAAGAAATTATTTCTCTTAAATTGTCAGATTACTGGAGGATTAACATGTTCTTGGGTCAGGCTTTGGTTTTAATTATTGAAAGAGCAAATAATTGATACTACTGCCTAGCCTACAATACATTTTCCATACTGTTTAAGGCTAATTTATACTTACTTTCAGCTAAAGTAACATTGCATTGCACATGTAAAACAGCAGTTATTTTAGACCTGTAATATATTCATCAAATACCTCTGGTGCCTGCAGTTGTCATCTGTCAGTCCCCAGGATATGATGTTTCCAGGGATGTCACATCACTGGGGTACTGACTGAAATCCCTGAGAACTCAGTTCCAGAAATAAGGATGTAACTTCGAGGAATGATGTTAAAGCATAACTTGTTGATGGTTTGGTAGGTTTTATAATACTCAGGGTGATGCACACACTGAGTGCTTGAAGCTTGACTCACTTTATTGGCAGGGGGGATCCCTTGCCCAGCACATTTGGCATTTTCTTTTTAGACGAAAACCAGTATATTGGTGCAAAATGAGATATGGTCATTATGTATTTAACCATAAATACTATCACAGTTGTGATAACAAATACAGGACTTATTACAGCTTTTTGGATCATTTCTTTTTGTTGAGTACACATAAAATCAATGTATTAAGCGTTAAAGGACTTAAGATCACCTCTCCATTATTTTGGGAGCTCCTTATGCCCTTCTAGAAATGTTGCTGTACTTTAAATTCAGCAAGCCATCACTATTTGTTTCTGCTAACTTTAAGCAAGTGGAAAGTAACAGAGAAATTGTACAGAGAAAAAAAAAAAGTATGTTCTGGATATTTTTAAACTCTAACTAATATCAGAACACCCTATGCAATATGTAGATTATATTTATTTTTTCTTTATCCCACAACAGTCATTGAAATGAATTCCAACTGGAGATCTGAAAAGCTGGCACAAAGCTATTTTTTCCTCTGGATTCTTTTGTACTGTACACTGAGCTCAACTGAACTAGAGAGAAGAGCTATGCATATTACAGTTGAAAAGAGCTGAGGATACAAAATGCAGATCTTTCTGAGGACGAACATGATCGTTCTCTGCATGCAGAATGTGAATTTGTCTCCTTTTGGCATTCTTCATATTGGGAGTTTTAAAGTTTAAGTTTTTTATTTTCTTCTATTCACAGCAAGATAACCAAGTCAAGCACCATTTAAAAATTAATAGCAAACCCCACACATATAAGTAGTTTGAGGACAATTTCACTCATATCCAAAAGATTACTTTGGCAAATTTGGACAAAATTTGATCCCTTTGGGCAAATTTTGGATCTCTGTAGGTCATCACTGCTATGTATGCTATTTCCACAACAGTAAAATATAAATACTATAAAGATATCAGCATGAATTTTAAGGTAAGTGTGAGATCTGAGAAGGCTCTAAGGCTTCCAATTATTTTAAAGAAAGGTACATAAGTCATCACAGGTACAGTTCACAGCTGACAATATCCCCAAACCAATGGGTGTTCAAGTTTGGGATACAGCAACTATAGAAATTCTGAATGAACATAGCACTGTGTATTCCTAAACTTCATAATTACACATAAAATCTGATGCTTATGGCTCAAACTACAAAAGAAATAGCTCTGTACTGCACCAAGCTCATATACTGGAGTTTTTAAAGCGATTCCATAACTTTGGAGTTGAGCTGAGGCCTGACTTATTTTCTGTGCACATTTCCCCCCATGTTTACAACAATGAGAGTTTAAGCTTATAATTAACAATAAGGTCTCTGTCCTGTACCTTTGCTAGATGTTCAAATGTGCCAAAACAAGCAGTGTGATAAGACCAAAATAATATGTGTAGACTCACAAAAATAATATCAAGCATACTAAGTTTTGAAAGGAGTTTAAGCAGCTAATATATGGACACATGCTGCTCCTCAGCAGGAATCCTAACTCTACCTGAGTAACTCTGAGCTTTTAGTAAAGAAAAAGCTGTTATTTAGAAAATACAGGCTATGTAACTTCTAATTTATTTGTATTTAGGAAAGAGACTGTTCCATGTTTTATCAGTCTCAGAGGAATCTTGTGAATCTTAAATAGCACATGTAAGTTTTTCAGTCTGCTGACAGAAAACAGGCAGTAAGAGGAGGCAAAAAGGATTCCAAAACTATTATATAGTTGACATATATCTGATATCCATAACTGATAAATATCAGCTTGTAGTGAGCTCTAGTGAATGATTAACAAAAACATTACAGATACAGTATAATTAAGATGTTCTTCCCTAAAAATGACCCCCCTAAAAGCTACAGGTCTCCAGATTTACAAAGCTGAAGTTACATGAACCAGGGAACAAATGTCTGGCTATTTGTACAGCACACTGGGCTGTACATATCATTCTGATATCTGTTGTTAGGTTCCTCCCAACAAATATGGAGAGAA
Organism: Chiroxiphia lanceolata; assembly: GCF_009829145.1. NCBI lineage: Eukaryota > Metazoa > Chordata > Aves > Passeriformes > Pipridae > Chiroxiphia > Chiroxiphia lanceolata. The sequence goes on from NC_045650.1 coordinate 5,802,841, forward strand.
AATATGCAGGAAAATATATATCAAACATGTAGAAAAGGTAAAAAGGACGTGTAGAAAATGACTTACCAAAGGGGTTGAGCTAGACACTTAGAGCAAAGCTTGCTGGATGTGTCCATCTTTTATTTCTATAAAAAGAGGAGCGATAAAACGAGAGTGAAAAACAAGGAAAAAAGTGACAACTTAGGAAAGCAAAAACATTTTAATTTAAATTTTTACTCTAATTCTTTTCCTGTAAAGAAGAAAAGGGGACAGAAGTGGGTAAATACAGAACTTTGTGAGAACTTTTCCAATTTTCTATAACTTCCATTTTTTCCCTTTTAATTCTAATCATCAACATCCACTATGAAGTTATTTACAGTTCCTTATCAGTTATGAATAAAGAATAAAAATAAAAGATTGTGCTCTGAAATATCTATTTACATCGGTATCTCTGCAGACAACATTGTTATTCTTTATCTGAGCTATTTCCAATTCAGATTAAAGTGAAAGTATATCAGTTCCTCACTAGTAATTTAAAAATCCTTCACTCATGTGTGCCAGGTTTATATATTTCAGAACATATGCCAAAAAGTGGATGCTTAAGACAGGGTATTCTAGGTAACAGAATTGTGTGAGAAAGAAAATGAATAAAACAATTGCAAAAATATTTTATTCTTCTGATTGAATTTTTATCTCATCTCATTTTCATGCATTTACTTTTTTTTTTTTCTCTAAAGCCAGTGATACTGAATGCTGATAAGATTATTTTGGTGCAGCTCCAGCCCATCACATTATTTAAGAAACTTGCACACATACACTTTAAATAAATAAACCTGTCTTGAGAATATTTCCTAACTGGGCTGAAGGCTCATCTGAATACTACAGAACACTACAGGAAAAGGTGGCTGGTGGTAGATGACAAATTACCTGATTAATTCACTGTTGTTCTTGGAAGCTCTGCCTTAGTCCGCTGCCATTCCTGGATATTTGTTGGCCATGCTCCTGTGGCAACGACCAGCAAAGTCAAAACCAGCACCTTAGAGGCAATCATTGAAAAGAAGTTATTGTAACAGTGAAAGAGAGAGATGAGAACTAGTGCAGGGAAAGGTTTTCTTATCGTTCAATGATAAAACCCATCACACACATAGTTAAGGTTATTGACAGTGTTCTAAGAAAGCAAAGTTCACTGTCACTCAAGCACCTGAAAAACAAGGAGTGAAGAATTACAGTGCTTCAGATCTGAATTTTTCAGGCCTGAAAAGGTGGAAGATGTATTGTCAGGGAAAAGAAAAACAAAGCAACCTTAACTCTGCCCCTTCAAGTGGCCACTTGAAAGACTCACTGTGTTCATTGTTGCAGCACAGGGGCATGGAGGGATCTGCTGGAGCAACTTCCCAGGGTTGCATTGAGAAATGAGATCCAAAGACCAGTGTGAGCATTGTAACTGTGACAGGGAGAATTCATCTAAAACCTCTGCTCGTCGTTTTCCCTCACCAAAGTTCTCTGCGCCAAATGAAACATATATTTAAATTAGATAATTGCAGTTGCATTTTGACATTGATGTGACAAATTCACTGCTTTCACGAATATTTTGAAAGTGTAAATATTTAATAAATATTCTTGGGAAACGTTAATTTATATATTAAACACATAATGATATTATTACAACTATATAGAAATATATACTAAGACATTGTGTGATCTTTTATAGTGCTGACTGCAGAAATTGACACCGATTTTAAATGAATTGAATTGTCTCTCTTGGTGAACTGTAGTATAAAAACCAGTAATCTGTTTTAAAAACTGTTTTTAATGTAAGTCACCAATTCAACCATAAGTATAGGTTTTAAAGTTAGTACTGTTGCCAATCCTGCTTAAGTAATAGAGGGGGACACTCAAATAGAAAAGTTTACAGCTAAACTGTTCACACAGTTGGGCAAAATGACTGAAAATACAACAAAGTTTTATTTATTAAGAACAGAGTTTACTACTTCATCTAAAACATTCTCCTACAATTAAAGGAAATCACTAAGTGATATGGAACCTATTTTGTCTTCCACTCACTCCATATTTCCTGTGTTTAGTTTCCATGAGCCCCTCAAAGCTCCTTTAAAATCATAGAGTTTCTGTGTTTGAAAGGATTATAAATTTCATGGGTGAAGGATCCCTAACAAACATGCTGGGACGTGTTATTGTCATGTCACTTCTCCTTATATTGACAAGCTGGTGATGAAAGCTGGATGTACCTTCCCCAGCTCTGATCTACTGCAGTGTCTAAATCAGACACATGAAAGACAGCTCAATATGAGATATAAGTCAAGGTGGGGCAAGACCTCTGAGGATTCAGTGAACAAAGACTTCCTCTTATTCTCAGGTATCCGTGTTCACAGACATTTCTGCTTTATGTTGAGACATGTCCTATATAACTTGATAGTTACATCACACAGAGCAAAATCCTGGAGCTTTTCTGAATCAAATTTATGAGATCTTTATTTAGAGTTATTTGAGGTTCAAAAGACTAGATCCACACCTATTGGAAGATGAGCCCACTTCCATCACAAATAAAAGTGGCCCAGAGACTTCTCTATTTACAACTACCTACTCCTGGCTCAGGGCTATTCTGTGAGATCAGGATTGCAGGGATGTTGAAATACAATCTCTTTTCACCGGTCACAAGTTTCTGAACTGAGAAATCACAATGGTTTTCACCTCAGGACCACTGGGACCAGCAAGGATTAGCAGAGAGCCATAACAATGACTGAAGAACTGGGAAACCAACCTGGATGAAAGATTTGAAAGCTCAGACTGTTTGACTCAACAAGGAAAGTTCGAAAGGAATTCAGCTAAAGTCCAAGTATCTAAAATGTACCTGAGCCCAAAGAGGACAAATGCAGAGTTTTATATGTATGTAAGAAAACAGAGTTGAAAAATTATCACCTACAGGAGCAAACACAGTTCCACAGAACCAAAACTGGATTTTATATTATATATAGCTGGTTCAAAAAGGTAACAAGCCAGACTTGGGTATAAACAATATGTCTATAAATAATGTGGAGCAAAATTATTTTTTTTTCTACTAGCTGATAAATCTCAGGTAGAATACCCTGTATCAAGAAAAATGATGGGATTCCTGAAGAGACCAATGCAAGAATGAAGCGTGAACATGACTTTTCAACAGGTATGATAGTGAAAAACACTTTAAAGTCTAATTCATTAAGCTTGTAAGTAATTTTAAGGGATGTTTAACAGAGGGACTACACACAATTGTAGGACTGATTCCAGAAACAAAGGAGCTTTCAAAGAACTACAGGACCTACATGTGCAATGGCATCACTCAGAGACAAATGGCCCACCATACTTCTTTCCCCTGTCCCATCTGACACCAGCAGCCCACATGGTTATAGGTTAAATTCAGCATTCCTAATAGGATGAGAGTCAACAGTGCTAGAAAATCATATCCATGCAGTATTAATGAATTTTTAACTGGAATTCTTCCCTTCAGAGCAGATCAGAAGAAATGCCACCAAATGATATCTTCTGCAGCAGGAATATCTGTAATTCTGGGTGACTTCCATTAGTAGGGTCTGACCACTTAGGATCGTTACAGGTTTCATTTTTCATAAGTTTCATTTTTTAGTTTGGCAGGAGATAATAACATCCAGTGAGCTGACCCAGCCTCAGATAATTACTATCAAAATTGGCCCTGCAGCTTCAATCAGAAAAAGTTTTCTTCTTCACTTCCTTCCTAAAACTCCTGTGCTGCATGGGTGCATTTCAGCAGTGACCCAAATAATTACAAAAGAGTGTAAGTCGAAGACTGAAGAATTAATGTGCTGCAAATATCTCTATTTTTCCTGGTAGTGATATATTCAGTGATTATACTGTGTTTACATTTGTACTTGCATTCACTTTAATGACTGATCTGTTGCAACCCTCATAACTGAGAATATAAAAGCCAATGTTCAGTAGCAATGGACATTGTCACATGGTACAGTCTACTTCCACTTTTAGGGTCAGATCATCATCCCAAAGTTAATGAATATTTTGCCCCTGACTTAAGTTGATACTGAAACGAGACAAAGAAGTTGAAACAGGTTCATAACTAAACAGAACTGGAGTGATTTAAAAGAGATTTTAAAATATCTATCTGAGTTTTACCAACTGCCCAAGGCAGGATTTTCAGAAAAAATGGTGACAAATTTCTTGAGATTGCTGGGTTAATTTAGCATAAAAAGCATTCCCACGTGGTCCAGGAAAAAGAAATGTCATTTCAGCAAACATTTTCAAAAGTATTCCTACTATTTGAGGACTATTGGTAAGGAAATTTCTGAATTCTTCAGGATGTGTAACCTTTTCTGTTACCTGAGGGATGAGACAGGTGGGGAGCATTCATAAGCACAAATCACACCGACCACTTCTTTTGTCCCAAAGTCTGGACGATTATTTCACTAAAATAAAAATCTTTAAAGACACAGAATGATTTAAATATGCAAGAAGGAACACTAGAATACCTACCACATGCTGTATCACAGTCACAGTATTTGGTCTGCAGGTCAGAAAAGAAAACCTGTAGAAAAAAGCTTGCTGAGAAGACATTTTCTTATTCAGGTACAAAGTGTGAACACGTTATTTAAAATGTGTTTGCTATGGCCCAAAGAATCTTTTCCGTCTCACAGTTCTTTCTGAACAGAACACTTTCAAAACTCTCTAGAAGAAATTGCTGAGGATCACTGAAGTTCCTGATGGAATCACAGAAATAATTACTCAACCGAATCAGAAGATTGCTGAAAAATAAAAATGGAGTGGAAACAGTGGCTTGGAAACAAAAGTAATGAGTCAGTCTGAAACCTTAATAACAACTGGATAACTCTTAGAAAGAAAACACCTTGACTAGAATAAAAAAATGGGTTTGAAAAAAACTGATTGTTGGTCGTAATATCCCTACAATCTAAGACAATGCAGGGACAGATTTAGATCCCTTTTTGGAAAAAGCTGAAAACCTGGTTACAAAAGGGTTCATATGTATCCTTATTCAAACAAAGTTCTCTGTCATTTCATCTGAACAGACACTACACTCCTAAAATCTTCTCAGGAACTCACTGGTGTCTGGTTTGAAATGAATATTAAAACAGTTTGCAGATAACTTGCAATTGCTGTTGAATTTCAATTGCTTTCCTATCCAGGCAATCCAGAGTACTCAGAAGGCCAGTGGAAAATCCAGGGAAGAAAAGCAGATTTGCACACCACAGGGATTTCTTCAGAAAAGCTTGTACAGGGTGATCAAAACATCATAGTTTTAGTTATGCCAGTGATTTTGAATAAACTAACTTCTGGAAGAGATTAAAATTGGAGATACTCATTAGAGATGGCTGAAGAATTGTTGAAGAAATTGGAAGGAACCCACAATATAACTTCCATATGTCTAACTCTTTTACTTACACAGTTGTGAATCACTTAACATCAAAGTACCAGGACACAAATGGCCTTCAGGATCCAAACTACTTGCTTTTCAGAAGGAATCCAGCTATAGGAAAGCTACAGTAGATTCTGAACATTAACAGAAATTGCTTTTTTTTTTTCAATAAGTTGTCCTACTTCAGTGTATTTATCACTTCCATAATGGTAAGAAATTTATGGGCAGAATAGCATGCAAAGTTTTAATTTTAAAGCAAAAATAAAGGTCAGGAACTTACAGTGTGCTCAGAAGACAAAAATGTATCTGGAAGATGATTTCCACTTAGGAATTTTTTTCTGGATAACAAAAAAACAGAACTGGAAAAATATAAGCCTGGCAAAGTAGGCTCACACTGAAGATAAAAGTTTTCAACAAGCTCTGAAATTTTCAAAGAAAGATAGAGAACATCTTTTTTTTTTCTTATATTCATAAATATATTCCTCACTATAAGATAAGCATTTAATTGCATGCCTCCTAGAACTGGAAAATCTACCAGGGAAAAATGAACGTCTTCCAAACCATGGTCAGTCAGGGGGAGCTCCATGAACTACCTCTCCCATTTATATCAAGGCTTGCTGGTTTTACAAAAGCCATTTTTACTGTGCTGCTAATTTAACTTACATGTGTGATGTCTTGGGTGTATTGATAATCCATATTTTCTTCTCTTTGTTGTATTACAGAAATAAAGCCTATACTGCTTTTAAAATCCTTTTCCACATCACTCCCAGCAAAGGAATCTTCATATTTCTATAAGATAATTCTTCTTTCAGAGAGCAGGATGGAATTCATGAGATGCATGAGCAGCCATCAACACCCCAAGAAAGCTGTTAATAATTTTTGGCAGGAGTAGATTCTATTCTGAATGAAGTATGGGCCAAGAAATCCTGAATTGTGCTGCTGATAAGTAAGTCTAGCACATAATAGACTCATTTTTGGTCCTCAAAAAGATAAAGGGCCGTTCTCTGGGACTTTTTTGGCAAGCTGTAATGGAAAGGTATTTTGGCAAGGATACAAGATACACTTGAATGCTTATTCAGTTTGAACATACCTGGAGATAAGCAGTATCCATCTCCCAAAGAGGTCTTTATTCATTACTATCCAAACACATTTGGCAAAAGTTCTCAGTTTACTTCAAAAGTAATGAGGGCTAGAACATATTTGAGATGAGGAATAAATTAGCTTAGACATGGCATTTTTTTCTCAGTTTTAAGCACTTCATTTGTGAAGGGATTTTTATCAACTGTAATTCTTTTCCTGGTTCTGATTCTGTTATTGAGACAGGCAGGATGAAGACAAGAGACAGGAATTCCTTGCTTGTCCCAGTCAGGACTCCAAAAGAAAAATGAAGTTCACCCTGGAGACTTCTGTGCTACAACTCATGAGGTGGATATTAAACACATATACACAAAAAATCCTCAATAACAAAGGTTTAACCTTCCCATTCTTATAGAAATGAAAAGCTCATTCCAAAGCCCTGACAACTGGTGAGAACATTGGGTATGGCCTTTTAAATGGATCTTGTGCAGAAACAAAGTACACCATTTCAATTGAAACCAGCTGGTTGAGTCTAAAGGATGATGTTTTAGTTTTAACATATGTTTTTAACTAATTTGAAGCCATTTTGTTGCAGTGCTGCTATATTTTTATCTAAGCCAAAGATTAACAGCACATTTCATACACATAAGAAGGGATGGGTCCTCTCCAACAGCCACTGTTGGTGGCTGGGCTGGAGGGGGAAACTTCCTTCTTGGAATGAGTCTGCTTGTGTAGAAAAATTTGCCTTAACGAAAATATATTTCTTGTAAAATACTTATAATTCACAGTCTGTTTAATTATCAGAAGTCTACACTTAAAAATTCAGTCCCAACAACGAAAGCGATGGTGGGTGTTTCTCTCCTGGTAACTAGCATAAAAATAAATAACTCCATTTCAAAGTGACAGGAGGAAATAAGAGTCAAGTTTCTGTATAAGTCCAGAGATGCAGCAATTCTGCCTCACTGGTGTTGCTTCGGGTTGGTCTGACTCCTGGAACAGCACACATTCCATGAACCACAACAAAGGACCTCACTGTCCTTCACCACTTCTGTCACACTGTCCTTTTGAAGAAAGAGTGGATGAATCTGTCTAATTGTTGGAAGTAGATTCAGCACCCCTGTTTCATTTTTGCAATTTCTGTCAACATATCCCATCTTGTTCCCTGGAAATACAGGTTTGTTTTTATGGTGTTTTTGCAAAGAGAATCTTAGAGAGTCTGTAAAGAATCTAAATCTCTTATCTTGTTTTAAAATACAACTTTGATGCTTCAATGGTAAGTTTTTTTAGAGTATTTAATTATAATTACTTCAGGAAAACCTGATGAAAATTAAATATAAAAGATAAGGGCTTTTTGCATTTTATGGAGAAAACATTCAGCAAAGATGAAGAAAAGTGCTTTCCTTTGTACATTTGATAATAAAATAACCTTTCCTTCTTTCATTAGTAAACCATGGCAGTGCACTTTTTCTTAACACTTTTTAACCTTAAATTTTTTATGAAAAGGATTTTATAAATGTCATGGACAGCTGAGACCAGCTGACAACAGGAATAATGAGAGATGGGTGCCACTATAGAAGCTCTTGCATGCTGGTGTATCTTTAATATGACCTGTGGCACCTCTGCTACAGAGTTCTGGGTCTCCAAAACACGAGGTAACAAAAGGAAGTGTTATTTTCAATTTAAAATATTTCTTCACAGCACTGACCAGCGCAAATACAAAAAGGGTGGTTGGTGACCTATGGATGTGCTGCAAAGCTAATCTGTCACCAGCAGAGATGAACAAAGCCATCAGAGCACCACAAGCAAAAATTATATCCTCTGCTTTGTAGAGAGCTGCAGACACAGTGCCAGCTGTCCTTAATAGAACCAGACTGCTGGGAGAGATCGCCGCCGTTTCTTGGTGTTAGTGTCTCCTTCAACAAAAATAAACAGTAATAACAGAGGCAGCAGCTTTGTTGCTGAAAAGTGCACAGGATCTCAAGGGGATTTGGGAATTAAGATGTCTTTAGGAGGTCTTCCTAAAACATAGTGGCTCTTGAAAGCTCAACAGTTTTTCGATACAGGAGATCTCAAAATAGAGGTAGAGAAATTCTTTCTAAATTTACTGCAAAAGCCCCTCACAAAAATAAGAACACTTATACCCAGTATTAAGAAGCAGCTGTCCTTGTTGCTTTTTTAAAAAAAACATTCATTTGACTGTTGTCATGATGCATCAATAGTGCTCAAGTAAATCAGTCAAATGAAATACTCAATGACCACTACTGCAATCAAAGAATAACATAACACAGATACAGAAAGAATAGAAAGTAACACAGCTTAATCTGAAATTTTAGAAAGCCTTGTTTTGTTTTTAGAGAATATATAAATTCTGTACCATCTCTGGAAAACATCCAACAAATAAACATAAGATAAGAATTACCAAGCAGATAAGAGATGTTCAGATAAACACTGGAGGATTCTGGTGTGAGTGGTGGATGGTGTTGGGTCTCCCTCTTGAACAGCTCTATTGTTCAGAGATGGCAGAAAATAGAAAACACTTTCACAAGACTGCCAATCTGGATGAGTGCTCTCCCTAAAGGAAAAAATGTCATATAGATTCATGTACTCCACCTGATTCACTTCTGATAAAAGCAAAGGAGGAAGCCAAATGCATAGACCTGTGGGCTGGGACACAGATGCCAAAAGAAAGCTTCATCTGGAAAATACCTCCCTGATGCCCAAAGGAGAGCACAACAAACTCTCAATGACCAGTCATAGTAGCAAGGAACTAAAAATGGCTTAGTTTTTAGTTTGACTTTTGATCAAGACGGCAACTTAAATAAAACTGAACTAAATTTATCACCTTTTCTATCACATCTAATATACACAATGTGATCTCAGTATTGATGATTTCTCTTTAGTGTCAGCAGAGTATTCCTCACAAAATGATTGGCCAACATGTTCAAAAAGAGTCCAGAGTGATGCAAATGCATTTGATGTGGGGATCTGTGTTATTTTGCCATCACGGGAGAACTTGCAGTACTGCAGCTCCTGATTGTTTGATCACTGCACTGGATACCACGGAGCATAATTGATAAATGTCAGATCTGCTTTGTACATCAAGAGTTTTTACTGTGAAACATTGCTCTTTGAGCTCAGGACAAGAGTTAATTAAAAAGTTGGTACCAAAGATAACATCCTCAGCGGGGAGCATCTATTGATCTCTTCAGCAGCATAAGCGAGAGACAGATATGAGATTATAAAATGTTCACAGAGAACAAGGCTGGTTTCCACAACTTTTCCCTATAAGCTCAAGACTGGATACTGCAAAATATTAAAAGTATGAAGAGAGTAGAAAATCATCAAAATCATCAAGAAACAAGTAAAAAAATCAAGCCAATACTGTTGTTTCTCCAAATTATACTGTCCCTTTTCAAATTCTATATACAATTCTCTTTTTTTTAAACATGTTTGTCTTCCACTTTCTTCCTACAGCTCTTAATTTCAATTGAAGATTAGAAATGTATTAAAATGTATTAAATTATCACTGCATTGTGAGGCCTTATACTTCTTCCCATGGTTAGTACTTAGAGTCCTGGCACACTATTGCATGCCTGAGCTTTGCTTTAGTTTCTTATCCTGTTCTGCTGCTTAGGAACTGAAAAAAGACAAGTAGAAATAATAACAAATTCCTCTGTAGACTGTGCTATTTTATTTTCAGGAGCAATTTATTGGCATTCTTCTACTCATTAATATTTTTTGTAAAACTCAGGATGTATTGATTGCTTCCTCAGCATCTACACTTTTGAATTTGGGAGCTGACACTTGTCTAAAAAACTTCTCTTTTTACACCTTTTAGAAACAAAAATTAGACATTGGTTTCACTGTTTCTGTGATTAAAAGTTTGAAAGAGCTGCAGAACTACTCCAATGGGGCTTTCAAAAGAACGAATTGCATGATTGAGATTGATCTATCCATTTTTTAAGGTTCATAAAATCCTGCGTGTTGTTCTGAAAAAGAAAGTTACTCTTGTCTTGTGGTCTCTCGGTGACCTCACTGCTTTTTTGTTACACTTAGGAAAAGCCAGGACTACAGCCTGGTACATCTCATGCACCCTCACTGTGTTTTATCTCTCCTTTTCCCTGATTCAGACACAGGTTCTGGTCACTCCTGTGGGATCCTGTGGGATCTGCTTCCACTCAACAGCCTGAGGTTTATCTACTTTTTTGTTTGAAATACCCTCAGTCACTCACTGCCTGCTTATTCCATGCTCTCAGATTCTTTAGGGAAGCTCAGTTTGAGAGCAGTCTCACACCCTAGTTTTCAGATATTTTCCAATTCCATTTTATCATGATTACCCAGTTATAAACCACACATGCCAAGGGGTTGTACAGTTATTAGGAACACAGTTATTAGGTCTGTCAATTAAGACTGGCAAAGAAAGTCCTAAAGATGGTCATTTGCTCTGTGTGTTTGAACTTCCAGAGCTGCAACAAATGCTTTTACTTTCTGGGTCAATCAAGTAACAGTTGAAGTGAGATGGATCAGGATAGAAAATTAATCCTTGTCCAGGGAGAGCAAATACTGCCTTCTGATACAGTTCTATTATTCTCTTGTTTTAAAGACCTGTTGGTATGTTTTCAGAAACTGAAAAAAAAATATGGGTGAGACCTGCCATTTTTTAGACCTGCCATTTTTTAGACCTTGCTTTCTACACTGGCCCTTCTCGGTATGAGCAGTGAGGTGCTCTATTCTCCACTGCTAAAAGCCTCCTTTTTATAGCATATTGTAATTATTTCACATGGCAGGGTCTTGGAGCAGCACCCTGGCAGGTTAGTACTTATATTAATCTAAATTAAATTAGTTATTGGGCCTTCCAGCTGGAAATCCTTTATTATCAAGGACTTCCTGTTGGAATTATGGTGTAATTCAGAAGAAAAGCCAGCCCAGAGCATTAGGTTTGTTGGATATATCAAGGCCATGTCAGAATGGGGAAGGACTGATCAGCCATGAACATGGCTAGGGGATAAAACACAGTAAAATTGATCTTTCTTAGAACTCAGTCATTGCATATTCATGGAATCAGGGTAAAAAGGATCAGCACATTTTAGGATCAAGACTGTTACCCAACCTGACTTGACTTTTTTTTCATGTGTTATTTCAGACTGAATAAAAACCTAAAAATATAAACAGTCACATATATTAAAAAAAAAAAAAAAGAAGAAATGGACTGTGTGCTGCATCAAAAATAAGTAGACAAACCCGTTTTTAGAACCTTCAAAATATTGAGGAGAATCTCATGGTTTTCAGACGGGGTAAAGTAAATCTTGCACGGTCTGTGAAGGGACAAGCTGGCAGAGCAGCTAAAGGGCCACTTGGAGAGCAGCAAAAACTAGACAGTCTTTTTGTACACAGCAAATATATTATGGTAAAAGACAAACTTAATCAGAATTTGTCTCATAGTTTTCTATTATCTCTTGTTATTACTAAAAATGATAGCTAAGTGATTTCAAGGAATTCCCACTCTGATTGCAGGTTATACCAACATGGTCACCTTTACTACATGTTTTCTATGTCCTCTCAGGCAAGAATTTTTTTTCAAGGCTGAATCTCTTGGAAAACTTTCAACAAAATACAATCTTTGTGGAGTGTGTTAGGATTTTTCTAGTCCTCCTGTCAATGCTCTCAATTAGAGACCATAAATAATTCCATTTTTATTATCTTTCTTGTGCATTTTTTAATTCCCTAAGGCTCTGTTTTGAGTTCTAAGCTTTTGTGTATTTACATGCATCCCAGGGGTGTTATTTTCCAACAACCTTACTTCAGTTTTCATTGTTATGCAGATGATGTAAAAAAAAGGTTTTGGTGTTTTCTCTGATCACTCAAAAGCTATATGGGCTCACACTTTTGCTTTAAAGCTCTACCATCCAGCTCATCTGTTTTTGTTTTTTTCTTCCCCTGAAACACTGATAAGACTAAAGCCCTTTTTTAGCACCTTTCTTCAGTTCATAAAGTATTTTTCCTTCTCAACTATTTATATTTCTCATGAATTAATATCAATTTAAAGAGTATCTCTGCCCAGGAGTGCTGGATTTTCTGGTTCCAGCTCACCTTTTAAGTCACCAGACAAAACATATTGCATTGCACCATCTCAGCAAACACTTTAAATAACTCTCTGACACACATTTGAAGGTGCTGTTGCCATCACTCCTTTGTGAGATATAAAATTGAAGTGATTATTTTATTCATGTCTTGGTAACACATCAGCTGTACATATTAGTCACACTGACATCTATTGATAGAGGTTCAGGACATGCTATCAGAAATTCCATCAGCCCATGCCTTTGCCTGGAGTAATATTTGAGTAGATACACGGAGAGGTCATGAAAATAAGTAATTTCTATTTGTCACAGAAATCCTAGTTAATGATTTACCCCCTCATTAAAGGTATAATCCAGCTTTCCCTTGCAGAGGTACCATAAAACCCTCAGAAATGGTAAACATGTTATCACTAATAATAGGTGCAGTTTCCTTTTTCATCTGTCGACAAGAAGAAATCTATACAGAGATTTTATGTTAAAACCTAATCCTAATCAATACCCATGATGCTTTTCATTAAAATATATATATATATATATACAGGTATGTTTATATATAGATTTCTAATAATAAAGGGTGAGATCCAGCATTAAGAAAAAAGCACTTTCCCCATTTTCTGTCTCCACTGCACAATATTTTCGTCTGTCTACAGCTTGCAGTGCACTAATGATAAAATAAAAAGCTTAACACAATAAAAAAGTAGAGGTGCCTACTCTGAGTCGTGCATGGATTTTTAAAGAACACAAAAGAATAATACCTAAATGCATCTGTTATGGCAAATCCATTTCATAGATTAAAATTCTGTACCAGACATTATTACAAGGGGTATTCAGAGATGCAATAATATTTTAAACACCAGGATACACAATAAAGTATTTCAGAGAAATTTAATCCAGCCATAATACATAACTGGATAAGAAAAGCTAACTGTGCATATATAATCAATAATGTGGTGTGTGCCAGTTTAACAGGATATATAAAAGCTTTATATTCCCTTCTCAAGTCTCACTTTAAAAAAAAACTAAACAAACTCAGCCACTCTCTTACTGAGCTTACTGAAGTGGTCATTAAACACCCTAAAGTCAGAAAGATGTTATATTTTACATAATGTAAAATAATTACTGAATTACTCTATTTTTCAGAACTTCCTCCCAAAACAATTTGATTGAACATTATTATAAAATGGCTTTTGCAATTAAACTTACTGCAACAAAGAAGTAATTTGCAAAGGCTGATAGAAATACAAAGGCGTTTTTCTTTTGCCCCTAAATTGGGTTCATTACACAGCTCTAGTTACCATCTGGGAAAACCTCAAAACTCTCCACATCTTAGGATGTAGAACTTATTATAAGGCAAATGTAATTATTTAAAATATCGTCTTACAGGACCTCTGCCCCCAAAGAGTTCTACAGGAACAAAAGTAAAGGAGGAAAGACTGGCAGTGCTTCACCTCCAAGCTGGTACCTTTTAGAGGAAGAACATCAGCAGGCTCCAGTTCTACAGGTCCAAGATGCAGGTTAATCAAACCAAAGTTCACAAGATTCACAAGCCCTATTCCTAACAGGAACAGTGGCCAACAGCTCCTTTCTCTGAAGGACTCCACTCCTGCCTCATAAATTCCTGGGAGGTATGGTGTGTCTGCAAATACATTTTCAGAAAAAAAAAGATTTAAGTGTACTCCCTATGATAAATAAGAACTGAAGATACACTGGGTGCCCTTCAACCCAAACCATTGAGGGTTTTATGATCCTCCCAAGGAACCCAAATCAGACACATCACTGAGCAGCCCTGACACTCATCTGGAGACCTGCTGGCCCCACTGTCCCCTACTGCTCCATGGATATGCCTGTGTGGAGACTAATCATGGTTTAGGAATGGCCCTGAGACAGAAAAAAAAAATAATTATTGTTGTGTGGTAAGAGGACTTAGGGGATTTAGGAATCAGGGCAATTTGTGTCAATTCTTTTTGATTTCTGCAGCTAACAGTTCATGTCATGTCATGTGGCTGCTGGACAAGAATGAAGTCCAGCACACAAAAAGTCGAAGAACACCAGCACACCACACTCTGATGCAAAGAGATGGTTCATCTCTGACAAACTTTGACACCAGCACAGTAACACCAGTAGTAATAACAACTATAATGATGATGATAATAATAATACAAATAAAATAAAATGTTGATTATATAAAATATAATATGGAGATAATAAATAAGTAAATAAATAGATAGGCAAATAAATAAATAAATAATAGAAGAAATACCGATGAAAGTGTTCCAGGTGGCAAATATAAGGGTAGCTCAGGTCATCCTAATTTGGATATAACCAGTCCATGTCTCTAAACTGAAGGACAAAAAAAAAGATAGTCTAATTAGAGACTATGTTTTGGTGGTAAGGACAGTTAAGCATGGGAACAGATGGGCTCTGAAATCCCTGAGATCTCCATCTCAGGCTGGAGAACTGACAGGCAATCATCCAGGCTTTTAATTGTCAGCAAACCTTAACACAGTTTGGCCAAGGCCAACTAAGACACTGCCACAAAATGTCTAAGCATGGTTTAGGGCTAAAAATAATTCACAGTTGGTAATATTGGTCAGGCAATCCTGTTTCTAGAGGAAGAGAGTTTGGCCACCTGCAGGTAAGCCATGAAGTACCATTTCATCTCTGGGCCAGACAGCAGAGCCTGGCTTATCTAACATATTAATACAAATGCAGTTTATAAAATCCTTCATAGCCTGATTTTCCAATAGTTGTGTTATATGTCTGGTGCTGTTCACTAAGATGCAATCATAAAGCAATGTTAAAAAGAAACTCATTACGTGAATTTTGAGAAGAAATTATGAAGCAGGATTTTTTTATAAAATTACCTTGATTTCTCCTGAATTTCTTCCTTCCTCCCTTAATAGATCAACCAAAGTTCCTGTTGTTGCTGTTTGTTCAGAACCAAAGCACATTACACAATTTCCTTCTGTATATGTTGAGGTTTTGTAAATCTATGAGTAAATATACTTTTAAATGGAAAACATTAACAAAAGATGAAACCCACATCTAGCCCTGATAGAAATATGTAAGTCTAATATTGTTGGAAATGAAACAATGGGAACAGCAGAACACAGAATCTAACACAGTGTGTTGAAAATCTGGATTTTTATCCCTTTAATGATGTGTTCATCGTGCCTGCAGATATTGGCAAATTATACCATCAAACCTAATAATGTAAAAAACTGTCATTAGTTTGAGAAGTTTAGTTTAAAACAGAGAAGACAAAGAAAACTTAAGATTTATGCTTTCCTTTGAGGGGGGCCTGTGAGCTAAATAATATTGTTGGAGCTATGTCACAGTCACTTTTCCTTCTAACATCTTAAGCGACTGGCTGAAAGAAGGGCAGCTGGAATTAAATCTCCTTGTTTTTGTTCAGCTGGGCCAGGCTGTCATGTCATGGCAGAGTAACTCTGAGTGGTCCATGAGCACATTTCCTGCTGTTATGAATAGCAGCATGGCACCAATGAATTCTTCTCACTCAGTTTACTCTGAGTTGAACATTTTAAAGGCTTATAGAGGAAGAAGCTGTGTCTACCTGAATGTCCTGAGACTCCTGAGACTCCTACACTGAGGTACAAAGCACACCAGGTTTCAGTAGAGTGTGAGGATAAGAAGGCACCAAGAACAAGGGCAGCTGTCAAAAAAGCAGCCTCAGATAAAAGTCCTGCAGTGGGAAAGACAGAGATGACAGGAGTCCAAAACATTATCCCAAAAATAGTATAGAAACATGCAAAATTTCCCATTAAATCTGAGTGAGAAACAGTGCTTTTGTTAATGGCTTTTTCCTGAAAGGAAATTGCACAATTTGTACCCTTTGTTTGGGACAATAATTAATCCTGTGTGAGTGTACTCGGGAGAAAGTTCATTACAATTCAAGTTCCCAAATATCCTGGAGAATTAACATCTAGTGATGGCCCTGCCTGTGGGGTTGAACTTCTCAAGAGGGCTGTGAAAGCCTGGAATCCCACTCAGCTATCTCTCCACAGACAAACTATTTAACAAGAACCTATAATACTATCTTTAATCAAGGATCAGTGGTTGGCCCATAGTTTCCATCTAAGGGGGACCAAAGGTGGGAAGGGAACAGAAATAACCTGACAGGTAAACTTCTCTGCTTTCAACTACAGCACTGGTCACATGCCAAGCCAGAAACCAGCACTGTTCCTTGTCCTGGAATCACACTCAGTGCAGACATTTTGAAGTGAATATCACATTCTTATTCAGGAGATTATTTTCTTTCATACATAATCTCTCTAAGTTAATAATATATATCTCCATCTTGATTTCCAGTTATTAAGAAAAAAAGAGTGATGAATCAATAACATTTTCTACAATAATGCTGCAAACCTCCACGGCATCCAGATAGTCTTGATACTGCTTTTATATTATAAAAGAAAGAGGTATCTGGGGTTAACAAGAGGTAGATGTCTTACAGATTTTTTGATGTATTTCCACCTATTCAAACACTCGGAGTTCACAGAGTTAGCCAGAAGCAACATGGCTAAGAGCATTAAAGAGGATATTTATTTTTTCTTTCAAGATCACAAAAAGGGACAATATTCCACTATCAACATATTGCTAAGTCTGCATTACCAAAAACGCAGAAGGACTTCAAATACTTCTTTTCTGCAGGATTATCTGTATTTTCTTTATAGGCAAATCCCTACTGTATCTAGTTTTGTGCTCTCCAGCAGGCTGCAGTTCACCTTTCACACAAACATAGCAAGATATATTTAATCTTTTTCTCCTCAGAATCAAGAAACAGTACAAATCTTTATACCCTTCATTGTTTAAGTTGTATCCAGAAAAGACTACTTTTTTTTTTCCTGCTAATAAAATAAATTGTTTTACTTTCCTTCACTCCATTAAAGGTTTTGGGTTTGTCATATCAGTTTGAGATTCTAGCTGGAACAGTGTGAAGGGTTCTTCATAATGCAGAATGAGAACTGGTTTCCTGTCAGATGGAGCTACCAAGCTGCTGGATACATAAGGTTTTATTCTTCAAAAAAAAGTCTCCAGTAAGAGTCTTAAGCTTCAGGAAACACTTCAGATCTGTGCAGCCAATACAGCCTTTAGGAAGATCAGTTAAACCACAGAAAGCAACAGGTCTGATGTATTATTTATGAACTACAGAAAACACAAAGAGCACTAAACTCTTGTCGCTTGCAAGTGGACGAGATGACTGTCCTGGATAATCTAACAGTGAGGGCACGGAAAAATATTTACCATTTCCATGGATTCATTTACTATTTATGAATTTAGGTTGCAATATAACTGGGCAGAGCAAGGCAAAAATGGAGCCAAGCATAAAGTGGGGTTCTACACAAATTCCTCCACAAGCTCCTGACTTCTCACACCGACAGTTCCAGAGTAGTGTTGCTGCCCAGCAAACTGCTGCTCAAAATAATCCATGTAAAACAATGCAGCAATTCTGCAAATTAAACCAAACTACAGTGAGACTAAACTCATTTGCAGTTGTGTCTCTGTTTTGAACAAGAATTTGACAATAGCTTTTCAGAACTAAAAAGCCAGAACACAACCCACCCATTTTACAGACTGTGGTGAAACAAAACAGAGCAAAATAATAATAAAAAACCACCAAACAAACAACCAAACCAGTACAATTATTAACACGAAAAGTGCTGTTATACCCTAATGTTCTGAAATCAGTTGTCTTTACAGGACATCTGATGGGCTATTCTTGATGTCATTCACCTCATTGGTGAGGCTTAATTACTGTACAGCAAAACTGTATCCACTAACCATTCCAGTAGAGAGTCATAAACTATGCCTCAGACTTATCTAAAAGGAAAAATTACACTAAAAGACCTTAATCTGCAGCCTATCACTTGCTTTTTTTCCAGTACAGCCACAAGAGTTGGACAGTTAATTCAAAATACCCTTGTAAACAAACTGCACAGACACAGAGACTATTTTCTTTTGTCTTCCATCTTTTTTTTCCTTTGTGATCTTTGTCCTACACCATCTAGGGATTTCCAGGCAGGAGCATATACTCAGAAAGTTTGTTTTCTAAGTCTAGATACTTAAAAGGAAAAAAGAAAAAAACAAAGAAATCCAGATGGCACAGATGTCAATGTCAAAATCACAATCCTTTCAATAGTTCTTCCTTCAAGGTCTTTTTCATACCTTTTCATGAATTAATGCAGTATCACGTTGCAGTGATTCGTCTCAAAAGATTGTCCTTCAGTTCAAATGATAATGTGAAAAACTTGCAAATTACTATAGAAAAAAGTGTTTCTTTTGGCATTTGCCATAACTTTGACATTGCAGAAAGGTAATACTGACACCACACTAAAGGTTAGACCCCACTGAACAGCAGTAGATGGTTCCAGCTGCAAATACAAAAAAATTTTTATAATTTTCTTTTGCTAATCTTAATATAAACTACATATAGCTTGTGTTTTTTAACAGTTTATGAGCTTTAACCTCAACATCATATCACAGAACATAAAAATCTAAACAGCACCATTATTTTTGTCACACTAAGTTAAGATTTTGGATTAATTTTAAACTGGAAAAAGTTCTATGAAGGTTTAGTTTCCTAAATACCAGTTGAATGTTGCTGTTCTCACATTGAGCTAAAACTGTTTGTAGAGAAATATTGAAATTTAAAAAAAAAAATGTTTTAAAACACTGTTCCTTTTAAATTTGAGTCTTCATTCTAAGTTGTCTGCTGGGATTATGCACCTTTCACTCCAATACTGTAAATTACATTTACTATAATTACTATTTCTATACAGTTTTTCATAGAACATAACTTCTTCCCCATCACAACAGAATTTGATAGCAGTTTATATTATCTTGCTTATGATAGTGTTCATTAAAGATTTAAATGAGCACTATAAAATTACAAGTATAATGTACAGAAAGCTTAGACACAATTAAAATGTTTAGCAAAAAATTACCAGCAAACTAAGCAGGTTCTTTATATAAAGTAATTCTTTTAAAAAATAAAGCACAATCATTAACATACTGCCTATATCACGTCTTAATAAGAGCTAACTTAAAATGATATATTAAAAAAGTCACTTAGACACTACTCTGATAATTTGAATTCTTTTTCACTTCAGCCAAGCTCAGATATATTTTTATATATAGTTATATTTTTTTTTATATAGTTAAATATTCATCATGCCCCTCACTCCTTATAAACTCATGAAAATAGGATTCTCAGAGCCACAAAATATTTTGTACTAAAAGAAATGCTTTTACACTGAAGTGTGTGGAACACTTATCATTAAAGTGTGCTTCTCGTGTCCTTCACATGGCTCAGTGGTTGAGCTGCTGCATCCTACACAGATTTAAGTAGACTATAATAATGATCATAATCAATGTGATATAATAAAAATTCATATGTATAAAATCCCATACAATATGTGACAGGATCACTGCATTCATTGTGGAAATATTCCTAGACAAGAGAAGCAGAATCGTGCTATGTCTGCAGACCAGATACAAAAATAAAAATAATTACAAGTAGTATGCCAGTAGCCACCTTCAGGGATAGAGAGAAGGGGGAAAAAATGTCTACATCATTCATTTAAGTTCTTTCATTAATGCATCTGTCTTTTTATTTTCTAAGAGTTGTCTCATGAACTTTCCTTACAAAACCCACAGGCTACACCCTGACACTGATTTATAAGCAGAACTCTCCAGTGAAAGCAAAGAGAAACTTTGTTTATAAATATATGCTGTGGTATCGTCAAAAATTTAGGAAAAGCTTCTGAATTTTTTAAAAACATTGGACAATCTTATCCAGACAGGACTCACTTCTGCAACAGAAAATGTACCCAGGACATTAAAGGACACTGAAGAGTTCTTGAAACCTTTTTCTCACACTTCTGGTGCCTCCAGTAAAACAGATTTTTGGAGTGCTTTGATTAACTCTTCTTGTTATCAGTTTGACAGAAAGCTGCTCACAGATGAACTACCATTCCAGCCAAAGGGCTGAGGAAACACAGTCACACCAGACATTCCCATTTCTTTTTGCTTCCAGTCCCCAAACTCGTCACAGTCAGGCAATGGGAACACAGGGAGCGTCAAAGTTAGCAGAGAAAAGGCACAGCTCTGTGTGGTGCTGGATCTTACACATAGAGGGGAAAAGGCACAAGTCAAAAACAAAGAGATGGAGCTGCAAACACCTGAAGTGTAAAATCCTGCTGTGTGAATTCCAGGTGAAAAAATGTAGGTGAAATCCTGTTGATTGCACTAAAGAGTCATGCAGGAAGAAATAACTTATTCATTCATTTCTGCAAAATTGGATACCTCGTTCCAACATTGTTTAATAAATTAATTTCCCTGTCAGCCAACATTTACATTATGTATGAGCTGCTAATCCAATCAATCAATAAATACAAAATTTTTAAGCTTGATAAAATGTTTTATTAAAAAACACTAAAAAACCACAAACAAACAAATGAACACCCCACAAAAAAGTCTTAACTGGAAATAAATTGGGTTTTGAACAGCAATAAACCTTTGAGATTTTGCATTTAATGAGGTCCAGGAAAAAGACTGATTTCCAGAAGAAAGACGAACTGAAAAGAGAATCTCAGAAAATAAGACTTGGCCCCCACTGAATGCATACTGTACCATTTAAATCTGTGCTGAATTCTGTGCATTACAGACTGTTTCTGTGCTTCATGAGGAAGAAAACTCATTTCAGACCTCATCTGGGACCACTGCAACTGGGGGTTTCACGGCAAATTGTGGACAAGAAAGGGTAAACCAGTATTTATGACACCTGCTCCTTACCTGAAATTTACAGTTTGAAACTTCCTCCTGACATTGAAAATAGTGATAAATCCAGGAAGAAGAACAAGAGGCAGGAAAGAGAAGAAAAACAGCCTTCAATATTCTATACAGAGGAAAAAGCCACTATATAAATCAAAAGGATGACTTATCAGTATAGAGATTTTTAATAGGAAAAATATCAAGGGGAGCATACCATATGGATCAAAGTGCTCTCCACATATGTTACTTTTTTTCATTTGAAAAGTAACATATGTGAGGAGATGCAGAAGTCCTTTCTGAAGATCTCATCTGGCTTATTTTTAATTGGAATGATATTAGATTTTCTATCTAACTTAATAGCAAATGACAGTTGTTGCTTCACTAAGTATTACTGTCAGCTATAGAATGACAGATTTGGAGTCTATTTTCTTGTATATGAAAGTTGGACTCACGAGTAGCTAAAATAACTGCAATAAAAGGGGACTGAAGACTATACAGTGTTAAACACATATAGGCCATGGAATATTATATATTTATGATATAATTTCACTGGACCTTTATATTCAAAGGATTACACAGCTTCAGCAAAGCCAAAAGATGTATAATCAGAGATACCCATTTAGAAAGTCACAACTATACACCTCCAAGCACAGTAGCTTTTAGATACTTTATGTGAATGCTCTGAATTGACTGAAAATCTACTGCTGATAAATCTACCAGCAGAGCCCTCCAGCCTCCAGACCTGCAAGTGCATAATCCAGTAATATCTGTCAGAGAAGAATATTCTTTTCAGGTCAAGATTTTACTGCTGCTGCTGATCAGCTTGAAAAAGTTCTGTATGTATCAGTACGGTCTGTCCATCTCAAGATATAATGGGTCTCTATAAAAAGATTCAGGTGCTTATGAGGGAGATTGAAAAATTTGACTCAGGTAGGTAGCTGTAAAAATCCATCTTAAGACATAAATTACTTTGTTTTCTGAAGAAAATGCAAGATTCATAAAAAAGAAAAATCACATAAGCATTATGATATATGGAACTTCTGAAAGGTCCTAAGTCAGGTACTCAGCTGAAACCTTAACTAGGACTGATGTGGGGCTAAGAATGATGTCAAGCCACTGCATAACAAGTGGCTGGGTTCTGTGAGCTGGTGTCTGGGCCAGCTCAGTTCCATTAATGTTTTACTCCATTATCTGAGAGCTGACATCTTTTCAGTAATTACTGCAGATGATACCACCTCTAGTGTAATTAAAGAACGATTATTTAGAGAGAAGTGAGCCAAGATCATCCCCATTCTCTGTTTAGGCCAAAGCCAAAGAAGGGCTTGTCAAATAAAATGGATGTTTTGCATTAGGGAGCAAAAGAAGGGTGATGTAAAGAGTCAAGTAATTTGATGGGCAACGCTGCAGTGGAATTAATTCAATATGTTCAATGGGGTCAGTTCCATGTGCAGTAATATTGGACAGATGGGGATGATGGCTCTGTACTTCCACTGCCTTTGCATTAGTGATTCAGTACTTACAAAGCAAATCTCAGACAGTTCCTGGCCTGTTGCCCAGCCAGGCAAAGACTGGAAGCAAAACACACTAAATGCTCCTGCAAAACTACATCCTCTGCAACCCTTCTGCAACAAGCCTCTTTCAAAATGACCCCTTGGACACCAACCAAAAAAATAATCAACATTGTAACGTGAGCCCATAAACTTTTAGATTAACAGTTAAATAATAATGAACGAGAACTGAAAGGAGCAATTTGATTTGTGTGAATACAAATGAGAGCAGATTTGATGCATTCTTTGGTTTTGACTGTAACTAGGTATGAGGACTAATTACATCTCTTACTCAAGGTATAAATTGCAGGTTTTAAGGAATTACTGAACAGAAGAATGGAGGTAATGAATGCATTCTATCAGACACAGGAAGGTAAGAGATCACAGCTGACCAAAACAAACATTTCCTAATGCATCAGGATTCAGTGTTGATACAGCCACGGTCATGTTTGGCCAATTGGTGATAACAAGTTTTCCCTTCAGGAGCTGATGGACAAACATTCCCAGATATATGGGGAATTATTTAGGAAGAGTGGCAGTAGGTTTAGCTCCTTGGACAGTACAAGCATCTTGTGAGGTGCTTGCACATGGCTCCTATAAATACTATCCACAAAAGATGGGCAGGTTCCCTTACTCTGAAAATGAACATGTCATTATTAACATTAACATTATTATTCAAAAATCAGATGTAAGAAGACATATGATATTGTCTGGCCATCTGAATGCTGATGGCCTTACCAGAATAGTAGGATGTCCACTGAATGACTGGACTTAAATAATTTATATTTACAGCCTGTTTAATTCAGCTATCCATACTTTCAAGAGATAAACAACAGATGAGAAATATTGTTAACATTTGACCATTTAATTTTTGAGCTTCTTAAATTCCATAGCAGCTTATTTTTTTTAGTGGATTAATTTTTGTCTCCTAGCCTCATGTGAGGAAAGACACTGTGAAAGGGAGTGTGATGTTAAACTATCAGTGTTGTCTTTTTCTTGTAACAAAACACTGATAAAGTGAGGTTTGCTTTGCAATTAATATTCCTGAACTGAAGGCTGGGCTTCTGCTTTAGTTATGGGACAGAGTACTGTAGAAGTATAGGGGAAAATTTTTAATTACTTAAAGAATTGCAGATATCAAAGGCAGAGGGTGATGCAGTGAGATGAAAAAGTACTGACACTGAATAACAGTTCTGAATAACAATTCTGAATATGGAGGAGTACATGATTGATCATTAGCAACCTTCCTTGGCTTCCTGAGAGACATCTTCCTTTCACCAGCGTGACAAACTGCAATCCCAGCGCTGAGAAAGCCCTGAGATTTGAGGCTGACAACCCATAGAAACCCTCCCTGTAATAAGAATTGAGCAACCATGTCTGTCCATTTACCAAACTGAGATAAAAGTGCTGGGAAACATTGAAATGCCCTCTGTGAACACAGAACACCAGAATTCTCAGAGCTGAAAGCTAAATACGTCCTCTACCTGCTATCCTCAAACCACAGCATGACCATTCCTACCTTTTTTTTCCTTATCCTATGAGTTATGCAGCAGTTCCACACAAGTAGATCAATATAGAACACCAAGACACCCTTCAGCTTTGTGGCTGGATCAGGCACTGAGAGGATGCTCTTCCCTGTCTCCAGCAGAGGAAAGAACTGAACCAGTGCAGCCTCTCCCATCATTCTAAACTCTCAGTTATTTCATAATGAGACTGAGAGGCATCTTTGATCTGAAGTTTATTCTGCTTCATTTGCCTCAGGAATGGGCATCAGATCAAGTAAAAGTATAGATGAGCATCTAGACTACAGAACACCATGAGAGAGGGCTTGTTAATGAGCCAACATTACAAACAAGTACACAACAGCAAACTGGAGGTACCTATGGAGTGTGTGCAACAGCTGAAGATTAGTGATTTCTCAGTTTGGCCCTTGGAATTATGTGTTCTGTCTGGGTGATGTTGTAGACCTTAAATGTGTCCTTCAAATTGCATAGCACAAAGATTGGGCCACATATATTCCAACAAAAATCTGAGTTAAGCTACGACAACCTACAGAGGGTCACCCCTGGTACAGTATACTTTTTCTTAAATAACATTTCTCTATCATTGCTGCTTTCACTGAGCAAACAACAGGCCATGGAAGGCAAATGAGAACCTCTGGATGCAGAACAAGCAACAAGAGCTGAAGTAAGCAGTTCAGCCTGTATATTCATTTTGTCTTACAGCCAAACATGGGATATATTTTGTATGAGAATATCTCAGAGCAACATTTGCAGCCATTCAGGATCCTGCTTAATGTAGATCAAAGTCTAGTGTCAAAGTTCTCTGCATAATACATATCCACAGAATGCAGCATCTTGAGAAATAACACCCAGTGCATGTTTCTCTTGCACTTAATGTGATTTTAGTACATGATTTACATTTGTTTATTTAAAGAAACATCATATATCTGATTTGTAACAGCACTCAGCAGCTCTCAGTAGACAAGAATAAAATCTATGACCTCAAATAAGAAATAAACATTCCTGATACTTCTAGAATACCCGTGGAAATTATACCATCCTGCAGAAAAAATTAATTTGGAGATCATTACTAGTCAGGAATCACTAAAATTTAGGATTAGAGTATGGAAAAGAAAATGAGACACTTCTGACATATATGTACTTGTTCTCATAAAGATGTGTTTCAGATACAGAACCAAAATGTAGACATTAAGGAATGCAGAAGACTGACAGTTTTTGCCATTTCCATTCTCTAAAATTACAATGATAAACTAATTACAGCATATATTATGTGTTTGAAATGGAATATCAAACCTGAATGTTGTTAAAATTCATAAATTTAAAATGTTACATTGTAATTATACATTCATTTTGAATTGTCGTAATCAAAAGAAGCAAATTATGACACAATTCTGTATGAAAACTCTTCCAATACCTCTACTGAATTAAGCAAAATCTCACATATATCCCTCAAAGCTCTCGAGATATGCAGTTCTCTAGCCTTAAATATGGCACTGGTACAAGGATCACACAGCTTCATCTGCAGGCATTCACTTCAGGATTTTGTTTTCTAGATGAAATAAAAAGATATCCCTTATATCCCCTGTGATTATCATGGAAATGATTGACATGAGCAAGTATTCACTGGGAATACTGCTGGGTAGGATTTATGGTAGAATTACTGTCATCCTCATTTCACACATTGGGAGCCTCCCTGTATGAGAGACTAAGATATGTAAGTCACACAGGAGACTTCAGTTGAAAACAGGTTGTTCATGGATGTGTTTTTCCACTTAATGCACACACCCCTCAACATCTGCCTTCCCCATTTCACTTGGACAGTCTCTGATAGGGTTTGTACCCAGTTAATACCATTGCTTGCTAGTTTTAATAAAAACATTTTTAGCATCCCTAGAAAGCTGTTACTCAATATTTTAAATATTTGCTCTCTGCCATCTTAAATTGCTAAATTGATTTCATGCTTACAGTATTTTAAAAATTGTGTTGGAATTGCTTACTTTGAGAAGGGTTTAATTTTGGTTTGAAATCAGGAAACTGTCATGAATATGCAGAGAATATCCTTCAGACAGAAGGCTGCTTGCTACAGCTCTGTGATGAAATAATTCCTCTCATTGAGGTCACTCAGAGACCAAACACCACCAACCTCACTCCCATACATCCATCACTTGTGGGGTATCCATCATGACAATAGATGACATAGTAGAAAACTTATTGCGGTGCATGTGTAGGAAAGCAAACAAACCACTGATTATTTTCCTTTCTAAGAGGCAATAAGTTATGTTTCCCCTTTGTTTCCTTATTGAAAAAAAATATTTTGTCAATTTTTCATCCTTCTAACTCTCGTCAACACATTTTTGAGCCTTCTTTTTTTCAACCTTCTCTTATCTCTGACAATTATTTACCCTTGATAGTACTTTTGGTGCTACAAAGAAATCAGGTAACATGGAGAAAGCTACATTAACACCCTTCAAGAAAGGTCTGCCTAGACATCTGGAACAGAACAATATGGACAATACTTTTGGGAGTGTGGACCTACTGGGCCCTTTGTACCACCTTTCTACCCAACTATCTACCTGCAACAGGTGACAAAGACCTCCACAGGGCATTCTAGCACATCTGGGCATCTCTCTGGGGAGCTCCTTTGCTATTTTGTAGCCAGTTAACTGATTAATGTAACAACATTTGAGAAATAATTTTTATTATTAATTATGAGGGTTTGCTTTTAAGATGCTTTAATTGCATCCAATTGTCATGTTAAAAGTCACATCCCAACCTGGTTAAACCCTGACCTAGAGCTTTGTAGCGATGGAG
The DNA here is from genome assembly GCF_009829145.1 of Chiroxiphia lanceolata. Lineage (NCBI taxonomy): Eukaryota > Metazoa > Chordata > Aves > Passeriformes > Pipridae > Chiroxiphia > Chiroxiphia lanceolata. The sequence goes on from NC_045650.1 coordinate 5,830,064, forward strand.
GCTGGAAAGCTTATTTACAGCTTGCTTTTTAAGGTTATGAAACCTTCAAAACACTAGCATTCTAAATATGAGCCTTCAACAGCAATAGCATCTTCCACAAGCAAATTTCTGCTTTTATGTAATGTGAAAAGTGGATGTTACCTTAGGCTGTGCTTCTTATTTAAGTTCATATAGGGCTACACCCTAGAAGAAAGTTTCCTTTCTGAAATGTCAGAATAAGAATAGGATAAAGAGAATGGCTTATTTTCTGCCTGATGCCATCTGATTCTGAATTTAAATGAGCAAAACCTCAGGAGACTGGTATTTTTCCTGGAGAATCATATGGTCCTTCCAATGGGAAAATATTTACACGTGAAATGCAGTTGGAAAGGACTGATGTTAAATGCTAGTGTCATCAGAACTGCTTAGGTTTGTTCAAACAGTTGTGCAAGTCTAAAATTATTATTTCTCTTTGCTGATCTTTTTCCTGCACTATATGAGGAAGTTTATACAGTAAGCAACCAAAATCAATCCTTTAATATACAGCAACTAAAGCATAACTGGCTTAGGAAATAATATTAGTGTTTTAAAACCTTTATCAGCATCAATGTAATCACTAGGAAAGAAAATACAACTGACTCCCAGTAATTTCACACCAATTTAGGAGTCTGGGAGTTGTCACCTGAAGCCAGAATGGAGGAAAGTGGCCTCTTGGGACTGGCTCTGTCACTGTCAGTATTCAGAGCTCAGGCACCAGGAAGTCCCTGCCTGTCCAGCACATTCTGTAGAGCCTGTCCTGGTGAAAGGTGCACAGCTGTGGGGTTGGTAGGGCAGATGACGAGTTGATGAGTCAGTAAATGAGTGTTTCTGTGAGTGGTGATGGCCAGGAAGGCTCATTGGCTTGTAGCCAAATGGGGGAGAGCTTGGCTAAATGAATACCCTGTCTCAATGCAGAAACCTCATTGTAAATTACGAGACATATCACAGATCGGTTGTCACTACCTCTTTGTCATACAATTCCTCATTATATCCACATTCTATTTGGGTAAAGTCATGGAAGAATTCTTGCAAGATAGTTTTAAAAAAAGAGGTCCTTCTCAGGCTTTAAAAAGCAGTGAAAGGGAAATATTCTGATCAGTGTACACACAAAACCCTAAGTTCCCCCCAAACACTGTATTTGTACATAGAAGTGATTGTTTCTGCAGTATTAGAAAATAAACAAGAAATATTTCCAGTATTTTGTGTATGTTGTAATGTCATGTAATAAATGCAAGGTATTTAGAAGGAGTTGAATTACAGTGGTGCTCAGAAGTGAAGTTCTTGTGTAAGAATACAAGTGCAAAACTCTTCCATTTTGCAGCCATTTGGTATCATCAAGGAGTTTTCAGCGAGGAATTATGTGCTGTCTCCTGCGTTAGCAGCATATTCACCAGCACATCCTTAATTCCAGTAAGATATTTTTGTATAAAAGGGAAAGAACTGGGAGCTTTCCAGGCCCCAGAGTGTGGTTTTACTGCTGTCCCTCCTGGCTGGGAGAGCTCCATCTCCCCAAGGCTGCAGCTTGCCTGTGGAACAAGAGGTGTCAGGGGAGGCCCAAGCTGTTGCCCCTCATGGCTGTGGCACATTTGCCCTAAATGGCAATTTGATAAGAGCTCCTCTGGTTCCCAACCCAACAGAAACACCAACTGTGACTGAGGAATCCTACAGCACTTCATCCCCAACCTGATAATCAGCTTCTCACTTTGCATGCTTCTTAAACACAACCTGAAGGAAGCCACACATTTCCAATTCAATGAAAAATAAAATCTTTTAGGTGCAAACCAGCTGCAGTAAGAGACAAAACTCTGCAAAGTTTTTTGTTTCCCATTGGAAACTCTCTCCTATCCACAACAGTGGTCTTATTCCTAGCAGATTTAAAATTCTATTATAGCAACCAACTATAAATATACTTCCCAAGAAGCTTTATAGAAGCTTCAATCATCAAATACATATTTTATTTTTTTCCCCAGTTGTGCACTTCTTCCAACTATTAAATATTAAAACTTACCTTGCCACCACTCAGGTCAGTTCAAGAAATCAAATAAACTCCATGGAAAGTATCCTGGTAGTTTTTCTGGTAAAACAAAAGTCTAATATGAGAACTGAATAGGAGGGAAGGGGTCAGGACCATAAAGATTTTACTTGACTAGTGTTTCAGTTTGTTTACTGACTCCTAGCAGTCCATAGATCAGCCTGCAGCATTCTGGATGCACTTCAGTACAACTGTGGAACTCAATAAAACACAAAACCCCACAGCATACAGGTAGTAAAGGCACTATAACAACAAAAATTAGTGATGTTCATGATATACTTGAATATCAACATCTGAAATCAGCCAGAAATTGTCCGTAGGAAGGATTATGCTTGTTTTACATCAGGGCAGATAAACACTGTGTGTATTAATACATCTGTCCAGTTTCTGGACTGGATGAACTCAGAGCATGGGGTGAGCAGAATGGGGATCTCTCTACAGCTCTTTGTTCCAATATTCCCAACCTGGCTACAGAAGGTGGATCTGGACTCTCTGTTAAGAGGATCTATATTTGAAGGTTCAGAAATGAGCCAATTTACCCTGCAGAACCTATTAAAGACAATGTTACAGCACTTAAAAAATTAATTTCCCATATTCAGTGTAAAATTCTAATTGGTTTATGTACAATAATTAGACAAAGTAAAATTTTACAGAACAGTGACTGGTTATCGTTATTTTTCAACATTTTTAAAGTTCTTTCTGCTTTCCCTTATTCATTTTGGCATATTTGTAGTATTTATTCTCAGTTGCATCATCACAGTAGTGAAATGAAAGCTACTAAATAGGATAACTTTTGTGTCCATAAATTGCTTTCTAGAAGAAAATAAAAAAAAGCTATTTATTTAAACTTTTTTTTTAATAAAACAGCCTGTCTCTATGTACTACAATTTTCTTTCTAGTCCTCAGTTGATAGGATATTTCTATTTTGTATGTTTAAAGGAAATACATAATAGTTGGAGTGATTCACAAGAACAGTGCAGTAGAAGTTCAACTATGGTGTTCTACTGTTATTAACAAAAAACTTAATTCCTTTGTGGTGCTCTCCAAGCCCTGGCTCAATTATAGTCCAATATTCAAATGTCCAGTTGTTGCTTATAATTTAATTTTTTGTTATTGTTGTTGTTTTTTTCTTTTTGTTGGGTTTGGGTTTTGTCATCTTCAAGGCTATAGTAACACCATTTCAAAGAGGACATCACAGGTTTGGTATCCTCTCTGAGCTCCAATACCAAGACAAGCAGCATGACTTCCTTTTGGAATACATTTGCAGCACACAATCTGGGTTGATATCAACTTCAAAAAATAAATCAATGGAAAAGCTTCAAAGGGCCCCTGTGTCAGATATAATCAAAATGATACCATTTCAGAGCTACAACTGCCTTCTATATTTCACTAATAAATACAAATGCATTATTCCAAATATCATACTGTACATATAAGCTAGTTGAGTAAGAACCTAAACAGTAAAAAGAGTATTTCAATTTATTTTTAAAATCAGAAGTTGTTTTCAGGTGAAATAGGTTAATCAAGGTGTTTACCAAGGTATTTTCAATGTTGCTATTTAACAGCAAATACCAAAGCACATTGCTCTGAATAGATAAACGGTCACTTGTAGCTTCTGTAAAACTTTGACTTTTTAAATCAAAATGAAAAGTTTAACCACTCAAAAATCAAAACACTTCATTACAATACAATTTAACATTAACCTCTCTTGACAAGCAGCCACAGTGCCCTGTAAGAGCTGTAATTTATTTGCCTTATCCTCCTGTACGAAGTGGGTTCTTTGGCCTCTGATAATGAACTGTGGTGATGTTTTGACACTCAGGGTATCAGTTCAACAACAACAGCAACAATATCAGCAGCACATTCTGGGAATTCAGCTGGGAACAACGTTCCACAGGGAAGAAGCCAAAGGAAGAGGAAAGGTTGTGCCTAAATCCCAGAACTAAGGACCCACTAGAAAAGCCATCGACTCCCATTAGACCCGGGCACAACAAATGCAGCACAATGTGAAAGGTACATTCAGATAATTAAACCCAAACTGCTGAGTGATTCTGATCAAAGGAAACACTTCCTACAAAAAGTGAGCTGCAAATAGTCTCGAACTTTTTTAGTGAAAGTAGAAGAAATTTCTTGAATATATTTTAAGTGAGTCTCAGCAAGGGAAAAGAAATAGTCAAGAAAAAACATACAAAATTACTAAGAATTGAATATTGCTGAGGTATTCTAATTTTACTCTAAGTTGTGTACCTGTGAAGATCTGGTAGAAGTAAGATAGAAAGGTATAATTCAAAAAGTTCACAGATGATATCTGATTATAGCAAACCCAACCAAAAAAAAAAGGAAACTGAAAACATATTTATCGTTCAGTCCACCAGCAATTGCAATAAACATTGTGGCATAGACAAAATGTAAACTAGCTCTTTCCTGAATAAAGCTGTTTCTCTCTGACTGTCTCACCTGGATGATTGTCTGCCAGTTCCGATTAACTTCAACAGAGAAAGATGCTAAAGTGAAGTTTTAATATGCTAAAATGTGGTTGTTAATATGCTAAAAATAGCTACAGGTACATTAAACTCTGTCTATGGATAACTGTTTACATTAACTCACATTGTGTTGGATCACAGTAGATCTGTTGGTACAGGATGGATTTTAGGGAGACATCGTGCATGGGAGATCCACATCTAATAAAATCTAATCCCAAACAGAATTATGGAACAGCTGATATGTAACCCAGTGGATTATAAAATTTAGGGAAATTAATCCTTCATACTTCAAACAAAGAGAAAGAATAATACAAAATGAAGAAGGCACAAAGAATAATACAAAATAAAGGTGGCACAAGCTAAATTGAATAAAATAACTAATTGAAGGTTCTTTGACCATAGCTGAAGAAATAGAATTCTCACCAACATGTTTTCCTAGTATCAGCCCAAAAGAATTCATTCTTGGCCTTACACTGCCTCACTTTTATTTGGTTAATTGGAAAAAAACCACATCTAATCTGTTCTTTGCTAAATGTCACAGAGCCACAAGGATCAAAAGGCTTCGAGCTCTAAAGTGGACAGTCCCTGAAACCAAAGCAATCAGGACAGCCCAGAAAGGAACATACAGTCATGTAATGTTACCTTTGATAAAGCCAAATACAGTCACACCTTTGGGATCAAAACAGTGATGATTATATCACAATTGAAATTGTCCTGCAGAGCCACAACCCTCGAAAAAGCTGTTCCAATTGCACGGATAATCAGCCAGGAGGTGAGATTTCAGCAGGATCCAAGAGGTCTAATACTCAGGGATAACAGAGAAAAAAATTAAGTAAGCAAAGCTGTTCTGAATATGTTTTGACCAACCATTAAACCACAAACTTAAAGAGGGTTCAGATGTATTCCATGAGAACAGTTGAATGCCAGGTCAATATGCAGAGGAGGGTGTAGTAGATCACTGAGCTTTATTTATCAAAAAGCTTAAGGTCAAGCCTTTGAGATCAACTCTTGCTCTGTAGATGAAAAATTTGGCAATTGGCTCAGTCTACCAGACAGAAATATGGGATTAAATGGCTCAAAGATAAATTAAAAACAGTCAGAAAGGAGGTTCAATATTGTGACAGTGCCAACACAGGGGCAAACAGAAAATTTTTCAACACTAATCATCTTAAAGATGTGTTGGTTTCTTTTTTTTTCTACGAGATCTGCACCAATACAAACAAAAATTAATTCATGAAGTCAGACTGGCTGACAACAATGCTCCCTTCTGGCTGCATCATCTATCACCGAGCTGCTCACAGCCATCAGTCTTTGCATCTTACATAAACAAATATTTCTTTTAAAGATATTTTTAAAACCAGGGTTAGTTTTGGAAAAACTAACTTAGAATCACTTTTTCCCTGCATAAAGAAGAATTTTTGTCTGTATTGTAACTTAGCTGGGTTTTTTGTCTTTTATTTCTTTTGTTTCAACTTACAAAATTAAATGTGAGCTGCTATTACAAATGTAATACTTTCTAATTTTTTTTTTTACTGCTGAAGTCATCTTTTCAGGCTTACATTTTTCATCAAAATATCACCTATCAGTTTTGACACAACTTATAAAATGTCAGCAATATAAACCCTCATTGGAAAACACAATTTCTTATTGTGATCCGACTTTTATCTAAATGAAAAATAAATTATTGAAAATTAAATAAAAGTCACATAGTAAGAATAATGCAGGCAGTATTAGTCTGATCATAACATTCTTAGACTTAATTACATGCTGTTCTTCCATGTCATTTTCCCATATCATCTGCCTTATCTTCTTCCTTCTTATATGCTACTATTAATATTTAACTATCAAATGTCTTTTACTGGAAGATGTTTAAAGATTAGAGACTAGAAAATAACCATTCATGTAGCTACTACAGACTAAATTATATTCTAAATTGGAAAGCCCTTCTATCTAAATAGTAAATCTGCATATATCTTTGCTAGATGTAATATCTATTAACACTTGAGCTTAGGTGCAACAACTCAATTCAGTATCTTGAAATAATATTTAAAATGTTAGATGTAAGTAGTCCTTGTAATTCTTCAAGTGAAGTATTAAACATGTGCTTGAATACTGTATTGAAATCTGAACTTAAACTTGCTGTCATCCTAAATATCACAAGATTTTGGCCAATTGTGAAAATTACATTTCTAGGTTTTATAAAAACAGTAGTACCTTTAAAAAAGATTCAACACAGGATTAGCTTCTTATAGGCATAAAATGAACCAACATACCCACAGCATCTGAAGAGAGGGGGATCGTGGCCTCATTTTCAGTTCTGTAAAGTGTCTCAGCTACTCCATTTATTTAAAATGCTATTTAAAAAATGATTTTTATTTTAAAAAAATAATATTGCAAACCCATTTCAATGTTTCTGACTAAGCAACAAGCAGTGACACTCCTCCCCTTTTCAGAGGCTGCATTGCTTGTTTGGGAGGTGAGGGAGATCCTGCTGTCAGCCTGATTTACAGAGTGGTCTCTTTCCAATTCATATAAAGCAAATAAATAATAATGAACCCACCACCCTCACCCTAAAACATCCCTTCTGCTTTAAATGGTGAAGGTATTTTCAGTTGTTTCATTATCCAGCTACCACTGTGAAGTCATGGCCTTGTATGCCATTGCTACAGTGCCAACACTGCAATGGTGACAGAAGTTAAATGGATGCCAGAGATGGAGCTCATGACTCTGTTAAGTACATTGGAAGCTTCCAGAAGCGTTAAATCAATCAATAAGCCAAACAGGGCTATAATATAGTTTCAGCAATACATCAGTCATTGGTTTATTTCCTTCAGAAAATCTGTATCTGAAACTACCATCCTCTCAGAAGTTACTTTAAAAAATTTTAGTGACTCATGAACACACTGTTATTTGGCATTTAGACCTGATGGCCTTTCTAGAGCATCTAAGCAATCATCCTGCCAGCTCTATTTCTGATAATTCCAAACATAATTTATGTTTGCTACAATATTGGCAAGAATTAGGTCAATTTTCTCTTGTCAGTACTTGGAGCACAAGCAATGGCTAATCATATAGAACATGTATCTTTAACCAACCAGACAGTAGCAGGTGATACAGAATTCCTTTGGAAAAGAAAAAAAGAAGTGTATGAGACACAAAGTTCGAAGTGAATCCACAGTAGTTGTGAGAATAGAGCTTTGAATTCAAAGAATTCAAGAAGCATTTGGATGATATTCTCAGGTACATAGTGAGTCTTGGGGATGATCCTGTGCAGGGTTAAGGGTTGGACTAGATGATCCTTGCGGCTCCCTTCCAATTTAGTATATGCTGGGATTCTGTGAATTAAACCTAAAACTTGCTAAAAAAAAAAGCAATGACCTTTCAGCAAAACTAACACCGAAGCAGTCACATGATATAATATGTATTCCATAGGATCATAGAATATCCTGGGTTGAAAGAGACCCACAAGGATCATCAAAATCTGACTCCTGACCCTGCACAGGACACTCCAACAATCCCACCCTGTCCCTGAGAGTGTTGTCCAAACACTTCTTGAGCTCTGGCAGCCTTGGGGTCATGCCCACTGCCCTGGGGAGCCTGTTCAGTGCCCCACCACCCTCTGGGGGAAGAACCTTCTCCTAATACCCAACCTAAACCTCCCCTGACAGCTTCATGCCATTATTTCGCAAATATTTTTTTAACTTGGCTATTTCTTTATTTTTAATTGAGTTCTTTTTACACCACCAGGCACAAATACTTGCACTTGGCCTAAAACTGGTGGAAAAGTATATTGCCTAAAAGTTTGAGAACCATCTGCTCCCCAGAATTTAAAAACACTTCTACTTCCTATCTAGGCAAAACTATTACAGATTCAAGCTGCAGAAAGATAGTAGCAAAAAGGTTATCCTTTCTTCTCCCAAATAAACATTTAAACCAATCAACATGACAGAAGGTGCACATTAGACGACGTTTCCACCACTGAGGAAAAGCTATTGAAATAACAAGATCCAGATGTTAGACCAAAAAGAAGTTTATCATCCTCAGAAGCCCCCAAATTGTGTCTGATGTCTCATGCAAAGATTGTCTAATTTGCTAATGTGCATTTCCTTGCTATGTGAGAGAAAAAAGCACACCTGTCAAGAAACCTGTTTTCCACACACATTGGAATGACATCTGTAGCAGTTCAGCATCAGGGAAATCCAGATACCATTAAATTATTTTGAGCATGTCTTCCTTTGTACAAATTTCTCCGGAAATCTTCAAAGTGCACAGAATAAATGTGCCTAATTTATTTACTTTTTTACAACACCTATAGGTAGACTGAGAAAGGAAAATTGCTGAGGAAGCTTTTTGAATAATACCTTTGTAGGCTGCTTTTTTGTGTGCTTTAAATTTTCATCTCTGAGAGTTAAGAAGGAACTAAAGTCCTTGGAAAAGCCACAGGGCTGGATAATTGCTTCAATAATGAAGTTCAGCATCACTTATGGTCATCTACAACATATAGGGAATGGTATCTTCAGAATTTTCCTGGTGAAATACTTTTCTGTTACCATCATATAAAGTTCTGCAGCAGAAATCTAGTTATTAAATCTGACAGTGTTCTGTAGATTCTGAGAATCTACTGATGAGTCCTATTTTTTCTACCAAAAACTGTCGTATTTGAGGTGAACTTTTTCAGGCAGGTTTTGCAAATTGCAGTCATCAGTTTTTCTTCCCTGTGGTGAGGCCCTGGCATGGGCTACCCAGAGAAACTGTGGCTGCCCCATCCCTGGAAGTGTCCAAGGCCAGGTTGGACGGGGCTTGGAGCAACCTGGGCTAGTGGAAGGTGTCGTGCCCGTGGCAGGACAGTTGGAACAAGATGACCTGAATTTTTATCACTAAATACATAAGTTTGGAATAGGAAGTTTCTAAAGAAGAAAGTTGATCTAATGCTAGTTAAGCACATCTTCTAATTATCACAGGGTATACAATTTGTCACATAATACTTCCCTTCTCATAAAAACTGCTGAGACGTTAAACTTTAAAATGCAGTGCAGGTATTACACAAGTGAATTATTTTACTTATTTTCCATATATTACAGCTGAATAGCAGTTCACTATAGTTATGGTTGAAAATTGCTTACTGTTTAATACAGGGATATTCTAAACTCTCCAGCTGCTGACTCAAATGCTTTAGAATTGTGCTTCAAGGTGGTGGCCAAAATATTGGGCAATTTGGAAAACAGTTCCTTAAGATACAGCTCAGCTCTCTTCTCAAATGAATTTGTATCATCTTTCTCTTATCTTTTTTTACAAATTCAGAACTTAAATGATGGCAAATGACGTGCATTTTCCTTATAATGGAAGAAATAATGCTTGAGGCGAGCATTTAGAACCAAAGCATGAGAACAGGAAGCACAAAGTGAAATATACCTTTAAGTCAACCTAGAAATGGTTCAGCTGAGGTTTACAAGTTTTCCAGGTGGCACAGAAGGTCCTGATGAGGTATCCTGGATGACTGGATGTTACATTCTATTAATATCAGTTTTCTGGGAGTGTTGTACACATAACTTGTTCTTTGTCTGAATCCAGAAATGTTTTGTCTGAAACTGAAATTTATGACTTTGGTGTATTATTTTAAAACACATGTTTTCCCTGAGAGCTATTGCAATGAACATTAATTAGTTATGGAGAAGATAAGGAGACAGTCATGTGTTTTGCATGATTGAACCAAGTCTGGCTAAGAGAAAAAAAAGATCAAATCCCTTGGTTAGTTTATCTATAAAACTCCAACTCCCTTGTGCACATGAACTGCTTGGCTTCAGTTCACTCAAACAGCCTGCTGGCACAGCTCAGATGCAGTAAGGAACAGAGGAAAAGAATTCAAGAATAATACCTGATGAAGCAATAACAGATCTGAAGTGTTACTGCTCCCTTTGCAAGGAACACATTCAGCCTCTACAGACTCAGATAATTCCAGGTAACAACAACTTCTTCATGTTGTGAACATTTGCTGTACTTTTCCAACTGCAATACAGCGATTGAAAAGCTGACAAAAAACAGCATCAACCTGCAGATTTTCTTCATAATTTCCTGATTAATCAAAAGACATCAAGCCTGAAGGAATTCACAAGAGCGAACACATCATGTGTGTATGGTGAGTATTGGGCTCTCTGTGACCTTCCTGTCATTTATGGCAATGGCATCCATCTTCATCCACCCCTCTCCCAGCTAACCCCCCACTTTAATGATATTATTGAGATGAAAGGGATAAAGAAGATTTGCCAACTCCAGAACTCAGATGAATATATCAAACCACAGCTGTGGCATATAATACACAGAGGTCATGCCAACCAGAGGTCCAGCAGAGGTACAGAAATCAGAGATCAGACACATCCTTCGTACACTCCACATTCCCTCAAAATAGGACTTGAGAGGTGCTGCACTTCCCACTTAAGGGTTTCAACATAGCTTAGGTTGTGTTAAAAAGAATAAGACTTCCTCTTGCTGATCAATATTACCAGCATTTCTGGGGTACTTAGTCTGAGCTTTTTGTAACACCTCTTCAAACCCAAGATAGCACATAACAACAGCCAACTAGTCAGCAAAATATCAACAGAAACAAATCATACACATTCGTGCTTAATTACAGCAATAATAGACTTCAGTTACACAAAACCTGCAAATTCACAGCTAATGATGAGAATCAGGACCCAATGCAGGGTCAAGAAAAAGTGGAAACTTGTTAATATGCAACTGTGACCTGCTGTGGCTTGGCAGAAAAATGCAATCCCAAATAGAAAATTTTCTTGCTCTACTAGTCTTAAGTTAAACCTTTAACACAATTTTCATGTATTTTTGTGATGAGAGAAAAAGAAGTGTTTTACGTCTGAAGAGAAAGAGAAGGTTTAACAAATTGTCTGAGCAAATACCTTATTTCATAAGGGTTATCTTGCCTCTAACGTCTAAGGTAAAAAAGTACAGAACAGAAAATGCCCTAAAGTTAAAAATGTTTGGATAGGCAACTGCTCTATATGATGCAATAGTCAATTGCAGTTGAGGAATTATTTGTTTTTATAATATTGCAAACCAATTCTGCTTTGCTGGCTTACAAGTCTGTATTTAGAAAATACAAATATGTTGTGAAAACAGTACTGCAGCTAAATTTCATAATGCACATGGTGAATAACCACTAACAGTTTGGTAATTTTAGTGAACCCATTGTATTCCATAGAGTTCACTTAATTAAAAAAAAAAAACACAACAAAACCCACCCCACCACCAAAACCCTTAAAACCATGTTGTGATATTTAAAATTCCTGATGAATTATTGCTAGCTGACCCTCCTCTGAGCAGGATATTGGACTGGAGGTTTGTTTCAATCTGATGATCCTATGATTTAATAACTCTCAGGAAAAAAAGATTCTATGTAATATCAAATTTATAAGACTGAGCAGAGAAATGGAATAAAATAAAATACTAATGGCAAATTCCTGGAGAATGAAGTGGGAGAAAGAAATAGAATGAATAGAGCACAATGCATTAGGGTTACAGCAACTTCACCACCATTAAGCTGAGAAATGTCCATTTACAGGTTCCCCAGCACTACAACAGAACCACAACTCTGCTTTAACGACCTTGTGAAAGGGGATGATGATTTCTGTAGGTGTTTAAAATAATAGAAGCTGATAACATTTACAAACCACTATGATGATTTAGAATGAATTATTATGATAATTTAGGACTATTTAGGTGTGTTCATGTTTCTCTCCAGTTCAAGATCTAAAAAGTTGTCTTGGTTTCTCTGTAGACAATTGGCCAAATGAACTTAACAGCAACTATTTTAAATTATTATTTTGTTTTAATCTTTCATTACTTTGGAAAACAAACCAGAAATAGAAGACTTCAACTTTTGAGGGTATTCTAAATGATACAAAACATAAACTAATGTGACTGGCAACAAAGCCTTTTCCTCTACCATGAGCACCTTGAGAGGACAAAGAATCAGCAACTCATCTCATCAGAGAAACACGAATAAGACTGAAAAGTGTTAAAAGAGGCACAGTAACAAAGTTCAGTCCAGGTATTATCAGCTTTGAGAATGGCATAATTGGAAAAGAGATGTCAAAGTACAAATGAACTGTGTTGATACTGGGAAACTCCAGATGAAGTTTCTCTCACCCAGGAATGTAGTTTAGTCACCATAAATATATTTCATCTGCTGGCTGAAGTTACCTGAGACTCAAAACCCATAACTGCCAGGCAGCAGCCCTCATTACTCCAATTTCGGTAAAATCTCACCCCAGCTCAAAGAATTCAGAAATGTCTCATACCTGACGAATTCTATACAAACACATTCTTCAGCCTCATGTGTGGAGGTGAGAACATCAGAGATGTAGAAAGTTCACGATGTTGGTCAGACACTTTGCTGAACATGTTCAGGTGTGAAACAAATGGTGCCATTCGAGATGAAACAATTAAATAGAAATGCTGCCTGTCTGAAAGGAAGAGTCAGGACTGTTCTACTTTTGCTTACTCTTTCAATATGATTTACATCTAAAGTATCTATTAAAGACCCTGTTGCTTTTCTCTTTGATCTAGAGGTGTCAAAGAAGCAGACGTTCTAACACACTCCTTATTATTTCAAAAATCTGGATTTCCTTTGAATGCAAAATCAGATAGACTGACATCTTTTTTTAATGTATGACAAAAATGCTGTATAATAGGAATTAAAGAGATCAAGACAATTGACAGTAAGACTACAAAGGACTGGTAAATCAATAGGATGAATGAAAGGTGTGAAAAGGAAAAAAAAAATTCACTATTCTACTTAAACCAATGTGGCAGACAATACAGTAGGGAACAATAGAACAGGCCAAAATGCATTCAAAAAGTGTCCAGTATACCTTAATTTAATATTGAGGTGTTCACACCACTCCTGCCACTCAGCAGAGTAAATCTGATGTGATTTCAGGATTCCTTCAGTTGAAAAAGAAAACAAACCAAAACAAACCCCAGGAATTCACCTTTGTAAACTGGAACTGATTTAATTTGGAGGCCATAGAGGGAAGACAAGTAGAAAGAGCCCACTACAAACATTTTCCCCATTTTTATACTTTTCTATTTGTATATGCAACTACTAGCATGAGTCCACTTGAAAATGTGTCCTCATTTCATTGTGAGGGTTGCTTGAAACAAATGACAGGTATGTCTGGTTTCTGCTCATCCTTCCTGCACTCCGTTGATGCACATGCTGCCTGTCGTCCCCTGCTGATCAGTCATTTGGAATGTGACCTAAAATTGAACAACATTCGCTGAGAAAAGCTTCCCCTAAAGCACATTCACGCACCTATAAGGAAGATTCGTTTTTCTTTCATTACATCAAGGCCTGGATAGTTCACCTACAAACTAATAACCATTCTTTCCCATGGCAAAATAAATAAACCTGGAGATACCAAGTAGAACATTCCCAGAATAATTGAACATTTTTTTCCCTTTTGAACATTTGTCAACAAGCAGGATTATTGCACAAAATAAGTTTCCTTGACAGAATGATTTCAGCTTTTGAGAAAATGTATTCTGTCAACAAGACAGAGTAAGGACTTGACAAAATAATATGTCTGAACCACTGAAGTGTTTTGAGTTTTCTTCTCAAGCATAACAATGAGTTTGTGTGTGTGCACACAAAGTCAAAAGTAACTCTTTTGACATTTTATGCATGTTTTCTCCTCAAGTGTCAAAGTCAAAGACAAGGTCTGACAACCTCTGTAATACCTTCATTTAATGAGCTATGGCCAGAAACGAATAGCATTTACAGAGACTGACCTCAGGACCCTTAGAGAAAGTCCCTCCCAAGCCAAACAATTAGCTAAGGATTAAGCAGCAAAACCAAAGAACAGCAAACACTACAGCATATAAATAAATAAATAAATCAAAACCAAGTAGAAATATCCAAACATTGCCCAGAAAGTGTCTTCAGGTTGAGAAAGTTAGAGTCAAGCCCTTGCCCTAAGATCTATCCAAAGGTAGTGGCACTCCTGCCTTATCCCCATCTCCGTGCTCTGTATCAGAAGCCCTGCTCCTGCAGAACACTTGGGGAGCTTTCACATCAGTTATTAAATTGCTACTAAAGATGAATCTCATTTTATGAACATATTTACTGGAATAGTTATGAGGAAAGAGGGAGAAAGAGGAAGAACCCAAGCACAGGATTTCTAGTCTCTCTGTTCTTCACTGAATTCAGCCTCTCAGTAAGGGAATTCTGGCAATAAAAACATCCAGCACAAACTTCTAAATCAAAACTGAGATTTAAATACATCATTGTTGTCCTCACTATCAGATCAATAGTGTGTGCTGATAATTTATAGATACCAATATAAAAGTGCACTGATAGAGTCAGCACTGGAGAGAAGCTAATAAAGAGGTGGGGAAAAAGGAAGACCATTATTTACAGCGTGCTTTGCCTGCACTGGAATGCAGTCAATATCAACATTTTTCACTGGGATTTGTGCTGCTGGATATACTGTATTTTCTCATGAATTGCAGTGAGGGAAGGAAAAGAATAAATAAATAAAATCAAAAAGCAGACATTACCTCTGTCAGTTGTACACAGAATGTCCTCTGTTTTCCTTCTGTCTTTATAAACAGCTTTCCAGGAAATTATCTTTCATGAATTAATTACCTAAAATAATTTTGATACTTACGGGGGAACTTCATGTTTATGTGTGGTGCTACAATGACCACAATTTCTCTCTAGATTATCAGTTTTTGTCAAAGGTTATTGATTTCTCCACATTGCCTTTGTTTTGATGTTAAATATATATTTCCTATTGGCCACATGTAAATCTGGCTTTACATTTTGTTTAAGGTCTGACCATTTTTTGGCAAGTTCTGTACTTACAAATGAAACAGTCAAAAGCAAAATGAAATATAACTCTCCAAAGATATTCTGGCTGTGGTACAAGGGCCATTTATGGAGTCCTTGGTGTATTTTTCATGTCTTTTGTTCTGCTGAAATAACTGGATCAAAAAATAAAATGATGACAGGACTATGTGGCATCAAAATCCAGGTGCAGTGTGTTTTACCACTGGGGGACGAAGTCTTGATATTAATTTCTACTTTCAGTAATCTTATCAAAGCCTTTTGCTGGGTAATGCAAGTGCTGGGACACCATTTTCAAAGTCAGGCACTGGGCATAAGTGATTTGACTTTAACGGTTGACTACAATGAAATTATAAATCTCTCTTTTTGGAGTAAATCCATGATAGACTTAAGAATTCCCCAAAACAACTAGTATTAAAAAGATGTTGACAGAAGTAAAAGAAGGCCTGACAATATCATAATGCTGGGAAATCGATGTAAGAGGTGTCAAGCTCTGCTTTTACAATTCCGTGTAAGATCCACTGGAGTAAATTCAATATGTGCAATTTGAATGCTTGGCTCATCGAAGCACCAGTGACTGTGCAGGAACTACTCTGGTGGAGTAACCAAATTATGAATGTATTCTATATCCAAAATCAATTTGCTTTTTCTTGTCTTCCCTCTTTCCTACAGGGTGACAAGTAAGTGCTGTGTGTGTGCACACGTATGGGTTTGGTGTTATTGATGAGGATCTCTCTTCAGGGGGTTCTTCTTTTTCCCTACTTTTTGGTTTGTTGGTTTTTGGGGTTTTTTTGTCTGTTGGGGAAATTGGACCAAGAGCAATGCTAAACCCAGAATTTTTCACAGCAGCTCAGAGAGGTAAAAAGCCATGGTCATCATATCACACATATAAAATGTAAATGACTGTCTGGAATTATTTCTTCTGTACTGAACTTTCTTGTAAAAAAATATTGTAGTTAGGGTTTCTTTGACGACAAAGCATTCAATAACAACTTGAATTTTTGTTTGAAAGGTTAATAAACCTTCATGTCTCATGTTTCTGTGTTCCTATATGGCATACTGAAAATTCTGCTCATACAGCTGGAAGAACATAAGTCAAACATCTCTAACACCCACATTTCAACATAAATTGAATGTGAGCAGAGAAAAGTTACATTGTCGGTACGAAATGACCAAAATGGTCAAAATGCAAGAAAAACACAAGCAAATAATATAGGCACAGAAAAGGGGGGATAAACTTCAACAGTTCACCAAGCTATTTTTTAGACACTCAAAAGCCTTGTGGAACTAAGCAGAAGAAAAAGACTGGGGAGTGTGGAGGTGGTGTGAAGGCCCTGACAAAGTAGAAACGAGAAACAACTGGTCTTTGCAGAAGACAACAGTTTTGATCCAATTTCTGCTCTATAGTTTGAAAGAGATTCTTCAGGTTTTACTCTTAAAAACTAATTCAATTCAGCTTTTCAGTGTGAGATAAAATATTACTCCCAGTTAAACTGGAGATGCTTCAAAACTAGTGTGCAAATGTATGTGTGTGTATATATATATAAATATGTACACACTCACCAACCTACATATAAATTAAGTGTTTATATGGGATATACATTTGATTGTGTAGGTACATATATACATATATATATATAAATATGTATACAGCCCCTTAAAGCAAACATATATTTGTACATGCAAACAAGTGTTTGTACCCCTGCCCATGGCAAGGGGATTGGAACTTATTGGTCTTTCAGTTCCCTACAAACCCAAACCATTCTATGATTCATCTGATCTTTGAAAGAACATGTACAGATAGATAAATGTGGATCCAGAAAGGCTCTTTTGATCACTTTATAATTCTTCCGGAAGTTTAGTATTCAGCATCCACTTACTTAAAGGAAAAAGACCTAATGAATTGCAAGTTCACTAAGAGTATGTTATATGCTATTCTTGCATACAGAACGTGACATCTTAACAAAAATAACAAGAAATTTAAGGATGTTTATAACTTTTATGTAAATATTTTGAAGCACATTAAAATTTTAAAGAAACAAAGGCTGCAATGGAGCCTTAGACTTCTCTGCCTTTTTGTATTTGTTTGCTTGTTTGTAAAACTCCCTTGAGTTCTCATAAGTGGCACTTTGGCAGCCTATGTTCTTAAAGCCCCCAGGTTCCTAGAATTTACGATCAAAAGATCTTTTAAAGACAGCAGGTGTTAAAAGCCTTTAATATAAAAGATAATGGAGACGTTAAAAAAAAAAGCACACCAAAAAGCCAGCTGCTTTTCACCATTTCCAGCTCGGTGTCTCCTGAGTCCCGTGAGCAGGTTAATCTTTGACACAGCCTCGAGCTACTTCTAGTGTAAGAATTTAAGCAAAGAGGGATGCACAACCTGCCTCACACCAGCCTGGGATGTGGAGCAGTTTGAACTGCAGTAAGACAAGGGAAACTTTAGGGTTTCTATTAAAAATAAATAAGGGCTTCTCAACACTTTTCTACTTAAGAAGGAACAACAGAGGATACAGACACAACAGTGAATATTAATCTTCCAGTTTAGCTTTGTACTAAGAGAAAGCCACAGAGCAAAGGGAAATCACAAGAGCCAGTGCTATCAAGTAAGTTTATACTGGCACAGGGGTGGTTTCTTGTAATTGCAGATCAAAGGATGCAGCTCCCTGGATCAGACCCTGGGGGCGTGTGATCCTCCCGAGGAGACTGATACCACCACAGAATACACATCTGACCAATTGTGCTTTCACACAGGAGCCCTTTGAAAAGTCCATCCTGACTGATTCAACGCTTTTGGCTATACATTCCACAGTTTCAGTATGGAGTGTGGCACTTCTGAGCCTCCTGCTATTCGTTTTTAATTTGTTTTCTTTTGTTGTCAAAGCACTTTCGCTTTGTTTGCAAACAACAGGAAAAAAATTCTGCCCTGGCACAGCAGCCATTGAAAAAAAGGAACCCCAAAACAAAAGACAAAACCGAAACACAGAAGAAAACGGATCAAAACCTCACTCTGAATATTATCAATTAAATTAAAAACCAACCAAGCAAAAGACAGAATAATTGGAAATCAAATGCCACAAAACCAAAATAGTTTAACAGTTACCTATGAAAGTCCTACACACCTCAGATGGACTGAAATTTTTTAGATAAATTTTCTCTTCATACCATCACCCTGCATGGTAGGTGAAACCATGTATTAAAAAATAAATAAGACATTTTTTCCCAATATATACAACAATTCCCATGCTAACAGCACTTTTTACTTTAGTCTGACATTTTGCAGTATCTGTTACGTCTCTGTGCTGCACAGAGACATAACACCTCACGAGGATGAGTAAATCCAAAGGAGTACTTTTTATTACCTGTAAAGAATAAAATAACAGACAGAGCAGCAAACAATAAAAATGCTCTCTAATAAAGGAGTGTTTCTCTGAGGTGCTACCAACATACATCTGAAAGTAGAGGAAAACAGGACATTCATTCGAAGAAGGAAACCAGGTACCTGTCTTGGTTTATATAAAATCTCTATGTAACCAAAATCTCTACATATAGTAGACATAGACCCTGTTCTTTTATTTCAAGGAGAGGAACACTTGCATGCAAAGATCCTCTCCACAGTATCAACATGACATCAAAAGATATCTCTCACTATGTTGGTAATACCTCTGCCCCTAAAAGTGATCTTTTTGTTCTCCAGAAGTTGGAAAAACACCTGAGCTATGAAGAAAGTAGTAAAACCCTCTGAACAGACTCCATAAAAAAATTATCATTTTAGAAAGTCTACAGAATATGAAGAATATATATTTTACTTCAGTCTTTCTTTTTGACAGTTTTCCTGAGCTGGCCATCTGCATTAGCTCTGTCAGCCTGCCAGCTGACAAGTTCCATTTGTTGAGCAGATAATTGTAGCTGTTTTATTTTCCCAGTAACACACTATCACAAAACACGAGAGCATTCAGCTTACTTTAGATATGTTCTTCAATATACAGAGGGCAGTGAATAATAGTGAAAACTGTTTTGGCTGACAAGCAAAGCATGAATGTGTCACATCAAATAGTTTGTCTTGCTCAGTGTTCCTTCAGAACAGATAGCATTTAGCTTTCATATTTTACAAGAAAGGCTTGCGAAGACAGCTGCAAATAGGTTGCATTTCAGGTAAAACTTATTAAAAAGTTTTCCTCAGTTTTTTAAAACTTTATTTCATAAGTCTCTAAAAATATGATAGAATGCATAAGTGTCATAAGCCACAACTTTCAGATAAAGAAAAGGGATTTGAAAAGTCAAGGGATTATATATTACATCACAAGCAGGTTACAGTTTTCTGGTCATAATTATTATACTTTTACAAAACCAGCTGTATTTTAAATGAGCTATTTCAATATCAATAGCCCAGGAAATTAGTTTTAATTAAATTGTGTTTAAGTTGTGGAGTCATAGAACAGTTTGTGTTGGAAGGGGCCTCAAAGGTCACCCAGTTCCAGCCCCTCTACCATGGGCAGAGACACCTTCCACTAGCCCAGGTTGCTCCAAGCCTCGTCCAACCTGGCCTTGGACACTTCCAGGCATGGGGTAGTCACAGCTTATGTGGTTTTCCAAAATATTTGACTGATTTGCCATGTAACCTACAAGGAGGGTGACTCTGGCACATTCACAACCTAGATTTCATTCAGATAAGAACCCAGCTGGTGAGTTTTCAGTCACCAGTTTTCAGAACTGACGTCTAAAAGCTCACCTGAAGCAGTGGAGGACAAGCCCGAGGTGACTCAGTGCAAGTGCAGCCACAACCAGACCTGAGCTTTGGTGCCCAAGAACTCCTCACAACACAGCACCTCTCTTGTCCTGAGTGACCACCAAGAGGAACCCCAAAGTCACAAACTAAATGAACTCAATTAACATGCTGTGGATGTTTCTGGATATTTTACAGATATTTCACAGGGGTGAACTGAGGTCTAGAAGTCTTTTGAGTGCTGTGCCACAGTCTCTAATCCAGGCTTGCTACTGACATTTCCCTTGCCCTTTCTGAGGCATTGAAGAGCCTTTGCTTGTGTCTTACTATTATTTGTACAAGCCCTGATAAACCATTTTAGGAAGCTGAATTATCCCCTAAAATGGTATCTTTTTCCATAGGGTTAGTTTTTAAATAATCTTTTCCTGAGCCCTCTTACCACATGATGGCATAAACATCAGTGCAGCACCAGGCAGCAGCACAGGGTTGGCAGCAGATGGGAGAACTGGACCCTGAAAACTAGATTTAGATCAGTCTGTACTTCCCTTTATAACAAAAATCTGATAAAATGATTTCACTTCAGACTGTGAAGCAAAAACTAAGTCTTAAATATTTTGAAACATTGTAGAAGAATTTAGGTTGAAGCAGAAAACTCTATTTACAAAGCACATAAAAAAAAAGTCAATCTATTTGCTTCTGGTATTACTTGATAGAAATATGCCAGTTTCAGGGGAGGAAGGGTGCAGATTCTATTATTTCAAGGTCATTCAACTGTGCAATCACAATTTCGTTCATCAGAATGGGAATACAATCAATACTACACATGAAAAAGTTACACTACTCCACAGAATGGATTTAAAGACAATCCTCACTTTGGGCAGCTCATTCTGATGGTCACTTCTACTGCTGGACAAAGCAATTCTTCCTCCTGCAGTTTTGGTTACATGTGCTGTTTAATCAACATGGGCAGGGATACCAAGGGGGGATATTCTAGATATTTAAATACTAGAATCAAAAAAAAGAGTCTTTAAGGAATGGGTCTGCAAATGTGCAGGGGTATTAGAAATTACAATAGCTTGTCACTTGAAATTTGGAAATCAATCACAATTCCATACTCATGGCAATGCAAGTCCTGACCAAAATGCTGTATCTCACAATTTCTTAAAGCGAGGGAAAGAGGATCTGAGCTGTGGACACTTAACATGCAGTGAGAAGTGAGAGGAACTGAAAGAATCACAATAAACTGTTGTAAGTAAGTGGTTTAGCACAAGGAGACAAAACAATACCCAGTTTTGGATAAACTACATCTCACAAACATGAGCTACTAAGTCTACTACAGCAGTAAAGATGTTGCCTGAAGCAGCATCTGCAGAGAGAGGACTTGATTTACCAGTGTAAACCTGCTTTACACCACTTCTATTCCAGTCCAATTTGTAGAATCAATATATATGACTCACTGCTGTCTGACTTCCAGTTTGCACCAAGATAATTTTATTTGCTAAAATGATGTGACAATGCCATTAAAGAAGAAATGGGATTCATTATGTATAAGCATTTAGGCTTATGACTTCCCCCTGCCTAAAATCAATGGAAAAATTCATCCACATCCTTCTGTCAAATACTGTTCCACTCAAACTCAGAATTCAATTTAAAAAATACCTTTTAAGTCTGTATTTTCTTATATTTTTCTTTGTTAATCAATCATTTACACCCCAGTGTTATGCCTTTATTATCCCATTATTCCCTCTCCACTGATTAGCAAAGAAAAGTTTCACTTTAGCAGCAAAGAATAATTGTTGACATTTAGTGTGCAAAACTTTTAATTTCTAGTTTTGATTTCATTTTTATTAAAATCAAACCTATCATGAGTTTAGCACAGCAAATTCCACATATTACCAGTTCATCAGTTTAATCCTGAAGTGATTAAAATGCAGGTACATGCAGCAGTAGACACACACTTGTCATCTGCTCTTTGGACAGGTCATAAGCCTTCTATAAAAGTGTGAATAGAGCTACATTCACTAATAAAACTTGCAAAAAATCTTGTTGAGTAAACAGTGCTTTAATATTAAGACCCACAACAACAGAAACCTTCTTTTCACACCTTTTTTTTTCCTTTTTAACCACTTGTTATAACTTTTCTTTCTGTCTCTCAAGGCAGAAATAAAACAATCACATGAATTATTATGACACTTGGAGTGAGAACCAAAAGGAATAAAAAGGTTCTCTTAAGGGCAACAAATACAGGGTTAAGACCACTTTGAGTAAATTTTATAAAAGTGTCTTCAGGGCAAAAAAAAATCTAAATTCTTCAAAGTAACAGGTGAAACAGGTGAAGGGACAATGTATTAGGGAAAAACCCCAAGCATTTATTCAGTCTTTCAAGATTTTTTTTTGACTGCATGAGTTCCCTCCTCTAGTCTGCTGCTTTTTGGCTGTGAACCTGGGGATCATTGCATATCTAAACAAGAGGGTTCTCTTCTCCTTACTGAGACTTTTAGTCAGATCATTAATATCCTTTATATTTAATCCATTTTTTCATATGTAAACAGAATAAATTGGGAGGAAAATGGAGTGAGAGTCTGCAGTATGAACGAAATTTTTAAGAACTCTGAATTTAGCAGAGTAAATGGTATATCTAGAGTCAACGCCTTGAAAAAGGACCACTGTGAGGCAGAAATGGAAAAGAAACAGAGATGATGAAAACCTACAGGGAACTGACAGATATCTGGAACTTCTGTGGAACAAAAATTGTTTCCCTGAGGAAGGGAAACATGCAAAACTACTAAAATTTTAATCTTATTTTTAATATTTAAAATCAAGTTGTCTCAGTTACTTCTAATGAGAAGAGGCCTAATATAACACAAGCACAATATTAGCTTAAGACAACAAATTTGCCAATAAATGCTTGGTTCATTACTGGTCTATATTTATTCTCTTTACATACAAGAAGTCAAGCATGAAGATGACCTTTCCAAGTAACCAAGATGGTACACTTTAATTGCAAAGACAGATACAAAACTACAGCTACAGTTTTGTAAATTACTGTGTGTAATTTAACTGATAAAGAGTAGCATTTACAGTTTTAAAAAACTACAGCGATATAGGCAATAAAATGTACTTACACAAATAGAACTACAACAGTACTGCAGCAAAATGAACTTACAAACTAGAAGACCATAACACTGGAGAGGGACTCTGCCCAACTTGACCAATGGTAGAGACACAAAAAGACTTTTCATGCCCCTCTTCCACCGTTGTGTAACAGGTCACTGTTTCTCCAAGCACCAGGATACCCAAGAGAAATGAGCTTAAAAGGAACTGTGATCACACTTTTAGCTTTACCCACTTTCTGAGACCAGAGGAAAGTCTACAGAGTTATTTTTCAAGCTATTTCTCTGAACACTGCCGTGCCAGATGCTCCCAGTCTTTTCAAACAGAGGGTAAGGAAAGCAGAGATGTCTGAACAGAGATGGGCACCACTTTGTGCAGCTTCACCCATTCCAGCAAGCACAAGAAACTCAACTCTCATTCAACATACAGGGCTGTACTAGAAGTGCAGGACTTTTAAAACCGATTTATTAAGGGCATTTAAGAATATTCAAGAAAGATGTGGGCCTGTTAGAGCAGGTACAGAGGAGGCCACAACGATGATGGGAAGGCTGGAGAACCTTTCCTACGAAGACAGGCTGACAGAACTGGGGTTGCTCAACATAGGGAAGAGAAGACTCCAAGGAGAATTTAGAGCACCTTCCAGTACCTAAAAGGGTCTTATAAAAAGGAAGGACTTTTTATATGGACAGTTAGTGACAGGACTAGGAGTAATCTTTTTTAACTTGAACGAGGGTAGGTTTAGGTTAGATGTCAGAAAGAAATTCTTTACTCAGAGGGCGATGAAGCACTGTGACAAGTTACCCAGAGAAGGTTGGGAAGTGGCTGCCCCATCCCTGGAAGCGTTCAAGGGTAGGTAGGATGGGATCCCAAGACACCTCATCTAGTGAGTGGCACCCCTGCCCACAACAGGAGGGTTGGAACTAGATGATCTTTAAGGTCCCTGCCAACCCAGTAATTACTATTCAGAAGTAGCTTTTGTAAAGTTAAAATTTCAATAAAAGTTCACTTTCTTCTTTGCCTGTCAGCTAAGAAATATATTAAAAATTTCTTTGCTTTTATTTGGTGCTTGAACGGTTGAAAATATAAATATTTGTTTTAGAGATGATGCATATTAATAGTTATTTAACTTAAACCAACAAACACTGGAATTGCAGCCTTCCAGTACCTGAAGGCAGCCTACCAGAGAGATGGAGAGAGACTATTTACAAGGACATGGAGTGACAGGACAAGGGAGAATGGTTTCACACTGAGAGTAGATTTAGATTAGATATTAGGGAGAAATTATTTACTGTGAGGGTCATAAGGCCCTGGCACAGGTTGCCCAGAGAAGCTGTGGCTGCCCCATCCCTGTAAGTGTCCAAAACCACGTTTCATGGGGCTTGGAGTGACCTGGGCTAGTGGAAGGTGTCCCTGCCCATGGCAGGGGGGTGGAATGAGATGAGCTTTCAGGTCCTTTCCAACCATTTTATGAGTCTATTACTCATAGATCATCTTTGATTTAAAGAAATTCTATAAATAATCATCAGGACAGAGGATGAGGGCCATGTATTTTCCTAGTATTTTGACTCAAACTGTAAGAGAAAAATATTGTGCTGCATTTTAAAGGCACTTCAGAGGACAGTCACACTTACTTTAGACGTGTATATTAAAATCCCAATATACCTGGAAAAAGTTTTTTACAATCCCAATGTCAAACAAAAACCTCAAGGAAAAGACCAGAATTCCCTCTTTTCACAGTATGAATTGTGAATGGAGTCTGTGATTTAAGGCTGTCATGCTTGCATGAGGCCTTCACAGGTTAATATGAAATCCACGGTGCTTGGAGTATTCATACCTCTTACAAATAACAGTTCCACAGTAACGCTATAAATTGAGGTTTGCCTTTTTAATATTCTTTAAACCTCCACCCAGAGTGTAATTGCTGTCTTACAGAGTTTTCTGCCATGTTTCTGTTTTGCACACTCTCACACATTTTCAGGAGTGCAGTCAGCAGGTATAAACAGGGTCAGTTTGTGTTCGTGGACCTGTCACACATTTCAATAGAAAGCTGACAAAAGATTTGCCTTCAGGTCTCTCTTAGGTGCTTGAACACATGGCAAGGTCTAGTATTTTAAGCTCCCTGCAAGATTTTGCTTACTATGTGAATTAATTTAGTATGTTGGACACATGAAATACATAAGTAAATCATCACCTGTGTGAAGAGGAAGTCATAGCACAGTCAATGCTGCACTTCTGAGAATCTGCCTAATTAATTCTAATTTACTTTGCAAATTATATAGCTGTCTAATTAATTCTAATTTACTCTGCAAATGCTACTAAGAGCCAATTTGCACTAGTTTTGTGCCTTCTGTCTTTGGTGGCTAAACATGGACATTGCCACCCCTCATTTTCCTGTAGGTGTTCCAGACAAGAAAAAAAATACTTCCAGTGACATTGTGGAGATACGAAGTAAAGCATTTCATACACATTGATTTTGTTGACACTTAAATATATTCCTTTTTTAAAAGTCATATTCCTTTTCTACCTTTTGAGGTCATTTTCCCCAATGCTTCCTTAGAAATTTATGAGAAATAATTTCAGCTCATGATTTCAAAACAGAAACGAGAAAAGGTTTCTATCAAATTTATGGATTGAAAACATTTTAATGATTTTTGAAATTAAACATTTTTCTTACGATTTATGGAATTCAAATATGTTATTTTCCTGTACCAATTTCTAATTTTTTGTATAAATTATAATTTCTTTTAGAAAAACAAAACAAAATTGATTTTGTCTAGCTCTGCTTTGGAAATCAAACGTCTTGGTGCACTGCTGTCAGTAATAAATAGTTACTGGCTTAGTCTAAACATATGGTGAATTCAGTACAACAGAAAAAGCAGAATTGTAAAAACAAGTGATTATTCTGACAACAGAGAAGAAGTGCTACTCTTTTGATTTTTTTCAATCCATTTCTTCCTATTTAAGTAAAACCTTCATGGCAGCTGCCTTGAAATTCATAGGAATTCCAAAAAATTCAGAACTCAGAATAGGAAATAAATCTTTTATTTCCTCTCTTCATTTATGCAATGCAAGGTGGCCTCAGAAATGGAAAAAGCAATGGCACTGATCCAAACTGGGGTTTTTTTTGAGGAAAAGAATAAGACCCTCAAGGAACTTGATGGCATTCCTCACGTTTGCCACTGAAATATCGCTGTGAACTATCACATTTTCATTTTTGTGGTTTGTTTAAGGTGAACAATGGGACATGAGCTGTGTCACACACTGGCAAGACTGAGTAAAGGAAGGATTCTTTTCTGTTTTATTAAGGTATATAAATATAACTCGAGCACAGTCTTGCCCAATACCAAGCACCCTCAACACCCGCTCTGATGAATCTCACCCCTGACAGCACCCGGAGAAGGAAGCAGCAACTCTTGGCTGCTGGAAAGTCTTCACCTTTCACAATAATTGAGTCCCCAAACATCCTGCTTGGGGACATGGGAGCTTCAAGCAAACTGAACACCCAAAATGGCAACACAATAGCACACAGCAAATTCTCTGTTAAATCTCACAGACCAAACATTGCTGAAATGCTATGAAACCAAACTTAGGCTACTGCACCAAGAAAAAAAAAACCCAAGCAATCTTTCAAAACTCACATCGTCAAAAACCAGAATGGAATTAATTTTTAGTCACTAATTTTTTGCTTTTTTTGAATACGCCTAAAATTTTGGCAGCATAACTTTTAAGCAGCTTTGTAAGCTTCATGCAATGTTTTATTTAACCTTACTAATAAACCCTTGTTAAGTGAACAGCAAAAAAGTCAGCACTAATCATTACCAAAGTGTGAAAATGAATTCTTATAGTTTTGAGTATTTTGAGTTAAAATTGGGCAGGACTTCTGACAAAACAACAATTTTCTCTGCCAAAATATGATTATACAGTCATGGGTGTGAAATCTCTCAAGAGCCAAGACAAATACAGGTTAGCAACAGCAGAAAAATGGCCCCAAAGGTCTGAATGCCCTATTCCCCCCACGAAAAAAAAAGTAGAAAATCTAAGCTGAACACTGTATTATTTTAAATAACATGGGAGAAAGTGACTTCTCCCCCCCTGGGGAATGTGCATTCACATTCACGGCCTTAAACATGGAAAATGTCCATTCATATTAATAGGGTTTCTACAAAAGACTTCCTGTAAGTGTAGCAAAATGGAGATAAGCTGCTGCAAAGAACATGGGATCTGTGCTTTGTTTTCTTTCTCTTAGGCTGCACTTTGTCGCTGACTTCTGGAATCAAAGGAAAGATTAGCAACATGTAGAAGGGCATGTACAAAGTAAGCCAGTCTGAGAGTCAAGAACTGGGTCATCTGCTGTCAGCTGTGAAAACTGCTACATGCTACAGAAAGAGAGGGGGAGAATCACTGGTAAGATATTTCTCTGGGTTTACAGCAGCTGAAAAAGTTGCCACATGGAAAAAACTCATCACTGGATTCGAACGGAAAACAACATATAATCTGATTCAACTCTGCACAGAAGATGCCAAATTAGGACTTCATTTAAAATTAAGATTAATATTTGTACAATATATTCTTTTTTTCTTTTTTTGTTAACTCTTAACAGCTGTTTCTTCTGTATTATTCTATCAGCAAGTTTTGTGAGATACAAGAAAGTAAATTGCCTCAAATGACACATGTTTCTGGGCTGAAACAAGTTTCAGTCTTTCAGTATCTTCTCCATTTAACATATTTCCTCCTACAAGGGATGACCTTTAAACATATTGAAACTTATCTTAAAATAAACTAAGACAAAATAATAGTAAATCAGAGATTAAAAGCCTTGGGATGTTTCCAAATTCTCTTTCTCAATCAGAGCACAGAGCTTGAAAGAAGAGATGGTCAGCACTATTTTGACAAATTGTTTTATTGAAAAATGCTGCCTCAATGAAAAGGCAAAACTACCCTTGCAACATCTTGATTCTTCAAATGCTCACTACTATTAAAGGTCTTTTTTTTTTCCAATGAAAGCCTTCTCTAATTCAAAACAACCAGATTTTATTTCAGACAACAAAAAGCAGTGGCATAGCAAGGGTGTATTGGCCAAGGCTGAGGATGTAGGAATTTTTACTTCCCTGGAACAAGGGGCTTGGAATTCCCTCAGTGACTGAAATCATCACTGATTTTTCTTAGTGTCTTTTTGATATTGCTATTTCTTTTATTACTGTGTTATATTAAAACACAAAAGTGATACATTAGTATTCCAATGAGACAGCTACTTGTATTTTTATTTATGGAATATCCTTCAGTAAGAGGGTAACAGGAGAATAACCAAATCAGAACTAACCAAATAACCAGAACTGTGCACTAACCTTTTATGTTTTCTGTGTAACAAAATATACACAGTTAATAACACTTTCAATAACCCACAAGTCTTTAGTTATCTTAAGCTAAGCTAAGCAACAAACCTGGTATATGAATAACTCAAGCTTTTTTATTTGTTTTGTGCCATGGAGTAGAATGAGAAAAATAATTTGAAAACCTTTAAAAAAAATTATTTCTTATTGGTTTGGAGAACAGTTCTGCTCTGGTAAAAGAGAACATGTTCAATAGCTTGGATGTCCTAACACATTCCCTTCATTTTACTGTTGAAAGGAAAATTACAATGTTTTGTTTGTGCTGTAACACTTTAAAGCACCTGTTAAGCACTTTCAAACCAATTACACTGTACATTGATTTTTTTCAAGCATATGTATTAACCCCTGAAAAGTCTTCTAAGAATCAATTATATTTGATTAAGCTCCCTCCAACATGCCCACTAGTATTTCAGTAGACCCACTTTTCAAAAGTTACTTCCAACATGTCTTGTTATTCAAAATCAAACTGGGTTTTTTTTCCAGACTGCATCACCCATATTTATAGGTCCCCTTTACCAGCTGATTGGGTCATTAGAGGAAGGATCTGCAGAGTCTAAGGACCATATATATATATATATATATATATATATATATATTCTATTGCCTAGCAATGTGCTGGGAAACAAGTTAGTTCTCAGATCCAGCTCAACAGCCATGGGATGAGCAGATTTAGCCATGACAGCCTCTTGCACAGCCCCCAGCACAGAATGGCCAATGCCAAGGTGGTTCTTTAAGGCAGCCACAGTAAGAATATGTTTTAAAACAAAATTTTTTTGGCATGAATGACAAAATCCAGGGATTACAGTAAATACAAATCTGCTATCCTTAATCTTTTAAGTCAACTATTATGTTATTCAGAAAACACTTTCAACAGAATTCAAACCAACTTTTCAGTAGAGGAAGCTCAGGTTTGAAACAGATCTGCTGGCCCCTTTCTTTGATTCTGCCTTTTGTCAAAATTAAACAGAACATGCAATTTTCTGCTATACAAGACTGGACTCCCATGAAAAGTTGAGGACAAGGCAATGGCACCTTCTCTCATTAAACTTGACACAGTTTGGCTCTTTTACATGAAGCATTATTATTTTATCGTTAAATATTACCTATGGTTAAAACTGACTCTCATTTTTTTTGAGAAACAAAATGGCTTTTAATGTGATTTATTGCTATTCTTAAACCTCTCACGGTACACTTCAGTGCAACACAGACTGAGATTTCTCAAAGGCTAGGAGGGGGATTTCTGCTAAGCTTGACTGTTCAGACTGGGAGATGTTAATGGAGCACTCTGTGTACAAGCAGAACCTTTTTCTAACTACTGTTCACCACATGTCATTGTCCTGCAGCAGAATAAGGAAGAAAGGAATAAGTAATAAATCCACGTTGCCTTCTATATCTGAGGTACTATCTGACCACACCATCCAAATGCAGTACCACTGTATTTGGTACTAGAGTTAAACACACCAAAAACACATTTAGGCCAAAAAAATATACCCCCTCATTGCAAATAGTAGTGGCAAACAGAGCATCCCACATAATCTCTACAGAGCTTGAGCAGTGATTTTAAAATTGTAATATCAGTGTCAATATCCAACTTTGACAATGCCATTTTAAGATCTGAAATACCCACAGTATCTGTCATTTGTATAAGCCAGCAAATAATACCTCTGTATACCCATAGAGCACTTTCACGTGTTCAAGGATCAAACTCCAAATTCATAGTAGAGTCCTACATGTTCAGTTATTGTTGCAATATTATTAACAGGAATAAAATAACCAAAACAGCATAAATTTCATTTCATCTGTCAGATTGGGATCACAGTTCAAAAAGTAAAATTATGTAGAAAGGCTTTGCAACTCTTTTAATTTGACAAAATCACACTGTAGTACTATGGCAGGAATGTACTGATTAGAGTTGTCCTGATAAATTGTACATGACACAAACTTTTAGAAAAAGTGATATTTGCAGGAACTTACCAGCTCTCTTGCTGTAGAGAACTATGCCACTGGTCTCCTGAAAGAGCTTGTTGCAGGTTAAGATTTATCTCACAAATTTCAGTCTTCCCTGAACCTGGGAGGAAAAGAATTCAGGTATATGAAAATTCTCACCTAAATTTATCTTAGAATTATTTACTTGGCAAGATTTCTTTGACCATATTAAATTCTATACCAAGACCCACCCTCACTGTACTGCTGTGTTTATTTTAAATAACAACAACACCATCACAACACTGGTAAAATGCAAGAGTTGTGGGTTTATTTCATTGTGATCTGAAATCCATTCTTACGGAAGATGCCTATAAAATTCAATTTGCAAACTACAATTTATATCTTCGAATTTTAAAGCAGTCTAAAGAATTTTACAGCAGGCATAGAATTTTCCATTAGATTGCATGGGTTTTTAAAGTTTTATAGATTCCTATTCAAACTCTAGAGAAGACTGTTAGAGACATGTTAAATGGTTTTTACATAAAAGGTAAGATTGTAGAAATTAAATTTCAGTGTGGTTTTGATTCTTCAAAGGCTTTCTCTTGCATCTCATTTGAACATATGCTGGTCCTTTCTGAACACAATTCTGATTCCATGGGAAAAAAAAAAAAAAGAAAAGCTAAGGCAAACACTTTACAGCACGGATTTGTTTATTTATTTATTTTTGGCTGCAATGATGATCCGGGTCAGTCGGGGTAAGTCCTGGCTATGGTTATACAAGTAGCTGAACTGTTGTTATAATGGAAAAGAGTTTGTTACTACAAAACTAAAGGCGATGGAACTAAACCTGTTACTGAGGTGACTTGTGCTCGTGCAACAGCTGAAATGAAAGAGAATGACTGCAGCACACTTGCAACACAAAAGCACACTTTTAAGTGAACAAATCATTGATGTTGATCCCTTTCAGACAGTAATTTAGTGGGCTTTTTCTTTGCAGTTATGTTACTGACAATCAGTTTTTAAAATAGGGTAATATTTTGGGAACACACAGCCACCCTTTCCACACAGAGCAGAAGGAACCAAAACAAATACAGTGCAACCTCCAGAAAATCTGCACTGGGGTCATGTGAGCACAAGTCACTATTACTATAACTTTTTTTTCTTCTCTTTGACTGGAGCAAACATTAATCCTTGCTAAGGCACTAAAGATTATCAGACAATGTTGCTGACCATTGCTATTGCTTCTGATGTGCAAGTGTCTGCTTTGAATATCTTTAATCAGCATGAGTTCTTTTTCTGCAACCTAATTCTATTGAGAAAATAAGAAGGTTGGACTATATCTATTCTAATCCCAGTCATTTTAACAAACATCTGTCCTACATGATTTTTATAGTGTAACAGCTGGTCACATACAGTTACACTCCAGTAGAAATAAAACATTTCACACCAAAATGCATGTTTGAGTACTGTAAATCCACTGATGAATAACTATTCCTGAAGTAAATCACAGTATAAATTCCACAAGGAGGAAGATGAATGCACTTCTACTTAAAAAAAGAACATAACCAACAAACAACAGCAGAGAGAACAGTGACAGTTTGGCACAGTTGGAGAGAACATGCACATTACCTGCTTTTCAGTTAAAAGAGCAGTCCATTGAAATACAGTCTATAGAAGTTAATAATAAATGCAGATTTCTATTTTAAGTTAATGTGTCTGTCAGACTTGAGACACATATTTTGTGTGTACGCATCAAATATACACAGTGAGATATGACACATTTAAAATCAATATGGATGTGTGCATGCTGATATATGTAGGTGGGTAGATGTGACTATTAGGGTAAATTCCAAGGGTGACTTCAGAATGTTTAATCTGTGGGTGTTGAAACAGATATTGTCAAGCCTGATGAGCCTTAGAATTAACCCGATTAAACTATTTTCTGTACTGTAGGAAATAGCTCCTGGATAACAATACCACGGAATTTTGAAATAAGTAAAAAAAATCTTGCAAGATATGTATAAAGTATTATCAAAATTTTATCTTGCAGCTCACAGTAGACTTTTGTTGTGATGTTTTTCTTTGCTGCATTCATTACCCCATCTTTACCTAATTCAATCTTTTTTACCTTCCTATCCTTCTCAAGATCTGGCAAATTTTCCATTACACTTATTTGTTACTTTGGCTACTTGGTGCTATGCTAAATTAGTTTACCGAGTGAACAGTTTCTTGGAGTTAAAGTTTTAATAAAATATTGTTGATCAAGTAATTTGCCACTAGAGGTCTGAGTCTGTACTAACATTTTTTTCTGTCTTTTATTCTTTTTTTCCCCTTACCTACAGCACACTCCCAGAATAGCTAAGGCCTCTTCTTGATTCGAACCTCAGCCATTCATTTATAATTCATAGGCTACTTTCCCTGTTTTACTGAGATGTTGTAAAACATGAGGTGAAGTTTGCAAATGCCCCTGGATGGGAAATCTGGGTGCTTGGCATTCCTTCAAGAAACAAAGACCAAAAGGCAGCCAGTCTGTGCCACCTAAAATTACCATAAATTACACATTTGATAATAAGTTATCGTGTAGCAACACATTCATTTTTGTTAAGAAGCAAATCTTTTCAGAGGGAACCAGAATTACCTTGAGGTACATCCAACCGTTTCACTGGGGAATAACAGATCTCTCCCTCACTAAGCACAAGGCCATTTGTCACATAATTACCATGTCATTCTCAGACAATTGTCACACAGAAGCAGCACACAACTCAATAGGTGTTCATTTGGTTTTGCCTGCACTGCCAAGAGTAAGAAAAATACAACACAAATTGTCTAAATGCTCTGACAGAGAGCAATGGCAGCAGAGGTGTTTGGAAGAAGTTTGAAAATGACAGGAGTTCTTTCAAAAGAGAAACAGCAAAGCTCAATTTTTAATTATTTTATGTAGCAAGCTGTTAAGCTTTTACAGGTGGAGTAGGGTATAAATAAAACCTTCAAGTTTTAAGCTACTAGAGTGTTGACTACGT
The DNA here is from genome assembly GCF_009829145.1 of Chiroxiphia lanceolata. Lineage (NCBI taxonomy): Eukaryota > Metazoa > Chordata > Aves > Passeriformes > Pipridae > Chiroxiphia > Chiroxiphia lanceolata. The sequence goes on from NC_045650.1 coordinate 5,863,631, forward strand.
ACCTATAGAAAACAACCTGACATTTTATTTAAGACTAATGTTAATTGAAAAAATGTAAAGAGAGAAAAAATAATAAGAACAAAAATCTACCCAGCTTAGGGCTAAGGGCTGATATATTGCAAAAATTAAGAGTATCTCAAAATCCATGGCTGCCATCACACATCTACTCAGCTTAAAATGTGGTATGAGTCAGCAATTTTAACCTAACGTGTGCTTCTCTCCAGTATCCCCATCACAACTGGCTCTAATTAACCTTGCAAAGAAGTGGAAGATATTAATTCAGGAGGAGTGCCATGCTAAAACAACTCTGCTGCTTCTCTGTTTTAGCGTCCTTACAGCCTTTATTGCCTCTGTAAGCCCTAATTGGGTACTCAGGCTGAGAATTCCAGGGAGAAACAACTTCCCTTTCCATTCAGGAACACTCCTCTCAGCAACACTTTGAAGCAGATTAGTGCCTATATTTGTTCTACTCATGATGAATATGCTTCCTCAATATTAGAAAGCTCTTTTCACCTCTGTGAGTATTATGTAACAACATTTGGAAGTAGTGCATCCAACTCATAGGTTTCTCATGTCTTCCAAATGAATGACTGGCCATTGGGCTGTTATATTTTTTTAAGGAGTGTATTAATTTGGGAGTACACTTCTTAATCTTTTTTTTTCCCCCCTTGAAGGGAGCAACTGAAAAGCAAAAATCACACCATTATCAGAACTTGATCCCTCACTCTTTCCTTCTGAAGGCAGAAGTATTGGTGAATGTGTAAAATCTTCCACTGTGATAAATTATTTCAAGAACTACCAGACAGAACCTGAACAAGCCTCCAGACTCACCTCCACACCCAAAGAGGTGACATGGTCTCTCTTTCCCCTCTACTATTTACATCCTTCCCCTGTGCTGCCGAGGAGGGGGAGTGAGGAAGCAGCTGGCTGGGAATTTGGCAGCTGGGCATGGAAAACCCACCTCAGAAAGACAGAAAAACTATTATAAATAAAAAGAACACCGTGCTGCTTTGTGGCATCTTCTGGAACAAGAGAAATTCAGGTTTTATCTGCCATTTTTCAGTCAAGCCAATGCTGCAGTTACACACTGCTTTGCTCAGCTGTCCTGACTTCTCCACTGCTGGATGAGGATGCTGCTGCCAAAAAAACCTCTGGACTGAATTATGGCAGAGATCTTTCCACTTTGTTGATTGTCCCTTTTTACCCTTTATTTTTCCTTCCCTTTTTTTGGAAAGCCAACCTCCCTCAAACTCCCCCTTTTTTTGGAAAGCCAACCTCCCTCAAACTCCCCCTTTTTTTTTTTCTTCTTAATTTTACCACCTCTCATCTGGCAGTTCCTTTTGTTCAGTCCATTTCACTCACACCTTCTAAACCAAACTTTTATAGCAATAAAAACCTAAACCCAAAATTCACTGACCTGAACTAACGCAGCAGTTAGCCTTTTCTTTGAGCAGGGTATTAGACCAGCTAACCTCCAGAGGTCTCTTCTCAACCTGAATTATTCTCTGATTCTAAGATATACATATATACATATGTATATACAGAGCTGCTCTTTGACCAGAGTATGTATTCCACCTCATGATGCAAAATCTGAAATTCTGCTGGCCCAGAGAATGACCTTGAATTGGTAATCTTAGTCTCTGTTGCCCACTCCCAAGTAAGATTCTCTTATTCAGGAGGATTATCAGAATCAGTAATGGCCTTTGCTCCTGCATGGATTTATGGCATTTGCAAGTATAACTTGTGCAGCATTGAGATAGGCAGAGTAAACAAGACCATAACAAAGGAGCAATACCAATGAGTTCTGGTTATCAATGTCAAAGCTTCAAAAGAGAAATTTCAGTGCTGAAAAGATGAAAATCTGAACAACTGGGACTAAACACAATTTCTCATTAGAACAGGAAGAAGTTCAAAGATGTGAAAACTCAGCTTTAATGGATACACTCTTTGCTGTTTGTTTTCAAGTAGTGAGTTTCTTAAGACAGTGGTAAACTAATTGCTTGCTAACATAAATAAGCAGTGTGGCATGTTTGAGGATTTGCTGAGATTTACACAAAAGCTAGAGAGGAAAAATATCGTGCCTTGAGGACAGAGTGTGACGGGCAGAGTCTGTCATAATGATAAAGGCTCCTAACCTCGCTGTCAGATCATGTCTTGCTTGAAGTGGCTTCGGAGTCAAATTCTGAGAAAGCCAGTAAGATTAACTCTAGTACGCACACTTCATTACCTCTCACAGAAAACACAATCACCACGGTTTAATAACTTGCTTCTAACTGTTTAATTGTGATGTCTCCAATAATAATTATTGATTATGTCCAAAAATAAATTACATTTTGTATAAGACGACTGCACAACACACACGGGAACAAAGTGCCAGCTGATACTTTGCCAATTTGATTTATTAGGAGTTATGTATACAGAAGTGGCAGCTAATGTGCTGGCTGCCTTCCTGTTCTGCCTATTCTGTCCTAGTCCCTCCCCTTCAATGCTAATTAGAGAGCAAAGCATAACGAGGAGATAATTACACATGGCTGCTATTTGTGCCAACAGACTTTATGTAAATATTTTTAATACTTTCAGTTATTTTTCTTTTGCTACAGGTTGCATTTTTAAGGCAGAAGTTTGGGGAAACACCCTCTTTTTCTTCGTTGTTCAATGATTTTCAGACCGTGCTTAAATTTATACTAAAAATGGGCAGTAATTTATTTTTTAGTTACATAAATCATACAGGAAAAATTCCTTTGTAAGCAGCAAAGTAGTGAAAATGCTTTAGCTAAGGGAACTTTTAATACTGACCGTCTGAAAGTAAATTAGGATGTTAATTATTTGGATGGCAAAGTTGGTCAATTATTTTGTTATTGAAGCCAAGGTGTATGATTTTTATTATTATCTAAATATCCATCTGAAAATTAATTTTTTCATTCTTCATGCAAAAAAGCTCACAAACTGAGAATAATGCCAAATTGTCTCAAAGTTAGTGCTATGAGAAACTGTCAGAAAATTAGCATGCAACGCTGAAAATATGGATGAATACAACAATGAGCTTCCCTGGCATAATGTTCATTTGGAGAAGAAGCAATTAACAAAAATATAAAAAAAAAGCATAAACAAGATGCTAAAGACTCAGGCTATTACTAACAAAATTTGTTTCCCTTCTTCCTCATTTAAATGTTAAAAATAATTTAGGAAGAAAATTAGATTCCAACTTCTAGCTTTTAAAATTATGATGAAATGTAGCAGCTGAAAAAATAAATCTCAGAATAATTTATTCTAATTTGTGTCTCTCATGAACAAAGTCCCTTGGAAGCAGACCTTTATATAAAGTCATTAGACTGTTGCTATTTCACTGGGCAATGTTTTTAATGAACCAATGGCAGCTTGCTGATAACAATTAGATGAGATGAAATTAAACCATTCACACTCTTTAAAAGAGCAATGGTGCTCCTGATAACAGAGACTTAATCACTGTGTTACCTAATCTGCTGCCTGTCTTGAATTTACTTCACTGCAGGTTGAAATTTAGTATTAAATGTCCATCAATAACAGTGTGCAAATAAAAATCATGAAAGCAAACTGATTTAATGTCAAACTAATGAGACTGGAAGCTCTGCTTAAGGAATTACATTTTAGCCTTTCTCAAATAAAGGGCTTAGAATGGAGAGGGCTTCCCCGAATTTACTGGAGTAGGAGATTTCAGTGGTTAATGAGAGGATCATGACTAAATGTCAAACTAAATAATATCATAAACTCTTCATTTCTGATCCTTGCCAGTTCAGAGCCACTTTCATACACCCTGTTATGACAGGTTCATTGGCCAAATCTGAACTTTCAGATAAATAGTGAAACCTCATTTATCAATGTTCAGCCACTAATCTGAAATTCCAGCACACCAAAAAAGCTTAGTGCAGTACTTAATAGCAAAACAACTGCACAGTGGTCTGAGGAAAACCAGATTGCTAAATCCACAGTTACTGACAGGTTCTAATGGAAGCTATAAGGAATATTTTCAGAAGATTGACACGATATCTTGATATTTTTGACTTTTTGTTAACTTGAGAAAATCTGTAAGTTTTGGAGATTTTACTATCCTTCCAAACTCTCAGGATGGAATTTCTGTCGTAGGGAGCCTCTTGCCATGGTTTGATTTACCATTAGGAAAAAAAATAGGCATCAAATCAAAAATCAGGAATAGTATAATGTGACCCAGCTGAGCCAAGTAGAAATCAAGTTCTATTTAACCTAAATAGCCTGTTGGGAAGACTCACAAGGTTTTACCTTTTTCGGCCTGAAAAGCCCAATAATAGTGGATTGAACACTGAAATCTATGCCACAGTATCTTCATTTTTTGGGTTACATGAGCTGTCTAGATAACAGCCAGGTCAGGCAGGCTCAGGTGCTGATGTGCAGGTTTATCCAGCAACCAAACAAGTACCCTCCAAATGTTTCCACAAGTCTTTGGATCAAATGCAAAGCAACTCTACAGTGAACCATTAGAAGTAAGGCTACAGTAGGGAGAAATATTTTTTTGAAGAGGTGAAGAGCAGACTCCTACCTAGAAGACCAGCATCAGACCTTTCCACCCAATCTCAGCGGGAATTCCAGGAGTTAAGTGTGCTCAGCTCTCAGACTTCACCAATAATGAGTGATTCCACGTGGTTACTGCTGGCTGATACCTCACCTGCAAAAGCAAGGAAACATTTCATCAACAAACCTAGAATTTCACACTACTGCAATCTTACAGGTAAAGTTCTGTTTCTCAATAGTTTTTCAGACCTTCTCATTTACACTTCATATTTCCTTTGACCTAAGGTACTCCCCGGGCATTTTTAAGGATTAACCCTGTATAAGATGGCCTTTAGAAAGAAGCATTTTTCACGATGATCAGTATAGGAGGGAGATGATGAAGAAAGGAAGGAAAAATGCAACTTTCAGATTACCTTTACCAATGTGCAGAAAGTCTTAAAGGATAAGAAAATAAAGAGATATTACAAAATGCTGGGGTTTGCCCTCTCATGTTTCAGCAAGGGATTCTAAATACCATCATGGGAGCAATCAATTTGCAGCAGCTGTGGACACCCTTAAGGGCCTGAACAGCTTAATTGGAGAAATGTTTGAAAAGTTAAAAGGCCAGAATCATGTCAAGTACATGAAGCAAAAACTCACAGATGCTTCTAAATGCATTCATTATACAGTATTACAAAGGACAGAAGCAACACAAGAAAGAACGTTCAAAAAGCATAATTAAAAGCTAGTTTTATTGATGAATACTAATCAAATACCAAAACTATTAATATACATGTTCATATTCATCTATTCTAAAAAGTTGTATTAGTAATTTTATAAGAATTATCCTTTAATATGAATTTAATGCATAGAAGCAAAATTTTAAGGTATTTAGAAACATAATAGGCACTTAATTAAAGCCAGGATTGAAATTTAACAGTTCACTTAAACTACTCATCCCTTAATTTAGTTTTCTTCTTTATGTTAAATTTAGTGTTCATGCAGGGAGACAATCTAACTTTCATGAAAATTGAAGCCCAAATGTGACCGGGCAAAAAACCTCTGGCTTTTCAGAGCTAGAAGCATATTTACCCTTTGGCTTAATTGCACTTAGAAATAATGGTGCTTTTAAAAGTACCTGTTTGCCAAGTAACTCAGACCTTCAGGACAAAAATAGCACAGGAGGAAAATAATGTCCAGATAAGAAGCAGCTGTTTACTGTTACCTGCCTTCATTAAAAGTGTTTTACCTTTCTCATCATCATCCCTCAGTGGTGCTGCTGAGGAAGGACACAACAATGCTCATTACAAACCCATCACTCCCAAGTAGAAGAGATTTTTCAGTTACTGCTCCCTCCAGTGAACTATGATCCAAAATGGGGATAAATTAATAATTCAAAGAAAATGTTCCTCCTCTAAGCATACTAGAGGTAGGGGAGGACATGAAAAACTTGGTGTTTGGCTCCATTCTCATGCTGCAGCTCAAATAACTTCAATAGACTGTTTCAGGTTTGCAATGGAGGTATGTGGCAGGAAAGAAAAATCCAAACCAAACCCCCCAAAAACCAACCAACAAACAAACAAATACCCTTGTTATTCCTTGGTAGTATAAATTTACAGCATCATAAGGAAAACAGTTGAGCAATGATGACCTAGGTCAGTATATCTGCATCAATATTAGTAATTTGCTTTCTGAATAAATACTTTCATTTGTCATACAAAAAAGCTTAGTAGAGATTGCTCTAAGGGTGACTAGATTTACACAATATTTTTAGGTAGGTTGATTGCAAACATTATCAAGGACCTCAAAGTGATGTAAACTGTGATATCCTCATTGGTCTGTTTACAGTTTCTCAGGATAGTGCCAGGCACTCTGGTATTACACGGGATTAGTTTTTCAGTAATTACTCAAATGTTGGCTTCTGTGCTCTGCTCCTGTGTGTTGAGTCATCCTTGAGGCACCCTTCTGCTGGAGTCACTCTGCATCACTGAGGCTCATTCCCCAACTCCTAATTCTGACACAGGAAATCCACCCAAAAGCCTGTTACCTTCTCGGTGTTCACCACATATCTAACTATTGTCATGTGCTTTTGCACAAAAATCAACATATGATGCTGATAAAAAACCCAACACAAAAGAAGCAATCCCAATCGCTTTGACAGAGAGACTGTATCTTTTTAACTAGTAAGGTCAACAAATGTTTTACCTAATGATATCCTCAATTCAGGAGCCCATTCCTACTCAGGGAATATAAATTTAATCAGGATTTAAGTCTTTGCCTAAGTTCTGTTTTCCCATCGTACCAAGCCACATTTAAGGTTGATCTCTTTTATCATCATCCAATCCATCTGTTTGCTAACTTATCTCATCTCTATCAAAGGCCAGTAATCAAAAGCCTCTGTTGTCCTTTTATGTTGTAGAATAAATAACTTTGAAGTTATTTGTTATAAAAATTATGAACAGTACTGAAGCTACGACATATGAGTCCTCTACAACAAGGAAGATGAGTCTGTGTTTTAATTGAACTAATTATTGGGAAAGGAGATTGTAGGAAGCCCAAAACATTGAACAAATTCTTTGTGGAATGCCTTCTGGTAAAGAGGACATGAAAAGAGCCCTCACCTCACATCAGTAATTATTTTGGCAGATACAGAGCTGAATGTTGGGTGAATGTCCAAGTGTTTGCTTGTTTAAAGAAGTAGCTAATTAATCATTTAGAAAACAAGTCCTGTTGTGTAGAGCTTCCTCAAGTCTCAGCCTTTGTCAGAGGTACAATCTCAGTTGCAACTGTGTGTTCTGCCTGCTGTTCTAGGGATAAATAGGTTAAACTCAGTCACTGGTTACAATTTCATACCTACAGCTAGTACAAAGCTTAAAAGGTGCAGGATTGGAATCTGGTGGTGCAGAGCATCACCTTTTCATTATTTTAGAACAGTTGGATGTCTCTTTAAATCGTTATTAATAAATATATGGGCTACATGCAGTGGTCCTGAGACTCTACTGTGCTACCGTGTTTCTGTCCTTGAAATTTCTTCTAAGTAATTATTTTAGCTGAATGATATGACTAAAATATCTCAATTATAGAGATCAAACCAATCAGTATTTACCCGCGTAAATACTGTGTATTACGCACGTACAGTAATTATGTGTACAGTACATTCTGTTACAAGCTCCCCATGACTAGTTCCAGTACAAGTCTGAAAGCTCTTCAGAAATATCCCTAAAAGCTTTATCCCCCACAGAACACCTTTTTTTTTGTTTGTTTGTTTGTTTTTCCCCACATCTCATTCTAAGGAACCTCGAGCATCTCTAGCTTCAGGGGTTTTTTTTTGCATTTAGCTTTATCCTTGCTAAGAGATGCTGCAAAATATAATCTATGCAACTTCAGAGCTACAAGATGCATTTTGTTTTATGTCTTCTGTTCATAAAATCAGAGAAAAAACCCACACCCTTCCTTTTTGCTTGAAAGATATAACTTGAAACAAGTGGTTATGTTTGCAATGCCTATCACTCTGTATTCAAAGCACTAATTGGAATGCACAGTCCTGGAATTTTCATTTAGCCCTGACCAAGTTTATACTCTTATTGCTTCCTTAGGCACTAAGCCCCTTTGTAGCATTTGCTGGGCAGTCCCAAATTTGCAGTCTCTGCTGTTGCAGCTGTTTGAAGGTGCTGCCTGATTTCCACCAAAGGAGACAGTAGCTGTGCAGCAAGGACCTGGGTCACTCTGTCTCCTCACTCTCAACACAGATGACTTTCTTTGGTGTTCTGGGGCAGCAGCCTCCAGCAGCAAACACATGAGCAGCAGCAGCACTTCCAGAACTGATCATTTTAATTTACTGGCTGCTGTTTTCTTTACATATCTTCAAATTTGTTATATGGTTTTCATTTTCTGCTCATAATACACACGGGAGGAAAATGAGTCAAAAAAGTCATATCAAAATAACCTTTCAGGTACTTTGTAGGTAGATGGGATATTCTGAGATGGGAGTCCATTATTTTTCCATTTAGGCATTACAATATCCTGTAACTTACTCCCATTTTCCCTGCCTAATTTGCCATCTCTTAGATGCCAAGAATGTGTAGAAATCTCTGAGGGGCGTTTCTCTCATCAGCAGAAAAGGAAAATTGGAATAATGACTTTCAGGCATTGGTGGCAAGCATTGTATTCTCAGAAGCATAAAATCAGAAATGGAAAAACTCCTAATAGGTCACCTAATCTATCTTTCTGCACAAACTGAATTCTGCATAGTTGAAATGGCTTCAATTTTGTTAAAGAGTTGACTGCTTGGGATTCAATCTGCAGATTTCTTTCCAGTAATACAGTCCTATGCTCTTCCCCATGTCCCCATTCAATCTCAAGGAGGAGCTGAAATTCAGAATATACAAGGAATAAAGGACAAGAAGCTCAGAGAATTGTTACATTAAAACCACCAACTTAGCCTGAGATAACCCAGAGTTCTGGGCTCTGTATTAACAGGAAAAAAATATTAGACTGGCATAACATTTCTGTGGCAATAATTACTTTCTAAATGTACTGGAATAAATTTAATCTTGATGAAATTCCATCTGATGCCAATGCAGTGATTACTGCCTTTCTAATACACCTCTCTAATTCTCATAGCAGGAGGAAAAGATCTTGAAATTCCCAAATAATGAACTTTCTTACACAGTTAGACGACTCCTAATACATAAGGATACACTTTAGCAGTTCCTCTCAGAAAAAACAATGATCTGTTTGCAAGAGCTCTCAGCTTAGTTCTGTAACTTTTTAGTTGTACCACTACTTTACTTATGTTACTGTCATAAGTAGGAACTTAAATCATTAAATGGCCTCTGAACTGGGCATATGTTTAATCAATTTACACCACTTCATCAGGTTCACCAGCAGAAATTCTGACAGAATATCTGCCCACCTCCAGATGGTGTCATCAAACTTCTCTAGACCACGGCTCACCAAACTGGCAGGAGTTCTAGGCCACAGTCTTGTAGTACCTGTGGAAGAGTTCTTATTTTTAATGTGTCTTGAGGATGAAGGAACGAAAGGGAACTGAAGGAACTAAAAGGCTCATCTCTCATTCAAGAGCTGTTCAGTGGATCTGGAGAAAACAGACACCTCACGTGTTCAGCTGAGTAGCAAACAGTCACAGATGGATGGGAAGCTGACCTTCCCAAGCATCATTCAGCAGAGCTGAATTAGCACAAAGCTATAAATAACCAGCCATTAGTATTGCAGCAGAAACAGCGATTCTGTCACACTGCAAGGCAAGACAATCAGATTTCGTTATTTGTATGTAATCACAGTTGCTATGGGGTAGACAGGAGCGAAGAGAGAGACAAATAAATTATAACCTTTTTGTGGAAGTAAAATCAAAGCAGTTTTGTGGAAGCATTTAAAGTAATAAGAGCTCTTCCCAAATGGGACTTCTTGCAGTCATTTTGACAGCAAGGGAATTTTTTTCCTCCATATCACATAAAATAAAAAAAAAAAAAAAAGTTTCTGTCATAGCTTAAGTCAGTAGTTTTCTCTTCGAAATGTGTTTACAGTTTGTGTCTCAACAGGGAGGCATGTTTTGCATGTAAATAGCAGGTGATTATGGAGAGTTACTTTGACAGCTAATGTCTTGAGCTGCCTTGACATCGGTGGTCTGATAGAGTGGCTCTGTAGCAAGTGAAGTTCTTGATGAAAGGCAACCAAATTAAGTGGAGTTTTTCATCTCGGTTTCGAGCCAGCTCTACTGTGTCCATTCAAGGGGGAATGAAGGAATGATTAAAAAGGGATTGTACTCTGGCTCTGGTGGCAACTGACATAAATGAACTTGAAAGGACAAATAAGACTACACTAATTTTAAAGCCAAAGTGGTTCTTCTCAGCCTGCATCACTGGAAGCTGAAGTGATGAAAGCAGAGGTGGTCTGACTCTTGCCCAGAAAAAAAGCAACCTCATGCTCTGACAGAGGGGGAATGTCAAATGCAGCCCAGAGAGGGTAAAGTCTTTGTCTTATTTATTCTTCTTTGTAGAGAATTAATAGCTACAATGTTCATAATGTCTCCTGGCTCCTGTTCTTAGGCTTAATTCACATTTTCTTTCTATTTCCTAAACTATAATCTGAAAATTACATTGTTGAACTCAGGAAGGCACATGATTCTCAACAGTAATGTCTCTGTGCCAAAGAATTGAGGAGGCTGTTGTCTTTCCATGCTGCAGTCATGGAATCTTCCTTTCCAATGGCCTTTCCTGTGCATCTTCTCTTAGAAAAAACTGTGACTTATGAATCCTACAAGGATACTTGGGCAGAATTACAGTATACTCATCAATCAAATGTATTCAAGAAGGGTTAGAAGACTCCCTAATCTACAAAGCTCTAGAAAACTACATAGAATTTACAAGCATAAAGGCATTTATTTATGGTTTGCTCACATATGCTGGTGAGCACAGGGGGTTTCCAGACATTTCAGTGAATCACCGTCCAGCCACCAGCCCATTCTAGTTCTTCTGACTGGATCTTTGCATTTGACTCTGTGGTTTTATCATAACAATAAGTTTTACTCTTCAATAGCATTTTAAGCACAAATTACATCTGAAAAAAAAGTGAAGCTTTTTGTTAAACATGGATTTCCTTTCTTCTCAAGAAAAGGCATTACCAAGATACTGCAGCTATGTTATTCTATGGTGATGTTTCAAAACAGAAACCCAGACATTTAAACTTTAAGTCTTTTCCTCAGATTTAGAAATCCTGGACATCACATCCCATAAAACTGTGAAACGGACAGGAGTTCATGGAGCAGCTGCTGTGTTGCAGCACAGAGCTCACATTTCCAGGGAACCCTCTCTGGGTAGCTCATGAAAGCCCAAAGTGTGAATGCAACCATCTTCTCATAGATTTGCACGTTTCAGTGCCACCAGACCCTGCAGTGGTGTGAAATATTCTTTGCAAGAGAAAGAGCAGTGTCACTGCTAATCTGTTCTCTCTGAGAAACATCCCAGTTGAATGGGCCAAATGTGAAAGCTGCATTTGAGATGTATAAGATATAACATCAGTCTGCCAAGCTATGAACAGAATGACAGCCCTAAACAGTCCTTAATTATTCTGATTCTACTTTACCTTCATATTGGCTGCTGGCAAGTGCACTATATTTTGCCCTGCAGTTCTGTCACAGAGAAAATCTGTGTTTGTGTGTTTGTCCTGCCTCTACTGTCTGTCAGAAACCAGTAGAACTTGGGGGTCCTAGAGGGATCTGTCTTGACAGGTAATCTATTCCAGGATGCATACTGAGCCTATGTCTGCCTTTTGGCCCAAAACACAGGTAGAAGTAGAAATCAGAAATACATTGTGCTGGCTACTTCTTTTTTTCCCTGTATATGTCTGTTAGTGTTAGCTGTGTTATGTCCAGGAGCATTAAGAAGGCTGAGGATCTCTGGGGAAAGGAAAAGAAACTCTGATCAGATTTGACTCTGCAGAAAATTAAAATACTGAAGCTCCATAACCAAACCCTGAAAATCAAATATTGACAAGAAGATAGTCCATAATAATCTCCTAAGTGTTTCTGCTCTGCCAATTATGTGCTAAAATTGCTAAGAGCCCACACTTCACTAAAGGTAAAATTACCATGCGAGTGACATTTCCTCCTTCTGCATCTCATGACAAGACTTTGACTTAGAAGTCACAAACAATCAGAAGTTTGTTATATCCTTGCTATTTCCTTTTTATGCTGCAGCCTTGACAGAATATCATTAGAAATTATACAACTGCACATCCATTGCTCAGCTGAACTAGGTAAGTTTGTACCTTCCAAAGAGTAAGAGTTCATCATGGAAGATTCAAATACAGGGAAATAGAAGTGCTTGAGAACACATTCGTAGGAGTTACTATTTTGCTGAGAGGTCTAGAGGTGGTAGGAGAGTTGCACTGGGGAATGCACACAAAGATGTTGCAGCCTGTGTGGTTACACACACACACACACCCCATTTCTGGGGCCTGATTTCAGTCCTGCAATGTGCTTCCCCCAAAAGCAGCTCTTCATTGATTCACACTGTGCACTGACAACACTCCCTACCACAGTCTCTGCCACCCCTCTCACAAACCTGGTAATTATGCACATCCTAATCAAATTCCTTCTCCAGAACATTACAGGTCCCAGATCCTACCCTTCCTGAATGGAATAAACGTGAATGCTCCCAAGACAACAGATCTTGGTACAGTTTGGAGGAGCAGATGGCCTTCACTTTATTTTTTTAACTTGTTCCCATCAGATCTAAGAAAACTAATCCTCAACAGGTCATTGTGATGATACCTTTGTATGCTTTGGTGAAAAAATCAGGTAAAATTTTACATAATTCCTCATAATGAATGGTGTAGGGTCCACAGGCAATCGTGGCTTTCCAAGCCATGGTGCCAATTCTATTTTAACAGCAAAACTAGTACACCAGTAGCAGAAAACACCCACTTTCTCTCACTCTCAAAAAAACACACAAAAAAATCTGGAAAAAAAATTGCTGCAGGTTACATTGAACTTACACCTCAAATCAGGACTGAAATATTATAATTCATTGTAAATATTATGATTACTCAGATATACAGATTATACAGAGCAGTATCCTGCAAAAAGTTTATCACAGTCATCTGAAGTTATTTAATATTAAAAGTCACTAGCTTCTGAGGGATACAATGTTCAATGAGAATCTATAACTTACCATATTCTTGTTATTTTAAATGAAATTTATCATTAATGATGGAACAACAAGTATAGTAGGAGAGCTACTAAAAGAATGTTTTCAGATTATAATATCACATGGAAAAATACATGTATGTCAGGTTTGTAATGTACAGACAATAATGCTCCAACAAAGTAATGATGTGCTTATGTTAAAACAATTTCAGAACTCTATTTTTAAAGATGCTGTGGAAAAGTAGGATATGGAAAAAGTATAAAGACTTCTTATTCTAGACTACAACCGCAAATATTTCTCAGTATAACATTGATTTAAAATCATTGCCATTGAGCAACAAAACACTTACCTGGGAACGTGAGTGGAGTGAATTCAGTCTAGCTGTAAATGAAGAAAAATCTGTATCAGAAAAAAATCAGTTCAAATCCACACTGGGTAGCTCATTAGACAGGCTGAGGATTAATGAGGCTAGAAACTAACTGAGCTTTTGTTCCTAGAAATGGTCTTTGTCTGATTTCAGGTCAGACACCTTGACAAACCAGTATATAAAAATTATATAGGTATTCTCCTTGATGTTTGTATTTCCTGCAGAGAGGACTTCTGTGCTCGAGTGTAGCAGTCAATAATATTCACATGCAGTTAAAATTAATCTTAAAGAGGTGTGACAGATTTTATCCTTCATCACTTTTAAGCTCAAGATTAATGAAGCACATTTCCAAACCTGATTATGTATTTTCTCTTCAATCAATGTGCCACTTTACTAAGAACTGCTTGTATTTATTGCTACTACTATACTTGCTTGTTATAAAACCAAAAGGGAGTCCTTGACTGAAATAGTGGGTTAAGTTGTTACCAATCAGTGAAGTTTTCACAGTTTGGGGTTATTTGTTTGTTTTTAACAAAGGGTCATCAGAGTGTAAGGCAGCAATGTAACCTCAGTGTCGTCACTTAATTAATGCTGAATAAAAACGTAACAGCTGTTGCCTCTCACCAGTGTGGTATGTGTTCATCATATATGGTGCAGAAGCCTAAGAATTTAGTATATGAGGGTTTTTTTCTGCAATGCATCCTAGGCATTACAGAGTCACAGAATCAACTAGGTTGGAGAAGACCTCTGAGACCAAGTGCGACATTTGATCTCTGTCCCGAAATAAAAAAACCTAACAATTTAACCCTGTTGTTTCTTTGTAACTACCAACGTTGTTGGTAGTTACAGATTTACCCTGATTCAGACTCAGGCAGCATTGTTCACATCCCAGTCATAAGGATGGACAGTGCTGTTCCTTTTGGGTGAGAAGGATGACAACAAGACAGCTAACTACCATCAATATATTACAGTTATCTTAATCAAAGCCTCCTTCCTACGGCCTTCACCTGCTTCATGTGGAATGGGAAACCCAGTAGAGTCCCACTTATGAATAACATTCCAATAAATCAAGTTCTGTTTTGTGTACTGGCTTATGATGCTGTCATGAACCAACATAAGAGAAAACCAGGCTGCAATGCCAAACAAATTGCCATAAGACAGTAGAATTCCCTTAATTTCCTTTTTAAAAAAAAAAAAAAATCTGTTGCCATTTACTAATTGTGTACATGTACTAATTGAATACATCAATTGCTCCATGTGGCCTCTGTGACAGCAAAAGAATGTTGTTCACAAAATCTGAATGAAGTTGTTGCCCCATGAGGCCTCCAGCGAGGAGACCTTTAACTGTGCTGGTTGTAACCTCCTGTACAGATTAATGCAGGATCCCTTTTATTCTTTTATTATTACATGCATGTGCAGCAATCACACAGTTGGACTCCCAGTCCCAACTTGAAGCTTCTACTACTCCAAGATAAATAAAATATGTGATTAATAATACACGCTAGAGCAACACCAGTACTTCATAAGGAAATGGAAAATACACTCCTGGAGAATAAGCACGTACTTTACAATAATCCTACTTAGCATTCTGCTTTTTTCTCACTTATAAACAACAGCAACAGGACAAAAGATGGCAATTTTAATTGTAAAGCAGCTTAATAATTTTATAAAGGGAGCTGTTCTCCTGCTGCACATCACAGCATAATGAATTCCTTTTGAAATGGGAGAAGGAAGAAATAATCCCAAAAGCTCTAACAGATAAGATAAAATGCCATCCTAATGCAGTCTGCATCTTGTTCCCACCATAATAAGTAGCTATTCTGTGTTTAGCAAATTGAACACTGCATTGTTCCCAATAACCGGAATGAGCATGGACGGGCAGGAATCTGCTTACATGGGAATAATTTTTATGTAATTATTAATGAAGTTGTTTATTGTTCACATTGTCTGTGCTGCCTATAAATGTCTATATTGAACATTCAGCAGAACTTAAGACAAACCATTAGTTTGATTTGAGTAGTGGGAAGGGATCAAAGGGACCAGAATATCGTTTCAGCAGATTTTGAATATTATTTTAATTCAGTAGAGTCCAATCTACAAATTTGAGGTGAACTGACAGCTACTGTTTCTTATATTTGTGTATCTCTAGCTGATTTCATAAATCCTTCACATGTTTCCTCCCAAAAGTTTAAAACTTATACCTTAGTGATTGCCTTTGGATGAGAGTTATTTATGGCTGTCAGTATTCGAAAATCGGGTTTAGTATGGAAAAAGAGACTTTCTGGCAAGACAGGTGAACTGTGAATGAGTCTCATGTGCTCCTCCAAACTCTAACTGATCACAATTTTTAAATTCAATAAGGCTATAGGTGTGATATTTGAGATCTTATGATTCAAAAAATGCTCTACAGTGATAAGAAATGAAAGGATGACTTCAAGATCTGCACATTTTTTCTTTTTTTTTGTATATACACATTGCTTTCTTCTCAAGGTGTCTAGTCATTAGAAATGTAATTATTAAGTCCACATATTAACTGGTTTCAATACCATATTCTCCAAAAAAAATAGTTGTTGATCATACGACTAAATTAACCTTCTCAGCATCAGAAACATTACTTCGGTAACAGTGGGATATAAAAACCAAGAGTGGGATGTTTATATGAGGGAGAGAAGCTGCACTATGTTGCTGCTGAAGAAAGCAGAGGAGTGTGTGCACAGGCCACCAGATGAAGACATAGATGAAGCTTAAAAATCTTGTGAGATTTTAACAATATGCTGTGAGAAGAATCCCAGAGAACTAGTAAACCCTAGATAAACATGAAAGACATGAGAGTTCAAAGCATTGCTGAAAATAGAGGGATTTCAGGAGCAACAGCAGTTACAAGTGCTCCCCTTCCACCTCTTTTGTAGGGGGTTTATTTCTTTTGTTTTAACCCAGATGAGTTTACTGATCCAATTCACAACGTGAGTCCATAAATAGCATTAGTGTAACTGAGGGAGCGCTGTGCTGCAGGATGACATGGAAACAACTGGCTCTGGATACGATGGGAACTCCTGCTGAAGGCATGAGATCATCAAATGAGGCTTTGCTCCCACCTCAAGCAGAGCACAGCACTGTTTTCATTGCCTGTGAGAGGAGTTTGATCCAGAATAAAGGGGAGCTGTTGCTTCATCTGCAGATGATATATAATCTGAATTTAAACTCCACCTTGTGCCCAGGATCCAAAGTTGGGAAATTATCAGGCCATGATATGTCTTCAAGATAATTAAACCTATTTGGATTATGACAATAAAGCCTTAATTTGTTAAAAACCTGAAATTGTCTGTCTCTCTGATAGTGAAAACGTAAATGTTTTGTAACAATTGACACAGAAGAGGCTCCTTGCCTCTTATTTAGCTGTCAATGAAACTCTATGCAGCACTTGAGAGGGTGGATCCATTCTTTGCTGGAACCTCAAAAGGAAACAATTAAGTGTAAATGGACTCCCAGCCATGGCTCATGGATAGAAAACCTGTCTTAGAGATCTGCCATATCTGATATAAACATACTTAAGTCCTATAGATTTTGTTGGGAAGGCTATAGGCCAAATTTAAGTAACAGCAGCACTAGGACAACTGTACAAGTATTTGTAACATCTAAGTAAAGGCAGACACAGCTGCACTCATATTCGCAGCTCAGTCACTTGATGACTTAATTAAACTATAAAACCACTCAAAATATCAAGAATGTTCAAGTCCCAAATACAAATATCAGCATAGTTTACAAAATAATAAAAAAAAAAGCCCCTCAACAATAGAATCATGGGATGTAACAAACCTGTGAAAATATCTACAGTGAAGCACGTAAGGAATAATACCAAAAAGCATCATTAATTTATTTCTTATATTGTGGTTTTTATCTACAGTAACTTCATCTCCATCAGAAACTTTTTTCTTCTCTTCCTTTGAATTATCTGCCCTGTGAAAGTGAATTTCTTAGACACAATCTCAGAGCTTTCACGACTTCTTTTGCTGATGATATTTATAAAATGCTTTAGTTTCAAGCCCTAAGCAACTGTTTTCTGATCCTACACTTCTTCTATTCCAGGATGAGTTTCCATGGTTTGGGCAAACTTTTTTTCTGCTGAGGCTTTCCCTGTAAGTCTAAATGAGCTCAGACTTCTGATAAAGAGTTTATCCCTATTGGACCCACACAAGAGCAGGTGTTTGCAGAGACAAAACAGAGCCTTTTCCAAATGAGCTGGCATTGTAACACACAGTTAGTCACTTGGAACACACAGTTTTAGAATTTGTAGGTTAGAATAGCATAGCACTGAAAACTCAGCATAACAGACTAACCCACCTCTCTGCTTCACAGCAGCCGCAATTTCCCAAATTGTGCTCCAAACTCAATTCTGGAACAAACAGTGTCAGTTCAGTGGTCCTATACTGTGTCCCATTGACCCAGAGCCTGGCCAGGACACTGGGAGCTCAGAATAAACTGCAAACCCAGCCTAGACTCAGTCTAAATTACCTGTGCTTAGTGTTATGCTCCCTCGGCCAAGAATCCCCTCGGCTCCAGAAGAAAAGTGTTCCTAGTCCATGCTGAGCTCCATTTACTGCTGCAGCCACTGAAGTCTGACTTTATTGAGAGAGACCACAGAGAACAATTAAGTAGCAAAACAGAGGTTAAAAGTGTAGAATCTATACCACAAAATTTCACATTTATCATGCCCAGGTGGTTTATATTTTGCTCATTTGTTAGTTCATTCATTAATTTTCACCTCATTTACATTATTTTAAAAACCAATAAGTAAGAGGCTGATGGCTTGTACTGTGATAAAAGAATCAAAAATAATATGCATCTCTGGTTTCAGTGTTTCATTTCCACTATATAAAAAGCACAAATTTTCTTAAAATCAGCCTTCACTGGATATTTTAACATCTCAGTTTTAATTGCAAATAGTTATGAAGTGATAGAATTACCTTTGTATTTTCCTTACTGTCAAGGCAAAAATAACCTGTACATTACTGGATAAACCAAAACAATTTCCACTTAAACATCAAACAAAAGATAATTTAATGTTTAAAATTCTTTCAAGGAAAACAACTCCAAACAAGTAATATATTTTTCATCCTTAAATTGATTTTCAATATTTTTGTGCTTTATTTGCTCTCTCCACATGATTTCTTCTGTTTCCTTTTTCTATTGCTCTTCTTTTTCTGACATGTAATTTCCTACTTGCTTTTATTTCATGCATTGTACTATTTTTCATTATTTTTTCTATTATTTCATCTTTCTTTCTGTTTGTCAATTTTACGCAGGTTTGCTGTTTTTTTGGTTTTTTTTGTTTTTTTTTTACTGTGACTTAGTCTTTTGACACGCCTTTATTGTTGCATTTATTTTTATTTACTTTTTTGCTTTCATTGTTCTTTAGATGAGACACTATGCCAAGCCAAATCCCTTTTCAAATTTTCTTTGAATAAAAGATGAGCTGCTCTGGAATCATTCCAGATGGAGCTGCCAAAATGAACGGGTCCAGCACAGCTTTCTTTGGATTATACTCCATGATAGTTTTGCTCCTGCTCTAAGAGTAGTGCAAGAACTTTCATCATGAACCTCCTGTTTTGTTAGTTTTGGTACTTTGGATTATTTTAGTTTATTTTGTTTCAAACTCCAAACTAAGTAGAAAAAAGGCTTTCTTGTGCTGACTTTTGGCAAATACCTACTGATGGAGAACTTCAAAAAACAAGTTTTTTGTGAACAGAAAAACAGAAGACAACTGAATTCTTGCAGCTCTTTTCTGTTGGGATTCTCTCTTTCTACTGTGTTGGGTGTTTTGGAGTATTGGCTTTTTCTTTTTTATTGCTTTTTAAGTTTGATTGGTTTGGGGCTTTTTTGTAGCACTTTTATTTCAAACTTGTAAAATCTGAATATTTTCATATATCTTCCATTTTGTCAAATCTGTTGAAAATATGACAACAGATTCTAAAGTTTTGATTCAATGCTCTTCTCACCTTATCCACTGCCTAATACAATATCTGATATATTGAATGTATATAGATGCAATGTTCTGATATATTGAACCCTCCTGACATGCATAATTCTAAGGTTATTTTCAGTCCTGGCTTAAAAATCAGTTACTCCATTTCAAATAGGCAGGGTGAATTTTTTATTATAGCCAGAAAAACCTTTCTGATAGCGTGAAATACATTACTTAACTGTTTTTTAATTTGAACTTAAATTATAAGACTAAATAAAGCTACCACAAGAACAAGGTTTCCATCGTTATTATGGGTTTCTGAACGTTTGCCATGCTGAGGACATGCTCTTCACATGCCTAAACTGTTACATCTACACAGATACTGGATGTATTTACTGCCTGCATACAGATAAAATTAAAAATTTCTTTAACACAAGTTCTGTTATCACTGGGTCCAACTGATGTGCAAAGAAATCTCTAACAAGATGCTTCAGCATCATGAAGCAGAGCCTGCTGTAGATGTTTGAACTGTCACAAACACAACACAGCCCTGATCCAAGCAGGGAGCATTGAACACACCCCCAAGCACACTTCACAATGTCTATCTGGGCACAGGGGGGAAATCCAACACTCCCAAGGAGCTGTTCAACTGACTTTCACTTGTGCAGAAGGTACAACGTACACCCAGCTGGCAGAATCACTTGGGGTGTGTGCAGAACAATAATAATGATGACATGGGTCAGAAATTCCAGACTAAAATGTGTTAGTTGTACAAACACAAGTCTTATTCGTGCTCATAATCACAGAATCATCAAGCTTAGAAGAGACCTTTGGGATCACCTAACCCAACCATGGACCCAACACCACCATAATCACCCCTAAACCGTAACATCCTCTGACACAAACCAGATAATTGGATGTATATCACTGAAAGATTTTGTGGACACCTCAACATTAAATCCTCTGTAGCCTCGGAAGCAGAGCTCAGAAATAAAGAAATATCTGAGCCATTTTGGAGCTGCTCTCTTATCAAGGTAAAAAAACTCCCTCACAATGCCACAGTGGCATTCCACTTTGATTCTTAAGCCTCTGTCTCTGCAAGGACAGGCACTGCCTTGTTCAGGTCGAGCTCAGTTATTTCTTCCTGGCACCACACTGACATGGCTTTACATCCTTACATTAGGGACCGTTCAAAGACTGACTTCCAAAAAGCATAATATAAGTTAATCATGTTTTCTTCTGCTGTACTTCCACTACAGAGACAATAATTTTCTTCTCTTTCGAGTTGCTATTCCCACTGTGGGGCTATTCATTTACATCAGCCCTATCTTGTGTTATGTTATGCTGAGTTCTCATACTGTCAGTGAACTCTACGCCCATCAGTTAATTTATCAACAGGACACATGCTCTTGGATGAACTGTACATTTAAAGATCAAGCCAGTGGTTTCTGTAAATCTGGCTTTTTAAGATAAAAAACGACAAGTAAAACATCTGAATTCTTCACTAATTCATTTGCCCCTCTGCTATGCTGTGTTGTAATACTACTGAAAACCACAATGAAAATTAATTAGTAATGCTCCACCAGGAATGGCTCCAGGTGTGACAAACAGCCCCAGCATAATGTAATTCCCAAGGTACTTCAGGAGAATAACACCACAGCCAATAGTCAGTAGAGCCAAATCTCCACAGTATTAAAAACATTTCTTATTTAGATTTGGCAAACAGCTCCTTGGAAAGAAAAACACAAACTGTACCAGCAGCTTGTACCTGAATGTTTCTGAATGTATTTGTCCCTCCTAGAATGAATAAAAATGTCAATCAATGTATGTTAGCTTCTGAAAAGCAAAACAGAGAACAAAATTGGAAGCAAGACAGCATTATGTTTATGAATGCAATTATCAAGGAACATCTATAACTAGAAGATGTATTGGGCATCAACACATAGCACTGACAGATATAAATTGGCACACATGGTACAATATGATATAGAAATGAGTACAAACATGTAAATATGTATGCAAAAAGGAAAACAGATGCAACCTCTGCATCTGACTTTCCCTACTAAACCAAAACAATGTCTATGTTTTCATGACTTGAGGAAAAATACCTGTTAACTTGCTTTTAATCTATTCTCCTCACACCTTCTACCTTATTCTCCAAAGCCACAGTCTCCCGGGTCATAAAATCTTACTCTATCCTGCTCTAATCCTGGAAAATTTCTTCCCCCGGATAAAGTGCTTCTTGTATATTTATTTTTTTAAAGAGTGGAGAGATGAGTTCATTATCTCCAAGAAAGATGAAAGAAAGAAAACTAGTTTTCAGGGGAAAGTCATATAACACAATAAACTGAACAATTAATTACTGCATTTAAGATTGAGAAATTGAATATGACATTCTCTCTGAAGCTTTAATCTAGAGGAACTATGAAATTTTCTCATTCGTTAAAAAAAAAAAAAGTTCACTAAAGCTTTAATACTAGAAATGGGAGTTCCAATACTCCTATATTTACAACTGCCTGTATTTTAGATTCAGTGCAATGAATCCCCACAGATGCTGCCACAGCAGCAGACAGTGCTCTTCCAGCAGGAGGAGCAGGGGAGTGCAAACCCCGTGTTTTCCCCACGATTTTGTACGTGAAAGACACACATTTCAGAATACAAATGAGTCTGGGCTTCCACGTCCCAGATGTCTTTTCTTTCTTAGGATTCAAGACAACTTTCCCCTGCAGACAAGGAAGAACCCTTTATTCTTTTGCATCCTCCACTTTTTCATTCTTCTTATCTTACACCTCTACCCAGAGAGCAGTTATAGACAGTGCAGGTTAGGGAAATAAGTTTATATATATTAAAATTATACTCTCCTGTGGCCACACTGCAACATATTGTTCATTTATACAATTCCCTATACCACAAATAAATGCATTGTGATATGTTTTTTGTTGCCACCTCACTCCACCGATTAGAAATATTAATTAAAAAGAAATATGCTATAGGATAAGTGTCGCAATTTAACTTATTTCTTACTACAAGCCAAGTATTCGAATAATAGATTGAGCACTTCTCTACTTAAAGAGTTTGACCTGTGGGACTACAATCTCCTGTGATATTACTGAAGAAAGAACATATAAAATGGTCTAACAGATTTATACAAATTTTTGTAGTGGCTCTGGCCATTATTGACATTCTTCAATTATCATTGACCTTTATGTTCTAGGACAAATACTATTCCCTGGAGTAGACACTTAGAAGAAAATCTAATGTGCTGTTCCTGAACATGTCATTTTTATGCTACTCTAAAAAAGAAATGCTGCTTAACTAGCTAATTGCAGAAATTGTATGTCATCTAATGATAGCTCTTCTCTCTAGGAAACCTACAGGAAATTAGCACTGCACATGGGATGGGGCAATTCCACTGTTTTCTGGTAGACTGTAAATGATAGATGTTCCTGACACCTAGGAACCCTTTAACTTTCTTTCACAAAAGCTGTAAACTCATTAGCATCTCATCATATTCTTGAATGCAAAACCCATCATATTCTTGAATGCAAAACTCTGCAGCATGTTCTGGACATCTGGGAAAAGTTGTAAAAGCAGATTAATCACTGCCTTTTTTTGATAGGGTGGAAGCACAGGAAGGATCTCTTTACTGCTGTCAACTGTACTTTTTGTTCATTCTACTTAATCTTTAATCCCTTTTTCTATTCAAAGTCACGTTAACAAGACGCCCAATTCCTCATGCAGGACACTTTCCAAGAAGTGAATTCATCAATAGATTTTGCAAATCTGAGGTGGTGAGTTTTCCCTTTGTCACCACCGTATCTACAGTGAATTTTTGCCAGACACAACCCATCAGATAGGGGCATTCTTTTGGTGTAACCAGCCGGGGTACTTGTCATCTTTCTTCAAGGGACACCCATGTCTTTGTCACTGGACACAGGGAACTCACTTCCCTGCCATAACCAGAGTCAAGTTCCTGGAGGGCATTTGTCTGTCACATTCCATTGCAAATAACACAAGTGTAAGAGGATTTGATTATGAAGATTATAAGGCAGAACCAATGCAGAGGTGTTTGGACATATGCAATAACATCAACCTGGTTCTTTACATGTTTTCTAGTCTGTTAGATGATGCATCTGCTAGTAGTATCAGATTTTTAAGTACCTTTTCAAATGACACCCTCAGTTATTAAGGAAAAAAAAAGTTAGAATTGGCAAGGAGAAAGGAACTTTATCTACTAGATCCTGTCCACCACATTTTGGATCCATTTCTGTATCATGTTCATAGGGAGTTTCTAATCAGAGGACCGTATTCCCTATTCCATTTTGGGGATTATATGATGAAAATTCATACCACACATTAATGTTCTTCATCTCAATACAGAATTTTCACCATCAAATTATGCTCTAGATGATGTTAAGAAATTATGAACTGGTTTCTGTTATGAAAAGCTACAATATTTTCAAATGCTACTGATAAGAACTGTGCCTAAGAAGTAAAAGCTGGTTGCAAGTTCTTTCAAAGCCTACATTATATTTTAAAACAAGTTGGGAAATTCTTGCAAATACGTCTCTTTATCCAATTTTGGACACAACCCACCCAAATACACTTGAGAGCTCTGGTCTGTGCCAAGTAAAGCTTCTGGGAGAGGTTTAAGAAGAGAAGTCAAAAATGGTATCAGTTCACATATGTAGTTGAGACTACAGGGAATTCACATATAATGATATGGACACGTGCTTTGAGAAGGAAAGGCCTGATTTTTTTCAATTTTGTTAGCATTTCCTAGGAAACATTAAATGAAACAGATCACCACATATTATTTATCTAGTTCTTGCTTCCAAATGGCAATCAGATAATTACTAAAATTACAAGCAAAGCCTGATGGATTAATAAGAATATTAAATGATCTGGAGGAAACACTAGACAGCCAATAGCACTATCTAATTTATGCTAAATAAAATTTTCCCAAATTGCTGTTTCCGTACAGTCAAAACAATTCAGAAAAGTATCTCTTGGAGAATGAAAAGACCCTCTCATTTTTTGACATGTTTATCTTTAAGACTTCAGCCTTAAATTCATAAGACTTTAATTAAGTATCTAGAATTAGACCGAGCGGAACTTATAGCCCAGTTCCTCCCACACACTCCTCCTCCTCCTCCTCATTAATCACAGGCTATTTCAGCTTATCTTCCCCTAAAGCAAACTTTAGGAAGATGTCCTGTTGTTACAACTTAAGCTGTACAGCCAGAGCACACCAGAAGCAAATCTCTAAACCTCGGAGGTTGACACTGCCGAGGATCATCCCAGGATCATCTGCTTTAGTTTCAAGAATAATCACATTATTTTCTAGCCTGGTTTCAGTCTCCAAAATACCTGAAAGGAAAAGCTAAGAACAGTCTTTGATGCTGGGACTTATGCGCACGTAGCACAAAAGCTTCCTTTTGTTTTAAGAAAAAGAAAGATAGAAGACATCCCAGATGTGCTGAGGCTTCTTTTCCACTGTGGAAAGAAAAGGTAAAAGACACCTTCTCCCTCCTGAAATCCTGTTCATTGGTTAACACTGGACAGATGTTCATCTATTTACCTAAATGGTGGCCGGCTTTCAACTTCCCCTTATTAAATAATAGTAGTATTCATATTTCTTAAACCAAGCGGAGTGTTCTTGGCCTCTTTTCTCTGCAGTAAAACAGAAGCTACACTTCCAATACACTGCTAAAATCCCCTGCTATCAGATCTTCCATTTCTGCCCCAATTACTTAAATCAGTCCTGCAATTTGAGGTGATGTAGGAGTTTTCTATGCAAGTACCAATTACAAAGAGAGAAAACAAGCCAGATCCACTTCTAATATACATTAAGCTACACCAATTTACACCAAATGAGTATCTGACCTCAAAACACATTAAATCCCAAACCCCTCTTCATGTATTATGGCAAAATTACAAAATCTCAGTTTAGTCATTACTGTTATGTCCAGCAGACATTTTAAAAATAACCACTTTTTCATCAGATAATTTCAAGCAGAAAGGGCCAGTGATCAAAGACATTTTCACTCAGTGTTGCTTTCACCTCTCCTTTCAGACATGCAAATAAAAATACCAAATCAAACACACAAGTGTCTAATTTTTAAATTACCAAAGAGCAATTTCATATCATAAATAATTTCCAGAGATATCCTGATGAATAATTACTGTCATATTTCTACAATGCAATTCAAATCAATAACATTACTGGAACTAGAAGCCAGCGTACTGCCCTGTGGACATATTAAATGCAAGTTATTTTCCAAACTGAAGTCAGAAGAACAAAGTTATGCTGCTATTAAAAGAGCCTAGCTTTGCTAAATATTGAATATAACAGCACCTGATTCTCATGTGTGTCTTTTTGAAGTAGAGAACTCTGATCCTCCAACAAAGTAAGGGAGGAAGACACTGTAATCATCAATTACATCGTCAGAGAGAACAAATTACATATTAGCAACCAAACCCAAACGGGCTGAGGAAAACTGACACTAAAAAGGAAAGCACTCCCTTCACTTGCTTCCCCTGCTGCAGAGATAAAATGGGAGTTGATCTTTCATAATTTAAATTAAAAATAGGAAGAAGGGGGAAAGGAAGACATTCTGGGAGCATTCTCCTTTGACTTGGATTATGTAAAGGATTTTTCTCCCACATAAAATAGAGGTCACTCCTTGTGCAACAGAAATATTTCAGATGTGTTCCACGCTTCAGAAGCAGGGAGAAAGAGATGATTTAGGCAAAAAGATTTAAATAAAATATAAATCGATGAAAAAAATAGAGAAAATAAATAGAATATATACTTACAAAAGGAAATATTCTGTTGCTTTTACATTATGTATTTTTTCATTCCGCTGGTAGCCCCATTTAAATATTGAATAAATGAACTCAAGTGATGAGTGCCATCGTTTCACCTGCTTTGCTTTTTGGAAAGCCCTCTGTGGAGGGTTGTCCCTGGCTCGATACTGAGTGCCCACCAAAACCACTCTGTCACTTCCCTCCTCAGGTGGACAGTAAATAGAAAATAACAAAATGCTCATGGGTTGAGGCAAGGACAGGGAGAGATCCCTCACCAGTTACTGTCACAGGGCAAACAGACTTGGCTGCCATTGGCTCTGTCAAACACATGGAACCTTCTAGCAACTTCCCTCAGAAGCTGCCCTACTACCAAAACCTTGCCATGAAAATCTACGACAAGCTGTTAGAAACAGAATTATCACAATCAATGAAAGCTGTGTGGATTTCTACGGACTGGTCTCCAGGTGCACAAAAACATAACTTTTGATGTAATATTCCAGTATTACTGAAGGCTGAAACACAAAAGATTGACCTTTTCTCATTCCAAACCATCCTATTTTTTTTCTTATAGATCAGAGTGCAAATATTTGATTATATGTAAGGGTTATTATTTATGCTACATCTTTAATTAATTAATCTTGGAACTCTTGGCAGAAGCACCAGAACTTATATTTTATCATGCACTAAACCTGTCTAAATGGCAAATAACACTTAAGTGTTGCAAGGTGCTTTTACTTTTTGTATCTCTGTAAATCAGTTAATGCTGACAAATCTTCATGATTGGCATTTCAAAAATATACAGATATATACAAGGTAATTTAAATAACATGTTCTTTAGAAGAAAAAAAGGTGATAAGCCTACAATTTACAAGAACATGGATTCATTTGCTGAGGAACTGTGCTCTTTGCAAGCAGCTTGACTCACTGCATGTGAAAAATGGAGAGACACTTGCTATCTGCCTGAATTAGTTTCTTGTAAACAAAGCATGATGTGTGCAGGAGATGTTCCTGTCACTGCTTGAGCTCTGTCAACCTTTTGGGGTTTTTCTGAAATGTGGAAGAATGCGGAAAATAAGGATTTCGGACTTGAATGTTGAGTCACATAGGCCCAGAAAGCTCATGTTCTGTCCTGAACTGAAGCTCCAGGACATATCAAGATGAGATGTTGGACAGTATAAGGCCTTTTAAAGAATTCCAGCAGACTAAGCTGCCACACAGCTCCTGACCAGCTCTGTAGCTCAGACTACATCTCAGTAATGTGCATACAATACCAGTTTGCAGCCCTGCCAATATAAAACTCAGCAGGGAACAAAAAATCCATTTCTTTTGCCAAACAAATGCTAAATGCATAAAATGCAAGTCTCCACAACACTCATACCTGGCACACAGAGTCAGCTTCCCCAGTGTTACTTATCATGCTGCTTGGAGGAGCTTACAAAGCTCATTCCATAGGGTAAGATATTTTCTTAATGGGCAGCAAGTCTTGCCAGACTTGTGCTGTTACCTCGTATTTTCTCTGGCTTTATGTCAAAGAAAGGTTTTTAAGGCTTATGTTAAGAAATGATGTTTAGAATGATGCCAGGTCAGGCTATGAGCTGTTCTTAATCCTTCATATGTCTGTGGGCTCCTGCAGAGCTGTGCTAATTCACACCAGCTGAGCAGCTGTCCTACTCCAATAACATCCTTAAATCTGATAAAGGATTTCTTCACCTAAAGCCATGTGGAATCAGGTATGTGTCTGTAAGAAAAGAGAAAGTTCAATCCAAGACCAGGAACTGAAAGTTTTTTCTTCACCATAGTAACCTCTGACTTGTACCTCAACTTACACTGCTGACCACTCCTATGATAGATTTATCTCAGTATCAGAATCACACATTTAACAGATACTTGACAGTTAAACAGATATTTGACATGTCAAGCATAATATCAAGAACTCCAGGTCCTGTGGAGCCCGAAGACTGTGTCCAGTGTGCCTCATGGTCATCGAGATCAGCTTGTCAGGTGAGAGACCCTCACACACGTACAGGTCAGCATAACACACCCATAATCACTGAGAATTTTGCCACCAAGCTGAGATAACTGGCTATCTTGTAAGGTGAAGGCCCAGTCTTAGATGCCTCTGATAAATAAGGTGAAAAAACTGAAAGAAAGAATTATCTGAATTTACATTTCAAAGATTTCAAGTATTTATTGGGAATCATGGGATTGAAAAAAACCTTTAATCCTTCCTTCCTGAGCTAAATATGAAAAGATTCTTGTTGTGAGCCCTGTCATGTTAAGGGGCAAAGTCAGTGGTAGGATCTAATTGACTTCAGCTGTAGAATACATAAGGGGATGACAAAGACACTCAAATGCAAAGAAAACTGATGAATTCTGTTTTACAGATTGAATAACAAAGGGGCTTTGTGAAAAATCCTCTCACATCACTCTAAAAAAAAAAAAAAGAAACTTAGAAAATATTCCTTCTCTTGGGAGCAGCTGAATACTTACACCAGTAGGGAAATGGAGGAAAAGCCATATTCTCACTCATCAAATATGCATGGCCATGGATACACATCACTTCACCTCTATCAGTCCATAAAACCCAAATCTACCTCTGTGATGGGGCTGAGAATGAAGGGTTTACAAATTTTGAGATTCCTGTATAAAAGTCACTATAGATGACCCCTGGATACTCACAGAATTCTATTAATGAACTATTGATCAGAAGGTTCCAGCCTTTCTGCAGCAGTAACTTACCAGTCCATGCAGTTATACATCGAGGGGAATAACCTCACAAACAGACATATCTCTTATTTCCTCTCATCTCTTGCCAGAGAGAATTAGTTCAGGAGCTCAAAGTTACATTATAAACCTTATCTTCCCAGCTACAAAACCAAATCATTTTACTATGGCTAAAAGAAACAATGAAGGAATCACTTAAGTTTTGCCTTTTTGCAACTGAACTTGTAGAACAAGACTTGAAAATTAGGTGCCAAGCCCCATAAGCAGAAATATCTAATACACAGACACAGAAATAATGGAAAGGAGAAGTCCACACTTTGAAATCATGATGAATAGGACAGGGAAAGCCCTATCTTTCTATATGCCCTCCACTGAACATAATAGTGCAAGTTTTGCTGTAGCTTATGATATTGAGCAACCTTGTCTAGTGGAATGTGTCCCCAGCCATGACAGGAGCTTGGAAATAGGTGGATTTAAGGTCCCTTCCAACACAAACCATTCTATGATTCTATGTATGATAATGTTTATTTATTCAAATTACTCTACTCTTTGACAGTGTCTCCTTTAAAAACTGTAAATATTTTAAATCAAATAAGTATTTTCTTTCAAAACTGTAGAATATTTTTTCCCAACCATTTCAGTTTTTTATTTCTCTCCATGAACTTAAAGTGTTTGATATTAATAACATCTATCTAGAAAAACAGTAGAACATTTTGACACTTTAATTGTGATTGAATGTAAGAAATTTTCTCAACAAAAATAATTCACAAAGAAATGATTTCACAAAGAAATGTTTCTCATAAGGCAATGCTTTCTGCCTATAGAAAAAGGGAAATATCAGCTCCCAAAAGACTTCTTCACTTTTGATAACTGCAATCCTTTAAAATTAAAGTAGCTGACCAGAGATTTCCTTTGTGTGTGTGTACATTGCTGCCGTTGTTTTTAAGCACTCAAACCCACAGATGATTTGAGCCAATATTGACCTTTAAATATCAGTTATACCACTTTGAGATAAATGAGTGTTGCTACTTCAGAGCTGTGTGAGCTGGGGAATGAGTGGCTGAGTTGGGAGCAAAATCAGTAGTAGTTCTGACTAATGAATAAATACAGATGGGACAAATGAGAAATACTTGAGCTTTCTTTTTTAAATGTCTCAGTCTACAAGAAAAACAAAACAAAACAAAACAAGGGGACAAACAGTGAGATTTTTAGCCTCTTTTCCATTAACAGGAATTGCTGAACAGTGGGTTCAGCTTGTCTTCTATTCAGTGCAGCAGCAAAGCAATAACAAAGAAGATAAAGAGCATTTTTCCTGCTGTTATTTTCTCTATTATATTCCATCATGACTGTTTTAGTTTTGGACACCGACCAGGCTTGTTACCTTTAGTGGCCTTCTCCTGGACCTTCAGGGACTGACCTCATTTATCTGGGCAGTGCAAAAAATAATTAGAGCTGCTGGAAAAGCTGGGAATCAAGACCAGTGCCTGTCCAGTGCTTGTGGTGGTCTTTATGCCAGAGACCTACAGGCCATTGTCTTCAGCAGACATCTTAAGAACATTCAAATTGAATAAACCAAAGATTATTTCAAATTTCTCGAAGTATATGAGGTCTTGGATTTTCATAGTGACTCTCTTCTGTACTTCTACCACCCACATACCTTAATCACCTTTTTTTCATTACTTCCTGCATCTGAATTACTTTTCTGGACAAAGTGCTGAGGCAATTCCTAGCAAGGAATACGTTTTTAACAGAAGTTGTTTTTGTTTTACATTGTACAAAATCAAACACTGAATTGTTAGAACCCAGCAACAGTAAAAAGCACAACACTGAAAAAAATATCTGGAGTTCCAATACTAATTAAGTTTCACGAGAATCTTTTTTCATCCCCAATAAAATGTTTGCAAATGAAGTATATGATTATATAGGTTATTATCAATCTGAAGTGCATTAGAGTATCAAATTTACCTTCTGCGTAATTATTTACTATATATATATTAAAATTCAGAATTTCTTGCAGTTTTCTCTGGTAGTGGTTACTACCAAATGGAATATGGTTGATGAGGCTGATTCCACAGATGATCTAGCAAAGGAATTAATTTTTATCTGTGTACTACAGTGAAATATGGTAAAGTACAAAGGTGATCAAAGGAATGCAATTAGGAAAAAAAATCTTCCAGAGAAAAAACAACTCAATGATAATTGGTTTTGTGAGTAGGAAATATTATACATAATGTACTCCTACTGATATTCACACTTCTGTGTTTAAGGTCAAATCATCTTTAATCTGACGTGACACATGAATAACATGCAAATTCTCTAATGTAATGTTACAAGAATACACATAAATATTTCAGGACTAAGTGGAAAGATAGACACAATTCATCTTGTCTAAACACGCATTCCCTTTTCCCTGCATCATCCTCAGTAGTTAAAGACTATGATCTGCTGGAGACATTTCCAAGAATATAAATCTTGCAGCAGTTGCTAATGATTCTCTGGTGAAGACAGAGAAAACTAGAAATCTAGTTTTTAAAAAAAAAAAATTCTTCAAGTGAAATGCAAATTCTGTTTTCTTAAGAATCAAAAAAGTGCTTCAGAGATGTGTCTGGAAACAACTGTTAATAGATCAGTATGGAAGTAATAATGTAAATATTTTATTACCTATACATCATTAATTACTACCATTGAAAAAGGTATTTATATCTGGTCATGTAACTTAGTTCATATATCAAAACTATTCAAATAAACCCTTCCTCTACCACTTGTCTCCTACCCTTCAGGACCAGGGGAAAGACAAAGGCATATACTGGCATCTCCAGTAAGATGGGTTTTGTCCCAGTTTTCATGATTATTAAAAAGTAAATATTTGCACACTGAAGTATTAAAAATTCTATGGACTAAACTAAAAGACACATGCAGATTTCCTAAGATTTATACTGGAGATAAAACTGGAGCTGTGGAAAAATAATGGACTTCATAGTGCAGGTATTGCAATGTGCTCTTGGTCCTCCATATGCTGGAATAGTAAGTGTCCTCTGGTTATGAGTGTGAACCAGGGAGAGTTTAAGATTTCTATTTTCCCTCACAATTTTCAGGTAGATGAGAACAGTCCATGAAACTGAGAAAGCACAAGTACATGTTAACACAGACTATTTGCAGATATTTCCCAGGCAAACTCAGTAGCTGGGAAAACACAATAAATAATACTATATAGATGTCAATCTACTTTAGATCTTGTATTTTCCTATATCATCCTTTCAAAGACAGGAAAAAACAAAACAAAATTGATAAATGAACTGCAAATATTCTACAGGACCCTGATTTATTAAAAATATACAGCAAAACCACCATACCCCACACAAGGTATAGTCTACCTAACCTAGAAATTTGGCACACCCAACAAAACGGAGGGACTTCATTACAGTAACCCATCACTCATGTTTGAACAAAATCAAGAATATCCCATTTGCATGAAATAGTTTGATTTGTGCTTAATAACATTGCCTTAAAGACATTTTATTTATCTCAAACATCTAATAAAATCTCTTCAATAAAATGCTTTTTAAAATATATATTAGCAAGAATATTGTATATTATAAATTCAGGGGCTGCATTTCTCTTGATACAAGTCTATCTAAGCAGGAGGGAACTCCATAAGTGTCTGACAGTAACTAATGCTAATGTGAGGAGGAGGAGGAGAAGATAAACTCCTATATTCTCTTCCCAAATTTCTTCTATTTCTGTAAGAACTAATGTGACTGCCACCTTCTCTACTCCTCACAAAGGAGTACAGGATCTATTAGCTGCAGCTGATTAGCACTCCAAAGATGGTTATTTCTTCTCTCTGTTTCAAAACAAAGGTTTTCTTTTAAAATGTATGTGATAGAAGAGTGATGGGTTATCAAAACCCTCTGCTTTAGATGAAGAAGAAGCTGCTGAATGGATGATAATAGGTAAGAGAGAAGTACTTATATCTGGGGGCTCAAGTCAGATATGTAGATAATTCAGTTGGAACTAAAGTACATTATAGATGTAAGACTGCAATTACTTCCCAGTTATTCTCTATTATTTGTGCCTTTTATGAACATTGATATCAATACAGATATTCACATCATGTAACTCCTTATTGCTGACTGATTGGCAAAAGTAATATCATATAAATAAACATATCTCCAAGAAATTTCTAGGAGAAGAGTAACTAATATATGTGTAGGAATATGCCAGAGACTGGAGAAAGACTCCCAGCTAAAAAAGGTAGTGAATGTCTTTTCTGGAATGGACTTCTAAGATGGATAGTGGGGGGGGAGAAATAAAAAAAAAAAGAAAGAAAAAAAATATAAATTTTGTCATTTATAAAAGAAATTACTTGGTGAAGGTGTTTGCAATACATAAAATAGCCAGAAAATTTCAATAAGTCCTGTCATGTATGTTTATCTTGTATAATAAACCTGAGAAAGATTAGACACTAATTACAAACAATTTACCAGAAGTTTTGTATTGGTGCTTTCCTCCTCAAAAAAAAAATGTTTTCTGTAAATTATATACGAAGTATTTGGCAGAAGGCAGCTGCAGAGAAGGTATCTCAAAGTCTCAAATTATACTGAAAGTAACCTGATCCCTTTTTTACTTGTAATTCAAAAAAATCTCATAGCTCTATGATCATTTTGTTTCCAACCACAGGCAACAGTCAAAACATAGGAGCCTCATCCAAGAGGGAAAGAATTCACCTAGGTTCAACTAGTTATTATTTGAAAATCTAGGAGATGTGTCTCTTAGCAAAATAAAATCATTAGCCACAAATCTATATTGGAGGGATGAAATGGCCTCATATGGTTTAAAATGATCACTCAAATAATAAAAGAACTTTTAATTGTGCTGGTTTTTTAATTAAATATACTGAGATCTAAACTGCCCCAGTATATTCTGTAACCAGTATCTGTCAGATGAGCAGAGCCATCTTTCTGTTCTCTAATGGTTCCTTTCCCTTTCCTGCTTGTATTTTCATTTTTTCAGCTCTTCCTTCAATTGTGCTTCTGTTTTACTGGTTTGATTATGTTCATCATAGCTATAAATAAATAAACAAAGAACAATAGTCACTGATTGCTATTTTATATGCTAAAATTCTAGGATACAGTATTTCAGGGACAGAAAAAAGTCTGATCTCCAGGGTAGCACTTGTTCTATTTCTGGAGTAACCACCAATAGCAAAAATCACATTAGAATAACAAAAGCCACATTTTTTTCCAACGATGGTGAAGAAAGAAATATTCAAACCCTTCTTAATAAAAAGTTTTCTTAAACTCCTTCAGTTTTCTATTACGTTGCTGAAGAAATTCTGTGCAAATTCTCCAAGGAGTACTTATATTCCTGGGGAAAGTACACACAGGCCAGAAAAAAAAAGAGTCACAGTGGTTCACCTTCGTCTTTGAAGAGAATAGATCCCAAAAGTTTCTTGGCATTTTCACCTCTTCTTTTAACTATAGAAAAAAATTAGTCTCTTTGGCCTCTCAGCCTTTTGGTCACCATCCTTCAGGGGTGCAATTGTGACACGTTTATACTACACACGACTTATTGCAGGATTAACAGGCCTGGCTATTTTTAGCTCAAGTGGTCATTGCTGCTCAGTTTCTCAAGCTTGACATCAGACCTTGCCCAGCTATTAACTGTAATCCAGCAGGTTTGGATCCTCTCCCAGGGGAGACACAATTCTCCAGTGTGGCAATGGATATGCAATTTGACTTTGCTTCTCCTAATATATTTAAAAAAATCAGGGTCACGGAATAATTTTATGACTGATTCCAACTCAGGAAAATAGAAACTATATGAAACTATGCAGAACATGCATCAAAAGAGATAACAATGCAAACTTCAGAGCTCAAGGACAGTTGAAAGTGGATAAGTTCTCCTGGGGACCTAAGCTGCCCCTCTGTAACTGCAATCCTTTCCCCAACCTCTCCCTTTTACAAGACATTGATGGATCCACTGCTGGAAACCTTAGGAAAGCCTAAGAAACTCAGGAACAATGAAATCAACGTGATGGTGATTGTATTTTTGGTGCCAACCATGAATGACATCTGGAAATCAAGAGATAAAGTCTGTGTACAGTGGAATTCTGCCTCTATATGAGTCAGTAGCTACTGGGTCACAAATATCATTTGACAATTAAGATGTTTTCATATGTGTATAATGATCAAAAGCCCTGAAAGTAGACCCAAATTTCAGGTTTATGGTTAAGCAGACCTCTAAACTACACAGATACAAAATAAAGGTGTTTTGGAAAAAAACCCCATCATTTAAATACTGACATTTTCTTTCTATTTTGTTCATTATAAATCTTGTATGTTTTGACCTTGATTTCATTTCAGGGCTTTGTGTCTGGACTTTCTGGCTTTTAAAATAGAGACTCTGCTCATAACATCTCAGAAGTTCACTTGGATTCTGATCAAAATGACAAAAAATTTAGCAAGTCTGAATGTGAAAACAAACTCTCAAAAAAATTAATAGCCTGTTTGCAGCAGTATTAAAAATGGAATTCCTTGGCCTCTGATAGTGTTGTTTTGATATGTCACACACTGTTACATCAGTCATGTTCTGTTATGTTAATATGTGGAGATGAATCACAGCAATGGCACAGCAGCCAAGAAATGTCAAACACCAATACTTCGACACAAAGTGAGAAACAGCCCTTATGAATGCTCAGGTCTTTGACTCACCATCTCATATCCCACAAAAACACACAGTCCAAGTTCCATGCACGTACTGGAAATAGAAAATTAAGTCTTTTTCCCCATCAGGTGGATTTTGCTTTAAGTAAAAGAACTGTAGAAGTTGAAATACCATAAGGTTTCATCTTCTCAGACCATCACTATCATTTTAAAGATAGATACATTTATTCACCCTGTTATCACGAAAAAGTGAGATACCAAAGTCTGTAAGAAGAAATATGCAAAGTCACTGAGAAAACACAAGCATGTCTGTTTCTGTTTACCTACAATGGGGTAACAAAGCAATAACCATATGAATTTTCTCTTCTGTTTTTCCTAATGAATTATCAGCAACAGATAAACCAGAAAAGAAGTTATTTGAAGTAACAAATTCAAACTTAGTTGACAAAAGTATCTGTAATTTTAACACCAAGTCAGGTCACTGATTGAGCTTTAACTTTTTTACAAATATTGGCAAGAAAAAGCCCCACAAGCAAAGGTGTTATTAAAAAAAAAAAAAAAAGAAAAAAAAAAAGAAAAGAAAGCCAGAAAAGTAGACTGCCAAAGCAGAGAGACTTGTGCTTAAATTCAGTGACTACTGCTATTTTTCAGTACCCAGCAACCCTGCTAAACACAACAGTTCCTGATATTACAACAGCCCTATGTACAGTATTGGCACCACTTCTAATTTTAATAACATCTGACAGAAAGTCTTCTTTCAGTCAGTTTATCAGATGATTTACATCTGTAGTCAAACCATCTCTTCATTTTCCTTTGAGGGTTAATATACTGTATTTTTATTGCTTTCTCTGGTAACAGAATTTATCCAGTTTAAACATGCAGACATCAGACATGATCCTCCTTTTGTAGCATGTCTTTCAAGGACCAGACCGGTGAGAAGTCCACAGCAAATCCGTGCAATAGCAACTTCATGGACTCTCTAAATTATTCCACTATAAGTGTCAAGCTTCCACCACATTTACATCTGAAAGTTAGTCCTCCTGAACTCACTCCAGGCATTATGCAGACTCAGAGGGCTGGATTTAACAAAAACAACTTGGTCAGAGTAGCTTAAATTTATACAAGTACAAAGGAAAGTCATTAGAGATGCAGTACACATAAAAGCCATGCATTTATGCATCATGATTCTGCCCCTTTTTCTACTTTGGCAGAAGTACATGAAAAGAAGAAGAAAATAAAGAAGATCAAAAGCTATGGAAGTTTTGCAAGAAACCAAGTTATTTCATAAGACCATAAAACAAAGTAATGTTATTTTCTAAGTCGATGTGGCCTTAAGTGTCTTAAATATGCCTGGAGATTGCTGGAGGCAAACAACTCCTGCAGACCATCCTACTTCTCCTCTACTTTTTGTTCATTCATTAGGAAAAGTTTTCCATCTTGTGTCTTACCTACCTCAGCTTCCTCCTGCTCTGAAAGCACTTTAGTTATTTTGAGAGTATGTCTGCAAAATGTTCTCTGACTCACTCCCTTACCTCATACCTGTCTAGGCACACGTACACATGGACATGTATCCTCTTTGGACAAAGAATGGGGTTTGCTTAATCATTCCTTAAAAACAGTGTTGCTCTGATATCCTTTGCCTGTAGGTTTGCTATGCTTAACAGAAATACCAGCTGTCACTGAATTCATGTGCTGTTCATAAATCTAACTGGATTTTTTGGACAGCTGTTCATCTGGGCATAAACACATTAGTTCTAATAGCCACATTAGCTCTGCAAGTTTATTTGTTTGGTTGTGGGTTTTTTAACTTTCACTCAGTGTAATTACTTCTGACACTCTCCCATCAAACAAGTTTTTCTGTTGAGAGTTTTCGTACTTTTGCTTGTTTTGTGCCAACCCAATCCAAATTTTTTCATAGCAGATGCTGTGACATGATGGACAGGCTGTCATAAACAGATGGACTTGGTCTAAATCTAACCTCAAAAAAACATCCCATCAAGGATGCAGAGCTGGTCTCCTGGGAGTATCAGTCAATACTTAGCACACCTTCCCCAATGTTTGCTCAGCATATCTTATCTCCTGGGCAAATTTCAAAAAGAAACTATGGGTGTGCCAATATGAAAGGGAAACAGAGGCAATATTCACCCAAAATACAGCAGTCTGCTTATCTTCATGCATAAGCTCTCCACACTGTGGGATATTGATATGGTAACAGATACAGCATGGAGACAGAAGTAGGATAACATGGGAGGGAGAGAGAAGATGGGGGTTGGGTTTGGATCACCACTGCCAGTCAGAGAACGATTCAGTAAATGATCACAGATCCAGGGAGACTTGTCTCTGTCTCATGTACCCATAATCCAAAGCCAGTAAGAAATGCTAATCTATATTCAGCACAGAAATTCCTCTCAGTGCTAAGGGAATGGGGCAGATTTCAATTCTATTGACTCATCAGCATTTGAGTGATCTTCTGAAGCAGTTTGACTTTCCTTTCTTCCTGAGGGCTGCTGTGTTTCATTGCTCACCAGACCCAAAATGACTACCTGGTGTCATCACTGGCAGACAGCAATAATTAACTACTGACCATGGCACAGCTAAACAACTTACTTGGTCTCTCTGAAAAGTCACTAATTCTGCTTCCTTGAAATTCTAGCAACTTGACTATAAAGCAACCACATAACATCTTCATTTCTTTGCATTTATGAGTGCCCTGAACATCTATGAATCTGATGTACTTCAACAGAAGCACCTGAAATAAATTGCTATGTGCTAAAGTGTGGTTCACTTCTCTGTGATCATTTGTCCACTTCTATAACATATTGTACCAAGTTCATAAAGCAGGAATATTATCATTATTAAATCATATGTCAGTCAGACTGCAGCAGAAGGGTTAGGAACTCCTGGTTTGGTACATCTTCCACTTAAACTAGATCAGACAACAGGATGAGAGGGAGAGGATGTAGAACAAAAATGACGTTTTCCAAGTATGAAGGTTGCCTCAAGTTTCTGTGCACTTGCTTCACTTTCATCACAGAAGCATACTTAGGTTAAAGAAAAATTATAGAGAGGAAGTAGAGAAAGGAAGAGGGCAGTGAAACGGGCAAAAGATAGGCAAAAGTGAAAAACAGGGAAGAATAGAAGACTGGAAGCAGAAAATGACTCCAGGTAAAGGTGGTAGAACACAACCAAGAGGTAACAAGGATTTTGCACACTTATAATGTCTTGGGGTGACATGGGTCAAGTACAGAGAAGTGCAGACAGTGTCCTGCAGCTCAGGCTGTATTTGCAGGCCCTCCTAACAAGAAGTGGCATATGAAGATTTACATATCACCAACAGTTTGGAAATTCTAACAGAATGGATCCATTAAATGAGATTCCCTACTTCCCTGAAGATGTCAGCAACCCACACAAGAGCTCATAGCATGCTAATCTGCCAACACTGGTACTCTATTTCTTAAAGTGCTTTTACTAGAACTAATAATGTTCCTCTAGATCATATGAACAAAAAGGCTCAATTGTTTAGTAGATATTTGTGATTTGATCCAGATAAGAACACCGGTCATGTTATGGGTAGAGATTATATTGCATCAATAGTAATTTTTGAATAATTGACCTACCTCTCTGACCCTCTTAAAATGGTAGATGAATGACTACTGTAACTGAAAAAAACCATGAAATACCACATTCTTTTAAAATCTCAATCTAAGAGAAAATAGCATTACGTAATGTTTATACAACAAAGGTCAGACATGTGATCATCAACCTGCCTCTAGATGTCATTGTTCTGTGAGAGCTGAAAATATTTGAGGGAAGAAAAAGGTGAAGAAACAGAAGACTGAAAAAACATATATTTTCTACAGGCCTAAGATGTAGAACTTTCAAAACTCTTAGATTAAAAGGTATTTGTTACATTCTTCCTTATAGTTGCACTTCCAGAAAGGTTCTGTTCAGAGGGTGGATATCTGAAAAGATCTCTGCAAATTGCTTGCATAAAGCCAAGAAAATATCTGCACTGTAAAAACATTCCTCAGGAATTTCACAGACATTATCTGAAAGAGATGACACAGAAAAGAGCAAGTGGATTTTCCATTATTCCAATGCATTTACTATGTTCTGATGGACTGCTGTGATAAGGAAAAGAGGCACAAATCAATTTGGATTTTACATTCCATTTAATTGCCTATATATCCTGGCATGTTGAGGCTTTGTGTGCAATCTGTGAGCTGTCATCAGCACAATAAAGCTGCTTGTATCACTTGCACCACCACAACCAATTTTATACATCTTTGTGTCTGGGAATCAGGACAGAACTGTTGGTTGAAGATTTCTAGGCTTGAATCAAGATCCACTAGACACTGAAGCCTTTTTTTTCTAATCTACCAGAATGAAATGGCTTAAAACAGGCAGAATTTTCCCATATACTTTCTCTTGTTAATGCAGAGATGAAATAAATATATTGCATCAGAGCAGAATGAATTTACAGTACTTCAGGCTTGCCTGCCACTCTAGTTGTGCTTTGTTTTACTCTCCAGGAAGCCAAAGCAAACAGAATCTCCTGTTTTACCAGGGAGGGATCTGGCAGCCATCTGCACAGTTCCAGAGCAGAGAATGACTCATACATGAGATACATTATTCATGAGATGTTCCAGGGTTGCTGCCATTCTCTTGGGTAAGAGGTGAAAAGCTGTGTCAGCAAGGGAGGCTGCTCAGTAAATGGAGTTCTGTGTGAAGAGACATCTTAGCAGGGCTGTGGGTCCTTAGATGTGGATCCTGACAATGCCAGGGGACTGCAATCCAACTGCACGGGATACTCAGCTCCATGGAGGATCAGGTTGCTTAAAGAACTGTCATCTTTTGCTGTAAGGTATTCCTAGAACACTCCCTATCATCCCTGTGTTTGAGGTGTAAGTGTCCTGGGAGTTTTATGGTGTTTCATGGCATTTTTGGAGTCAATATTCTTCACTAATACTACAGATGGCTGAAAATTTAAAATGAAATTTAAGAGGCAGGCAGCAATGGGAATCATGCTGTCTCTTCCTAGTCACTTATTTAGGTGTCTCAACAGGATAAAATGCAGAGTAGAGTGACTATGTTCCGAAACTATGTGTTATTCATGCATGGTAAAAGATGTATTGAATTCAAAAAAGTCACAGAAGGGAATTCTGGAAAGCCACTGTGCCTCTTCCACTTGGGGAATGAGAGATGAGGGATGGGAAACACTGTCACTAAAATAACTGCTCATCTTCTAGAAGTATCTTTAGCCCTTAAACACACCAACTACCCACTGTGATGTCCATGACTGTAGCAGAGGTGAAGTAGCTGTAATTATTTTGCTGTTGTCAGGCAAGGGTCTCATAATTCCTGTTCTAAACTGGTATTTCATGTTCCAACTTCAGAGAACGTAATTTTCTGACTCTCATCAGCTCACAAATCTCATACAGTAGAAGAACCTTTCCTTAAATTCCACCATGGCAGTACTCTAAAATATCCCTGTGTGACTGATTTTGTC
This sequence comes from Chiroxiphia lanceolata, assembly GCF_009829145.1. Classification (NCBI taxonomy): domain Eukaryota; kingdom Metazoa; phylum Chordata; class Aves; order Passeriformes; family Pipridae; genus Chiroxiphia; species Chiroxiphia lanceolata. Next base: position 5,904,840 of record NC_045650.1, read on the forward strand.
AGGTCTAATCATCTTGGATAAGACAGCTGAGATTTCAATTTGCTCAGGCGTGAGCTGTCAACACTCCAAAAGACTGTGTATTGAGGGCATTGTGTTGACTGCAAGGCTTGGTGATTAAATCACCTTTTCCAGGACAATTTTCAACTTTGCGAGGGAGGCTCCTAAATCAGTGATCCAAATAATTACTTTTCCACAAAGATCACATTTGAGAACTCTTCATCAATACTCCAGACATAGAGATATCAGTGTTTAAATATCCACAATCATAGATATTGCCAGGAATAAAATCTTCCAATAGGTTTTGGTTGGATATAGTGGCGTAAAAGATGCAGAAATATAAAGACATCAGAAATCAGAAGACTCCTCTACAGTCAAGAAGAAATATTAGTGGGATGTTTTACTGTGTTTGATTTCTACTGAGGACATAAAGGTGGTGACACCCTCCCCCCCCCACAAATGAGTGCTCTGATTGTGTTGTTTGTTCTTGCTTCACTGTTTTCCAAGGAAAGGAAAATTTTGTCACAAGTATAACCTATAGAAGGTAGAATATTAAAATAATTCCAGCATAAAAATATACAGATATAACAAAATCAACACCAAAAAACCCCTAAAAGCTCCAAGTCAGGCTTTTTCTTCCCTGGACAGAGACTCGAACTGTCACAGGCTGCCTTTGCTGAGCCCTGGAGACAGAATGGTCAATCTGAGAGGCCACACCACTTTCTGCCTTTCATTTTAGGTCACTGCTTCTGAAAACCAACACATTTTTATGCAGATATGAAATAACATAAAAATGCTAAAAGCTTTTTGAGAGATATGTCTCTTTACATATTTTTTTCCTTACTTAGCATCTCAGCAAAAGGAAGAGCAACTACAAAAAACAAGGCTAGACTTGTCAGTACTGCCAATACACCCAGTGATTACATTGTCCATTTTTATCACCCAATAACTCATTCACCCTGTGGCCAATATTCATTTTTATCTGTACCTAAATGAGAGTTTAATTTGAGAAATAAAAGCCTCTACCTCTGATTGCTCATGTTATGCAAGATTATCAACTGATAATCATTTTTCTTCATGTGGGATAGGGACCTCACACCATGTATTACTCAGTACTCTGTCTCAGACCATTTACATGTTTGATGTGATATCCAGATTAATGATGGTCCTTTCTAACACTTCAAATATTCTAATATTCTCCAATTCAATGCTATTGGAGCCAAGCACATAGAAAATGCATACTCATATTAATGGGATAAAAACACATTAAGCTCTGGTCACAAAAACAGTAGAGAAGTAGTGTGTACCAAAGCTGCCTGAACTGTACCTTCAAGTTCTCTACACAAGCTCAGGAATGTCATCATTACATGCTAAAAATACCCCAGCAACCTGCCTGACACAGGTTGAAGCTTCAGAAGGCTTCAGCAGAACCATTATTTAAGCTTATGGTTTGGTCTTTCAACTTTTATGTGTGCAAAGTAATAATACAGTGCCATCAATGCAGTTTTAATGTGCCTTGCAATTATGGTACCAAGCACTAATTGTGCTGTTATTGTATTTTTTATGATGAGAATTTCACTTTTTTTTTTTTTTCTTTTTAGTTCAAGGGAATAGGAAAACTTCACAGAAAACCATGGTTGTAAATTTTAATTGCTGAGCCTTAATCACAAAAAGTAGTGAGAAAGGGAATTAGTCAAATACAGAGTAGCAGAAAAAAATTACTGCTATCTATACAGTTTGCCATAATGACATCTGGGACTGTCAAAATTGGCAGTTGAGAATCTACAGGATGAAACTTAGAAAAATATGTACATTCTTTGAGCTAAGCTTCACAGATTTCGGCACTTCCAATTCTCAGTAATAAAGTCTTTGCAGTAAGTTGTAAGGGAAAAATAATCCCCCCAAAACAAGTTAGAACTTCAGCTGATGAAGTTCCCCACTCCACTGATTTCAATGGATAATATACAAAAAGTAAAGATTCAATCCCAGCTATCAAACATGGAGTTTACCAGACACTGGCCTAAATTTGAGAATCGAGATGGGAAGTAACTGAGATACTAAGGTATTCACAGAAGAAAGCATATTTATACAAGGAATTGTTCCCTTTGCCAGAGTTTAAATTCGCTTGATAATTCTTTTTAAAGCATTATCATTTTTCTGGTTTTAATGTAGTGAGCTGCTTTCTGTGAACACCAACACCTGAATGTAATTGTAGTTGCAGAAATGTAGGTCTGCACCTGTTATTTCTATGCAGGATGTCACTTCATCCTTTTCCCCTGGTAGAGACTGAACTATACCACTTATTTTAGAACTATGCACAATTTTGAACAACATTTAAAACCCTAACAGCTGACAACAGTAATTTAATTTCATTTTTTTCACATCTTCTAAAATGCTAGAGAAAGTTTCATTCCAAGTCCATTTCCTGCAAACTGCCTCAATTTACTTTTCTCACTAGGATGATTTTTAGGAGCAATCTCCTTGGTACTGTTGAGAATTTCCTGTTTTCAGAGAATTCTGTAATTCAGAGCAAATTAAAAACTTCAAGAGGAAACAACAACAGCAACAACACAACCCAGCAAGGAACACCACAGTAAAGATGAGGAGGGAAACAACAAAAAGAAGCCAAATAGGTATAAGTCAAACATTACAGAACACTACTATAGCTCCTCTGAGAAATACATTCTCCAGATGGTTCAGTACTGAAGGCAATGCAGGACTATTTAGATGTATTTTATGCTTCTTCAGGAAGAGAAATCCAGTGTTTTCCCCCTGTTTCTGCCTTGCCTGTTTTCCCAAGAGTCCTGATCCATGAGCAGTGCTCTCAGCTCAGGAGACTCATGTCACTGGTCTCCCCCTCTCACACTTCCCTGCACTCCTCTTCCACACACCACATTACCTTCATAACTTCCAACCATTACTGACTCATCAAACACGTTGTCAAGCCTCATAAGTCTCACTAGAAGTAAACTACTTCCTTAGTACTCATTCAACCCTTCATTGCATGAACTGTTTTGGTTTTCATGTTTTGTTTTGTTTTTTTTTTAATTTTCTTTAATGACCTGAATTTGGAGACACAGTAAGTCTGCTATTGTAGTAGACTTTATTTCTCTGATGAATTTTAGAGGTAAGACGTGATTAACTACTGGAACAGTTTCTACCTAAAACTGCTAAGAATTTGCAAACAAATATTAGTATTATAACCACAATATTCAGGACAAAAATGACTTAATTTTTTTTTTTATTTAATTGTTCACAAAAGGCCTGGAATTGTTTGGGGTTTTTTTAATACTGTAAAATAATAATAAAAAACCCCAACTTATGCAGTCAAATACTTTTCACTATAAATTCATAAAGCAGGGTGTTGTTTTTGTTAGTAGAATCATGCAATCACAGAATGGTTTGGGTTCAAAGGAACTTTAAAGACCATTTTGTTCCACCCCCTGCCATGAGCAGGGACACCTTCCACCAAATCAAGTTGCTCCAAGCCCCATTCAACCTGGCCTTGGACACTTCCAGGGATGGGACAACCACAGCTCTCTGGGCAACCTGTGCCAGGGCCTCACTATCCAGGGACGTTTGACCCCTTTCAAAGATTAGCCAATACTGACGTTTTCATGAAATTTCTTTTTATCATCTGTAGTATGTATAGAGGAGATATTTAGTACTTCCTTGTCCTGTCAAACAGTCTATATACGAAAAAAAGAAAAAAAGAGGGGCAAACTATGAGGTCAGAGTTGAGACAACAGCACTTGCTGGTAGAGCTTGAGTTACAAGTCTTTATCTGGGCTGCTGCTATGTAGAGTTTCTCCTGTGTGTCTGGAATGCTTTACTCTTCCTTACTGTATTTTCCATACATATATTCATTACAACGACTTCACTGCAACAAAGTCACTGATGCTGGAGTCTTCTGTCTCTTACAGACACTGTAATCTATTATATACAATCTTTTGTAATGCTTAAAGTTACTCATGAGACAAACCACAGTTTCATGTGAGCTGCTACACAACCCTAAAATGAAACCTATTTTCAGCTGCTTATATGAGGGATGAATTGAAATCCAGCTGAACAGCTAAAGTTTTCTAGGCAAAATGATCAAACAACTTCCTTTTATTCATTCTTAGATGACTTTCCTGATATTTCTAATCCAATTCAGAACTCTATTTTATTTTTTAACTTTAAGAATATTGTATAATAATAAAAATATATCATTAAGAGGACTTGGATCTACTTCAAGCTTTTCTTTAATCTCCTGCATTTCCTTTACTTCTTCATTGTGCAAATTAAGAGTAAGCCATATGCTTGAAGTTTCAAAGATGTTAGTCTCATAATTCTATATCAGAGAATGACAAATCACACAGAGATCAGAAGAAAACCTCAAAAGAATTGATCTGAAGGAGCAGAGTTTCCAAACTTGGCAGTATTTTACAGTACAAGACAGGACATTAACAATATGTCACAGGTGAAGTGCAGGTGAAGAATTTAGTTTGGAGGGTTAATAACATCATTTCCACACAGTATCAGGCAACCTCAGCCAACTTCAACTGTGCTTGTACAGCCACAAGAGGTCAAGTATTTTAGTTTTACAAATAATGAACACCCCCCTAAACACTACTTTTTCCTCCTCTACATGGGAATTCATAACTGAGGAGAATGGAGAATTTCTTATGGCTCACCTAGGATATTGTGGAAACACCAAATTGTATCACATATTTCACCTTCTCTTTTCTCAAAGCCAATACACCTCTGAGCAAAGGCCTTTGCCTCTAGAGACATATTTACTTGTGCTACAAGTGATTAGGAAAATACAATCTGCCCTGTGCTACATCTTTCAAAGAATCCGGAGAAGGTCTGAAAACATTTTGGAATGTCCCTTGGTGTAAACAGGTCACAAAGGGGCACCTTCCCGACACAGCAACTGATTCCACTGCAACATGGGGGTGGGATTCCTTTCTTTTAGGTGAGAGGGACAAGGCTTTGAGAACTGGATTTAGTTTCAATGGTCCTTGTATAGTCCCAGCAATCTTAAGGAGCCCATCCTTCTGACCCTGTGAATAAGGAAACTACTGAGAGATCTGACACCTCACTCCTAAGGTCTGCCCAAAACATCATCTGAAATCTTCTTTTCTGTGCTGCAGCCCTCCCACCTGGAGAATGAGAGCAACACTAATTGTTATATAAATGCACATTGCATCAAAATCTCCAAAGCAAGCAAAACTAATCTCACAGCTAACTATAGTATTACTGCTTTTAGCCTGATGATTAAAGCCTGAAGGGTAAGAATGGGAAATGCTCTAGTTCCCTTCTCTGCAGACAACAGGGAGTTTTAGCCACGCTCTTACTGATTTCCAGATATTTATACTGCATTTCTAAAAAATATTAAAAAATAAAAAAAAGCTGTAATAAATGCTTGGGCTTCAATGGACCAGAGTCAAATTTCAAGCTCTATGAATCTTAGCCCAATTTCTACCTACTTTAATTCAAAATGATTTTATTAGGTCAGTGGAATTCCATTACATCAGCTGTAAAATGTGAGGGACAAAACAGGGGAAGAGTTGCAAAGACTTCAGGGTAGGAGTTGGAGTCCAATGATCCCTGTGGGTCCCTCCCAACTCAGAATATTCTAAGTACACAGACACACCAAGCCAAATGTGTTATGTGGTCTCACTGCACTGTGACAAGAAAGAGATGAGGTTCAGTCATTTTAAACATACTCACTGGGTCTCTACGAAGAAACTGTAGTAAAATAATGTGATGGATCCCGTTGGGAATTGCTGGATAAAAAAAGTAAATTGAAATAATCCCTTTACATCAGCTTATTCTAACATGGCACATGCAAGACATGGATTAGGGTTTAGGGTAGTGATGTTAGGGTTTAGGGTTCTTCAAATAGTTCTTCAATCAAAATAAGCAAACCATGTTATTGCTGAACAACTCCAGCAGTCATGGTGGGTTTTGCTGTTATCTGATGCCATAGCAACAATAATCCATTTTAAAAATTGTAGTAAGGTAATATATTATCATGACAGCTGTGCTAAATGACTGCCTCTCCTGTGCTGTGCTCTTGACTTTACCACAACAACATTAAGATGTTTTTTTTAACCAAGTTTTCAAGTTGAAAATAACATGGTGTCAAATATTTTTTCAAACCAATCAGCACTATTGAAAAACATCACTGAGCTTTGCATTTCCATGACAACGAGCCTCAAATGTTACAAAACTGCACCAAATTTCCTTACAAGAAGGGTTCTTACATGAAAAATTGGTTCATGTAACTTACTATACCATACAAACCTATGTATGTAATGTATGCTCACAACAAAAGCTGCACTGGTGATGCTTAGATTTTTCCAGATTTATGGGGTTTGTAAGAATTTTCATAATTGGGACATAATATATTTTTCTTCATTTTAGCTATGAATCACTGATTACAAAGAAACTGCAAAATCTATAAACACAAGAACTTGAAACCTTCACTTATTTCCACCAAGCAGAGCAGAAAACAGTTTTGGCCTAGATGGACATCTGTACAAATAAAATGGAAAAAAAAATAATTCTATAGTTTCCCTGTGTTTTTTCCCTTGGAAACCACTATCAACAGTCTGAGAAACACATCACTGCTTCTTCTAAAGACAGCTTCATCTTGTGATTGTCAACGATTTGTGTTTAAGGAAATAATCCCCTTAATATACTGGCAAAGATGCCTTATCAAACACAGTCTGCTACGGGATTAACAATTTATTATCAAATCTAAAATCACTCAGATTAGTGGCATAGTGTGATTAGTGGAATAAACATCATCAAAGTATTATAAACCCCAAACTAAATTTCATTTGTAGTGGATTTGCAAATAACCAATTACAATTTACCAATCCATTTACAATGGATTAACTGTGTACTTTAAAGGAGTTTTTTATCAGCAGTGGATGGGGAAAAATATTGGCTTCCCAGTAGTGTTCCACCTACCCTGTTAGTTGCAAACTCTTAAAGTACACAGTAAAATAATAATGACAGTGCTTAATTAGGTATCCTTTGACAATTAACTTGAACTTCTAATGAAGCAGTACTATCCCTTTCCAGTAACTCTGTTTGCATGTTCAGGGACTGTGAGAACTACAAAAGGAATCAGAAAAAGGGGGGTTATAACCTGTGTGGAGTGAAATGGAAAGTCAAGGTTTTAGGATAATGATTACCTTTTATATGGTTATAGAATATTCTTTTAACTCACCTTTTTTGTGAATGTGACTTTCTTTTGATTAAAACAAAAGAATTTTGATGTCACTAACAAATGGGTTCAAAGTCAGTCACAATCTTGGTTTTAATTGGTTGCCATAACCCAAGCTGGTACTTCATTACAATATAGAGATCAAATCAAAAATACATGTCAAAGAGTTGCCACATGGTTGATTCTTTATTAATAGATTTTATTACATCTGCCATTCTTGTGACCTCCACTATAACATTAAAGAAGAGTATTTTTCATGACTAAAATAGAATGACAAAACTCTGAATTTGTGAGCTTTATCCAGAGATCATTTGATGACTGGTATTGCTTTGAGTGCAGTGATCAATCTTTCAGAGAGTGCCTTTAGGAAGTAATGGTTACATCTCCCTCTGGCAAGGAAGGAAACTCTGGGAAGATTTCTGAAAACCCTGCCATCTTTGCAGATGATCCCAAATGATTTCTATGTAAAACATTCAATGAAAGAGCATTCCCAAATCCCTCACATTTAAGAGTGATTTGTCTGCCTAGTTGGCAAGCTCCAGAGAAAGACAATTCTGTGGCACAGAACAGGGTTCCATGAACCCACTGTGATCATCTCAATGAAGTATGAAACCTAAAATGTTGCTCTGCATTGATTTCACTACATCTGGCAATAATCATTCCAGCTCCTTGATTGACTCTTAAATTACTGCACACATTTTCAGAGTGACATGTCTCTACATCAAATGAGTTCTGGCACAAAGCACTTGTTATTAAGTGTCCTTCAGAAAGTGACGGTAAACCCTCACAAAACATCATCAGATGAGACATAGTCAGTTCTGTCTTGGGTTATAGGAAATAGCAACAAAAAACCTCTACACAGAATGAGGAATTCTGAGGATATTACACTGTTCCACAAGGATAAAAGAAAGAATTTGCTATTGTACCTTGTCTTGACATTCATTTGACTGCTGAATCAGCCTCTCTGACAGATGTGCACAAGGCCCTGGGATTCACTCTTATAAGCTTATTAAGAATAGTATTCATTTCTTTCTATTTAAAACTTGTGGGTCCACAAACAGTTCGTTTATTTACCAAGTAATTAACCACCAAAGAAGTCACTGTAACTTAGTTAACTATAACCAGATGTGCTCCACAGATGGAAGAAACAGGTAAAGAAACCCAAGCTCGCTTTTTTGCACAACAGCAGCAGCCCAGAACAGCGAACTTTGCTTCAATACTCCCAAAACTGAAAGAACTGCAGTGATGATTGGCAAGTTTTGACTTTTTTCCTAACTCTTGTAAGTGCTTTGGATGCTCAACCCCAGTGAGTCTGGTTTTTTGTTGTTGAGATGCAAAAGCAGCACCCTCCACTCCCCCACACAAGAACTCAGCCAAGTCAAGTGTCAACAGCAATCCTTCAGGAAGAGTTCCTGCATCACTCACAAAATATGAGACGGTTTCCATTTGGGGGTTTGAAAGTTTAGCCAATACCTTCTAAAAAACTTCTTTAAGAAATTAAAATAATTTGGGATTTAAAAAACAAACCAACTAAAATATCCCTGATACAGCAGCAGGCTTTTAATTCCATAAGTCCATCTCAATTAAAAAAAATAATCAATTTTCTGCTAACTCTACCATTCAAGGTTCTTTGGGCATTTTTTGGTTTTGGGTTTTTTTTCTTTTTTTTTTTTTGTGAGAATTGAGTTAAAGTTTTCCCAACAGGCTTCAATCAATTAAGTCATTTTAACATGTTAATGATTTCAACAACAAAAATGTCATCTACCTGATCCTCCTATGGCAACATGGCACCTGTTCTCTGCCTGTGCTGCCAACAACAAATGGGATATTGGGTTTATTAATGATACCTGAAGCAATCTGTTGGCCTCTGCCTCCAGCAAGTGGGCATGCCAAATTCACAAGAGTAATAATTATTTTTAATGTAGTTCTCTTCTTTGCATCTCCATTTCAGTAACTGCCTCCCCTCAAAATGTAACAGGTTAATTTTTAAATTCACTAACTGAATATTATAAAAAGAAAGAAAATTAATAAAAAGAAAATGGATTCTTACTGTTCTTTCTCAACCTTTTCAGTAGATACATAAACAAGCAAAAAACTTTATTAAACCTCTTTTATATGCAGGCCATTTAACTTTCTTTTACATTTCTCAAATGACTTGGCCCCATCTGTACTCTTGGTCAAACCACTAAGACAAATTAAAGAGGGAGGGACACATTTTCTAGGACAGAGTTTAATATATTCTCAACTTTGCCCTACACAAGACTCTTACCACCTTCTCACAATACTCTTTGGGTTAAAACAGGAGTAGAAGGAAGGCCAGGGTTTTGGTTGTTGCTGTTTTTTTTCTCATCTGCAAACTTCTTATCAGTTTGGCAAGATAGTCTGGTCTCTACCCACCAGTATCTAGGAATATATTTCTAATACAATAATTAATTGCCAGAATTATAACGACGCAGACATAAAAGGTAAAGCCAAATTCTCCCTTGAAAATTTTATACAAGTCTGCATTCAATTCTGTCCAGGTTTTTATAAAGGGCACCCCTGTGTCTGCCCAATGTCATCACCTCAGAGTTGCTCCATGAAACTTTTGGAGCAGAGATGGAATTCTGCAGAGACATGGAAGCACACATGGAATAGGCTGGAATGAGCTTAATGCAGAAACAAATGTTTGGCAGTGCAAGATAATGACTGTGTAGCTTTTTGTGCAAATTAAGCACTTCTCAGAGTTGATTAAGGCTGCATTTGTAGAGAATTCATAAAGGCACTCATGAATAAAAATCACTTGCTGGACTTTGGTCTAGGCTAATCACTGGCTCTCTGGAGAGGCAACTGCAGTAGAGGCAGGAAGTCTTCTGAATATCATATATTAAGCATTTTCAACATTTTAAACCCAAAATATACTTAATGCCATGTGCAGAATCAGATCCACACTGAAGTCACTCTTCTTCTGGCTTTCTCAGGCCTTTAAATATGGCCAATTGAGAGAAAACAGTTTCAATTAGAGCAATTTTCATAGGCAAGTTATAAATCTCTGAAACCAGGAGTTTATAATAGCAACACTGACATAACTGTAATACAGCTTCACTGAGATAAATCAGTCCCTTGTCCTGTAAGTCATGTTCTATAAATCAGAAATCTGGAATGTAAATCTCAGCACTTGTTAATAAATCAGCAATACTGATCAACACTAGGGGTAATATTTTGGCAGTAAATCACATTTGGCAAAGATATTCCCCTGTTGTTAGTTTGCTTAAAAGTGGTTTAAAATTGTATTTTATGACTTCTCCCTGTGAGTACCCTAAATGTACCCGGTGTAAGTTGTGTTAGGGCAGACCCAGGAGCTTCCCCACAGTGTGAGACAGCTCTGCCTGCCCAGGGGGATGGTGGTACAGATGTTTGTGTTCCCAATATTGGTTAGTTAGTACCCATAATAGACATCTGAAAACTTCGTTAATACCCCAGGCTGCCACACATCCTGCATGTTTACTCCAAAATCCAGGGCTTTTGCTGAACACAGAGGTACAACAGCAGGTATGGGCTGTGTAAGGTAACACATGTATAAGGTAAAACAACAAGGCTGTTCCTGTGTTTGTCTAATCAGTTACCACCCAGTTTAATGCTCCAGCTCTTGTAACCCCATCTCTTCATTGAAAAACTAGAATTTTTCAAGTGCAAATCTGAAGTTTAGCCTTAAAAGGAAGAAATAGCATGAATACAAGAAGTATTCTGGCTTATTTTGTGTTTCCCAGCGCAAATTGCCAATGGTTTTCTTCAAAGCAAACAAATAAGAAAAAAACTCTGCAAAATTGAATTTCCAACTTGTAAAACCTTTCTTACTGCAGTGAGAGTGGCACTTTCTAGATAACACTTCTTCCTAGTACACACATTTAATGTGACGTGTGTTTCTAAGTGAAAGCTGTTTATCTCTTCAGTGCAATCAGTAAACAAACACATGCACATGTTCATTAGAGCATTTTAATAATGATCTGTGTTTACTGAACTCAGAAAGGGTCATCAGGGTTCAAGCTTAACTTCTCTTCCCTCCAGCCCTTGATACACATGAAAAATGAGGGAAAAGCTGTTTGCTCTCTCTTACTAAATTTTTAAGAAATTATTACTGAAAAACACCATTCTGCATCAATAAATAACAAAGCAGAATGAAAGAAGTTGATTTCCTTAGTAGATTTATTGCCTCTAATACAAACCAGTGCAATCACTAAGTGTTGGACTAACTGTGCTCACCTGCCTAAACTACACCTAACTCTATAGTTTCTATGGATGGGAGATGGAGATTTCTGTTGCGAAAATATGTTACTTCCAAAAGGCCTGATACCACTCTAGGAAATAATACACCAGGAAAATATATTTTCTGTCCTTAAAGCCACTGTTTCTCCAGTGTAAAGGGACAGCACACAAGAGCTCACTTGATAATGGAATGAAGTTACAAAGGCACCTCATCTTCTCTCCACCTACCTGCAATTCTGGTGGCTAAAATGAGAAAAGAAACTAATTCCATTAAAAACACACCCTCAGCTCTCCCAGGAACTTCATCCATGCAGGGTGGGATTCCAGGAATGACAAAATGTTTGCCCTTGAAGAGCACACTCCAACCATGCTGCCACTGCCTCTCCCAAGGCACTACAGATGGAACTAAATGAGCAAATAAAGGGCAGGGGAAAATCTGTGGAGACATTAATCTTAATAACATGGTCTTGTGCAGTCGACCAACACCTGGGAATGCCTGATACATTCCTTTTGCTCCAATATCTTCTTCAGAGGGCTCCTGTACAAGCACGTATTGGGCATAATATTTCACAGCAGTTCTCATAAATGAGGAATTTAGACAGTATGTTGCAGCTCCCTCCCCCAAATCACTGTAGGTTCATACTCTGGAGGCAAGAGAAGAATAATTCTGTGGAATTATGGACTATGAATTACAAAACTGATTTATCCAGGAAATTAATTCACTAAATAGATAAAGATAAATTAACTAGAATATCATGTAGAATCCTTGTGTAATTACAAGTTCAGATAGCAAGAACTGATATGAAGTCCCCAGTTAAACAGTATTTTCATACTGGATTTTTCAGTAGTGAACTAACCTAGCATGTTCTGTTAAAAAAAAAAAATCCCTTTTTTTTTTCCTAGAGACTTTCAGAGATGTTGATGAGATTCCAGTATTTGGGATGTGTTTGTAAGAACATTCTTAAATAACGTGGATTGTATTTCAATGATTCTACCTTCCCAAATAACTGAAAAAAAAAAAAAGGAGTCATAAAGGGAAATACTAAGCAAATTTAGTGTAAAGTCCACCATGCTTTACTGAAGTAATTATGGAATATCTATAGTTTACCTTCACAACAAGCAACTTCAATCACAAAGTTCATGATCTAGTAGCTTCCTATTAATTGCCAAGAAATATAATCCCTGATTTTGGAAGGTCTTCCTGGTTGGTGTTGCCTTATGGAATATGTAGACAGAGAGATGTGAAAGAGGAGTAAGTCCTGCAGCAAAAAAAAGCTTAATAGCTCAGATTCCTACAAAATGTTATGGTAAGTTAGCAGTTGTGTTTATGTCTTTGAGACATTTTAAATTATTTTCAACTGTTATTGAAATCTCTGTCCAGCAATATATTTTAAAGATTCACAGAGTCTGACAAACAGTAAAAGCAGTATTCTGAAGAATAACCTTTTATTCCAAAGGGAATTTTTAACTGTACAAAGGAAACAAATATTTAATGTTTGTTTGTAAAGAATTATGCCTAGACTTGTCAAGGATTCTGATAGCATGATAAATGTAGATAAAATATTTCTACCATATAATTATTTCCAAAGAACTTCTCAAGGATTCTTGACCAAACTCTTGTAATTGAAAAGACTATGAAACTGTTTCTAAAGTACAACTGGAAGCTGCTAAATGTATAACTGTGAACAGGCAAGACAGTTCCTTTTATGTGCTTATTTCTCTAACAAAGAGTGGATTGCTCCAGTGCATGGTACCTTTTGGTGTTCCAGGGGTGACTCTTTTAATATAATATTTAAGTGAACCAACTTTTCATGTATGTGAAGAATAGAGTGAGAGGACAGTGATTGTGTAAGACCTCTGTCACCAAAGTGTTAACTTTACATGAGCTTATCTTTTTTTCTCATACTATTTTTACTGAGTTGTTCATCCAGTGGATTAAAAAAATTAAATACAATTTATGGACAAAAACAAAACAAAGCATAGAGAAACTACAGTTTCCTGGCAATCAGAAATTCACTTTTCCCCCCACCTCTCCATGGCTTTACTGTGTGGGACACATTAGGCTTTAGAAATATAATCCACATAAACAGATAAGAATAGTTCTACTATTCAAAAGTTCAATATTAAATTATGAATAAAACTCTGAGGCAGATGCAACTCATCTCCTTCTCTGAATGCAAAGTGGGATAGATAAACATTGGTAAATGTTATGTGTTTAAAAACACACAAAGTTTAATCAAATTAAAGCTGTTTCACATTCTTTGGCTTTACTTCCAAGGAAATGTTCCTATTCTAACTAGCTGTATATTTATTTTAATATACAATACTGCAAAATATCATCTTACTTCTGTTATTTGCCTGAAGGAAATTCATTTCAAATATGAAACTTTTACACAATATTTACTGTTCAAGTATTGCAGCTTTTATTAAATGGGGCCAGAGAGGATGCCAAGGGATTTAAAGAGAGAATTATTAGCAACCATTGCTAATTTAGCTTTATGCACTACTTTATTGCAAAAACAAGAATGAAGATGGGAAACCAGGGATAATTCAATTGACACTAAACATTTTGAACCTATTAACTGTATTTGAACAAAACATTTTTAGAAAGAAGGCTACATAGATAAAATAAGACACTAATCCATCAGAGATAGCATAGAAAATTAATCTTTTCCATCTTAATTTGTGCAAGTGGGAAAGCTGTGTACAGATCTATCTTTCTCACCTTCATGTGATCTACATTGATTTCAGCGAGATCACAACTGAAAAAACAACTGTAATTCACAGAAGCCCAAAACCCAAATTTCAATTAACAAGTCTCTTGGAGTAAGAACACTGAAATAAAATCAGGGCCATGGGATAATTTGGATGGAAAGTGATCTCTGGACATCATCCAGTCCAATCTCTTGCTCAAAGCAGGGCCTGATCATGGGCAGATTGAATTGTTCAGAGCTTTGTCCAGTCCTGTTTTGAAACTTCCAAGAAAGGAGAGGGCACAACCCTGTTGGGAAACCTATTCCAGTGTTTGACTGCACTCATCAAAAGAGAACTCTTCCTTAGATCCAGCCAGAGATATGAAGACTGCAATACAGATATAAGAATCCTAAATTTCTGATATAAGATACCATCCTTTCTACGATCTGGTTTCATTTCACAGTTTAATGCATTTATCTGCTATTACTATACCTCTACAGAAAAGGTGAAGAGAAACCCTAAGTTATGGGAAATCCATATCATTAAGACTTTCCTTTTTCAGTAGACAGGGTAGATGCACTCTTTTTAATTCAACATGTGTATTCTGAATTCAATCCAAACTCTATTGACTTTACACAATGACCATTTTGACTTAACTTATTCTTTCCCTAGAGTTCTCTAGAGTTTCTTCGGAGCTACCAGTAATTTGTTAAGTGAAAAAAACAATTTTGTTTCAGAGACCATCACAGAACATGTCATTCAAAACCAAGAGAGGCCAACAGATTGATCTAAAGATCTCATAAAGGAAATACGTGATTCAATTGATGCCAGCAGGAGAAAAGAATCCTTTGGTCCCTGTGAGTTTCAGTGGTGTTCCTTACCACAGAGATGATGCAGTAACAAAATTTCTATTTGTAAATAAGCAGCAAAATGCTACATAAAATAGATTTAACAGACTTGGACTTTTTACGTCTTTGTTCTTCAGTCTGTCTGTAAAATATAAAGTCTGAAACAGAAAAGTAAAGCAAAAACAGATGAAGAGGATGAGAGGGAGTCTGACTGAAGTGCTCAAAAGACATTCAGGTGTTTATATCACATAGGGATCTAAAAATGTTCTGATTTTATAAAAATATTGATGTAAAGACAAAATATTTCTCATGCAGATGCCACTACAAAAATTCTCCATGAGTTTTCCTAATCTAAAAAGTTAATATTTAATTTAGAACTTTCACAGTCATCTGTAATGGGTATCTAAGTAAACAGTAACTGCTACTACATTACCACTTCTTTGCACAGGTCACATAATGCAGCTGATGTGACAGGCTTATTTCTACTGTCATAACTTCTGAGATCATAATTTCTAAGATCTTTCACATCTACTACACACATAATTCTGAGTATCAATGCATGGTCCATATACACCTTCCAGGCATCTTCCAAAATACGTTAATTAAATTTGTAGTATCAAGCACTCAAAAATTCGTATGTGACAGAGTTACATCCTTCCTGCAAACTTAAAAGTCCAATTCTATGATCACACACCATTTTCCCCCACGGGATCCCTGACTCACTGAACACAGAGTTATTGAATATTTACTTTTAGCTAACCACACAACTCATGCTCTCATTTCTGATGAATTGCTTGCTACCAAAACCCTCCACTTAAAGACAAGAAACAGTTTCTCTTGCAAGGTTATTTGTAATATTCATGGACGTAGTATCTGACTGGTTTACAAATAATTAGTTAATTCGTCTTCATAGCACTCTTGTAGTCCATTTTAGAAATAAGAAACTTAAGCACAAAGGTACTACAATTACAAATACTCACTTGTTTTCTGTGTTGTGTTTGTGGGATCAAACTACACACGATGTGTGCAACCCACACCCCCCCCAGCCCTGCACTGTGGGAGGGTCCCCCTGCACACAAACTGCTGTGCCTCCCACACTGGAGGAGCCTCCCAATGAAATAGGTCAGCACTGCCTTTAAATACCCTTTCCCTAAAGAGTGGTGACTGTTACTGATGGGAACAGACGGTTCAGACACCCAAAACACATTTTATGTGTAGCCCTGGAGATCAGTGCTGCTTCAAATCTTCACTGTCTTGCATCTCCTGTCCCTTCCTGTGTTTCTATCCCTGTGCCACTTCTTTACCCTCCCTGTTGAAGTCAAACCACTCCCTCCATCAGAAAGAGTGTAAACTGCTTGAATTCTCACACTCGAAACCACCTATCATGTTTATGACTTCAGAAGACAACAGACAGACTGGCAAGAAGGAGTTCTGCAGGACTAGAAGGTGCTTAGCACACACTGATTTTTAAATTATTTACTTTTCACTCACCCTTAAGGGATGTGTATGTGATGAAATGTTCAAGGATGTACCAGCCAATTTGTATGACTTTGTATAGGACCAGCAAAGGAAATGTCCCTATGATAAATTTAGGATCAAGTTTCAAGGTCATTCTGCAAATCATGACATTTTCTCTCTACAAATCACAGTATCACAGCCATAAAATATCTGAAAATGGTACAATTTCTAAATTCTCAGAATTACACATCATATTATTCTCAAATATCTTGGATTAAACCCCTTAAAAGCAGTGGTTCTGAACTTACTATGGAAGCTAAGATAGAACACAGCAATTAAATTCTCCCCCTTTATGCTATTCAAGGCTTTTCTTATGATGGAAACATGATAAAATTCCTGCAGACTCATTGCCATAAAAATTCTTCAGTGTGAATTCTAAAACCAGCACCAAAGATGGAAATCTATCATAGGGAGTGTCAGGAAAGCTTTGCAACAAATGGAGTTGCAGCACATAAATACTGTTTAATTAGTATTAGTACTAATTAAGCATCTGTTCTTTGCTATTTATAGTAGTAAATATATAACAAAATATAATGCAAAAATACATAGAAAAAATACAAATATCCATGCATAAAATAATGTAAAGATTAACACCATCATCCTTCTATACAATGTTGGAGAGAACACTGAGTTAATTTTACGTTAAAGTTCTTTATGGAAAATATAAATCTTATGTATTGAAAACCAGAACTATGAGTTTTATGACAAAGCTCTATAAAATTAACTACAATAGATGACAATGAACTATACTAATTTTTAATGGTTCAAATGACCATTAGCTGGAATTATGTTTGAAGCATTAATGAAGGCATAAAAGACACCCCAAGCACTAAGAAAAACAGGACCTAAGGCATCTATGGTTATAAAAAGAGGTAAGAGTTGCTTAGAGCTCATTTTGCAAAAGAAAAACTGCAAAGCACTGCAACCTGTTGTAGTCTTGACACAAATTCTGTTACTTAAGGCCTCCAATCTTTAAAATTTCAATTGTTACACTGGTTCAAACAATCTGTTTTTATTATGTAAAAGGCAGGTTTCAGTTGCTCTCATTTTTTTGATCATATACCTTTCCCATTCATTTTTCCAAGTATCATCTCAGTTTTCCTTTCTTTTCTTTTTAGGAAGAAAATTTATTGAATGAAGTATTTACAGTTGCTGTCTGGGACACAAATTCTCAGAGTTGTTCCAGGCAGTCTCCAGCTCTGCCCTGACACTGCTTTCAACAAAGGCTCTAATTACATCGCACTGGTTACTTCGAAATCAATACTTGTTTTATCCTAAAAACTGACTTGTCAGCCACTTCTGTCACCCACCATTTCCATGATACCTTGTCATCATTAACTCCTGTGTTTCCATCCTCCACAGATATTCTTCAAGCATTGAATTTTCATTTTTTATCAAATCTTCTCCAAATACTTGAACTTTTGTGGTCATTGTGGTTTCTATCACTGCTCCTCTTGACCTGTTCCTCAGACCCATAGAACCCATTATTTTTACAGCTCCACTCTCTCACTGTTTTAAGGGCTCATTGATGTTTCTTCCATGGTACTAAATACAAACCTGTCTTCACTACAACTCTTTGAGAGCAAAAAGCCAACTAAAATGGGGAATATTGAAGAGGATAAAATTATCCTCACCTTGCTGCTCCTTGGAGAGGCCAAGTTACAGCAAAAATATCACTTTTTACACAGAGGGATCACTGACCTTTCAAAAGATCGGCACATTCTCTCATTTTTCCTTCCTCTTGATTAAATGGCAGGAAGGTATATTTTTTCTTCCATAATAATAATAATTAAAAGAAACCATATCAATGCATGAAAGCACATAAAAATGTAGTGGAGGTAAGCAGTCCTCTGCTATAATGTAGGGTGAAAAGCTAGACTCAAAACAGACAAATAAATGCCCAGCACTAAAGAGATCAGATTCTGCCCAACAACTGATAGTTCCAAATACTACAGAAAATTTAAAAAGTAAAATTAAAAAATATGAAGCAACTTTGTAACCACCATCATAAGAACTGCAGGGTCCCTTTGTGTAGAGCCATTTTAGAATTCTCAGGCCAAGAATTTCCTTATGTAGTTCCCTCTGCTAAGAAATTCTGGAGATACCAACATAATCAAAGTATTGCAATTGAAATGACCAACAGCAACTATAAAACTTTTCTCTCACATTATCATCTTCATTCCACAGTCTCACTTTGGGTTTGTGGTTTGGGTTTTTTCCTAACTAGATTGAAAACAATAAATTTTAAACTGATCTACTCCTCCAGCATCTTCATCCCAAAGTGTCTAATTCTTGTTTCTAAATTACAAATTAAACTTTTAATTTAAATCATCATTCAGGATGATTGGACATTTTCTATTAAAAATGTAATTTTGGTCAGTGTTTAGTTTCCTTCAAAAGTTTCAATGACAAATTTTAAGCAAGTTAAAACAAACTGAGAACACGAACAGTCAGCGAAGACTGGTAACTTATTTCCTTTAAAACTTCCTAAAAATAACCTGTGCCAGTTCTGGCCATATTAACACTAATGGTAACACAAGAAATTTGTATTTCTACAAAACTACAGAAGAAAATTCCCATGCTTTTCTGATTAAAATGTTTTCAAGCAGAAGTCTTGACAAGCATAAACTTTCCTTCTCTGCTGATCTTCTAGTCTGCCACTATGTACAGATGGTAAGTTCTAATGGGTGGATCATAGACTAATTTAGACATTTCCAGCTCAGACCATGAAACGAAGTGCTGGCACTCTATAATGAGAGATCGATAGTGTTTTAGTAGAAAGACCCTGAAGAATTTTATAAATAATGAGCATTTAGTGGAATGTGCAGGCAGCAGAGAACAAATTACATTTTCTCCAGAGGGGTCTTTAAAACCACACCTCAAATGTGATAAATGTAGTCTGATGGAAAAGACTACAAATGTTAAAATGCTGAGCAGCATAATGTGTTCAAAAATTAGAGGCCTGTAAGTTTACTTTCCTCTGTTCAATGGTTAAGCAATCCTTTCATCAAGGAATTTTCTCTTGTTACAGTAGCAGAGGGTCATAGCCAGCATCTCTCAAGATTTTGCAGACAGAAGCAAAACAGAATAATTTCTTTCTTTTTTCCAAAGGACCAGGATATTTTAACATACTTGTAAGTTTGCTGAAATGCACTTAAATATCTTCACCAAATTGTTACACCTTACTCTTAAGTAAGGGGGTAATAGTCTTCAGCTAAGACACCATCTGGGAGTCACAGAAATAGCTTTAATTACTGAGCTTAACTTCCTGCTCTTCAGCAGGAGGGTGGGCACAGGAACTTGGCCAGCTGTCGGGTACAGCAGGGTGCTGGGCAGCCCCTCTGAGGGCTGGGGATAGAAGTTGAACATCTTCTTTGTTTCTAATCCACAGCTCTCTGCCACCACTGCAGTCAGGAGGTGTTTGGAAAGACCATGGACCAACTGCAAAAAGTTCTTCCTTTCTACTTCTCAGACCTCACCTCCCTTTTTTCCTTTCTGCAAAAGAATCAAGCCTTGAACTCGCTCTAGTCCCTTTTCTCCTCTCTCCCTAATGACACAATATTCCAGTAAAGGAGAAGGGGAGAGAAAGAACAGAGCTCAGAAGAATTAGGGAGAGAAGCAATAGCTCAATTACTTCTTCACAGAGACAAAGTTCAAGCAGCAGCTGCTCGTTAATCTTGAAATGATCCCTTGAAAAATGAATACTATCAAGAAACCTAACAGAACAGCCAGGTGTAACCCAGAACTAGAAAACAAACTTTGAGCCTCCAACCTGGGCAAGAATGCCTGGATTAAGGATTTTTCCTTCAGTGTTTCCCATACAGACATCTCAACATACCAGAAAGACTCACTCATATCTCTTAGGTCTTGGTCTTGCTCCCAAAAATGCACATATTCAAGAGAGAAGGGAACACGTGGGAAATGAAAAAGGTTTTTCTACCATTTCAGTGTCTGATTCAAAACCTGTCAGTTATCAAAGAGTTTCCTCATATTCCCTCCTATACACTTTTTCTTACTCTAGAAATTTCAGAGTATGTTAAAAGGGACAGGTCACTCAGTAATTCCTGCATGAGACTGATATCTGCTGCTTTCCAGGCCAGTGTGTTTTGTATCTCCTTCTCTGACTGCACGTGCCTCTACCCCTTCTGCAGGAGGAATCTTGGCCCATGTCAATCAAAGCCAGACTTCTTAATTGTGCACAAATAATTGTGCACTGACCTCCAGGACCAACTTTACAAGTTCACATTTTCAAATGGCATTTGGACAGAACCAGATGTTCTCTTTGAGCAGATTTTTATTGGAGAAGGCTTTAGTGGGTTATGTGAGGCATGCAGGTTTGCCAGTGTTTCTTTTCAGAGGTATGTTGTCAATCCAGCCTGGAGTGCCTTGCTGTTTTAAATACTGTCAAGGAGATTCAGAGTAAATAATGGATGCTTTTCTATGCCACCATAAATCAAGGCAAATAATGAATAAAAATAATGTTCCACTTCATAGAGGTGACATTCTTTATATTCTTCTAATCAACTGTAACTCAGAAAAATATGAATGCAAAGACTAACTCTATGTCTAATGCATCCAGAAGATTTAAGTGGGGAAAAGAACAGTGGTGACCAATAAACAAGATTTACCTGCTTACTATGTGGCAGTGTTATTTAATGCACATCTGTGTTCAGAAGCAGTGGGGAACACGGCATCCTTTCCCTGCTTCTGTCAAGGTCATAATAACCATTATGCTCTAGACAGTAGTAGCCCAAAGTCATGCAGTTAGTTTTAAGTTATTGCAAAACATTGATGTTAATTCATCTAAACGAACACCTATTCATTTTGATTTATTTCTGGAAGGGACTTAGCCAACTTGGAGGCTGTGGTGAGTCAATAAATTTCATCAGCAGTTATAATCTCTTGGCATGGACTGAAAAAGAAAAGATCAACTGACAAAATAGAGTCAGCAACATGAAGGTAAAAAACCAGTCTTACAAATCTGCCCATCTCTACCTGCCTCAGAGAAAAAGTTTAGCAGTTAAGAATTTTGATATCTTTGCCTTGCTAGGCAGTGGAACTCATGGGACCTTCTACTCTTCTTACAGTTCTGAAAACATAGCAAAAAATTCAGTAGGTTAATGAATTTTAAAATCAACTAACCCTAGAATCAGTGTTTTATATCTATATCTACCTATACTTACATAGAGAGGTAGAGATGTATGTAAGCACGCACACTAACCAGTGTAAATATTTAAGTGTGTAGTTTTACTTTGCTGGTACGAAGTCCTAAACTTTGCTTTTTTCTTACAGAATAAGTTAAAATTTTACACAATGAGCAATAGCAATTTACTTGGGAATTTCTGGCCACATATTGGCAAAAGCAGATTTTTTCTTTTTCAACTTTGTTTTAACAATTGCTGCCTACCTGTTCCAGGACTTCCAGTCTAAGGACAAAAAGCCTCTCACTGTGACCATGAACATTACGGTTACTTATTAAAGTATTTTGCTCAGTCATGGTTCAATCTGCTCAGTCTGTTTTGTTCAGGATCTCTTTGGGTTGAGGCCTCACCTGATCCCCCACCAAACAGGCAAACACAATTTCTTAAACCAGCAGCAGCGCTCAGAGTTAGTCTGTGATACTCATGAGACCAAAATGTTTATATTCTCCTCTTTCAGCAGACACAACTGAAAGACATCCCCAGTAGATAAAATAACAAACAAAAATAGGTGTGATAACACCAAGTTTAATGAAGAAGTTCAGCTTTGAAAAACTACAGACCCAAGGTCACCAACCCTTTCAATTCTGACTGTTCCAATGAAATATCTTTTGTGATTCTTCTATTTACTAAGCACAGATTCCTGCAACATTGCAGCTCAAATTGTAACAGAAATCCAAAAAATATCCTAGAGCTAGATATCAAGAGATAATTTCAACTTTTGCAGTATTATAATGTTTATCCATGTCCTGTGACAAAAAAAATGTACTCAAACTGTTCATTAAGTGCTATCTATTAATGTTTTTGACTATTAAAATAATAATACTTGAGCAGGTACCACGTGGATATATTGGACAGCTTAGTAGAAATGAAGGCAAGTCATTCAAGAGATTGTGTCTTATGATATACAAATGCTGCTCTTTAGGACTGTCAACCTCAGCAAAATAGGAAATCACATTTGTTTAGTGGAAAAGGAGTAGTAAAGGCCATAAGAAAGCAGTAGGGGAGTGTCTCTATAAGTGCTGCTGTTACCAGAACAGTGCTCAAAAGAATTTAGGGAATTTATTTAATTATGTTCTGAAAAATTTAGTTTAGAAGAACACGCTCACAAACACACATGCACAAAAAAAAAAATCATTATTACATATTTTTTAACAGAAACAACATGAACTTCCTAATACCCAGGAAATTCTTATCATTGTTATTACATTGAGTTTGATATTGGTTCTTTATTTTCTCATTCTGAAGAGTTTACAGGACAGAATAACATAAGAAAGGGCAGAAAGGAAATTAAACAGTTATGCTGATGGGCAATAAAATTCTATGTGGGGGACCAAAATTCCATTATTCCACAGAACAAAAATGTTGTTTAACCTAAAAAACAACAACAGCCCTTGCATATCTCATCTCTTCAATATAATTCAAGTCTAAAAGTCCTTCACTTTCTGTCCTCACTGGAAGGGTCAGATACTCTGCCAATGTAAAGAGCACTTTACATCCACTTTAATAACTTATTGCTACTAAGTATCTTTGTATTTCTAACCAACAGCAATCAAAGAAAAAATACAATAAATAAAAAGCCTCACAAAACTCACTGAGACTGTTAACTTGCTGTACCTTTTTCCAAATTCTTAAGGTTGAGAAAGACACTTGCAAAGGAAAGTTTACAAATTTTTGTACTCAGCACACAAATCTGGAATTATACCTCTAGTGGCCACAGCGATTTATAGGTGGAAGCAAGGTCTTGCAAATAAAGACAATAATATAACTCTTCTCTACCTCTGATTTACTCTCTTTCTCTGGTTTTCTTGCTCCAAACAGCTCACTAACACGTGGAGCCAGGAAAAAGAGCATCTGGAAATTAATCTGTAATTTTGTGATTATATTGTGGTTCTTTTAGTTGAATAATTACCCTTTTTGCTATTCCAGGGCAACGGTTTCAATATTTCAGAAAGCACTGAGTGTAGACAGGGAAAGTTTCACCTCTCAGACAAAGCTATGGCTCAAATTTCAAAGCTGTATTTCTCCCTTAGGAGCTGAGTGTGTCTCTTGTTCCTGAGAGTGCAGCAAAATTCAACACAATCTATGTGGCTTCATATTAATTAGTGGAAAGACAACAAATAGTCTCCAGTGATTAGTACCTCTAAGAAATATATTATTTCAGGAGATATTTTATCACTTTAAGCTATGAGAAAAAAATGTACAGACATTTATTACCTGGAAGGAATAGATGCATAACATGAATGGGGCATCCAGAAGAGTTAATATATAGTAACTGTTATATTTAGACGTTAAAAAATTATCTGCTTGGAACAGGTAACTAACCCAGTAATTATACATACATATTTAGGTTGGACATTTAGCTTTCAAGTTAATTACCAGCAAAAAAATTAACCTAGGGTGTCAGCAGGAAATTAAAAAAAAAAAAAAAATCCTGATGTGTTAGAAACACAAAGTAGAGCAGTCTGCTTCAAGGCTCAGATCAATTTAATTTTTTAATCACTCTCTCACACATTCATTCTATTATTCATACTCATAATGCATTTATCCCAAGATGAACCTGTGAAACTTCTACATACAGAAATTTTGGTGCATTAGCTTAGGAAGAGGTGGGACATATTTACTTAGGAAGGTGTGTAGTAAATAAATTGCCCAGCAGTTTATCTGTTCTGATTGGGATGGTGTTTTGCTCTAGCTCTACTGCTCTCAGATGTTACATGTTCTTTTACATTCTTTAGTCATTCCAGTTCTTTTTGAACACCCAAATTCACTGAATATCAGGTTCCAAAGCTCCTGAAATTAAAAGTTTTCAGTCCCTGTAATTCACAAACATATCCATTATTCTATCTGCCTCTGTCTCTCTCAGAGCAACACAGTCCCTCCACCTCACTTACTCCAGCTCACAGTGGGACAGTTTCCTTCCTCTTACTGTTGGACAGAGAATGAACAAGGTAAGTTTTGGGGACATGTAAGTTTGCTTCAAGTCCTTTGTTTTTCTATCTATGTCTGGAAAAAATAACTGAGATGTATCTCACAGCCCTTGCCTTTTCCAAATGCATTAGGATTTGAAAACCAGGACACCAGATATGTCAAAAGACCAACTCATTAGATGTTTAACCCAAACCAGTGTGCTTCAGGTGACATTTCTTTTTAGTCCTGAGATTCCCACGCAATTTGTTTATGCAGCAATCATAATTAAACCTCCTTCCCTCCTCTGTCCCTGCTCATATGCAGAATTCTTCAAATCACATGCCATTGAACACTGCATCTAAGATTCTGAAATGTGTTCTGAGGGGAGTTTCACAAAAATCGTGCCAAGGAAAGGCTGAATGCTGAGAAGGGGCTTTTCCACATTTATCAAGAACAGATTTTGATGCAGATCATACTTATGATCTTTTCTTTACTTGCCACAGAACTGGGAGATAAAAACACCCCTAACTCATCCAAGCACTAGTCCCCTCATCTACTAAAAAACATAGTTTAACCTTTTGTAAAACTCTTACTCTACAATTCTTTCTCTAAAAACATCTGAAGAAAAACTTAAGAATTCTAAGATTCTGATCTTCCTACAAAAATTTTTGATCTCCCAAAGGGGGCATAACTAAAAACTTGAAGCAAATGGAAAATGAAGAGTAGTAATTAATGAAGTCTGGAAATAATTCATTGAAATTATCACATCTTATGTTTTGTCATTCATTAATCACGTCAAATGAACCAAATGACCACTTCTTCCCTTTTTTTATTTGATATTAAAATACCTTTTTTGTGCTTCTGCAGGTCTGTTGCAGGTGGTTATTTAGTTTCAAAGAATTTACTGAGCAACCACAACACAGACTGATAGTAATAATGTGAACAACTTCAGTATTTCACCCTCAAAAAGCAGGAGGACTCATCTTTCACCAGAGTCTGACTGCTACTCAGTGTTCTTGCAGAATATGCTGCCAAAGTTTAAAATCTTTGACCTGTCAGCTCTTCAGGTACTGTCATTATGAAACAAAAGTCACAGAAGATTTTTCATCAGGTCTTGCTTAGTCCCTTTATCTTGTACACTTTTAAAAGCCTTCATGTAAATTAAGATAACTGTGTTGTGGTAGCCAGCTCTGCAAATCCTTCTCTGGGGGAAGGACAACTCAGGAATTAAAGTTGAGATGTTTTTTTCACTGACTGACACTACTGTTAGGTTATCCAGAGGAGAATGAGCCCAGAACTTGTTTGACTGGTGCAGAGTAGAGAACCCACCAGCCCCTGGCACTTCCCTTTGCAAGTCAGCATTGCTCTCCATACCAAATATTGAGAGGCAAAATCATGGTCAAAGGCTACTCAGCCATAATTCATTCTCTCAAGCCCTGTCACAGCTGCCACTTAGAGCACTTAAATTAAAAATTTCATCTTTCAACAGGTTCTTTACTGAAACTACAATGTCAGTGACAGATCTGGATTCTACATCCCTCCTTCCATTGTTTTTAGGCTTATTTGTTTAGATTTATTCTTAAGGGAAGGTAGTATATTACAATTTTATAATACTGAAATATGTTACTCAGAAATTTGAGTTAGCACCCAAGATGTGAAGGTACTAATTCTGCTTCATAGTTGTAACTAAAGTGCTACAGATGTGCTGTTCCATCGAGACCACTGGAAATTGGGTGTGGAAAACATGCTATTGAACAGGCAAAAATGGGATCTCCTGCCTTGGAGTGCATTGAAAAAGGTGAGAATAACAGATTGTGGTGCTATTACAAAGAAACTTTAAATAGAGCAAATAAGAAGAAAGGGGAATCACTCATCATAGCAGAGGTATAAATTATCTTGCAATTTGTTTACTATTATCCATCCTACAGACTGAATTTCTCAAATGTAAGATGTGCATGAAACGATTGACCCATTATTGCATTAAGCCAGTTCCACATAATGACACAACCGAAAGCAAATTAAGAGTTACTGAGTTACTGTGAACCTGTAATGTATATTAAAGGAAAAGTGTAAACATGATTATCACAGATGTTCAACACGTGTGCTCTTGAACAACCAGGTTCAAGAATAGTTCAGGAGATACAGGCAGTGCTTGTCCCACCTCTTTACCTGATGACTTCTGAGTGCTTTTTTAAAATATCAGCTTTATGATTCTCTGCATTCTTTTTATTTCATAAAAGCAAACCTCTTCAGGAATCAAGGGGTTGAATCATTCACTACACAACCAAACCTGACATAGAGCAAATTCTTCCACTCATATAACAGTGGGTAGCAATAGGTCATGTTGAGGTGAAGGCTCAATATTCCATGATAATAGAATAATGCCAATACTTAGTGTGGTCTTCCATCTCAAAGAATTTTAGGAACAATTATTAATCTTCATACTTTGCTATGAACCTGCTTGGACTAAGTGAATAAATTCAGTATTTCTTCCTTTTTGCATTTCAATGT
This sequence comes from Chiroxiphia lanceolata, assembly GCF_009829145.1. Lineage (NCBI taxonomy): Eukaryota > Metazoa > Chordata > Aves > Passeriformes > Pipridae > Chiroxiphia > Chiroxiphia lanceolata. The sequence goes on from NC_045650.1 coordinate 5,931,986, forward strand.
CTTAGGATTAACTTCAAAATGGTATTAGTCTGGTGGAGAAGCAGAGACTGTAAACTAATAATGGATGTTATTTTTACAGATATTTTAGGTCTTGTAGCTTTTAAAGCAACACTACTGGAAGCCCAGAGAAACCCTAAGGTAGAAAGAGTGTTCTGTGTAATTTTTACCTCTCATATAGTTTTAATACTAAATACTGAATTATAAGAAAACTAATTAAGAAAATACTAGCATAGAAAAATAGTTTAGTAACCCAGTAAAGAAGGCAAATAATCCTGTAAAAGCAAATTCTTATTGGTGGGTTTTAAAATGTATAGCTAACATTTTTTATTATTCAAGAACTAGGAGACAGGTAAGAATAACTAACCGCATCTATTTGTATGAGATTTCAAAGATAATTCCACATTTTGAGAATAAATGACTCTATTTTCTCTAACTGACAGAACAAGCAGTAGTTTCATTTCCCTGAAACCGACACACACCCAACGCTCAAGCATTATATTTCAAAGAATTGTAATTAAATCTATATAATAAAAAAGGAATGTTTCACATCTTAATTGAAAAATCACCAGCTAGAGAACTGAGACAGTGAAACAGCCTGGTAAGCTCTGAGATATAATTGAAGAAAAGAATAGATGAGAATATTTCAAATGGTCTCACTAGTCAGCAACTAGTGTAAATACTGCAATTCAATGGCATTTTAGTGATTAGGAGAAGAACTAATTTCTATTCTATTGCTCCTTTGCTTTGAGAATTATATCTCATTTTTGAGAATCCCTGACTGAACACAAAACTCCATCTCATCCTCTACCAAGCCACGAATCTCACTATTGGTACAAGCATTTTACATGATGCAATGAGACACCAGCCCACACAGTGTAAGATAAGCAGGTATTTATGATCACTTGTGCAGCTTTTATCTGCATTACAGAACTCAGCACCTTCTCAAGGGTCCTTTTAAAAGCATTTGGAAAGACAGGGAAAAGACTGGTGATGGTGTGCAGTTACACCAAGTGATTGCTTCAGGAACAAGGCAAGGGTTGAGTTTTACTCCACAGTGGGAAATGAAGCGGTTAAAGCTCAAAGATTTTGACATGGGAAACATGCCAAGGCCAGATGGAAATCTCAGCTGTCACAAGCAGAGGTCATTCTGTCCTTCCCAGCACAAGGTGTTGCTAAAATCTCGCGTATTATTCATACAAGTTTATCATACCTCTCCTTTTTCATTTAGAGTTAAAATAGTTTGTTTGGTTTATATGATTTTCTTGTTATTCATTGTCTTGTCTTTGTTTGGTTGTAATTTTTACTTATAGAAGTTCACCAGAGATGCCCCTGAGGTAGTGCAGATAATCTAGGTTTATGTTTCTAAAGAATTTGTTTAAGGGAAGCTTGGATAAGCCTTAAAGGGAATCTTTGATAAGCCTTTGTTCTCCTAAATGATTTGATCATAAGACAGTATTTTCAGAAAGGGCAATTCTTGTTGAATGAAGGAAAGATTTTTTGATGAGACTTTTATAGTGGAGCTTTAATGGAACTGTCTCTAAAATATTTTTACAAGGTCCATTTAGCCCTCTGAAACTGTCAGTAAGCAACTTTAATTACCAAATATGCTTAATGTTGATAATGTTGTCCACCAGAGAAGCAAACAAAAATACATCTTATATAACTAAACATTGGAGGGTGATTTAATTCTTTTTTTTAATGTACATTTAGTATTCTTCAAATGCTGATGAAGACATATGTATGAAGAAAACTTTAAACAATACCAGCATAGTACACATAATAGTAGACTTAGAGGACAGCAAAGAAATATTACTAAAAACACTAGAAAAATTACTTCTACTAGAAATGACTGAACCTAATTTAGACCTGAACAGATTAATCATGCTACTGAAGTACCTCTAAATACTACTGTCTACCTAGGCAGTAGATTTGAGGGACTTTTCCATACACTTTTCCTCTTGACACTTTGTGGTTTCTATTGTACAGTAAAAAACCAGCTGAAGTGTGACAGTCGTGATGTGCTGCCAGACATTAGAGCTTAGAGTGACATCAATTTAACAAACTAACTACCTCAAATCTTTATGAGATGGAAATTGCAAGCCCAAATTGGAAGAATCTAATGTTAGTTTATATTGCTGGTCAAGGGGAAGCATTTGTAGGGTTCTGCCTTACAGTCACTGATGTGGCTACAGGGGTGAGCACTGACACCTTTAAGCCACATTCCTTAGAAGAAATACTTCACCAAAGGCTGTCAAGTCAACTATGGAGATGTAGGAAGAGGGGTCCCTTAATGGAAATCAACTGGTAAAGGCAGGAAAATCAGACTGGGAGTTTTCAGAATGAAGGGAGGACAATGTGGAGGTGGTGGTAGCTGAGTTGGGCCCTACAAATCATTTGCAGCATGGAAGAGGTTTGTAGAACTGGGCTATTCTCTCCCCTTCAGTACAGGACTGAGAAGGCTTCAGAAGGTGGCAGCATCTGCTTGGATCTAAAATATAATTAAAATAAAAGGGGAGGGGAAAAAAAAGAAGGGGGGCTTCACACAAGACCTCTGGTACTTCTGCTGAAAGATGCAGCAGATGCTGCAGTTCCATACATGTTCAAAAAGTCTAACTTTTCATAAAGGAATTAAATACACAGAAGTGAACTGAAGTTCAAAGTTAGTGAGGTGAAATCACTATAAGAAACTATTGTCAAGTGGATATCTCATGTGCTAGCCCTGTTTTCCTTGCCCTAGACTTTTCTATATGGCCACTTTACAAGACAGGATAGTGAACTAGATGACCTACAGTGACATTCCCATGTTTTCAGGTTTACTTCATATGTTTTTGTATAAATTACTCCTCTAACCAAAGTAGGATTTTTGTTACTTCATTTTAAGACACACAATGCACAGTTATACCTCATCTACTATATAGACCTGAAGCAGTTAAAATGCCATACAAGGATTACTTCTAGAGCAGCTCCAGTACTGTGATGACACACAGTTGAAACAAAGCAAACCCCAACCAAATCCATAAAATATTTCTATGTTCTCTCATTAACGATCATGACATTTTTCTCAATTTCAGTAAAATTGTTTTAAACTGCACTAAAACTCCGTGGCAACTAAATTTGCATTTACTTCAAATTTTAGAAATCATTGGTCATGTAAAGAATGCTTTTAGCAGTCGGATCCTTGGGTTCTGTCAAAAACATGACAAATGCAAAATTGATCTCAAACTTCATTACTTGAGACCTGAAAAGTTCTCATAATTAATTGTAAATGACAGAAAACAAATTTGTCATTAACAAATCAATTATTTGCTGGTCACTGATGGTTATATATTTACCTGATGTCTCCCCTTCCAGGTATAAAGAAATACAAACTTCCTGCTATCTCACAGATGAAAATGAAGGCAATGGTTTTGAAAATCCACTGTGTCAAGGGAAAAAAAGCCAACTTATATGCATTAACATGTCCTGTCTCTCCAACCACACAGTCAGCAACATAGCAGCACGTTACTAATTGCAGTATCAAGTCTTTACATTGTTATGAGAGGAGGAGAAGGAAAAGTACTTAGTACAAATTTAAAAGAGCTCACCATATGTTCCCCTATTTTTAAGCATTTTTTCACTTTCCTTCTTGACACTTCTGTCTACACCTCACCTAGTTAGGAAGTCTTATGGTTAAGTACCTGACCTGAACACAAGGATTAGTGTTTGTGCTAACAAAATGAGTTCCTTTTTTCAAAGGCATCACAAGGTTTGAAGCATATTATACTCCATCTCTTGAAAAGAGGAAAGGGACTTGGATGTAAAACCTTCTATTAGTATCAAATTTACTGTCAAACATTTTGTATAGTTAAACCCCTGTTATGTCAATTTGAATGTGCCTAATGGACATGGGGTGAGAAAAGAAATTATGTCCATGACCATAGATTTCTATCACAGTTATCAGTAATATATCACACTAGAATCAGAATAGGTTGTGTCTTTAGTGCAGGCTTCATATTTTATCTAATATTACTTTCATAGTTTCCCCTTTTTCCTCTCTTTCCTATACAAACAAACATCTATTGGCACTTAATAATAGGTTATTTTATAGTATTTCTACATCAAAAAAAGGCAAAATAAACTTGCAAACTAACACAGTAACATTCTGCAGAGGGCACCCTTGGTACAGAACTGATCACCTTCTCCCACTGCATCCCTCATAACTTTAACTACATAATAATCACATTTACAATTGTCAGGAATATAAAAGAGGGAAAAGCTTTCTCTAATGGCAACAGAACAATGTCTGATGTGGACCTGTGAATGAGAACAAAGTATATCTACACAGAGTACAGGTACTTTGCCTTTCAAACATCATCAATGCTTTTGGGCTTAATAACTTAGCATAAATTAATTTGCTGCTGAGAACTACATACTAATAATAAAGACAGCATCTACCTGCTACTATTGTTTTTATTTAATTTTCTTCTGAATTGTTTCTTTGAAGGATTCTACCTATTCAGAGATACAGAGAAACTTCTACATGAAGCGAAAGGAGGATTGTAAGCAAACATGGTAAGCAGTACATATCCCACATGGCACACATCCCACAAGGCTTTTCACTATTTTAATAATGAGTTCTCACAATCAAGACAGGAGCTACTGTCTTCACTGGAAGTAAGAGGAAAGACTCATTCAAATGTTATCAAAAAGCATATTCTCTCTGCATTTTCTCACTGCTCCAACTGTTCAGCCCCCATGCACTGTGCTTTCTGCTGACGCAGCCACCTCTTTTCCAACCCTACTGTTCATATGACCTTCTTTCTTTTTTTTCCTCCCATCCTTCAGAACCATTTCTGGGCAGTTTCACAAGAATTTTGATTGCTGTTGTAAAGTTTACATCATTGCCATCTGACAGCTGTTTGTTGGCCTTTGTGAAATGAGTCGATGGTCTCAGTTCATTTCCTAACAGGCAGGTGGTCACAACTTAAAATATCACCTCCATTGGCACAAGGACTTCCAGCCAATAAAAAATACAAGTCTAGGGTAAAATACATGCTTGAAGAGAAACACATTTTGAAGTGCTTTTGGAAGGAAGGTTGAACTTCAGAGATGGACTAAAAATTAACAGAAAATGAACTCTGGTAAATGATCCTATTACAGAAGATCTGAATGATACTTGTGGATGATTCATCTCACTGTAGTGAAGCCATACACACATTGAAAGTGTACATAGAGACCAAGCTGTGCTGATACATTTATATTTATATCTATATCAATATCTGAATCCACACAGTGAGACTGCTTGTGAGCAGGGGACAGGAACAACTGCAGAAGAATCAGAACTTGAACACTCAGTGTTGGGAACCCCTTCCTTGCTTGCTACTCTAAAACTAAAACCACTTCACTGTGAATTAAAAGATGTCCTACAACAAAGCAATCCATAGGGCTGGTACATTTTTTCCCCCTCTGCATTTTCTTTACTGATTTAAAGATCAGACACTTTGAGGAAACAAGAAAACATAGGTTAAATTCCTGAAATTCACTGTGATAAGGTAGGTTACAGATGGGTACATTCATTTGCCATGAGGAAACTTTCTAACCAACAAGCAACATGAGGTCAGTACTAGTTAAGTAAACTAAGAACATTTCAGTCTGAATCTTTGAATCCAATTAAAATCTGACCTTTCTTCCAGAAATGGTCAGGGGCAGAGTTTAATACCCCTATAAAAGTACTTGAATATGTGAATTCAGATGATTATCAGAATTTCAGAAGGTCTAACCATTTAGCATGGTATCTCTGACTCCATTTTACTTGAAAACAAAAAAAAAAAATTGCACTTGCTGCAGAGCATTCTTCTGATAGTATCTGCTGCTACTCTATTTTATTTCCAGTGTATTTTTCTCAGATTCAGGGAAAATTACTTGCTCTTACTTTATGTTGATTAAATCGTGTCAGCAAGTGTTTTAATTTATGTGATCTAGCTAGCAAAGCAGAACAATTTTCATTTTTAGGCAAGGATAATCATAATTAAAAACACATTAGCTGATTATACCAAACACCCATCCTAAAAAAATCTACATCATGGTTTATAAATTATGATTATTTAACTAACACATTTTGAAATTATACAACTTTATAAGCTGATGAATGGTTTTGGTAATACCCCATCTACCCAAAAAGGGACACCAAAAACCAGAGTCAAAGAAATCAAAAGATTTTAGGGTAGACAGATCAGGGTATAAATGCAGACAAAATACATTCCCTAAACATAAAAAACCTAAGCTAAAACCATCACAGGAATAAATAAGGAACCTGAGATTTGCAATTTCTATAAATAAATAAAAATTATGTCTATTTCTATACTTTCAGGAGAGTAAAGTATCTTGATTAAAGAAAGGCTTTACTTTTCAGTTTAGGGTTTTGGTTTTTTGGTATTTTGAACAAGTTTATACTCACTTATCGTTAATTGTAACTCAGGTCAGCAACACTACAACAGACATGAATCTTTGTTTTTAGACAATCTTACCTATCCTAATTTATTGTATTTTTATTGTATCCTGATACAGTGAGCAATGTTAACAATGTGAGAGAAGGAACCACAACTGTAATTCTACTGGGTGGTGTTGGAACATCAGATCCCTAAATATGCAAAGTACTGGGGAACAGCGGAATATGAAGTTCTTCAGTAAAACATCTGTAAGTAGAACGAAAGACAAGAACCCATTGGAATAAGTTGAGAGGAGACCACAAAGCTGATTCCAGGGCTGGAACACCTCTCCTGTGGAGATTTGATGAGAGATTTGGGGCTGTTCAGCCTGGAGAAAAACAGGCTCCAGGGAGACTTTAGAGCTTCCAGGGCCTAAAGGGGCTCCAAAAGAGCTGGAAAAGGACAAGGGATGAAGTGACAGGACAAGGAGGAATGGTTTCACACTGACAGAGGTAGACTAGATATTTGGAAGAAATCCTTCCCTGTGAGGGTGGTGAGGTCCTGGAACAGGTTTCCCAGAAAAGCTGTGGCTGCCCCGTCCCTGGAAGTGTTCAGGGCCAGGTTGGACAGGGTTTGGAACAACCTGGGATAGTGGAAGGTGTCCCTGCCCATGGCTGAGGGTTGGAACTGATGGTCTCTAAGGTGCCTTTAAACCCATAGCAACTTTTAAAACAGAAATTGAAACACTTTGAAGCTCAGGTGATGCTTTGCCATTCAAGAATGGAGGAATCTCCTCTAAAGCAGACTTGGTATTTTCTATTTCTCTATGGTAAAAATATCTTACTGCTATAATAAAGAGTTTAATGCTTCTTCACAAATCTACTCATTTGATCTCATGTTCAAATTTTTGACATCTTCCACAAGCAAACATATCCCATACAGGATGTATTGCTTTAACAGGTATTCATTTTACTGAGCTCCACTATAATTTGCTAGTCTTACATGATGCCTCAAGATGTTTCACACATTCTGAAAAGGAAGCTAAAAGGGAATAATTTGCATATATTACTTAAGCTGTACATGCTGTAAATATTGATCTGCTGATAGAGAAGTAAGAGAAAAAGTTGTTCAAAAATTAGCACTCACATTTCTATAGTTTTAAGAATCATTTTTCAGGATAAACAGCTCTACTCACCCTGCAGGTGAAGGCTATTTGACAGTCCAGTCTGTGACATTCAGTGTATATTATGGAAATGTATAAATTCATAAAATCTCTTACTTCTACTTTTTTGGAGTTATTACCAATCCAGCACAAACTGATCAAACCTGAGTTACTGCCGTCTGTGTTATGCAGAGAGTGAAGCTGCATTTCACAGCTTTGGTCTATTATTTTAGCCAACTCCCCCTGACTCTCATGGGTGATACACAGATACTCTTGTACAATGTTTTGAATAACTTTCGAGTCTTTCCTCCCCTCACAAGTGAGGAGGTGTAATTCATCTAATGCCCGAGAACAAAGAGCAAAAATAAAAAAGCCTTCAGCCTGCCTTCACACCAACCTCCACAATCATGATCCATTTTGGAAAGGTTCTGGTAAAGGACTGCAAATCTCAGGAAACTAGAATAGGCACAGACAGGATTCAGCCTGAGGAATGATAGCGGGATATATTAGCTCAGACTAAAATTTCATCACTTAAAACTCCTGCTGTCAGATGTGACAAATCCCTGAGGCCTTGAGGTGCACATTCTTTCCCCTTCACAAGCACAGAGGAAATGGAATAGTCAAGGCCAGTGCACCTTTTTGGTTAGCAATGCAACCACCAGAGTTGGTGAAAACACCAGACAAAATGTACCAAGGATTTCAGACTGCTCACATTCCATCAGCATCTAAATCAGAGAGTGTGGAACAAGGAGTTGGACTTGATGATCCTTGTGGGTCCCTTCCAACTTGGCATATTCTGTGAGTCTGTGAAAAATATCTTTGGGATAAATATGTGAATCTCTCAAATGGTGAATGGTTCCTCGTCATCACCCCATGTCTTTGCCACTCCAGTGCCACACACATTTTCCTTTTCATCTTTCTTTCCTTCTGTTCTTCCCATAGTTTTCTGGCTTTCTTCACATTTTTCTGTGCACAACTTCTCTTTAAATGACTGCCTGAACCTACCAACACCTTCACAGCTCCCCACAAACCCACATCTTGTTCCCTTATTCTCTGTTAGGTTTCTTTTCCTAGTTCTCTCTCTCTCCTGGAACAGGCAGCTACACAGTACAGGAGAAAAGTCATGTAGCTGCCACCAGAAGTTATTTTATTTTCAATATAAATTAAAACTTCAAAATTTACATTAAAATTCCAAGCATGATAACCTTACCCCACTTCTGGCAGGGCCACAAAGATCAACCCCAAAGACTCTAAGGAGAACTGAGTACTGTCCTGAATATAAGAGATTCACCTCAACTAATACTAGATGGGTCACTAAGGTTCCCAGAGAGAAGTCAAGTCACCATAATTCACTACATAGATGGCCTTGGAGAGGACTCTGGTTTTACTGGCATCACTGGTACCTGAAACTAGGTGAGACTCTATATCCCTCTTCACCTTTAAGCACAGTAGTGGCTGTTTTTGTTTTCAGTCTTTGTTCCAAATGCAGTGCCTCTTTGCTGAAGATGTCCAGCGTGCTGTTTCACATTACAACAGAACAAAACACTTTCTTCTACCAGAGAATACTGTGGGGCCCAATTTTTCATTGCTTGGGTTTCTATTTTTAAGGTTTCTCCACCCAAGCAAATACTTTTGCTCTGACAGCATTTAATAACAAGTTTGACCTTGGAGTGTGTAAGTTTAAATGATTTCAGAGTACTCCGCAGCAGAAAATCAGGGGCCAGGGATTCTTTTCCTTATTTGAATGTTATTATTTTGGGAGAAGGGGGAATCCCTTGTTTCACAGAAGAAATTACTTTTGAGCCACAGTGTGAAGACTTTTTGCATGAGTGCATGAAGAACCACAGTTTTTATGCTTCTTGCAGTTGAAATATAACTGTCACCATTGCCAAAGCAACTTTGCTACTTCCTCCTGGGAATATCCCTGCAAATACAGTAAAGGAAGCTGAGAAGAACTGGTTTGTATTTAGTATGTGTTGGAGAAGGAATATTATCAAAGCAGGTGGGACACCCTGAGCATCATCCCTTCCTGACAGCCCTGTGTGCTGGTGCAGGTTTCAGAAGCTTTGTGAGGCTGCAACCCAGCCCTTGATTTTTTGAGTGGACTCATGTCCAACATTCCCCCTATGGAACCCATCCTCATTATCAAACATCATTCCCAACAAAGGTATTGCTTGCAATGAGGAACTACCATTGACTACAGCTGGATGTATTTTATGTGAGGGTTGAAACACATACAACTCTTTATATCTGCAGGGCCAAGTATTTAATATAGATGGATGAAGTCCACAAACTGATCTTATTAAGATATTTTGGGCTTTTTTCATTTCTCAATTTCCTATAAACACCTCCCAAACTTTGAGAACTATTAAAGACACACACAGTAACTACTTCATTTTAAAAGCCAAATAAGAATTAATTTTTTGTTGCTGAACAGAAAGAAGATCCTGTGGTGAAAAAAAAATACCGTTTGGTGTGTTTGTCTGAGTTATTACATAATTCAAAGACTAAATTACCTTTGGCTAGAGCTGCATCAATCTTTTTCCCCTTAAAATAATACCTTCCCAACTACAGCACCACAGACAGAGCAGTGGGACATGGCTCCTGACAGTCTAATTATTGGTTCATCTAACGATGTTCACAGAGAGGCAAAATGTCTCTGTTAAATCCCTGCCCTTCCCTATTCTAAAAAGTTACCAGGTGAGCTGTTTCAGAGGTAATAGCAATGGAAAACACCAGAAAAGAATTTATTGTCAACAGATCTGCACAGAAAAGCAGCACTGCAGAAAAAATATTGATTGCTGTAGGGGAAAAAAAAATGTTTCAGATGTACTCTGCATTGCACTTACACAGACCCTGTTATGTATCATGGAATAATGTTACATTTTATAAGCATTCTTTTTTTGTGAAAAAATCTCTAAATCTATTGGTTATTAATGTTCTGTATTGATCTACAGCAATTTGAATGCATATTGCATCTTCACTATGGTAACTATTATACAAAGAACTGGCACTGATCTTCACAGAGGATCCCCTTGTTTCACAAGTATACAAAAAAGTACATACAAATTCTGGAAAAAAAAAAATCTATTCTTTGTGTGTCATGCAAACTCATAAATAGGAGAAAATAAGAGTCAAGAAAAAAGGAATCAAAGACAAATCAAATAATTTGATTTCTTTGTTTTCTGTTCCGGAAAATAAAAGTGATGAAAGAAATTATAACCCTTCATCATCTATTCAATAGTTCACATTCAAACATCTCAATAATTGTGATTTACATTAAGAGTTAGAGTTTATCAATGACACTCATAAATGGCAGTTAAAACCATTAAATTTATAGTGACCAGCACTAAAGATTTCCATTTCTAATGAAAGTATTGCTTACGGAGATTTCAGAAGCTTGTGTATTTAAAAATATAAACAAAACTGAGTACAATCTATGAACACCACCTTGTCAACAAAACCATAAAAAAAATGCCCCATCCAGTCATTTCTTAAAATGTATATGGAATTTCTTGTATTTTAGTTTAGTCTCACTTCCTCTTGCCACCACCATCTTTATCCAGCTTGACATTTATGCACATTTACAAGATTCTCTCTCCCAGAACCTTCTCTTTTTGAGGTTGAAAAACCCATTTTCTCAGCCTTTGTCCAGGTGACAGAAGCAGACCAGCTCACCAGGCTCTTCTCAGCAATGTGGAGGAAGAATCACCTGCTGGCAACACCCTTCCCTGATACAGCCAAATTCTCCAGCCTCCAAAGACCACTTTGAACAGCACCAAAACTCTATTACATCTCCACTTCCAACACATAAAGACACCATACAAATCTGACAGCAACGTTCATTTTATGAACAAGTTTTTCATCAAACACGTATTCCTTTCTGCCGTAGAAATAATTTATTCTTTGTGTATAATTGATTTGTGTCTGCATTTAAAAATGTCTTTTGAAACCCATATTGTAACTAATACTGTCATATAATAAAAAGCAACACTTTTAATTTAAAGTTAATGATTTTCCATTATTCAACATTAGTAGACAAGGCAAGAAGTCTAGCTTAGTGCCAGAACATAAAAGAAGTTATTCTGAACTTATAATATGTGGGTTTAACAGCTTAATGTCAAGAAGAAGCAATAATCTAAATTAAAAACTAAGTTAAAGGATTATAGTACCTCATATTTAGAAATTTCACATGACTATAGATAATTAAGGCAAGTTAAATATTTTTGCAGTACTGCTCTGAAATCTGCAATTGTAAATTTTTACAGCAATAGCACAACATTCTGTAACAACACTCTAGACATAACATCACTATGGCAAATGAGATTTACTGCAATACACTGCTGCATTTTTTTAGGGTTTGTAGAGGGAATTTCTTTTTCTTTTTTCCTTTTATCATTACTGCAAGACAGCTCACTTCAGCTACCTTATCTAATCCCCAGCTGGAATTGGGATATCACAGGTATGACAGAGAAAGGGAACCTCAAACACTGCAGGTATGTAAAGGTGCTACTTTGGAGGAAATAGAAACCACATGTGGGTAACACACGATTCCTTGCACCTACTTCAATTTTGAACAGTAAAAACACTTCATAAGACGTGAAATAATTTCAGTGTAGACTTTCTGCAAATGTAAAAAGTTTTCAAAACGAACAAAACAGCTGGAGATGAGCGTTATGTCATTTTGAAAGTATTTATCCTCCAAAGTAAAATCATACTCAAAGCAGGCTAGAAGGCAACTAATATAATACTAAATTTTAGAGATGGAAAACTGCGATCCCTTATGAAGATTGTGGAAGAAATGTAAAAGACATTTTTTCAGTCTTTGTGTATTCCTTATGCCTCAGATTATGGTTATTCAGAAATCTGTCGAGAAAGTCACCCTCAGGAAAGAGCTCCTCTTGGAAAGTTCCCATCAGAGAACACAATTAGAAGTACTCCATTCTGCATTCTTATGTGGGTTTGAATTTGTACTTACCCTTTTTCCCTCACCAGCATGAAAAGAATTGACTTTTTTTGGGTAATCTTCTCTTTGAAGTCCAGACACCTTTAACATCCCTATCTCCTCCAAGAAGTGTTCCATTTTCTGCTACAACTGATTATCAGGAACTTTCCTAATTAAAAAAAAAAAAAATTGGTTTCACTGACCTAATTATATAAATATGTCCTTGTTAGACTGAGACTTATTTACAGCAACTAACCCCTTGTCTCCATAAGATGCATGATGCTGCTCCTCCTTCCCTCCCTCCCCAGCCCGTTTGGCATATTTTAATGGACCTTAACGTTCTCCTATAACTTGAATACTGAAAACATACATGTGTGTTAAATTATATATACATATACACCTCATTTCTGGCTCTTAACTGAAGAAAGCCATGCTGGCAGTTATCTGCCTTAGGCTGCCTAACTGCAGAGCTCTCATGGCATTAAGGGATATTTAAAGAAACCAACTCACATTTACTTCTGCCAAAGCACAAGCCCACAAGTCCACAAACCCCACCACATAAATCATTACATTCGTGGCATATGGTTGGTTTTTTTTTTTTGACAGAATGTGTTCAGATCCATTCAGTCACTCAATCAATTCTGCCCTCATGGTGCACAGATTGTAATCATTTGATATCCTCATATTTGATGTCTAATAAACCATCACTACTGATTAACACAACCAACTCCAAAAGGTTTTAGTCTTATTTTAAGAATACACACATATACAGTGTAAGAGACCATTGGCAATATGCTTGAAGAACTTTCAATCACATTAATTAATACAAAATAAGCTGTACAGTTCTATGCCCATGGAAGCCATGACATTCCTGCCTACAGACAGATGAACCATCACATCCAAGTCCCTTCAGCAGCACAGGAAGTTCTCAAAATAATTGCCCTTTACTCATTACAGGATTAGTTTTATTTTAATGGATGCTGGCGTGTGAAGGAGAATGTGGAAGGAAATTTTATTTCTGAAATGTCTGCATCAATAAAGGTGCCTAATTAAGGTATTCATTAAAATATACAAAGTTAACAAGAAAAAAAATCTACAGAATATTATTACATTTCCCCATTAAACTAATTTCATCTGGTTATAAGGCAAATTCTAATAAGATGATATTATTAACTAGTTCAATTTCAAAATGTCTTCTCATGTTTATTTTTATTAAGCTACTAAGCAGAGTAGCAATTGACTTCATTTTTTTTATTAAGTAACATTTCTCAATCTTTTTAAAAAGGGGCAATGGCCTACTTCTTTCCTTAGGCCCTGAATGTGCTGCCATTTCAAAAATTACATTAGAGTTCAGGTTTTCACCAGTTTCACATACCAACATCCAAAACTATGCATACTTCTTCACTCAAAGCAGCAATTTCACTTACACAACTATCATTTTTGAGTCTTAGTATCTATAGTCACTTGTGAATAAGGAACAGGAGCTTTTCAGTGGTCACCTGCTCAGTTGGGTATTTTTAGGTTTTTTTTTTCTCTCCTTTCTTTCAGCTTTTAAAAATAAACAGTACGAACATGTCCATTAGGATTTAAAGTAATTATTGATGAAAAACTAAAAAGCTATGTTTAACAGTCTTCCAAAATGGAAACAGAAGAACTTTCTTTCGTTACAAACCAAAGTAATTTCTGACTTCCTTCCATGATGTTACACTTGGAACATAGAAAATGTAATAGGTAAGGTTTCAGTGGCTAACTTGTAACATCCCTGTCTAAGCCTGGACATGGCTGGCTCTCATCAGTTCTGTAAAGTCCTGCAGAGTTTGCTGATTCTGGGGCACTCTGGAGCAAGAGGCTCATACTGAGTTCCCAAGAAAGGACATGCAAACAGTTGTAATCCCTGCAAGCTGTACTAATAAACCCTGAGCACTCTGGATCCTAAATCTCTGTACTTTGATAGTGTTAATTATCACCTCTGATTCCTCTTTCTTCCCCCATTGGTATTGGTACATCCTTTCACCATCAGTTCACCTACAAGTATTTCATTGCACATCTAATCTCTCAGACAAGCAACTCCGCATGCAGAAGCTTCTTGTCTTCTGTGTTTGGTCTCATCTGATCTGCTAAATCCTGATCTACTTAACATAGTGTATGCTCTAGAAAAATCAATCCTGACAAAGTTTTCTAGTCCAACCTATTGAAATGGTTCAAACTCCAGGATGCTAGTAAAAAGTTTTATTCCGTGTCAAACTAGGATGTAATCTAACAAAAAAAAGAAGATCCCAAAACTAATAAAACAAACCAAACAAAGACTTCTCTAATAACCAAAAAAGTGATTGTATATTGCTTTCCTAAAAAAAAGTAAAAAAAATATAAAAATATAAATAAATACACAAAAATAAGTATTTGTATAAGCCAAGGTTGTCCACTATTCCTACATTCTATTTTAGTTCAGTACAGAAGACCTCAAAGAGAAACATTTTGGTCACAGAGGTCATATCAGTTTAAAAGCTTCCATCTGCTCTGCCACATTGATTTTCTAATGCATATAACATGTTAAAATTAATATAGTCAATAGTTCAGCAGACCATACAAATCAGAGGCCAGAAACACTGCAAAGATTATCTTGATGCTTCACCAATCACAAGTATGGCCTAATGTCAGGAGAATAAAGGGATTTAATTCAGTGTCAAAGCATTAGGTTTTATACTTTATTGCAAGTAAAGTTAAATACTACATAAGCAATTACAAGAAGTGGAATGTGCCAGGAAATGCTTAAAAGTTATAATTTTGAGCAAAATGGTATTTTAACCTGGAAGGTGTGAATCAACATTTAAAATCTTGGGCAATTTCAGCTACACTTCCCCTAATGTGGCAGACAAATTGGGAAAAGGCTGATAATGTGAACAGTCAAGAAGAGAACTTGTAGTAAAACTCCTCAGAAATCTGTCCATGAGTCAAGCATAACATTTCTTGATATTCTGATATACTTATTCTGACTCATACAATACACCTATTTTTTTTTCAGAATCTAATTCTAAAGAAAAATGTAAAAAGCCAACATTACAAATTTGTTCCAACTCCATGTCTAAATAAACACCTTCTGCTACAAAATTAATTGCTAATTTTAAATCTGTAGAGAAGTGTTGGTCAGAAAAGGCATTATTTTGTTTGCTTGCTTGTTTGTTGGAAGGAAAAAGGGTGCCAGGACAAGTGTTTGTGAAAACTAAACCACAGTGTTTGCCTGGCACTGAGGCACGAAGCTCTAGCACAGCTTTCAAAAGCCAGCACTGACTTCAACAGGTTTTATCAGCCTCACTACGTAAACAATTGTCACATCTTACTTGCACATAGAAGCCAAAATAAGAGATTTTATTTTCAGTTTACTTTTACACCTGTGGGAAACAGCTGAGATTTTGTTTCCTCAGTGGAAGTTGTTCCAGGTGTCTTTCCCCTCTGATTACCTAGCTCAGAAAAACAATTATAATTTCATAGTGGTTATCTGGTTACACAAACTTCTTCCCAGACTCTTCACTGAGGAAAGACTCCTAAATAGCAATGTAATACCAGAACACATGAAACAAATAGTGATTTAAAGGAGTTGGAGAAAATAAAGTTCTGCAATTTCAGAGTCTATGTCCACGCAAAAATGCAATTATTTGAGCATATGTTCAAAGTCCTACTTTTGGAAAGAATAGTCTGGGTTCCTTACAGCTGAAAGAGGCTTTAAGTTCAAAAAGTATGAATTTGGTTTTGCTACTAATTAACTCATAATATATAATGACTCCTACAGTACTCACATTTCTTCTCATGTATCAATGTATGGAGGAGCAATGAGAGAAATTTGCTTGTTGATACATTTATGTAGTAGTTCATTATCATCATCAGGGGTCAAAATATTCATCACCCTCATGTAATAGGAAAAGAAAACACAAAGGCAACACAAGCTCAATGCTAGTAATTAGTGACACAAGGATGAAGCACAGGGGTATAGAGTGAAACAATCTCTTGTTCCACTGAGACACGTGTAAGTATCATAAACCAGAGCCTAGTTACTGAATTTAGAATAAAGAATAGCATCAGTGATATTAAGTTTAAAATTAGAAGTGTAATTAACTGAGAGCAGCTTATGTTATGTATCAGATGACTGCACAGATCTGCAGCTCGAATATTTGTCTCACCGCTCCAAGGCAATACCTCTAAACTCTCCTGCTGCTCTAACTTGTCCTATATATTCACTGATGCTGTGGTGGCTGCAGATCCTACTCATTTGTTTCCACATTTTCCCCCAACAGATGAGTAGATCCAAAATTTGAATTTACTTTGGAAGCTGGCACAAGTAAGTGAACACATAGGGTGAATAATTTGCTCTTTTACTCTGCTTTTGTTCCTGTTAAACCAACACAGGAACAACTGCTCACCTCTGTGTACTGCATGAAGAGGACTTGTTTTTAGAGATCTCTGTTAAGAAAATACAGACTTATTTTGATATCATGTACAATCAAGACTCCAATGGATTTCACTGATGTGATCTACAAGCTCATTTCCAGGAGTGGTGGCGTGAAGAAATTTGCTCACAAAAATTCACTTGTGTGAACCTGTGATGGACAACTCCTATCCACCATAGGATGAGGTATTGAAAACCTCAGAAACAAACAGCAGAGCCTATAAAATACTACAATAAAGCACAGGTAAATTTTAATGCTAGAATGCTGCAAATGCTGATTGTATTTCCACAGAGGGCCAATTCAACATGGAATATAATTCATCAAGTAAATCAATGCCAACTTCCAAGATCCAGCCAACAAAGTGGGACCATCAGTATATCTTAACCAGATGGTCTCAGAAATGGTCTCACAAATGCAGGACCAAATTCTGTCTGTTTGCAAAGGTTGTTTAATGTCCACACTGTTCTCTGATCTGTTCTCCAATGTCCACACTGTTCTCCAATCTGCAAGGCCAGTAAATGTCCTGTTTATTCACCCTCGTACAAGTTGACTAGCAATTCCAGTTTCTTCCTGAAGTTTTTTAACCACTTAGCTGAAATAGATTTTAACATACAGTTGGGTTTTTTTGCCTGCAGAATATCTACCACCTACAGAGTTGCTGCATTTTTTCCTGTTTGATCTCAAAGTGAAAAGAAGCCCAAAGAAATGGCTCTACTTGCAATTGAAATGATCAAAATATCTTTCAGCATTCTCCCTAGAATTTTGTGTTGCCTTTATAAGCATTGAGAAAAAGTACTTGAAACTAGTAACAGCAAAGACTTTTTGTTTTTGACAAAGCTGTCAAGATTTCTCAATTAAAGAAAAAGAAAATTTTTTCAAAACAAAAAATATCTTTAACAAAGATTTCTACATTGGAAACTCACTTCTTACCCTTTAGTGAACAATTTGTTATAGAGACTTCATGCTCCTGTCTTCTAACTGACACATCTTTTATATCCAGAGTGTTTTTCTCTTTCTTTGAATATATCCTGTCAGGCAGGATGTACATACAAAACAAAATTAATTTGGTTGAAACTCTAATTTGATTCTGTTGATAAAAAAAATAAATATTCCATCTAATGATTCAAACCATTCTGTCAAGAAAACATCTCTGGCTACTTCCAGATCTTTTCTGCAGCTGCAATTTGCAAAAGAATGTCTTTTCTCAAAAATTAATTCATAATTTTAAAATGGGTATAAGTGCCTTCTCTCCTGAAGTGCTGAATGTCTTTGTGAACACCTTCAACTCACCCAAATGTGAGGGAAGTTGTGTATTTTACAGATTTATATTCTAAGGTATCACATGAATTACAATGTCACACGCTGTCCTTAGTCTATCTCTGGCATTTCTAGTTTTTATTACTATAAATCCTAGAGAAGGGTTTATCAAATAAAATTGACTCTGGTTATTTATTGGTGCCTTTAAAATAAAAGCCACATTTACAAATGAGAAAATGTTATCTATCTTCCTGATTTTTGTAAGAACTCCTCAATCTTGTAAAGTTTCATAGCACCCTTTAGCTTCTGTTGCAAATTGCTGTTCAAGAGAATTAGCTTTGGGCAAAGCACAAACCCTTTGGTACTTTAATATGGTGAAATAATTTTACAGAAATGTGCTTCCAACATATTTGGTGGAAACATTTATTTGTTTATTATTGACTTTGCTTTTATTTCTGTGTCAGAAATTCGTATTTGAGATAGGAAATGATAGCAGAGATCAATGTTATGGTCATTTCACAAAGCCTGATTGTATTATTGGAAGTAATTTTGTTTCTTATGGAGGAAGAGCCTGAAAAATGAAGCAAATTCACATGCACTTATGCACAGCTACAGTGGCTGTTCAAGACTTATTCAGAGACACTTCAATTTCCTTTTTCTTTTTTTGAATGATAAAGCAGATAAGTTTGAAGGAAATATGAATATTGATTGCACAGTTCATTCAAAAACCTCTGTGAGCAACATTTGTAAGGGTTCCCAGGTTCTTGAGCTTTATTTATGTCTATAGCATTTCTTAGGCACAAACAGAAACATATGGGATATGCCTGTACCTTACACAGCTTCTAAATTATAGTTTTTAGAGCTATAGCTGAACGTCCTGATTTTTATTTTTACCCTTCCTTCTTTAACTCAAAGTAAAGCAGATACAGGTTAATTCTGGCACTGAGAGGGGATACATTACCATTCTAAAGCAATTAAACTCTTAAATTTGATGATGTGCTGTCAGTTCTCCTTACTTTTCTCGTTTAAGAACAAAAGGCCCCTCTGCACAGAGCGATGACAGCAGTGCACCTGTGTGCACAAACACAGTAGGACAGAACCACGTTCACCAGCACAGAGCCTGTCAAAGAATTCTCAAATTCCTAAGTCATGTACAAGGAATGAAAGAGTGACTTCAGTCAAGGGCACCATGGTCTCCATACCCATTTACCATCGAACTCAATCTCATATTACTGAGCAAAATTTTTTTTTTTCTTTTAATTGATTGGCTTTTTTTTTTTCCTTCAAATAATGTTTTGTTACATTTCCCAAATTATTAGAAACACAAGTGTCATGGACTTCATTGAGGCTCCCCTCATGAGTCTGTGGATTTATGGAATTTAACTGCCTGTAAAAACTACATATACTGTAAATTTCACATTCCTGTAAAGCTACTTTTTGCCAGCCCAATAAACTCTTCAAGAACAACAAAAACAAAACAAAATAAATAAATAAAAAAAATCAAACCCTGAAAACAAGAGTCAAGAGAGAAAAAAAAATAAATCTGAGATAACACTAAGTAAATCAAAGCAGTTCTAATGAGTTCAGTGGAGCAAACCAACTCACAGAAGCTAAAGATCTGTCTGAATGTATTGAAGAAATAAATGAAAATTGAGTGGTATTATTTTCTCACACTTCATAGTAATACAATTTTAAAATCAGCTGACCTATGACCTTTAACTTACCAAATCTCAGTGTAGGACAAAACATGTTTACACGGGGGGGGGGGGAAAGGACAACTCTACTGATCAGGAGATGCCGAGATAGTGCAAGTTTGACACTACAGGTAGAATTCTGAAGGACAGTCTACATTCTCCTAGTTTCACCACATGATATAGATAAAGATATCACACACAAGTCAGAAGTTTTCTTCAGGGTTTTGTCAAATCCCCAGGTCCCCCATATGTCTTTACAGCAGAAGATGTTAAGGCTTAGAAGAAGAATTCACACACCCCTTCACAAAGAAAACACTTCCTTTTATGTTCTGCCTGCAAGGAAAAATAGTGGAAAATAAATGCTTCATGGAAGACAGTTGTGCTGTCCTCTTTATCCTCATCAAGACTTAGAATGAGAAGACAATAATACATGGGAAATCTGTCAGGAATTCTCTAAGGTGTGACTGTTGCCTAAGATAAAGTCTTACCCAATTTAAACCATCCTCTGCTCTGCCCTGCTGAGAAGCTCAGTGGTTGCTGTAACGTTGGTGTGACAGAGGTTCAAAGTAACAAAAACAAACTGTGTGATATTTCTTTTACCTTCACTTTTTTCTTTATTTCAGGACTCCTTATGAAATTTTTTCACTGCTTTAAAACATAACAAATCTAGAATTAGTTGGTCAACAGTAATTGTTGCAGTCTCACCTCTTCAGTCAATTTATCAAAACGTTCTCTGAGATCATATTAAATATTTTTACTTTATAGGTTGTGAGTTCTTTGTCTTTCTTTCCCCCTTTACTTGAACTATCATCATCATTAACTACATTAATAATGTATCATCAGGTGTTACACAATTTGCAATATTCACATTTAATGCCAGTGCTGTGTTCCAAGTCATACCTTGCACAACAGCCACATTTTTAACTGTGACACTCCTTCACAGACCAAGGACTACCATGAGAATTTACACTCATACCTTCAAATGGTTCAATTTAAAGACTGAACCATTTAAAGGGATCAAAAATCACAAGCATTTCAGTAAAGGAATGTGTCAAGATTTCTCATATTTCTTGAATTTATAGCTTGAAGTTTAATTTTTCCTCTCAGTTCTGGAATGCAGAGAAGGGAGAGAAAAAGTAACCTCTCTATTCCTGTGAAGAGCTTCTCATACAAAAGAAACAGCTTCAAGGGTTATGGCAGAGTTCAAAAGCCTGAAATGCAGCTCAAAGAAATATCATTGGGTTTACAGTTTCAGACTTCATGACCCGAAGATGTTAACATGACACAGAGTAGACGATCTCCCTAGTAAGAGATTGAACCCAGCTATAGAAGAAAAACCTGTCATGAGGGGAAAAAAAAAAAAAGAAAAAAAGAAAAAAAAAGTTTTCCCTTAGCATACAAACAAAATTATTTATACTTAACTGATTCATGGAAACAGAACTATTTATTTACAGTGATACACAAAATAGATACAAGAGTTTTGATTTTCCAAAATGGTGAAACTTTGCGCATCATTTCTATTTGTCCAAGCTGGCTTTGAAACACCCATCATTATCACCACCAGATCATAAAAAGTGCAGAAAGAATTAGGAGATTGCATATTTAATTTATTTCAGTAAATTAAATACTGAGATATCAAGTTTATTATTTAAAAAAAAGGCACCTATTAAGGAAAAAAAATGAAAAAGCAATGAGATGGAAAGAAAGGAAAGTAAAAAGAAATAGTGAGTTCATTTTACAATATATCAAACCTTTACTTGCTATAATGATTAGCTGGATCTAACTCTAACTCACTTTTTAATCTGAAATACCAGAGCCATACAATTTAATATAATTTCTAGTCATGCAATGACTTTGTATCATATATAGCAAGGCATTTCATGCTCCGTAGAGTAAAAAATGTAGGTCAGGACCCACAGGCTATAGTCAAGTTATGCTGCTGTAAGTTTAACATATTATTCTTTTGGGAAAAAAATAAAACAATTTAATTTCACACACATAAGCCAATGATCTTCAAATATTCCATTTTCTTAAGAGTAAAAGGAAACTGACTCTTAACACCTGATTAGTGTGAAAGTCACTCAACTACACACAAAGTTTTCAGCAGGAAAGACAGTCGAAAATGCTGAAATTTTGCCTTGCTTGTAAATGAAAGACATTACAGTGGGTCCAGAAAATTGTAATTGATGCTAAAAACTGACAGTCAGTTCACCCACCTATATGTACACCTATGTGTACACCTATGTGTACATATACACACACCTGCTTTCTGCTCTAGCAGGTCTGCACTCAACTGCTTTAATTGAAGTGCTACAAAAGACTAACAAAGCTTATCACTGTATCTTACTTAATCTAAATCAGCTTTTCTTCTTTTAGGGATCTCTGACTGCAATGGTGTCCTTGTATTTTTGCCTTCGCTTACCAAAATCAAAAAGTTATGGTTAAAGGAGTGAATGAAATAAAGAAGACAAGGGAATCAGCAAAAGTACAAAAAGATCTCATACAGTCCAATTCATTAGTTTAGAATGTGTGAATGTTCCAGTTTTATATTGGACAAACGACATTTTTAAAGTGCTGGAAATGTTATATATATTGGTAACAAGCCCTGCCTACTTCTAGTCTTACCTCCAGTGCCTCACCTCTCTGAAAAACATCTCAAACACAGAACTTGAACACGGGTCAGAGTCTGTATTAACCCTGCCACTTCAAGAAAATACTCATTTCTTTCAATAACTTTCTCCCAGGAAATTGGTGATGTGGTAGTCAAAGCAGCCAGCCCTGCACTACATAACCAGTTCTGACAGGAAGGATGTTGCTCCATCTTACAGCACAGTTTCAGCCTGATTTCTCCAGGGATGACAACTCAAGGGAGAAAACATCCAGAACAGGAAGGTTTTCATGAGAATTAACATCAGGACCTGTTTAATGTTCTTCTCTCCCTACTGTTTGTATATGGATACACTGAATATTTCCTGTACCTGCAAAGATCTCAGGAGGTAAAGGTGTGTACATCATAGAGTTGCAGGACAAGTCATGTTATGATAGAGAAAATATTTTTAAAGGTTTATTTTTATGGCTGCAACATACTTACTTTCAATACCTAATAACAGTGTGTCCTTAGTTAATCAGCACTACCCCTCTATCCAGCAAAAAAATATACAGTATCTATTCCATTACAACAATACAGAAAGATGGTAAATACCATTTTGAGTGTGTATTAGTATGTAATATTCCCAATGCTGCCTGTGCAAAATTACTTTAGTCATGAGTCATGGTCATATATTTAATTTACAGTTTTCTGCAACCCCTCTGGCCATTCCATAAATTAAATCTGCAAAGGATCAAAGATCTCTGTAGTTTCACCTGGGGATGACAGAGATGATTCTTACTTGATGCAGGTTCCTGTTAACTTCCCAGAACACTGCCACCTGAATATCAATACCCAGACCCATCATGGCCAAGCCCTGCTGAACACGATCTAATACTTCCCTGACTACACTCAAACTCAGGAATAAGGCTCATTCTTTATGAAGCTAGAACATGCCCTATAAAAATCAGCCTGCTTGGCCTAAACAGAGCAGTTTCTTGAGACTGTGGTACTGCAGACAGTTTTAGACTTCTTTAATCAGTAAAATAAACCAAAAAACTACTGCACTCACACTTGCAGCTGCATTATTTACCAGGTAAGCTTATTTTTGGCCTGAAAAAGGCTCTTTGGCAACCTTTCCTTCTCAACACCCAGCAATGCTTAAAAACTCATGGATTATGACATCGCTGTGTCTGTCTTCTTATGGGTCACATGAGTTGAGCCATGTAATCACAATCAGCTCAGAAAGATGGGGCATTAAGAAAATTTTCATTACAGACAACTCATTCAGATCCTGATTCATATTCCCTGTGTGAATCAAGCTGATGTACTGCAATCTTAGTAACCCACTTGGTGAATGCTCAATTTAATCATCAAGTTACACATTGGTGAGAAAATCCTCTTCAAAAGACCTTCCACAAGCTTTAATTTCTAATGGAAAAATGAACAAAGGAATTGAGGTGTACATAGTGAACCTCCTGAAAAAGGTCAGTTTGAATACATACATTAAAAGTTAGGTAGTTGTTTTGTGAGGAGAACCATTAAAAAAACCTAATGGAAAATGGAAACCTGTGTAAATAACAGAAAACATTTGAGTTGAGCATTCTACCACCAATATTAAGAAGTTATCATCTTTTTTCTCACTAGAGAAAAGCATAAACCTAAAGCTCACTAGAGATGAGCATAAACCAGCAGTGGTGCAGATTACCATTGAAAAACATAAGTGAGAGACTGTAATGTAAATAAAAAAGGATCTGATCACATGGACAGGAGAAAAATTCATCCTCTACTTGATTCACATTAAGGTTCATGATTCAGTTAATTTTCAAAAATGCAAAAGGAAGAGAGGAGAAGAGAAAGGAAAAACATCCAAAAAATAGATGGTTACATATCCTCTTTTTCTTTTTTAATGATTAAATTCAGATATATTCACGATTTAAAACTTTTGGGCACTAACGTTGCAGGTGTCAGACAGTGTGGGTTGGCTATTTGTGAGACCGTGTCACATAAAATATGAAAGGTGGTTCAGTCAAATGTTGGAGCACACCCAGGCCATCAGATAAAGTTAAGCATATTGGTCTTTGGCCATTAAAAAGAACAAGCTTCCCAATCTATCCACTCAGTAATTTAAAGCCACTTCATTACAGCAGTGTCTTTTAAAAAGTAATAATATTATGGGTGCTTCTGGTTAAACTATTATGTTTGTCTCCTGTTCCAATTAAATTTACTCACTTACAAAGAAGAGATGAGCACATCTGAAACTGAAATTATCCTCATCCTAAGAACATTTATACAGTTTCTTTTCTGAGAATGTATTTTAACACTTCAACTAGAAAAATCTGCTCATGTGAAGATAAAATCCAGCACCAGAGCAGCATGAACATGTGCAAGGTCACTGTTCTTCTGTGATTCAGGCAGAGCACTGCAAATTATTTGTCTAATGTGCAAATTACTGAGCTGCTAATGGCAAGATTCTTAACACTTCTAAATGCTGGAAAAAGGAGATCTCCAGCTTCCTTGGTCTGAGACACAGACTGAAGTCAGATCATTGTCACATATCCTGGAAAACTTCACCTACATAGACCTCAGTTCTCAGGACACATCAAGTGTTATAACAATTTTCTGAAAGTATAAATTTTAACACAGGTTAAAGCCTATATTCACAAGACCAGGACTAACAAAAAAAAAAAAAAAAAAAAAGGAAAAAAGTTAACTAAGGTGCTGCTTTCATTGTGAAAGACCAGGGAAGACTGAGGTTTTTAAAATCAGGCTTGGTGACTACACTTTTACAAATAATAAGTTGTACAGATATCAAGCCCATTTCATATGGTTTGAGTTGGAAGGGACATTAAAAACATCTCGTTCCAACCCCGTGCCATGGGCAGGGACACCTTCCAGTAGCCCAGGTTGCTCCAAGCCCTGTCCAGCCTGGCCTGGGACACTTCCAGGGATGGGGCAGCCACAGCTTCTTTAGGCAATCTGTGCCACTGTCTCAACATTTTCACAGCGTAGAATTTTTTCCTTATATCTAATCCAAATCAACCCACTGGCAGTTTAAATCCATTCCCTCTTGTCCTGTCCCTCCATCCCTTGTCCCAAACCCCTCTCCAGCTCTCTTGGAGCCCCTTTAGGCCCTGGAAGGTGCTCTAAGTTCTCCCAGAACCTTCTTTTTTCCAGGTGAACCCCCAGCTCTCCCAGCCTGGTTCCAGAGTAGAGGGGCTCCAGCCCTCAGACCATCTTTATGGCCTCCTCTGGACCCACTCCAGCAGCTCCACATCCTTCTTATGTTAGCAGATTTTAAAATTCCAAATCTTTTCCTGCTATTTGTTGCAATAAATTACCTTAAAAATAAATATATCTGAAGAAAAACTTTATTTCTCCTACTATTATTTGTTTTGCCTTCATAAATTACATCAACCCCAACTTAAACGTTTTTAAATTTGAAAAGGTTCCTTAATCCTATTTCTTTCCTAACACAGGTGGGCTTTGCTCTATACACATTGCACTCAACACTAGGACATAAACACCTTTGCTCAAAATAGCATCAATTATGTATATGTATTTATTTCATATGTCAAACACACTTAAATTCACAGAATAATTTGCTAAAAGGATAATCACATGAGATCTCAAAAAAATTAATGGTTACTACCTGAAGACCTGACAGCATAAATAGAGAGAACTGCTTTTAAGAACGTAAGGATTTTTTTAATGATGTCTTAGTCTGCCAGTGGAACTTCATACGCACTGGGAAGGCCAGAATTTTTCTTCCAGTATTATTAAAAGAAGATTTACTTCATTTTACAACAGAGGATGGTGATACAAAGGACATTATATGACCCAGAAAATTTCTCACCACAAGTCAGTAACGAAGACAGAAACGGAATCCAGTTCTCCTGTACTTTAAGCACCATTCAAAACAAATGTTTATCCCTCATGAACATAAAGGGGAGGGGTGGAAAAAAAAATAAAAAATAGAAATCAAGCACTAAAAATGTAGGCAATAATAAATGGAATTCAGTTTTTTCAAGAGGTAGAAAACATCTGAAGAAAGAATTTCCTTCAGTGTGTTTGATTCATAACACACAGAAGCTTGCTTACATCCATCCATAAAATGAATTCTATATATAACTGATGGATTGGCATCAATACATGGCATTGCTAATAGTCAAATGTACAAAGTCTAGTGGTCCCCAGCCTTTGTTCCTGAGATTTGTAGGAAACAGAAACCCTGTATTTCAGGTAATCCGCATAAATGATGACTAGATAGATATCAGTATCTCAATGCAGTACTAGCAAATGATTTGCTAAATTGATATATATCAATTTTTCCTTTCTGAACACGTTAGAATTAGAATACTGAGGAGGTGGAGATGAGTCCACCTACAGAAAATGTGACTTTGTTGTAGCCTAGAAGTAAACAACCAAGGTAGCCTTTAGTACAAACAAGGCAGACCTGCTGACTACAGCACAGTTCTGGCTATATTAATTATGTGTCTGTGTAATTATTGTCTAATATTACATAAACACCTATTTTTTTAAGCAAGAACTGCGATTCTCACAGCTCCTTTACTCTGATTTATAGGATTCAGTTATTCTAGTTAAAAAAAAAAGTAAACTGACAATCAGTTTATTCCAAGCTGTTCCAATTATGTAGCCACTTGATTTTGAGCATGAATAGTTTGAATATGATATAAGAAAAGTGTTGGAATGGAAATAGCTGTTGACAGGCTCACACTTATGGGAAATAGGAAACACATCTACTGTTTTAGGGTATTGTTATGAAACAGCCACTCAAGACTCCAGAGCCTCTTTCAGGATTCCAGGGAAATACTGGAAGGCTCAAACTTTCTTTTCTCCAGGGTTTTTAGTAGAAGACGTTCATTCAAATTCAAACACTCCAATAAACAAGCAGGCAAGGAGAGTTAGTTACAAGTCCTCAAGGTACTACAAACCATGAGAGTGTTTAGTGTCTCAAAACCATTAAACTCAGCATAGATGCACATTCTTTAGTGTGATGTAATGTTTAATTGCCCCCTTTTTTTGTTTTGCAATGCTATAAATACCTTTAAAGACTACATGTCCTAGAATTTTCTGTTATTTAATAATCATTATCAAACACTTTTCATTAAAAATTTTTGGTTGCCCAATGGATGCACTTTAGCTGTATTTCTTTTTACCATTTATTACTACACACACTTATGATCAACATTAATTTAAGTAGAGATGTAATAAACAGGTATGTCAAAACAGTTCCTTTAGCAGAAATCTGTCCCATTTTAGGCACGTTTTGAATCATCCACTTAAGTTTCTAGGCACATATGCTAAAAAATATCCCCCAAACAAGTATCTACTCACCAGAGGGTGTTTGATTGTACTGGAATATGAATGTTGGTACCTTAATGATAATATTGTTTTATTTCTAACGGGATTTTTACTAAGCTGGAAATTTTAGTAAATTCATTCATTGGCTGGCACTTTAATTTTTGTTTACACATTTGAAGTATAAAACATTCAATTTTGTATTTAACTTTACTCTTCATATTAGAAGTGAAAAGGAAGATGGTATTTCTGTTTCCTTAAATCTGAGACGTGTGAAACAGTTCAAACACTCAAAGCAGCAGTTACAGAACCTGTACTATAGAAACACTTATTTAAGCACCTTCAGTGTTTTCTCCTAATAGACTCTGGCTGTGGATTGCTCAAGGATGCACAATACTTTTAAGCTTGCAATGGAAACAATTAAAGGTAATGATCCTCTCTTTCAGATTACTGTACTCGTGCAAGATGTTGACTAAGAAACCTTTATTGTGGCCACTACTTTTATTACTCCTTTAAACACAAACAATGTCAGCAACAAGCTAGATGAGAGACACTGGAAAGGAAACTAGAGCAGATACACAGGCAGAACTCAAAAGTGATGGGAAGCATCTTATTTAGGCCTAAAAAAGAATTTTTAGGCAATTCACAAAGCCACTGAACATTAAAGGTCTGGAAAATTGACAAGTAAGGAGATATTAAAAAATTCTCAACTTTTTTTTTCTTGTTCAAGTTTTCATTTTCATAAAGCTCAGTCTTTGAAAGTCAAAGCCTTTTGGTATCTTTAGGGAGCTGGAAACATGGAAACTCTTGATATCAACAGAATTTCCATCTTCCCTGCTCATAACAGGGATGACACTGGATAATCGATTAATATTCAAAGTATTTTGAATACAAATACACTTTTACCTTCTCACTTAAACTTGCTCATGCCAAAAGTCAGAATTTTACCTACTACCATCACTTCTACCTTAACTAGAGTAAAACAAAAGAAAACCAAACAATTTCCAACAAAAAAAACCAGCAACGGGTCTCTCTCTCAAGAAAACACCCACAGGTACAAAACCAGGAGCTACAAACCCCATAAAAATATGACCATCAATACTTCCGTCAGTTCTTTGTGCAGTTTTGTTGCAGCCACTGACGTGCTTCAAACATTTAATTTCCACTTTTGTTTTATGTCATCCCAAGTAAAACAGCACAACAGAGCCACTGCTCAGTGTGAGTGTCCTCATTTCTGTACATCCTGAGGAGGGATATACTAACCTCAGCTGTGGCCATACACTACAGTCTGATCTCCAGAACTCCAAGAGTAGCAACTTCTGTTTACCTAAACCAGAAGCAAAATACAAATACAGCAATATGCCAGACTCTGGGAATAAACAGTTGTATTCCTGTCATGTGTAAATGGCCATGCTGGAAGCTGGTACCTAACAGGTCAAATAAGCAACTAACTCACTTCTCAGAGTGTATAATATGACAGAGGCAGAGAGGGCAGAAACAAGACAGGAATTGAGAAGTAATTTGTCCACACAAATATTATTTAAGATGTAAAATCTTTGCCATGCCAGAGAGGCACAGTCTGCCATTCAGGTAACCTGAGTTCAAGGAGCAAGAGTTTGCACTGTGGGGTCAGGTGTTATGGAATCTTCCCTGTCAATCCATCCAAGAGCCACTCTGGCAGTCACACTCACACC